>NC_090933.1:566229883-566854883 GCF_040938575.1 Ambystoma mexicanum
TTCCGTGGTCTGGGAAACCCTCCCAACAGGCAGGCCCAGGCCCTATCTATAATGAGCGTGACCCCTTTGTCCGCTAGTTTTTGCGCCACTTCTCCCCAGAAACTCTCAATCACTGGGCAAGCCCAAAACATGTGTGTCATATCAGCATTTTCCTTGTCACATTTTGGGCACGCTTATCGTCCCGCATTCCGAACTTAGATATTCTCATCGGGGTCATATAAGCTCTGTGCGTTATATACAACTGAATTTGTTGTAATCTAGCATTTCTTGACACCTTCTTGTGGTATCCCATAGCACACTCCCACATCCCATCCTCCATCTGTGCTCCCACCTCTGTTTCCCTGTCCAACCTCAAATGCGTCAACTCCTTTCCAACCCGGGTCATCACCATCTCATACAATCTAGAGATCTCATGCCCCCCTTCTGACCTTCTGATATGTCATATATTGTCCCCATAGTGGCGTCTGGGTCCTCCGCCAATACAGTCTCAGGCCAGATTTTACGAATATTCTGCACCAGCCTTAGGTACGTGACATACTGGCCCCTATGCAAGCCCGTCTCTTCCCCTAGTCCTTTAAAATCCCTAATGGTCCCCTCTTCCCAAACATCCCCCAATGTAACCAGCCCGACCGACTCCCAGTAGGTCCTGATTATCATCCTTAGCTGCTTGTCTTCCCCTGCCAAAGCAACCAACGGCACTTGCGGGGAGCACGGGTACGGTCCTCCATCATTCGACACACTCTACGCCACATCTTCCACCCCAGCAACAACATTCCCGGGCGCTCCTTCATTTCTGAACTAGGCAACCAAATAATTTCCTTCAGGTAAAACAGAGTGCAGTCCTGTCCAAACAGCCTAAATTCAGGAGTTGCCTCATCAGAGAGCCATTTGACCACATATTGCAACTGACCAGCTACATAATAGGCCTCAAAATTAGGCAGCTTAATACCCCCCCTCTCATGGAAATTCTGCAGCTTCCACAGCGCCACTCTATTCCGGGTGCCATGCCATAGGAAGTCTCTGCACATACTATTCAGCTTGGCAAAAAACTTCTTAGGTATCATATACGGAATATTGCTGAAAAAATGTAAGAGCCTAGGCAGGACCACCATTTTAAGCATCGCCCCCCGTCCCATCATTGCCAACGGCAACTTCTCCCAAAACTTCATGCTTATTCAGATTTTTCCCACAGCCACCTCTGTGTTATGCAAATGTTCCTCCTCTACCGTATGATACACATCTATTCCGAGGTAGCGGAAGGAACCAACCGCCCATGGTATCGGCAACACTGGCAACCGCTCCGGAAGGGTTCCTCTGTAGCTACCCAATGGGAATATGCTCGGTTTTTGGGGGTTCACCGCTATGCCAGACACTTCTGCATACCTTTCCATTACCTCCAGAATATATTGAAGATTTTCCTCCGGATATTTCAAATATAATAGCAAATCATCAGCATACAGGGATATTAGGTGTTTCTCACCCCCTACCTCGATGCCTATCATGTCATATTGTTGCCGAAGGTACACTGCCAGGGGCTCCAGATTCTGAATATATAACATCGGGGACCAGGGGCACCCTTGTCTGGTGCCTCTGCTAAGTTGCCACCTCTTGGATATCACCGCTCCTGTACGAACCCTAGCTAGCGGCTCACTGTACAGCAACTTCGCCCACGTAATGTAGCCCGGCCCCATCCGTATTCCCTCAGGGCCTCCAGCAACCACGACCTTCTGACTGAATCGAAAGCTTTGACTGCATCTAAGGACACAACCGCCATTTCACCCTCGCTCTTGCTCCCCCATTCGACCACCCGGTGGAGTCGCCTATGGTTGTGGGTTATATTCCTGTTGGGGACATAACCTGTTTGGTCTGGATGTATCAATTTACTAATAACTCTCTGCAATCTATTAGCCAGGACTGCCGTCAATATCTTGCCATCCTGATTCAGCATTGACAAGGTCCTGTAGGAGTCACAGCTATGCCCTGGTTTGTTGGGCTTAGGGACCGGTATTATTATCGCTTCTCTAAGCGATTCCGGCAACCGGCCCACCTCAAACGATTCATTAAGCATTTCTAGCATGGGGGGGAGTACCTCCTCTCTATATACTTTATAAAATTTGCCAGGAAGTCCGTTCGCTCCCAGGGTCTTACTGGTGGGCAGCTGCCTCACCACCTCATCCAATTCCTCCAAAGTAATCGGTGCATCCAGCTCTTCTCTTTCTTCGCCACTAATCTTAGGTAATCCAATATCTCTTAAAGTTTCCCTTATCTCCTCTCGGCTGCCCCCCCCTTTGTCCTCATATAGTGCCCTGTAATAATCCAAGAATGCCTCATTGAGTCCTTCTTGGGTGTCCGCTACCTCTCCATCCTCTCTGGTTATCGTCCTAATCGGGGGCCTAAGGGTTTCGCTCTTGTATAGCCACGCTAAGAGGCGGCCCGTTTTATCCCCACCTGCATGTTGCCTCTCAACCTACTTCTTATAGTTAAGGTGCAGAGCCTTTCCCAAAGTTCTGCACACCGCTGCTGTAGTTTAAGTACTAGCTCCGCATCCCCCCTCCACTATTGCGTTCCCTTTCCAGTTCATCCTCAGCTCCCCCTAACTCCATCAGGACCCCACCCTGCAGGCCTTTTGATTTAGCGATGGCAGCACCCCGCAACACCACCTTGAAGGCTTCCCAGAGCGTGCCCGCCGAGTCCACACTGCCGGTGTTCTCCTTGAAATAGTGTATAATCTTGTCTCTGATATCCTCTCTGAAGACCGGATCCTTGAGTGCCTCAGCCCGGAGGCGCCACGTCGGTATCCGCGCCCTGGGGCAGCAGTACTGCCACCCCAGGACCAGAGGCGAGTGGTCCGACAGGACCCTCGATTTGTATTCTATTTGGGTGGTCTCTACCACCACATCTGGCGTGGCAAAAAATAATCAAGTCTCGTATGCAGTTGTTGCAGGGCTGAGTAATGCGAATACTGCTCCCCATTAGGATGTTTCAGTCTCCAAACATCTGGCAGCCTAAAATTGTGGAGCAGCGTCTGCAACGCCCTGGCTGCTGGGGTGGGCCTATCAATCTTATCATCAGATCTGTCTACCCTGAGGTTCAGCACACAATTAAAATCCCCCCAAATAACCGCCCCACCCACGCACGTACCCAGGTTGGTACACAGAGTCCTAAAATATGCCGCTGTGTTTTGATTGGGGGCATACGTATTTACAATGCACACCTCTTTATTCTCCACCAGCGCCTTCAATATAACCATCCTCCCCTCTGTATCCACCACCTCCTGTGTAAGTTGGAGCGAAACGTGCGGTGCCACTCAGACTAACACTCCCCTAGCGTAGGCAGAATACGGAGAACCCACTACAATACCTCTCCACTTCTTCCCCACAAGCTCCAACTTTTCCCGCGTCAGATGCGTCTCCTGCAACAGTGCAATATCAATCTTCTGCCTTTTCAAATACATCATGACCTTGTTCCTCTTTAAGTAACTATTGAGTCCCCTGACATTACACGTTACGATCTTAAGATCCCGAGCTCATAAGTATCCTCCCCCCTTCTGTGCAGCCAATCCCACCTGCCCATGCGATACAGATACAACCCTCTAGCTCTTTCTTGTAGCCTCATGTACAAACCCGAACTCCCCATAACTATGTACACCCCAAACTCCCCACTTCCCTCCCCACTCTCCACCCATCCCTTCCCCAACACCACACTCCCCAACGGCTGCCCAGCTCCATCCATGGAACTCAGGCACCCCCACATCTAGCCTTGCAAGCACCAACCAATGCCCAGAGCTCAGTAGGGTGAAGTCGCCCTAGTGGCCACTTAACTAAGGTTACTAAGTGGGGTAAAGAGATCCGCTCTGCAAGACTCCCCTAAACACAGCAATGGTCACAGTGCTCATAACATGTTGTTTAGCGGTCTGGCCTTCTCTGCCTAAGGCTGCTCACATGACTATAATCAAGTCCCAGAGTCCTATTCTGCGCCATCTTGTAGCGCCCTCCTCGTGCACTACTTATCTCCTCCATCTCCTCCCCCCGTCCGAACGTCAGGCTCCTGGGGGCATCCCTGCGCGTCGAGCCATCCCATGGCGTCCTCCGGAGTGTCAAAAAACAAAGTCCTGTGTTTATGAAAAACTTTCAATTTCGCCGGATACAGCAACATGTATTTATGGCCCGCCTCTCTCAATCTCTGCTTTACCGTTCCAAAGTTCATACGGCTATGCTGCACAATCAGGGTATAGTCCGGGTAGGCCGTTATGTTTGCCGCCCCTCGTTTAATCGTTCTACCTTTGCGGAAGTGTTCTAGTATCCTCTCCCGATCCCGGTAATTAAGGATTTTGGCAATTACTGGCCTAGGTGGGTTTCCCGGCGGCGGCTTCCTTGTCAGAGCTCTATGCGCACGTTCCACCGCGAATCCCTGAGATAAAGCTCCTCCGGGTATCTCCTGCAACAGCATAGATTTGATGAACTCCGTGGGATCGTGGCCCTCTGATCCTTCTGGCAGGCCCACGATGCTAATGTTATTCCGTCGGGCGCGTCCTTCCGCCTCCACCGCCCTGTTCTCCAAGTTGCCCACTCTCTGCACCAGGGCATGCAATTCGGCCTTATGGGAGGCACAATCTGCGGTGTTCGGGCTAACCTCTTTCTCGAGGGTCTCAGTGCGCTCCGCCAGAGACCTGACATCCTGTCGAAGTAAATTCACTTCTTCCTGCACCTCACCGACCTTAAGGTCCAATGCCATTTTCAGCACAGTAATGGCCAGTTCAAGTTTAGCCTCCCAGGCTGCCTTCAGGTCCGTAATCGCAGCCAGGACCTCCTGGTTAGTGCCCGTCACAGGCATTCCGCCTGCAGGCGACTTATCCTTGCTCTTGGAACTTTCCGGACCAGGGGACGTCTTGGCGAAGTCGTTCAACGTGGGCTGCTTCGCTTTCGGTCTCACGGTTCTATTAGACATGATTCTGCAGCCGCTGGGCACGTTCCAGGGGGCCACTCTCGAGCCACCCCAGGCGAGACCTGTCCGCTACCATGGGTCGTGCTTTCCCATGTAGCCGCATAAGCCCCACTCCGGCAGCTCCACGGAGTGGGGGGGCATGCACCGTCCACAAACTCTGTGAGCTTGTCACGCCCAGTTTTCTATGCACAGTCTCTCGCTACTTCGATGCGTCGTAGTGCGGCCTCAGCCCTCTATCACATGCCCAAAGGCCTACGCCAGTAGTAGAACACTCTAGAGATACAGGCCGATTCGCGTTAGTATCCCAACATAGGGGACCTGCGTTCTGCGCCAGTTACAAATACGCACACAGTCCGCTCCTGTCGCCCGACCACTGTGCGGCCTGCTCCTTCCTTTGTTCCGGTCGTTGATCGGCCATTTTGTTTCGTCTTCCGTCTCCGGCGCTCCTTATCTTTTTCAAACAAAACTCCACCGCCATTCCTCCCACGCATTCCAAAAGTTCACCAAGCGCAGTCAGTCCGTTCACACACCGACATGTATGTTTTCAGTAATCATAGACACGTTGTTATGCACTATTTCGCCAGGATCATTTCAGGATCTCGGGAGCTCCTCCAGATCGCATCCTCCTACATGGCCCTCGTAGCCATGCCCTCCAGTGTTTTAACTGTTGATTAGAAAGAGGAAGGGTGTCAAGAAGAAGTTGGGACTGAACATATAAGTCTTCATCTCTGACAGGAATATGTGACTTGATGGAGACGGCTTGTTTGAGGACCAATAATTTATCTTGTTCCTCAACATTTATTATAATCTTTTTCCCTTCATGTGGTAATACTATTGGTAACATGCAGTCTCCTCAATCTATATCAGTTGAGCTGCATCCCACTACTGACACTAAATGTGAGAGAGGCATGGTATCAAGAGAAGACACAGACAACAGATTTAACAGTTTTGAAAACCTTTATTAAAATGTCAGGATGCGTGTAACGCCTAACTTGCCCTATAGCTATGGTGGGGATTGCCCTACCTAACGAAACTAAGGAACATCTATGTCTAGAAGTCCAAAACAAAAGTCTGTGTCAAAACCTATTCTAGCCTCACATCTAATACCTAAATGTAGTGTAGGGTTATTCTAACTAAATATTAGTGTCCAAACTAAAATATGGAGCAATCTTTAGCTCCCATCCCCAACATCAGGCTACAGTTCCAAAGACAATGTTCTCTAAATGAACTCAGGGCTCTTTTCCCAAGCTGCAGGTACTCACTTACCAAAGCAAAGTTCCAAAAGAGTTCAGAGTTCCCTTTCCGAAGCTATAAGCATGGATTCACAACCCAATGTCCAAAAGGTAGTGCTCTCAAGAAGCTCAGGATTCCCTTCCTCAAGCTTCAAGCACTTTTCACACATCATTGTCAAAAAAGGCTCAGTGCCCTATCCCCAAGTCACAGGTTCACAACAAACAAAGTTCCAACCAAAAGAGCTCAGGGTTCCCTTCCCCCAAGCGTTAGTCTTGCTTCACCAATAGGCTCACAGCCTTCAGTAGGAGCTTAGGTCTCTCTTTCTCCAAGCTTGTTGTACTGATTCAAAAACAATATTACTCTCTTTCTGGTTTCTTGGTTGCTTGCACAGTTCCTTTTATTAGTTGGGGCTACCTGGTCTAGGTGCAGTTTACAGACCACACAGTCCACCCACTACAGGTTGCGCAACCAGTTGCCATACCCGACCACTTTATCCCCTTATCTTAGGCTTGTTGGGTTATTCACTCTTGGAAGTTTCAAATGCAGCTTAAGCGTTCAATTCACCATTTTACTCACACTTGACTGTTCCCCTCGGCTGTTCACTTACAGAAAATGTCTTTCTCATAATTTCACTAGCTGGGGTTGCTTTCGAATTGTCCTTTAACTGTTCAGAGTCTTCTGAACACTTATCCTTCCTTAAAAGTGACCACTTTGAAACATTGGTATTCATTAGCCCATTGTTGGCCTTGCATTTGTCTATTTCACCATTCAGTTCTCATCTGAGGCTTTCGAGAACGTGCTGCCTGCAAGCGACCACTCTGAAACAATGTGGTTTCACTAGCCTTAAAATGCCCAACTGGTTTCTTTCATTCATTGACGCTCACTGGTCGCGTAACAATTCTTTCTTGCTTCTTGATTCACACAATCAGGATCTCACTGCCTGCCCCACAGACACACTTAGAATGTTACTTCCAGTCAGGGAACAATCACCACTTGGCCACAGCATAGGGACCACCTGCTTCCATTGCTCCCTACTCGGGCTCTCTCTGGCTCCTTGGAGACACAGCTCCCTTGCCACACTGTGAAACTCTACTTTACTGTGCCTTCCTCCAGTGCCTCAGCGTTCCGTTCTCCTCTGGTTTCTTGTGGGCTGTGCGGGCCTACCTGCTCCTCTCTCACTTCACAGGCTTCTCACTTTCTCCTTGCACCAGATCCTCTCCCTTGCTGTTTGGGGACTCCACCTTTTATACACCTGTGAGTCTCTAACAGGCAGCAGGTTCAATTGCCTGACCACAATCAGTCTAACAGGACATGCCTGGTTTTCAGTCCTATAGCCTTCAGGCTCCCACTTCTTCATCTCAGTGGTATAGTGGTGTTTCCTATAGGTAATCTTCATTACTCTTGGTGTTAATTTCTTCTTCTCAGTACTTGGTCTAACTTCAGGGGGAAAAGTAGGATCTAAGAAGCAGTATCCTACAAAGGCTGAGGGTAAGGGGAATCACTGTCAGAAAATGGGGGATACCGTGTCTCACCCTCTGGCACTCTCTCCCCAATTGCCAAGGACCCTCCACCTAGGTGATCCTCCCTCACTAGTCCACCACCAGGATCGGGATCTAAAAGTGATGGCCCTTCCTTGGTCACCTGAACAGAATATCCCTGGGGAGTAGATGTGAGAGAACCTTCAGGTTTCTCATAAAATCTTAAGTGCGCTAACTGAAATCTAAGTAAAATAAGTCAGGTTGTCGAGGAGTGAGACAGCCCGACCCCTGTCCTCAAAAGGCGCATCCACGTAGTGTCTTCCCAGGTCCCCACCTGCACATGGATGGACCATGGGATCCCATGGGAGATTCAAAATGGGAACATATTGAAGCTCTGTTATAAGAGCTGACGACAGAGGTTAGAGCCTTGAATGGTAGTATTAATGAGCTGGGAAGGAAGATTGACTGTAGACCCAGAAGCAACCTCAGTGAATCCCCATCATGGGAGAATAGTGTAGAGGGCTTGAGCAATGAAGCCCAGTACACTACCACTATCCCCAAAATGGCAAGTAAGCCAAACGGGTGGGGTACAACAGTTGTGCTTGCAATTCCTGGAGAAAATGGACCAATAAAACCCCTGAGGCAGTTCATTGAAGTAATAGACTGCCATGTGCAGAGTAACACCAAATGGGGTAGACAATAAAACACCTGTGGCACGACAGGGGGCAGGTTGTCTGGGGTGTGGTTAGACCCTTGAAGATCTGGAGGCTAAGGGAAGGACTGCGCTTTTGTGGTGATGCACTATGTGCCGGGGTTACACACAGGCTCCTTTGAAAATTAAGACTCCCTGAGAAATAAATGTATCTATTGGATAAGGAGCGTAAAAGGGTGCGCACGATAGTTCGAGAAGATATTGTAAAGTGCACACAGAAGAGAGGGATTGATAGCCTGGTCGATTGTATCCAAATATTCCTAACTAGCCCTTACCTGATGAAAGGACTTTTGTCTATAGACTATTGGTACCTGGTGAGGGTCAACCAGATTGTTACAAATTACCTGATTGGCCCTCACCAGGTCCTTACCTGGGCAACAAAAACTTACCTGATGAGGGACACAATGCGCATCCCTCACATTTCCTTTTCTTTCTCCCGTCAGGCCGCCATGGAAAGCGAGAAGGGACTACATGTAGTCCCTTCTCCGTGTCCGTGGTGGCCATTTAGTTTCTTTATGTTTTTTTCTTATTTGTTTTAATGGCCTCATTGAAGGAGAGAAGGGACTATGTGTAGTCGCTTCTTCCTTTCCATGGTGGCCATTTTGTTTGTTTATTTTTTTTTCTCATTTGTTTTAAGTGCTTTTTTTTCTCGAGTTGAGAAACGGTCAAACCGCTATTTCTTAACTCGGGGAAAATTGCAATTAGTACGCCAGTACGGCGTGCCGGGGTACTAATTGACACAGAATCCTCAGAGGGGGGGGAATTACCAGTTGGTAATGACTCTGGGGCTATGTTAAAGCCCTTTCTTTGCTTGGGCCTCTAACTATTGCCCTGGGGGCATTACCCTACTGGGAATGACCCCCTCCTCGGGTTCTATTGCTTAATAGAACCTATCCACCCCAGGGAACAGCAATACATTAGAGGGCCTGCCTCCTGGGAAGTGAGTGGCCAGAGGGTAATAAGGGAGAGTCTGGGTGGGAAAAGTGGGCTGTCAAAGGGACCCAACCTACCCCAAACCCGACGACCAGGGGTTTGAATATAAGTCTTTTAAACATTTGTACTGTTGGATACATTATGAATTCTCAATTATATCTGTTGTTTTGCTTTTGGTATGACATGTTTAGGATTATTGATGCTGGGTCACTCTTACTTTGTTTTGCGCTTTGATTGCATGTAGCCAAATAAAGTTAATTTGCTGGTGTCCAAACTGGCTCTACCAATATATATATATCAGTACTCCCACCTAAGATCATGCTCCTGTTGGTTTTACCATTAACAATGCCATGTCATGCCACAATAAGAAAACATGTCCAAACTGGCTCCAAGGTAGGCCAGCCTATATGTGTAAGAACACTTATTGTGCTTGATTCATCATAGAGGGTCAGTAAAAAATATCATGGCACAGTAAAACAATTGCTAGGCTGGCTACAGCAAAATGCCAGTTTAGCCATATAATAATGCTTATCATGCTTGCTTCATGAAGACGGACAGTAAAAAATGTCATTCCATAGTAAGAAATTGCCATTTTGGGTGCATATAAATGCCAGTCTAGCCACTTAATAACACTTATCATGCATCATGCTTGCTTTATCATAAAAGTCCAGTAAAAAATGCCATGCCACAGTAAGAAATGGCTAGAAGTACTTTGCCAAAATGCCACATCAGTCATGTAATAGCACTTATCATGCTTGCTTGCTTCATCATAGATGGTCAATATACAATGGGCCTCATTAGGAGTGTGCCGGTTCTGTAACAACAGTGCCGGTAAGCCTGCCAGCACCATTGTTCCCGGACTGGCACACTCCGAGTCTGCAGGCGGCTGCCGTCCCGACCGTCAAGTCTGACTGGCCAGGCCAGCCGGCAGCCGCCCGCAGACTTTCACGGAGGCACCATCACCGTTATTAACAGTGCTTTCATCATCCTCATTCCAATTGAGTCCTATGGGACTCAAATGGGAATCGGGATTAATGATTTTCTGGCGCCTGACTTCCAGGAACACCAGGTTCGTAATCCCCCGGTGTTTCCGGCAAGCCAGGTGCCAGAAAATATTGCAAGTCTGGCGGCAACCCGCTGGCAGCACCGGCTGGGTTACCGTCAGACTTATAATGAGGCCCAATGTCATGACAAAGTAAGAAATTGCTAGACTGGCTGCAACAAAATGCAAGTTTGGCCATGTAATAACACTTATCATACTTGCTTTATCATAAATGCCCAGTAAAAACATGTCATGCCACAGTAAGAAATGGCTAGAATTAATGCACCCAAATGTTAGTCTAACTACGTAATAACATGTATCATGCTTGCTTTATCATAGGTGGCCAGTAAAAAAATCTCATGCCACAGTAAGAATTGGCCAGAATGGCTGCACCAAAATGATACCAGTCTAGCCACGTAGCAACACTCATCTAGTTGGCTTCACCCAAAAATGGCAGTATAACATGCAATGTTACTTTAAGGAAATGTCAACAGTGCTCCACTGGATCCCGAGCGGCTCGTACGCAAACCTAGTCACACTCACACTCACACTCATACCCATTCACCCCCCATTCACTTGCCCATACACCTTCTCTTACATTCACTCACATGCATACCTGGAAAATTCACACTGAATTCTCCTCGCAGCACCCACCCAGAACATTCATACACAATCACATTCATTCCCATTCACCCTTCAGTCACTCACCCATGCACCTTCTCTCACATTCTCTCACATTCACCCACATGCACACCCAGAACATTCACACAAAATCACATTCATACCTATTTACTCACCAGTCACTCAACCATACACCTCTCCCATTCACTTACACACACAGCCACAACATTCGCAATGTATTTTCCATAAGGGCACCCACCAAGAAAATCATACACACACAAAATCACTTTCTTATCCATGTACCCACCAGTCAATCATTCATACCCCTCTCTCGCCTCCACTCAAACGTGCACCCATAACATTCACCCACCAGTTAATGATTATTTTTTAAGACACTCTACTGATACCGACTCTTGAATTTTCTTTCCTCTAATAATTTATATGAACACTACCATATAACAGATAATACATTAATTGGCTGTTTCAACTCTGTGGTGTGAAGGGACAGTGGTATCCCTAATTTTGGGATTCCATTTGCCTCTAATTTGTATTCTATGTCAAGAGTGGTGGCGAGCATTATGCTAGTTCAAAGCTTTTCTATCGCCACAGTCAACACTGCTGTTATTGGCTTAAAACAGAAATTCCTAAAAGTCACACAACTAGACCAATCTGCTGTTTTAACAATATTGCCCACACTAACTCCCAAAGAGAAAAACCTAGTGGCCATAGCGTCCCTAGCCAAAGTGCCTGGAACGGTTGTAGGTCATATGGTCGAAAACAAAAGGATCGAATGCCTTTTGATCGACAGTAAAATGATCGAAAAAAAGGGTCAAACTAAAATATATATATATAAATAAATAAATAAATTCGACCTTTTTTTTCTGACCATTTGACTGTCGATCAAATGGTCATTCGATCCTTTGTTTTTGACCATTTGACTGGACAGGGAATCCACGTTATATTGATTCCTTCCTCAACTGTAACCCATGTGACCCAACTGGCAGTCGTGAGGGTAGGGACTGGCCAGAAGGGTGAGCCCTGCATTATAAGCAGCTGTTGTACATTTGCTGGTCTATGCGATTCAGTCATTCTTTCACAGATCCTCAACAATTTGCCATACACAACTTAGGTGTATCAACAAAATACAGATCTGAAACTGATCTGCAGGCACATTTTGTATGCCTAGTCACTGTAAAGGTCACTCTATCCACCGAGAACATTTCCAGAGATATATATATATATAGCACTCTCATGTCCAATTCTCTCTTACAAGTCACAACACATAGCAGCATGGCAAGTTCGTCCAAAATATGCTTCAGCCCTAAATCTTCATTATCCAACCATTCTTCCATCCTTCTAATGCTATCCACCAGCTGATACTGCCCAACTTTCTACAGTTGTTGATGAGGAAAATGGGGGAGGGGCATCCGTTAGTGACTTAGGAATCCATGGAGCTTCTAGCTTGAAAAGTTTCAGGACAAAGTGGGATTTGCCTGGAATTTCATAGGAAGCTTTAGAGCTCATTGCAGAATCCTGGACACGCAATATGGTGAGGAGCTATCAGGCAGTTTTGGTTGAGTATGAAGCAGACGGTGCATGGAACTAATACTTTGTTCCATTTCTGCACCTCTAGGAGAAGTATTGAATTTTCTTGCAGATCTTTCTCTGGAAGGTAAGGAGTTTAAGACAATGGGCATCAATAGATCAGCGATTTCACCGGCCACAAGCTCTGGGAAGGTGGTCCAGTAAGGGAACACCCGAGCAGCGTGGAGTGTGATAAAACAAATAAGGTTTACCAGACCCCCAGAGTATGATTTTCATCTTTGTGGAAAGTCAATCTAGTCCTTAGAAGGATAGGTGAATAGCCGGATAATGACGATTCTGGGCTGAAGAATGTTTTTGGCCAAACTGGCCTTGCTGCTATGTGTAGTGTCTTGTAGGACAGGATCAGACGAAAGAGCACTAGACATATCTTGGAAAATGTTTTTTGCCAAAAGGAGTGACTTTTACGGTGACTTGGCCTATGAGATGTGCCTGCAGGTCAGTTTCATATCAATACGAGCAAAAAGTACCTGCACTCCGCACAGGTTCTGTAGACAGACATGATAATACTCTCATCAATTTTTTGAAAATTAATGATCCTGTAGGTTCCTTTTTCGAGTTACCTATCCCTTGATGTGATTGCACTCTGAAGTAAACTGCACTGAGTGTGTGTGCGGCTGGCTGACATACCCCGCAGTAGATGTGGAGGGGAGTCGAGAATTGGCGTATTGATGTATATTGGGACCTTCTGAGCGCTTTCCCCACCTGTCGCCTCATCCTGGCGCGGTGCAGTCCACTGTGGTGCAAATATCTCAGAAACAATGTGTCTTAGTACCTTGAAACGTGGTTTTCAAGACTTTGAGTATTGCTTCTCGCATCGAGATGCTTAAAATTTGCTTTGTCCAGTCCTTCTACAATCACGTTGATGTTTTGCCGATTTCAGGCAACTGTCTCATATGTGAAGGGGCTGAAATCTGGTGAAAGGGGTGGGTTGTCCAAATGTCATGTAGCCATTGATGTGTGGAGAGTAACTAGGCAAAATATGTTGCAGATTGGTGGAATGGTGTGGAATTGTATAAGGAACACGCTAGCAGATGTTCTGCTTTATATATAGAGAGATTATATTGACACACCTAACTTTTGTGTGGCAAATTGTTTGAGGATTTATCAAAGAATGATTGAAGCACATAGACCAGAAAATGTAATGCATCTGCTTATAATGTTGCGGGTGCCCTTCTGGCGAGCCTCTACCTCCATGATTGCCAGAGGGGTCAAATGGGTTACGGCTGCAGCAGGGATCGATATAACAAGGTTTGGGGCACATTTTGCTATGGCCACTAAAGTCTTTTTCTGTGGGAGTGAGTTTGAAAGATGTTGTTAAAACAGCAGATTGATCTAGTGATGTGACTTTTAAGAAGTTTTATTTTAAGCCAATAATGGTAGTCTCGACTAGCATAATGATTGCTTCGGCTCTTGCCATAAAATAAACAATACCTAAATATGAAAGTGCAGAGACTCTTGATTAGGGACATGAAGCTGAGCACTGTCCCTTCAGTTGAAGTAAATTGTACAAAAAATGTGAAATGTTTTGCTAACTTTCATAACATTTTAAACTTGCCCTTAACATATCCTTCTGATAGTTTCAGGAGCAGAAGCCCTACCACAGGTGCCCCTAGCATAAAGCCAACATTGGACCTGCTATTTATGGTCAAAGCAGTTAAGACCCCTTTGCATCGCTATTTACAAGGCAGCATGCACAAGAAAAATAAATGTTTGCATTCCATTTCAATTCAGATTACTTTCTTGTATGTGAAGCGACAAAAAATAAACATGTTAAAAACTTTGAAGAACATAGCCCTACCAAACACATTGTTGTGAAATAATGACTGTGATAAATGTCGAATTCAAACAAGGACAGTGTGCGTTATCCTAGCACTTTGGCAAGTGTTCCTAAAGAGCCTCAAAAATGACAAGAGGCAGAAATAAACTAATAGAATTAATTAGAAAACATTAGTAACGATTGACAGCAAAGTGAACTTCTAGAAAGGAATATGTATTCATTTCCTTCAACGGTGCACACTATTTCCAACTGAGCACACTTAATTGATCAAAATCTAAAAGGTACAAGGAGTGCGAGCTAATTAGCTTCCTTATCTCACTGTACCTGCTCAATAACTAAATAAACTGGGTCCATGTCCTAATAAGATATTGCCTACGTCCCCACTTAATGCAGAAGTGCATTGACAACATGTGCAATTATCTAATGCAGGATGTCAAACACCTTTGCAGGGATACCCTTGGTGGATGATTTCTGGGATTTTTTGGCAGACCAATATTGTGTTAGCCGCCATCTTCAGGGCAAAACTGTATAGGACACCCTTATTATTTGGTTCCAAATGTGGAGATCACTGGGACCTCCATTCACAGGCCTGGGACTCGGAGGGGGTGTGGGAGGCGAGGGGGAAGAAATTCTCTTTGAGTTTCACAGGTACCTCACACCCACGCAGTGTGAGTTGACTGTTTTTCAGGAAGTAATCTTATTTCCTGGGAAATCTGTACTTGTGGAGTATGTGGATGATCTCCTCTTAATGTCACCTTCTTATGATGCCTTGGTCTCCCGAAGCAGAAAAGGCATTCACAGCTCCTCTCCCTGATGCAGCATCCTTTGGTACTCTCCAATTACAGGAAACAATTCACACTCTTCTGTCTTGAACAGAATGGTTTTGCTCTAGTGAGGAAAAGGGGTTCTGTTCTTTCCGTGACAAACCAATCTGTCCACCCTGAAGCAGTGCATCGGATCCTACAGCTCACATTTAGGGGTGGCTCTTTGATTTCATTTCACGCCAAACATTTCAAAGTTTAAAACTAAAACCAAACTACAGGAGCAGAGCAGAAATAAAATATGTGGCGCTAATTGACCACAAGTGTCTAATGGTCTAATTGCAAGGGCTTTCAACAGTTCATGTTCAGTTTGGGGAATTGCATATATTCTGAAGTTCAGTTGGAAGGAATTTCTGTCTGAGAGTAGGATGAGGAGATGAGGAAGCAGACCAAAAAAGATATAGAAAGGACTTAAGGAGAGTCAGGTCTTATAGGGGTCAAGCAGAGAAGCAGCTTCATGGGGTAGGGACTAGGGAGTGTCAAAGGAACACTGTTTGATGGAAACTATAAAACCACACAAAATTCTTGGATGATGATGTTTGATTTGTAGTTTGTTCTCCTGAAGAGATCAAGCAAAGAAATTGAAGCCTAATGCTTGCCTCCTTATATTTACTTGATTCAAGACTTCCTGGACTATTCTAGACTGTGTAATCTGTATTATATGCTATCCCTCTCCAAACGTATCAAATTCCATCTTCCATGCATATTGCGATGTGCAGTTAATAAACCTCAAAGTATTATAAGAGATTATTAGATGTAAATTCACCTTAATGAATCAATACGTGTGCCAATGTCATTTTGTATTACTGTAACTTGGATAGATGTTCAATAGTTCATTATTAAATGCCTTAATAATATGTTATGACTCTCATGGTCAACATATATACTCACATTGTGTACTGTTGTATATTTAGTTAGCTTAGCAGAGTATTTGAATCAGAAACAGAAAACTGCCTTTTAAGAGAATTGGGTAATCTATAACAATGTTGAATGCTTACTTCATTCTTTCCATGAGGTACGGAGGATTGTAAAATGGCAATTCAAAGTGGTTCTCTAGGAAGTAGTAAGTTCTGTATGTCACTGCCTCTTCTGGGAATCTTTAAAGTGTCAATAAAATTGAATTTCACTGGGTTATCTGATGTTTTATGCCATTGAATTGTCTTGCTACAGTAGACTTCTAATTGTTGGTCCATATGTTTGATCTATGTTCAATCTATCACTCCTTCTCCAACCTCAAGGTTTGTGCTACATAATATTTAACACATGGACACTTGATCACACATTTGCTATCACATGTTGCAAATTCTGATAACTTTATCTTCTTGCCTGTTTTAGGATGTGACACCTTTGTGATATTATTGCAGTTGTTACATTGTAGACATGAGTAAGTGCCATTCTACCTAGGACTTAAAGTTTGTTGTGATTGTTGCACAGTCCTTCTTGTAGAGAGCACTTGTCTAAAATTCTTTTTTTTTTCTTGTATGCAAAAGTTGGAGTATCTATCACTACAACATGTTACTTAGGGTCTGATTAAAAAATCTTCCAGCGTTTCAATATGGTTTGTTTAATTGTTTTACCTTTTATAAAGTATTTTGATACAACGGGTAAATGCTCTTTTAATAAAGTATTTTGATACAATGGGTAAATGCACTTTTAATTTCTTAATGTTTTTAGTTAGTATGTTGGTCTGTCGAATTTGATCAACACCGGATCAAGCTTGATAAATGTCGTCTTTTTGATAACCTCTTCCCAAGACACAATTAGTAATTTCTTCAAGTTATAGATCCCATGTTGTTGAATCACTTACAATCCTTTCACCCTAATCATTTAACTAACCAATAATCCATATAATGTGGATGCAGGTTGAATTCTCATTCAATGTAAAATATCTTAAGCACAAACTTTTTGGATGGCTGTTAAAAGAATTAAAAATGTTATCAATTGAAGCTTGGGGTTTTGCCGCATGACATATGATAGATGTAATTTGTAATATGTACATTTTGTACTTTGTATAAAGTTCATTTATGAACTATTGCACATTAAATACAATTTATATATATGTAATATTCAGTGAAAAAACTTTGTTAAAGGGACGTTATAGTTCAAAGTAAGACCGAAAAACCCCTGAAATTCGGCAGTTATGGTAAGATAAGCAACCATAACTTGCGCCACCGTGCACTGCTAACACTAAACCCAGGACATCAAAGATGACATCACAAATGTCATTGATGACATCACTGATGACATCACATGTCTGGCTCCACCTTTTTTTCCTTTACTGACATATCTAGGCCACATGGTTTTGCTCAGTAACAGTCAAGGGGCCTCATTACGACCCTGGCACTAAGGGATTACTGGTTCCGGTAATCCCTTAGCGCCCGATTACAAGGTCCCTTTGCGGGTTTCCCACCTTAACGGCTGGTTTTACCAGCCGTTAAGGATTGGACCTGCAAAGGGACCTTGGTGCTAATTACGGTACCTTCACAGTGCACAAAACTCTAAAAAGAAAGCAGTTATCATTTCACTATTCAAAATGGCAAGATTATGAATATTTCACCTTCATCATGTATGCTGCACACACTGCCTATGTTTCTGCATAAGTAGCTTAGAATACTGGATAGAACTTCATAATAGAGTGCTATTTATATCAATGCATTGATTAATGCACTAATTAGCTCATGATATTTATCCCAATGATCCTTGACAGTTTTTGGTCAGCATTATAAGAATCCCTTGTACAGAGTTTTCATGAAAAGTAAATGCACATGTAATGTCATCAGTGATGTCATCAATGACATTTGTGATGTTATCTTTGATGCCCTGGGTGTTAGTGTTAGCGGTGCACAGTGGCGCGAGTTATGGTTGCTAATCTTACCATAACTGCCGAATTTCAGGGTTTTTTCGGTTTTACTTTGAACCATAACATCCCTTTAACAAAGTTTTTTCACTGAATTTCATAGGTTTTTAGTAGCGCAACTTAACCATAACGTCCCTTTAACAAAGTTTTTTCATTGAATTGCATAGGTTTTTCGTAGTGCAACTTAACCATAACGTCCCTTTAACAAAGTTTTTTCACTGAATTTCACAGGTTTTTAGTAGCACAACTTAACCATAATATCCCTGACTTCATATACATGTAACATAGAACATACTGAACCCCCACGTAGTGATTTTGATGTCCGCGGACTACCGCCATGTCCGCGGACATATCGAGAATCTGAGCTTGGTGAATGTAAATTTAAATAGTGTGAGGCATTTCCCGTAAAAGATAAAGAGATGCCATCTTCTTTAAAATTAACAGTATTACTGGCATCAATATTCTCATTATTACAGAAGAACATACCAGCTCTAAGCATGAAGGCACACATGCCTCGGTTGATGACACACCTAGCAATGTTTTGCTGAGGACAAAAAAATGAACTATTGTCCCATATTGCCCTAGGTAGTAATCCAGAAAAAATTACTTTCGCATTTGGAAGGATCTTCATTACGGCTTCAACCAAGCATTCCAAATCAGCCAACAAAGTAGGGGCACTGACGTTGCCCAAATGGAAAGCACCATAGTGCAAAACTACATGCGGACTGTTCATCGTGGCCATATCCTCACAAACTTGTACAATTCCCTGTACATTGCAATCAGGCACATTGCTCCACACCACCTCCACTATTTTCACATCAAAGTTCTTTTCAACATGCCTGCATCGAGCGTACTGTTGTAAACCATGCACAAACATATCTCCAAGCACCAACACCCTGACTTTCTCTACTTCTGCCATCTTCACCACACACAGTCTCTTTCAACACAAATCCACAACCTCGACATCTGATTGGCTAATCCGTACAGTCTTCTTTCCATTTTGGATTTGCTGGAAAACCCTGGATGTAGCACGCCCTGTCCACGGACAGCCGTGGTTTCCGCAGACCGCGTAACTCTTCGACACCCCTTCTACCATTTCCACTTTACTCTCTGTGCCATTCCCTCGTTGCATACAGCTAAGCAGTCACACAATACGAAAAACGTCCTCAGAACACCCCCATTTTGTTTATTTTCGAACATTTCAGGACAATTATCAGTTCATTATTCAACATATTAACATTACAAATATTATACTTTTATCTTGTACGTTGCACACAATGCTATGTTTCTCCATTAGTAGCTCAGTATACTAGATAGAACCCCATAATACAATGCTATTTATATCAATGCATCGTTCAAAGCACTAATTACGGTATGATATTTATTGCAATTATCCTAGACACTTTTTTCGCAACATTATAATAAAAATCCCTAGTACACAAATTTCATGAAAAGTAAATGCACATGTGATGTCATCAGTGATGTCATCAATGAAATGACATTTGCAATGTCATCTTTGATGTCCTGGGTGTTAGTCTTAGCAGTGCACGGTGGTGGCGCGAGTTATGGTTGCTTAGCTTTCAGGGGTTTTTCGGCTTTACTTGGAACCATAACGTCCCTTAAACAAACTTTTTTTATTAGCACGCAAACAATATACAAAGATGTAGTGTAAACAGCAAGTTCTCACAGATGGCTTTACACAGAATGTTGCAAAGTAAGCATTTAAGCTCGTTCACAGTGAAGGTCAGCTGCTTCCATTTTTTTCTCGCGGCCCGGAGAGGCCCACGACTCCCAGTATAAGGTTCTATTTTTTTTTACCTTGACAGACAGAGATTGTGCTGAAAGACTTCTTTTGAAGAAGTGTAGCAAAAACTTAAGACATGATAAAGATGAAATTTCTGAAACGAAACCACTTTTCTATATTATATCACTTTGAGAAAGATCGTTGGCACATGCCGAGTCGTATTTTGGGACTGCACTACACTTGGACAATGGAAAATGCAATTATAATGTAAGTAACCCTTTAGATTATTTTATACCGGAATATAATAACAATAGTGTGGCATTAAAGCCCGGTCAAGTTGTACTTGTTCGTTCAATGTGGCATATTGTTTTCTACCGTGCACTATCACCGCCGAATTGATCACCTGTCGTTTAGAGGGCTCTGAAAAAGGCAGACGACACAGGGTGGGTTAATAGAAATAATTTAACCGGTCTGTAGCCGGTCAAGTGCTCTACTCGCTGTGCCACTTCACTGTAGCTGGTCAAGTGACACAGTGAGTAGAGCGCTCGCTTTGACATCCGTGTACAGCTTGCTAACGCAGGTTCGAATCCCAGCACGGCCAAACTCAGCTTTTCATCCTTCTGTGGTCGGTAAATGAGCACCACACACTGTGGGTAGTAGTAAGCAGCGCTGAGATACCTGACGGTTCTTAGCGCTATATAAATGCGAAAATATTATTATTTTATTATTAACATACTCTGTTGCACTATCTTCGCTAGCAAATAGTTTCATGCCCTAATAAATCAAATGAATATTTTTAATAAAGATCGACTGGTGAGACTAATTTATGTTTTTTAAAACAGGTATGTTGCCCCATTTTGCCAATGTCACGATTTTCAGACTCCAGCGGATGGATTTTTCAACTGCCAGGTGCAGCTCCATGTAAGCAACATCATGAACCTCACCATTTTATGGGACAATCGCCAAGGACCAATATGCCCTTACGCAGTACTAGCGGCTAGAAGCAACATACCAACCATTATGGTGGTCTAATGCCTCGTTGTTGGAGCAACCTTCTGATTATCAGTGCGACCATTTACTGCTTTTATCATTAACCAACAGCCTATCTACCGCAAAGGAACAGCGCGTGGCTCAAAATAAACTTTTGCGGATCGACAACAAACACAAATGCAAATCGCCGAATATTCTCTAAACATTTGATGTCAAATAAATGTACTTTACAAAATTTACAATCTTGCTGTTTGCTTTTAAATCACAGTTTCATATTCCGAATTGTGGCGCACTGTGTTGTGACATAATGTGTTTTGTCTTCCGGGTTCTGTGTAAAGTCGCGTAGGACTGGAGACGACTGGGCGCGTTTGATGACGCACCCTGTAACATCACGGAGAGAGGCGGGGAATATGAATGCTTTCATAATGTCAGGCTTAGGGGCGGGAGATATGATTTAGTGTCGCAAAAGCAAGTCAGCCAGGTCAATAGCGCCAGTCATAGGATTATCACATAATGTCGGCGCACACCAGCCTGATTTATCGTTTCTTTAGTGGACAAAAAGTTGGGTGAGGCCCATAGGAAATTGTACTATCAGCGGACAAAAGGAGGGTTCGTAGAACACTTTCAACCTGACAACGAACAATACAAACAATGTTCTCAGAACACCCCCATTTTGTGTAATTGCAACCATTTCGGGACACTGTGAGTGTTCTTAGAACACATTCAACTTGACGGATTACAATACGGACAGCATCCTCAGGACACCCCCAGTTTGTGTATTTATGAACATTTAAATACACCGCGAGTGTTTTTAGCTCAATTTTACCTTCCTTGCGAACAAAAAGGACACATACTCCATCCTCTGAACACCCCACCATTTAGTTTATTTACAAAATGTCAGAACAGCCGTGTTCCCTGCGGACAAATCGAACACAACAAAAGCGTATAGCACATAAAAAAACAAAACATTGAACCTATCTCATACTCCCCCCACCCTTCCCAAACATTCTTACACACCAACACACTCCACTAAATACAATTTTTAATCCAAGTTTCACCGCGCTGTACGCGGTCGACGGGGAATACAAGATGGCGGGCGCCACAGAAAATCTGACGCGCTCCACGCCCCACGCCGTCCAATCAGTGAACACGTCGCATGTCCGCGGACATGACGCAAACCCATGGGCCAATCTGGGTGCTGTCCGTGGAGCGAACAGGGAAGTCCGTCCGCGAAGCGAACACAGATATCACTATTTTTTTTGCCTTACATTTTGGTCATTTTTAAAAAAAACTACTGGACGGATTTACACCAAATTCGCAAAAGCACGCTTTCGGGACCAAGCCGCCGCTCCTGCCACAAATTTGGTGTAAATCCGTCCAGCGGTTCGGGCTGTAGCCGTGCGCAAAGTTTTTTCCCATTATGTCTATAGGAAAAAACAAAAGTTTTGGGACCCCCCCCGATAACTTTGCCCCCCCTGGACCAAACCTCTCCAAAAAAATTCAGAGTGGGCCATATACTTTTTTTGCAAAGTTTTGTGAGGATTCGTACAGAGGGAGCGAAGTTATAAGCCACCCAAAAAGTGCTCTTCCTATGGAAACACCAACTTAACCATAACTACATGGACGCTACCGTGTCCATGTAATATAAATATATCTTTCTGGTCTCTAGTTTTTCTATAGAGCATAGTTATTTTGCTGCTTGTACATGGAGGTCCACATGAATCATAAACAAGTAAGTTTGGTGTACCTACTGCCCATGTAAATTGGATCTGTTTGTATAAGTTGTTAAGATACTCCAAAAAAGTAAAGCTATTGTTGCTCAGTTGGAACGTCTTTCAAACCAACTACATTTACCATCAGCCTCTGCAGCCTACTTATTTACTTTAATGGTGCATTAGCGCCAGCTCATTTGGGCTGGTTCGTGCTGGCTATTTAAGGGCCTTCTGTGTTCTGAGTTCACTGCTCTTACTTGACTGTAGCATTGTGGTGTGTTTGTGCGTATTTATATCTAGCATCGTTATCGTTAGAATTGTTGCTTCGTAGGAACCTCTTTGAGCTCAACTACATTTACCAACAGATACTGCAGCCTACTTATTTACTTTAACATCACATTAGCGCCAGCACATATGGGCTGGTTCGCACTGGTTCGTGTCTGGGTGCGTGGGGCAGCGAGGATCCTGTTTCTTACCTTCGAGGTACGTTCCTTGCTGATCGATTACAGTGTTTAATAGAAGGACTGTTAGCATGATGACTAATCCTGCTTCCCTTTTTGGCGTACTGCACAAAAACCCAGACTCATTTAAAAGTGGAAAAGGTCGCTTTAATGTGACAGGCCAAAGCTTACAATCAAAAACGCTTAACTGGCTCCATGGCCTAACAAGCTAAAAAGCTATTTGAACAATCAATTAAATAACTTAAACATTTTCCATTTTCCCCCCAACAATTAAATAATTAAATAAACAAATTCCTCCCTAATGATCCCTTGGATCCTACCGTATCCTTGCCCCTTTTCCAGGCGTCCCGCTTTCTCCCCAGGGGCCATGCCCCTCCAGGCTCAATACCTGATCCCCCGGGGTGACCTGCTTGTGCAAACAGCGCCACCCCCTCCTTTCCCGTGTCATTCCCCCATTGTGCTTCCCTCCCCCACATCAAAAGGGGCCATGCCCCCGGCGCCCCGACCCACTTCAACCCCATAAAACTCCCCTCTACACCAAACTCCCCCTTCCTGTGACTTGCAGCCAGCCTGACCTGCCACTTCAGCAACAATATTACACACACCTTTCACAATGCCCTGACCTGTCACACAAAACTACCATCCCTACCCTCCTAACAGACCCCCAAAACCATAAACCCCCCCCCCGCATAATCCCCTGAAAAACGGCCCCCCCTCTTCCATAACTGACATCACCCTAAACAAAATGAAGGGGTGGGAGGGCGGGACAATCGCCAAGTCCTAACCGTCGCCTGCCTCCCGAACCTTCCCTGAGCCCTTAAATACCCCCCGGAGGGGCGCTCTGCACCCCCACGGCCACTCGCTGGCCGTGTGCAGCGCCAAAAAACTCCCCAGGGGGAAACGCTTCGCGTTCCCCCCGGGCCCCCCTTCTAATAACAACATGGGCACTGTAGGAACTAACAGAAGCATGGGCCCATTACTCACTTCCTTGAAGAAAATCACTTCCGATTTTAAGAGAGCTAATTGCATTTTGCGACGTTCCTTGTCTATGGTGCTAGATCTTCTCTTTTCATCCCCTTCCTCAGCTGCTGGGAGTACCAAAGGTGCACAGATGGAGTAAGGTCTCGAGTCTGAGCAAAGCAGCACGCTGGATTCAGTTAACAAAAAAGAGGGGGTCGATCTGGAACTGAACTCATCTTTGGGCGAGAATCTGGGAGCGGGTGCTGATTTTGGACTGGCACATGAATTCTTTCACAAATGTCTAGGTGAAAACTGCCTATCCACAAATACAGATGTGCTATGCACATTAAACAAGGTCTTAAAGTGGGCTGACTCTGCTTTTTTGGTGCAGGCAGATCATTTTAGAGCTCCTACTTAGGGCACCTCTTTATATGCTAATGCCAGCTAGTTAACCGCTATGGTTTTAGTGAGGTTGCTCCCGTGGTTGCTGGGTCGCTCATGGAAGATGAGGACAGGGGATCAATCACATATCGGGGTGCACACGCAGATATTACATCCAAATACAGAAACTTGCAGGCCAAACTTGATGAAATGTGTGCTGTTGAACACTCGCTCATTAATAAAGCATACTTCTGAAATTGCGGACCATATGAGGTCACACCAAATTGACATATGTGCAATTACTGAAACTTGGCTGCACAAGGCTGCTGGTCCGTCCCTCTCTTTAGCCATTGCAGCAGGCTGTGACCCCTTTTGAGCAGGCAGAATTAATAGCAAAGGGTGGTGGGGGCTTAATTCATTTTCAGGTCTGCCTTGATGGTGCATGAAGTAGATATTCAAGGACCATCTGGTTGCAAGCTTATCCATATCAAGGTCCTAACAAACCCTAATACTCCTATCAGTTTTAGACTATTGTATATTTTATCTGTCGATTCAGGCAGAAACCAGAACATCCTGACCAGATCCACATGCTACTTGGATCTTGTGTCCCCAAATTATTGATATATCTTACAGCCAACATGTTGTCCACCCGAAGCAGAATGGAGCACTGAGCTTTCTGTTTTTAAAAGATACTTGCTGCAAAGGTGCCCGTCCGCAGCTCGAAATAATGTATGTGCTCTTTCGACTCCCACAGCAACCAAGGCCCTCGAGTTGAGATTCTACCACATCTGGCTTCCCAGCTGAGTATGCTTGCACAGGATACTAAGGGAAGATCTGGGGCAGAAGGGAAAGTGTTCAGGTGGTGCAGCCACCATCTTATTTCTTCACTTTCCTCTGCAGATAGGCGAATTCTGGCTTCCCCTGCCAGTGGTAGCTTATAATTGGCCTCTGCCGGGCCATGTGATATAGGGGTCCACGAAATGTGGCCTAAATTGTGGAAGACTGACACAATGCTTCATGGAAAAAAGAGGTAACTGCAGAAGCTGCCAAACTTATTTCTTTATTTATAGAGTTTTGGTCAGTGGAAGGTGAAAAGAGACAAAGGGAGCAAATCTGAAACTGCAAGATTTCCATGTACTGAGATGGACATGTGGCAAACCTGCCTTGATTTATCACAAAGGTAAATGATGAGGTGCAGAGATATTCTGCCACTGGAGATGACATCATGGTGAAGCACCAAGGCACAGAGGAAGGCCCAAACAGAAGACAAACGAACAGCTGTTTCTTTGCCATCTGAATTTGAGATACTCCCTGAAGCTGGGGTGGATAGCAATCATAAGGTAGTCATCTTTTAGGTCCAACCAAACTATCCAAACGCCTAGTTACAGCCATTCCCACAGCATAGCTATGGTTTCCAGCTTGAAGTGGGTAAAAACGAAAAACTGATTTAGGTACCTGAGGTTTATTACAGGCCGAGATGGCTTGCCTACTTGGACTAAAATAAAGTTACAAAAAAATATCCTGACGAAAGAAAGATCTCTCTCTGTAACTCCCTTTACCTACAAACTCTGAACCTTCTGAGAAATTAGAGCCCCCTGCCTTGGAGACATAAAAAAGCATCTGAGAAAAGGTACCCATTACACAACCTAATTTGGCATTGTATTGAGTAACATACCCTTAAGTCTAAAAGAAAAGGCTGCTTTGGAGTTATCCAAAAAGCAAAGGAACCTCTTGTCAAACCACTAAATACCCTTTAGTCAATAGGTGTGCCCTCTAAACTGGTTGATGCAGCCCACTCAAGGTTCCTAAACCTGAACCCTAATGTGTCTAGGAGTTTGCCCAGGCAAGAGTGACATGCCTTGTCCACCCCCTTACTGGGAACCTTTACGTATTTAGATAAAAACATAACAATATTAGGATCAATTGAGGGTGTGGCAGAAGATCTATCTGGAAGCTGACTGGGGCATTCTGCCGCTGGTCAGGATCAAGTGCAGCCCTTTCTAAATCCAAAGCCAATTAGATGACACCCTGCAGATTGTCACTGGTGTAGTCTGGCACCATACTTGAGTTATGGTGTACACAAACACATCTCCATGATTGCTTGATAATTTGCAACCTGTGAACAACTATAGACCTTTAAAAAGAAATATTTGGGAATGACAGGGAGCTTAGCTGCCCCATCATCAAATAATCATGCAAAGCCACTCATAACATCTCACAGTACGGGGGATATTTGTACCTCTGGGCCCGACCTGCGACGTAAAGTGGTAGGGGTATTTATTCATTTATTAGAAAATTATAAAGCTATATTCGAATTTTGAATGCAATTCTAATTTGATTTCCTAAATACATGCGTTTAGATCCAAATGCAACCTACCACAGTTTGTATTGTATTTTCAAGCATATGCTAGAAACCCTTAACCCTACATTTGCACAGAAATGGGGATTCTTTTAAATGTGTTCACATAAATGTCATTTTTCGATGCACTTTTCTCTGATACCAATGCTTTTTTGATATTGAAGTTTTAATCTGCTCTAGAGACATCAACAGAATTAACACTCATGCAACAAACTAGCGATCAATGAAAGCAGGAAATAAAATTATTGAATGAACCTCTGGATAACAAGAACGTATTACTACAGAAACAACATAGTTTAGTGGGGGAAACACAAGACGGAGTGAAAGTGTGCAGAGAAACCAAACAATGCCTAGGTAGAGAACGTTTAAATACTGATGACATTCATAGTCAGTGTCTACATACAAATGATAAGTTAAGTGCCAAAATAACTCATCAAGGCACTTATACTTATATGAATATACAAATGCAACTGTTAGAGAGTAAAGAAACAACTGCAAAACGTATAACGAAGGATGTGGATTCATAGGCTGGATTTTATAAGTTATATAATGATATAAAAATCATTAAGAAGCAAAGGAATCAGTTAACATAGGAAAAAGACACTGCAATTCAAGAAATACATCAGTTGACCTTACAATTGACACAAGCACAGGGTGATCAGAGTAAAGTGACTTCACGAGCAGTAGTGTAACACAAAATGTGGGAGCCTCCTGTGAGACCTGCTAAGGGCTCCCCGTCCAAGGTTCTCCGAGAAGTGCAGGCTGTGCCAAAGATGTCTGGGCAGACCAAGGCCACCAAGCATGTGCAATGCTTATGATGATGCAGAAGTGTTTTACAACATTTGTATGCTGCCTTTGTCCACAACGTATGTCAGCATTGCCATTATGCAACTTTCACACATCTGTGCCAACATTGCCACTGTAAATTAGTTTATGAACCTTTACCTGTAATATATGCCAGCATTATCACTGATGTTGTGGCCACAATCTATACTACTATGGCTATTTTAAGCCACTTTCATGAAATTGTGGCCCTAATCTATGACAGTAATGGCCACTGTAAATAATTTTCATGAAGCTGCAGAAACAATCAATGCCAGTATGGTGACTGCAACCTCCAGATATTATCAGTGGTACAGCAGTGCTGCATATATTACATATTATGCATGTATCTTACAGACAAGGGAATTTAAGAAAGAAAATCAAACACTTATCTAATGTTGTGGCATGTCTGCCCCCCACATACATATTATTGCAGCAACTGGCACGTAAAATCATGTGCAACACTTTTAAAAAGGAGAATACACAAACTCTAAATCACACATTCGATTTAAAGTGACATTCACTTTTTAAAGATTGTGAGATACAAGATAAAACAAGACTCTCAGGGTCACACACTTAACTGGTATGTGAGGGATTTGGCCCAGTCAGCAATTCCTGGACTTTGTCTTACCCAAAAATATTCCCTTGTTCTTGTCAAAGCGTGCAATTATTTCTGAATGCTTGACTTCCTAGAACTAAAATATGACTCTGTTTTGTAGACCTGACTTTCAAAGTACACAAATCATATGATGGGTCTACTGATAAGAACATGATTTGGGATTGATGCTGCATCATGGAAAATGTAGTTAAAGTAAGGAGTCCAACGAAGTCCTGATATTGCATTCAGGGGAATCTAGGTAAAATATAACAGTAAAACTATTAAACCACCCACAAGACCTTGTGTGAAAGACAAAGGCCTGATGTTGGTTTCTGGGAAACATGATGAAAGTACCAAAGAACCAAACTTTACTGAGAGAAAAGTAGTGTTTTAGCTCCTGATAGCCAAATTTGTACCAACCAGAGAGTTGACAAGATCTGTGGTTAAGTGCTTGAATCACAGATTGTGCTCAAACCCTGGCTTCGCTACTTAATTAAAGCATTGGAACTTTGAAATATCATTATATTGCACTGTGCCTATTTTGTGAGGCCTAAATGGAGAGGCACTAAAACTGTAACCATTTTCACAGTGTACGCCATTAGAGAAAATTCATTCAAGGATGGACTGTAGGGCAGATCCAAATATAATCACCAGTGAGTAGTCATATATTTCACATTACAGAATTATTGGCCTCTTGGCTTACTCGTGACAATGACTTGTAATTTAACTTCCAGTCATACCCTTGAGTAGCAAATGTTGATGATGTCACATCTTTGTGATGTCACTTCCACTGATATCAATGTATCTGTAAATTAGGGGTCCCAACAGCCTTTTGTCACACAGGGCTTGCAAACAATTTCTGTAATTTACAAGGAAAGAAGAAGGCTGTATTACTATTGGTACAAACATGCTTTGAAGGCTCAAATGCAGTCATCTCTGCATGCAAGGAAACAATGAGACCCTTACATCCTCCTCAGTATGTGGTGTAAGGAACTTATGGTGGCAAAGTGTAAAGACAGACACGTGTGATCACAGTTCAAAGGTGTTTATTAAACTGTATTATTGGGTGCGAAAAACACCTAACCTAATCCTAAATCTAAGATGGGAGCAAGCTACAACCATCGAATAATAATAAGGCAATGCTAGAGGCATCTTGTCAAAATAAAAGGGCCTATACTAAAACAAACTATTGCCAAACCTTACCGCCGAGTTATAAAACAGTGTAGGACAGCATTTATATGAAAAGAAAGAAGTGTTCACAAAATGATAAGTCAGGATGTTATGGCCGGGGTTTCCCTTCCCCACGTTTTCTAGCACAGGACAAAGGTGGGACTCCTAAGCACAGCCCACTCCTAGGTTTCTCCTGTTCGAGATTACAGTTCCTTTCAATAGTATCAGGACCTTCTGTGTCCAAGACTCTTTCAAGCAAAGTCTCTTACTTCAGAGGGCCTGATGTATCGTAAACAACCAAAACAAAAGTTCCTTTTAATCCTCTTCAGGTCGGGCAATTATTCTTCACCCTTGGATCTCACTCAGCCGGGCTCTGATCCATCTCTCAACGTTAGTCTCCCCCAGTCGGGCTCAGACACCACTCTTGATGGAGTTCATGCAGCTTTTTTCACAATGTGGGATTCACTTCCCTCAGCTTTTCTCCTGGCATCACTCAGTCGGGTTCACTACTGCCTTAAATCACATTCTCATCATGTGTAATATTCAAAGGTCTTAATGTCTTTTTAAACAACCATCTCATTCATTTAAGTCCCCCTCAGCTGGGCTCAGACATTCCAGTAGCACTTGCTAATCTTTAATCACAGAGACTTCCAAAGGGCGATCATGCCTCGCTGGGTCACTGTTTCCCAAAATCACAGTTCGCAAAGTGTTCCCCTCAGCCAGGTGCAAACGTCTTTTTTACAATTCTTAATACCTTAACAATGCGTCAAGGACATTCGATTGTACAAGGGATTTGGCTGGACCCTTGTATGACCACCTTGACACCTTTTGTCGGCCTCCCCTATGGCCTTCTGGTATTCACAGTTTACACTTTTAAACTCTTAATGTTGCCATTGCAACCTCGAGCTTAACACAGTCCGGCTCCTATCAGGTTCTTCCGACTCACAGGCTGTGCTGAACTGGTTGGCGTTCCTTTTGCTGCTGGAGTCAAGGATGGTAGTTTGATGTCAACCTGGTCTCCCCGCCCTGGCTATCAGTGCGGGAGGGTTCCATGTACCGCTGACATCCATCACACCATCCGCCAGCTGCGATTCCCGGTCTTATGTTTCTTTGTTTAGAGGCTTTGCGGGTCTGGATTGAAAAGGGCAAGGACAATTCCCTGCTTGACGTCCTTTCAGATTGCGCCGCCTTTCTCCTCCGTTTGAACTGCCGTCCTGGAATCACGGCTTCCTTGTATGTTTGCCTTGCTCAGAGTGTGCTATCGTGCTCTGTCTTTTATCCCTATGGCAAAGGAAAAGGGCATTCATGCAGTGAAATCAGTGGCAACTGCCTGACTCTGCTTGACCCTTGAGTTGAGGCTTGTCAGGTATACAGCTCTAGTGTTAGTCCGTTGTCTTTCAGGGTAATCAGTCTGTGAGAAAGTGTTTGTGTTAAGAAAGGGGGGGTTGAGTTTTTAAATATCCTACAGAGTAGGATGGGGAAAAGGTCTTAACAAAAAGGGGATACTGCCTCTCAACCGTCAATGTCCCACTTCCACTCTCCAAGGACCCCCCCATCCAGGTGATCCTCCTGCACTGGTCCACCCCCAGGAACTGGATCAAATAGCACTGGCCGTATCCTGGTCGCCTGGATACCAGATCCCCGGGGACTAGCAAGTGATACACCTTCAGGTTTCTCACATACACTTTCCCTCTGCGAGGTGGATATACCTGTTCTTTGTCCGGGGTCTAGGTGTTCATGACCTGGGAGAGAACAGGGCTGAGAGACGTCCAGAAACTCTTGCGGGTTCCATGGGTTTGCTGTGGTCTGTATTGGTAAAGGTGTAGTGATTTTACAGGTCTCTCTACAGTAGCCTATGAATTGGTTTTTAAGAGGTGGTTCTGATTCCTAGGCTCAGAGTTTTCCCAGTCCTTTATTGGCCAGTTTCGGAGTAGTAGTCTGCTTGCCAACAATTTTGGGGTAGAACATCTCCAAATGGAGGTGGAGTTTCCTGTAAGAGAGTAGAGAAGGTAGGGAAATCCCTTCCTAGAATACCTTCTTCGGGGAGTGCAGGAATTATGACTGACAATATTTCCCAGGACTCACCCCAGATATTAATCTGCAGAGGTGTTTTGAGGTACACTTCATTGTCCCCATGTTCACATGTAACCCTAACTAGGGCTGAATTTTCCAGGTCCTCGGTTGTATTGAAGTTGGCTCGTATAGCAGTTTGTTTACTACCTGAATGAAGCAGGGCCCTGACTTTACTCCCATTTACCCAAGCCTTTTTGTAAGTGAAATCCCTAGAGGATTGACACAAGAATATACTGAAGGTCTCCAGCTCTTCTTCGGGTTCTTCCCATTCTTCCCCTTTTAAGCATCCTATTTCCATAGGTTCGTCCTTTAGGTTCTTTGGAGCGTATCAGGCTACATGTCTTGTATCTCTACAAGAGAAACAGATAGGCGGAGATGGTCTATTTGCTTTTAATTCCTCCCTTTTACTTTCATCTTTGGTTATAGGATCAGTTCTTCTGATTTCACCTTTTTCTTGTGGCATCCCTTCTTTAGTTTTATATGACCCCCTGGTTTATCTATTCCCCGAGGTTGAGGCCACTGGATAGGTCTATGATCCTTCCGTTCTTCCCAATGATTGGCTGAGTGGAATTGTTTAGCTGCATCTGGGTGGTTTAGTGCATTGTCAATGGCCGTGGCTAGGGTAGGTCGATTTAACTGTAGAACGGCTTTCTTTAAAAAAGGGGGTAAGGAATTAGTGAATTGTTCTAGAGTTAACATCTCCATCAGTTCTTCTAGGGATTTACTATTCAATCCACAGGGCCATAGTGTTTTTAACACGTTCACCCATTTCGAGGGGGGTTTCTCCTGGGTTTAATCTAATGGCCCTCAACTTCTGCTGATAAACGTTGCAGGTTTGCCTCACTCTTTTTAACAGCTCTTCTTTGATGGATAGAAAGGTGGCACCCTGTGCAAGATTAAGGAGTTGATAACATGTTTGTAGATCGCCTTTCAACAAAGGCGCTAGATAACATCTTTTAAGGTTCTATTCCCATCATAGTTGTTTAGCTAGGCGTTCGAAGTTTGATAAAAGATTCCCTAAATCTTCACCTTCAAGATATGGTTGAAGCACCCCCTCTGGTAGTAAGGGTCTCGCTTGTAATTCAACTACCCCTTTCTCAATCCACTTGGTTCAAGGCAATAGGTGTGGTATTTACTCTATTTTACATCAATTCAAAATAGACAGCAAGGGTGCAGCAATTCTTAATAATACAAATGTTATTCATCAACAGACATAAAAAACGCTAACATAAGGAGTGCCTACATCAATTTGGCACTTTGATTTAATTTCATGTGAGCACCTAGTGCTTTCTGTGAGGTTAGTACATGACAAAAATGTTTATTAATCAACAAATATTCACTAGTTTATATAATTATTGTAATATAAACTTCTCAGATGTTAATGTTTTTTATATCTGTTGATGAATAACATTTGTATTATTAAGAATTGATGCACCCATGCTGTCTACTTTGAATTGATGTAAAATAGAGTAATTACCACACCTGTTGCCTTGAACCAAGCGGATTGAGAAAGGGGTAGTTGATTTGACCAGTCCTGTTGAATGTCATATTGTCCCTACATCAGATCAACCCCTGTCAACAAAAAAGAGGTGAAAGAAAACCCCATATAGTGTTATTTATTACTTCTAGATTTCAGCTACATGTGACGATAGGCATGCATTACACATTTTCACATTTTCATTTGCCTAATTGATTGACTTCTTTATGGCTGAACCCCAGCATTATCTCTGGCAGCACAAATGATGTCTCATGCCATGTTTTCCTCATTTTTGTATTCTCTTCATTTAGGTGAGATTCTCTTAACTAGGTTTTCCAGCTTTATAGCAGGTTTTCGCCTATGCCAAGCAGTGAATTAATTTTTACCAGGTTTGCTATCTAGACATTTTCTGGGCAAGAACAGGTATTTTTAGCAGCCTGCTGATTATGTGTAGCAACGTGTTTTTGCTCTAAAGGCGCAAATCTATATATTTCATTCATGACTATTAATGGAAGCCCCCACTGCCTGAGTATCAAAAGGGCTGCATGCAGTACTTTCATAATGAAGCAGAGCATTGAATCTTATGTGGAATTAAAAAATAAAACAGTGATTCTGAGCAGTGGTGTGTGACGGTGGAACTGTTTATTTTAGGTGTGATCCATAAGTAAACATTTCCAGCATCTTCACAATATATGTTTATAAGAGTAAAACATACACATGATTTTTAAATGGCTCATCACAGGACCGTCTCATGAAATGATGATTAACAAATGTAGTGTGTAGAACTAGGAGACCGACACACAGGTGGTATGCTTTTGGCTATAGACTTTTATTAGTGAGCAAATACAAGAGAAAACCCTATCTGACCCTAGTTCTGAAAGGGGTTTCTCTGCCTCAACTTATATTAAAGAAATTGTCAGGATATCAGTCTAAAGCAAAGAGTTCAACATCCTGTGTCAAAAGCCTAATTACATCCCTTACACTATAACCTCAATTAGGAAAAAGGGGTGGTCTTCTTGGTCCAGAAGAATGGCTTCCTCCTTCCGGACAACAATTCAAATTTCAGTTCTGGGTGAAGCAAACCAAATTATTCTTGTCCAGGAATGTAAATCAAAAGTCTAAAGTTTCTTTGAGTGTATTCCAGCAAAAAACACAAAGGTCTTGTATATTCACAGCGTTAGGGGGATGACTCCCCCCGCTGACTTTTCTTTGGTTTCTCAATGGTTCTCACAATGCCAGGATGCCAAGAGAATGACTCCCTTCTCTTGGCTGGTTCAACAATGCTCATAAGACCAAGGGGTATGTCTCCCTTCTCTTGGCCTTTCTTAAGCTCTTCAGGATGCCAAGAGAATGACTCCCTTCTCTTGGCTGTTTCACTAAGGTTCATAAGCCCAAGGGGTATGTCTCCCGTCCCCTGACTTTTCTCTAAGCTCCTCATGATGCCAAGAGAATGACTCCCTTCCCTTGGCTGGTTCAACAATGTTTACAAGACCAAGGGGTATGTCTCCCTTCCACTGGCCTTTCTCAAAGTGCTCTTCAGGATCTCCAGTGTACACTTCGTTCACAGTATACCTAGTTCACTATCCTGTCAGGTAGTGTTTGCATGATGATGATCCCGGAGGCAATTCATTATTGGCTGTGGGTCCCAGACCCTTCTCTGTTGCTCTTGTTCCTCAGGAGTTGCACCCGTTCACAATCCTGCCAGGCATTCCTCCTTGTCGGGTCCCAGACTTTCCTTATTAGTTTTTATCAGCCTCTGGTCCTAGACCACTTTTTGTATTATATTCCTTCTGTACTTCAGGTTCCAGACCCCTTTGGCACAGGCCTTTCTCTCTTGGGTCCCAGACCCTTTTTGTATTTGCCCCTTTGGATCCCAGACCCTTTTGGCAAAGGTTTCTCTCTTTTGGGGGACCCCAAGACCATCCTGGTCTCGCCACCCTCATCTGGATGCTTACTGGTGTCTTGCGGTTCCGTACCAGTTTCTATTCCCCTCTCTGGCATCTTCTGATCCTTCCAGGGAATCTGAAGCAGATCCCTGTGGCCTTTGGACCTTCTCTGATTATTCAAGGGAGTGCAGCGGTTCTGAAGCGCTTCCTGGAGACTCCTGGCCTCCTCTGATTGTTCTAGGGACTGTGGCATCGCACTGTTGCTAGGCTGCATGGCCCAGGCAGTTAATTCACTCCAACCTTCTTGTTCGGCTGGGTGCTCCGCCTCTTGTCTCCCCCTCCAACCATTCCATAACAGACCTTCTGGTGAATTACAAGCGAGACCCTTACTTGGAATTTCCTGTTCTGTTTTAATGGTAGCTCAGCCGATAGGAATCCTATAGCAACTAGACGTTTAATAAAGGTGCTCTTTATGCCTGCATACTTTTTCCTCGTCCCAGTGCTGATGTTGAGGACTACCAATGAGTTAGTTGTTCTCCTCCTCGTCTCACTACATAAGGGATATAAGTCCACAATCTTCCTCATCTCAGCACTTCCTACATGGCTGCTATGGCAAAGGTACATGGGTACACTACGGAAGGTACTGGTGGGGAGGGATGGGAGGGTGTGTCAGGGTTTGGTTGGCTATGGGGTTACTGCATCCTCCCCAGATCGTCACTAATCTCATTGGGGGATTCCCTCCTGACGATATACACCTGCTGGGTACCCCCCCGGGGGACTATCGAGCAGCAACCTCACTTCCCTGGCCTCATGAGAAGGGGCTCCCCATAGGGAAGAAGTGACGACATCTGGGGATTCATCACACTAAGCACAGTTTCTTATTGAAATGATGAATTCAACATAATAATACCAAAGCATTCACATCCCGACTGTAATGCCCTTTAGTTAGCAAGTGTCCTCAGACAACCTCCAAGCTATAACAAGACTTGAGAAGGATTTCCATACAGAAACATACAGGCAAGTCAAAGAAGACTGCACACAGCTCCCTGGAGCAGAGAAAAGACTCCCATGTAGCAGCCTTTCTTCTATGTGCCATCTGGTGCCGGTGCTATGCTAGATCTGGGCGCGAAATGCATGGTGACACCACTTTCCTGATAGCCAATTTCCTTGTATATTGGCTGAGCATTAGCAGCCCGTTTTACAAGGGAGGAAATTCAGTACATTTTTGATTGACTGTTTTGTTTTAAACTTCCCAAGTACAACCAGCGAACAAAATGTAAAATTAAAAGCTTTTCATTTCCCCTGCTGCTCTCGACTTTGGCTTGCTCGGCTTACATCTATCTCTGCTGGTGATACTCATCGGGGGGCCTCTCACCTTGGGGGCTGCAGGGGCCTCTACTACGCCAGTGTTTACAAGAGATAAAGCAAGTAATAGAGGAAAATTTGGCATTGTCAGAGGAATCAAACATTAAGGAAATATCTAGATGATGCAATGCCCCAGCTTGTGCACTCGAAGAAAGAATTAGCTAGCAGGCAATCCCTAAATCAAGAGTCAGTGGAGTAAATAAATATTTATCAGAAAGAAAATGATTCCTGCAGAAGGAGTAACAAAACACCAAAGAAAACTGAGCTTCCAAAACGAGAGCATTTGACACTAGCCAGAATAAATCTTGGGAACAATTGGTACAGCGTAAGCAGCTGATGATAAGTGAAATAGATCATAATGCTAGATTTAGACAAGAAATTAAAGATATTCAGTTGTGATCAGAATGACAGTCAAAAGCCCGCGAACCAATATGTTTCACGGAAGAAGGGAGATTATCTTTAATTCCTAAGACTATCACTCCACTTCCCTGAACTCTCTAGAGTTATACTGGTGGTTTTGGCACACATAGCCATAGTAAGGATATAGGGGACACCAGACACACCATTTCCCCAATATATGCAGGGGTCGAAATTAAGATTGTAAAAGCAGGAGCTAAAAAGAACTCCTGGGTATCCAGCATTAGGCAGTGACCAGGAGCTACCAACGGAGAACGAGGACCAAGTTCCGCAAATCTATCTTACACATATGATGCAACTAACATTTCGACTATTATTTATGACCCCTTATGCTTTAAATGTTGTACACATGTGAACTTATCTGTATTTATAAATTGTCCCATATGCACAGAGTTACATTTGCATATATGTATTTGTTCGGCATCATTTGGCCTGGGGAGCCAAAAGTAGCTCCTGGTAGCTGTTGGTATCAAGTTACCCAGGCTCTTATAGGCAACGCGCAGGAGCTAAATAGCTCCCAGCTCCCCTCAATTTCGAACCCTGTGTATGACAGGAGATGAAATGAGAGTACTCCCAAAAAGAGAATTGTGAAAGTTATGAAAAGGCATTAAGGGAACAAGAATTACAGCAAATGATGTTTGATCTTACAGAGGCTAGTTAGCCCATTTGGCTCACATTGAGAAACAGAAAATACATCCTAGAAAGGGCTTTTTAAAGACCACTATCTATCCAAAGGATTTTGGGCTACCATAGAACTCCAAGGTAGATGGGGAAACACTTCTTCCCAGTGACAATATGAAGGCATGTAATACTATCCAGCCCCTCCAAAAGGATTTGAGGCCCATAACCAAGTAGTTATGATATGATTTGATATATGGGATCAATCGGAAAGAGGATCCCTGCAATAGCATACATATTGGGAACCTCCTAACAGTCATGACAAGGGGGGTGGGAAATATGCAAGCAGTGGGGTATTAGGTAGTGGCTCTGATGCAGGAATTTGGACCCAACTAAGAAGTCATAGAAAAAGAAAACCACTCTGTTTTTGAAAGACCTAATCAAACAGATTAAGATCATGAATAGCTTTAGGACCCCTTACCATAAAAAATGTAAATATTCTATTTGGGAACATTTCGACTTTAAGAAACATATGATGCCCTTGTTTGAATTGAAGAACGACCAAAACAACACAGAATTAATAAAATAGACACTTTTCTAGTTTCTTGGCTGGGCTGTCAAGACAGATATTTTCAAATACGTTTCAACACACAGAAATCTCCAAATAGCCCCTCAGGCAGCTCATAATTTAATGTGTCCTGAGGATGAATCTCCTAGGGAGTATGCTCAAGAACTCAAGTGCGCATTTGCCTACATTACTTTACGTGTTGATACTGAAAGTCAAGATTTCAAAAGTACATTCTCCCATGCCCTTCCAAAATACATAGTGACTCAGTTATTTCACGATTATGATGATGCAAGAACTCTCAAGTGGATCATCACACAAGCTGAGTATCTATGAAGTACAGAACCCAACAACTCCCAAAATTAAAGATATTAACTCCAAATAAATGCCTTCTTCAACCATTGAGGCCCTTCCACCCTGATCAGCACTTCCCCTGCCTCCCCTCTGCCTTGCACATCTCTTACTGTACTTGCATGTTCCTAATGTCACAAGGCCTAGTAGGATCACTTTGTTTTGTCCTCCTTTTTCCCCCACCCTCTTGTCTTGTTGCACCACGGAACACATTGTGTATAGGCACTTTATAAATACACACTACATTGTTTTTTAAAGTAGCTGAGTTGAAAGGTACTCCCAGTTGGACTTAGAGAAACAGCGTCCAAAGACGTATTCCTCTGCTGTTAAGGATACTAACTGACATGGATGACCCTATGTTCAAAGCCAGCTGACTAGTCCCCCACCTGGAATGCAAAATACTATAGTAGGTTCCCAGGAAAATCCACATGAACATTTTCCTATGGAAAGAAGTCAATCACCATCTCTTAGAACCGGTTTATAGTCATAATGTCGAAAACAAAATGTCGACAAAGAAAAATGTCGAAAAAAAAATTTCGAAAACAATAATGTCGACATCCTATACTTATAATGTAAAAAGTAATTTTTTCGAAAAAAAAATGTCGACAAACAAATGTCACTTAAAACTATCAACACCTCACCCAACACCCCCCTGCCACCCCCCACACACCCCACCACCACCCTCCCACCCCTCATACTCAACACATTCTAATTATATATGTATTTATTTATTTATTTTTTCAATAAATAAATAACCAAAAAGAGTATCATTTACTATTGGGGGGGGTCCCCCCCAACCCCCCCTCACCCAACACCCCCCTGCCACCCCCCCACACCCCCCCAACCACCCTCCCACCCCTCATACTCAACACATTCTAATTATATATTTATTTATTTATTTATTTTTTCAATGGGAACCCCCCTCACCCAACACCCCCCTGCCACCCCCCCACACCCCCCAACCACCCTATCACCCCTCATACTCAACACATTCTAATTATATATTTATTTATTCTTTCAATAAATAAATAACCAAAAAGAGTATCATTTACTATTGGTGGGGTCCCCCCCAACCCCCTCTCACCCAAGACCCTCTGCCACCCCCCACACCCCCCACCCCTCATACTCAACACATCTTAGTTATATATATATTTATTTATTTATTCTTACAAAAAATACAAAATTTCGAAAAAATATCGAAAAAATGTCATTATTGTTTGTCGACATTATTTTTTTCGACATTTATTTTTCGAAATTTTGACTGTCGACATTTTGACTGTCGACATTATGACTGCCCACCCTTAGAACCAATAACCAAGGATATGACCCTCCTCCTCCTAGGTTCCAGGATAACAGATCCTAATCTCAGGGTGAGTGGAGACCTAGCAGCAGTTATAAAAACAGTTATCAGACGTACCAAAACTACTCTCCTCAGAGAGATAGTTACCCTCTCAGTGAAGAACAGAACTATGACCAAAGACCACCCCACAGTCTGGAGAGCAGAGAAAGATTTTTACAACTTGGGCAACTGGTCAATCGACAGAGAACATTGTTCAAATCATGAGATTCCTACAGGGAAATCCTGATTTTAATACTTACAGAAACACTGGCCAGAATTAGTCGACAGGTCAAGGTGGACAATGCAAAGAGGAAATACACAAGGAGAATAGGAAAAGGGGATGACAGAAAATATATGCCAAGCCTTAGAGGAAGCTTCTTTTATGTCCTGTGTAAAGACCCCTGAGTTTGCTGAGAAAATGGCAAAGGCCAATGAGGAGCCCTCTTTATTCAATGAGATAAAATCAGATTAAAAAAGAGAAGTTTAGTAAGGAGAAAAATATAACAATTTCAATTGAAAAAGAAGAGAACTATGTGGGAAACCCGGCATTTCTTCTTTCCCAGATGGTGTACCTCCCCCAAAAGAGCAGAGAATTTTAATTAAAAGAGGTATGACAAAGAACCTGACAGAAAAGAAAGATTATCCATGAAACCCCTATGGATGAGACCCGAGAATAACAAAACAGAAATAGTTTCACTAAGATTCTACAACATCTTTTTCCTCTCCAGGTTTTTGTACGTATATCACAATTTGAGTAGCAGCAGTGACCTGGAACCTGCAGTATTAGCCCCAAGCGGAATTACTGCTGGCAGAATTATCATCAACAAGTGGCGGAATTAGCCCCAGCGATAATTCTGCCAATAGAATTAACGCCAAGATTAAAAACGGTATTTCCGCCAAATTGCAAGTTGAAATACTGCCAAAATACAGCCGAAAATGGGTGGTAATTCCACCAACAGCACAGTACAGTTCCTCCACCTAAAAGGTGGATGAAAATGCATACCGGTGATTGAAATTAAGCCACAGGTACACCCAATCTACTCAGAAAGGGCATATATGGCCCACACCTTCCCCAAATGCAATTCCCTACACCATGCTGTCACTAGCTGTTGAGAACTGGGACATGCAGCGGCTCCTGCTCCACATTGAGCTGCAGAGGTAGGAACAGCAGCACAGGGTGCAGATAGGAGTAGGAGGAGATGCCATGCAAGGAATGTGCACATTCCCTGGGTCAGGCCCTCACCTGGACCTTAGCTGACAACCAGCTGATCCCCCTGTACCAGCTGAAAGGGAGACCATCTCTGAGCTACTCATCCTGATCCATGATGATATAGAGAGCAGGATAAACATTAGCACTGACTTACCCCTGCTGCTGAAGTTTGTGTCGGTCCTACATTTCTTTGCACCTGGCACCTACCAACACACTGTGGGCATGCTGCATGACAAGTCCAAGCCCACACTTTCAAATGTGCTTGTGAAAGTGCTGGATTTACTCCTGCACTATGCCTTCAGGCACATCTCCCTGCCTACCACATCGGCAAAGGTAAATGCCATGAAGCTACGTTTTAAAGCAGCAGCCCGCCTGCCCAACCTAATTGCCGCTCTGGACTGCACCCATGTGACGGTGGCTGGCCAGGCATCCGAAGAGGTATATAGCAACAGGAAGCAGTATCACTCCCTGAATGTCCAGGTCACGTGCAATGCTGACCTTGTCATCACACAATGCTGTGCTGACTTCCCTGGTTCCACACACAATGCCATGGTCCTGCGGAAACACTACACTGACAGCATACATGGAGCGACACAGAGGCCAACGAACATGGATACTGGGTGATGTGAGGAACCTGAGGGTGTCCTCACTTATTTTCCCCCTGTATCCTCCTGTTGGGTGGCCAGAGAAAGGCCATTGCTGTTGGATCCCGAATCTGGGGGTGGATATGTGAGGGAGGATCACCTGGGTGGAGGGAACTTGGGGAGTGGGGAGAGGATGTCCTTAGGTGGACACAGTGTCCCCATTTTCTTTTAATAAGGAACCCTCTATCCCACAAGCCTCCATAGGCTATAGTGAGCCCCTTCCCTGTCCTGCCCATAACACATTCCCTTAGATTCACCAGTATAGTAATGGGATGAGGAAGAGACCAACTAGAGAAGCACATCCTCATTTTATTAATACACACACCTACCAACCTCAACTTAGTACTGAAACGAAGAAGAGGACAATGCGAGCAAGACCGGACTATCTAGTCTTTTCAAAATTAATCATGGGGCGGGAACTTTAAAAGCTGATATCCTTGTGAACATGGAGTTGGCTTCAGGAGCAGTGATACGAACTGCTGTGGGCAGGCAGATCACTCCAGATCAGCGGTGTGTCAAGCGGAGCACTCGAGACCCGACAAAAGATGCAGTGTATATGCAGTGGGAAGCAGAACTGAATGATGCTGGAGGCCGATTGCAGACCGAAGGAGGGAAGCCAGAGTGACCGAGCCCCAAGCTGCAGGAGGAGCATTGCTGGGTGAGCAGAGCGACAGAGAGCCGCTGGGAGAAGGAGCAAGGCCCCGCACGGGAAGAAGAGAGCCCATGGCGGTCAAGGACCTTGCAGCAAAGCCTTAAGCTCCAACCAGTGATTGTACCAAGAAGGAGGACCAACGGGCTGGCAGGCGAATATGTCAAGCAGATAACGAATATTGATTTAAAGCGAGCTGAGCATTACTGTGAATGCATAATGAAGTGAAAGTCAAGTACTTTTGAATTCTGAATGAAATGAAAGCAATGATAGCAGTTTTGAATACCGAACAGAGTGAAAGCAAGTTGGGAGCACTTGTGACTATTGAATAGAGTGAAAGAAAGATTGTGAATCTACCAGATGCCAAGAACTGTATTATAAAGGAAACAAGCATTGGCACACGCCAAGAGAATTGTAAGGAACTGTATCATATAAGAAAGCGAGTATTGACAACACCCAAGAGAAAGGCAAAGAACTGTATGTTATGAGGAAAACCCATTGTCAAGAGCCAGGAGAAAGTGTAACAAGTGCATTGTGAGCAAGCAAGCCACTGTACATTGTCAGGAAAGTGGGACACAGGTGGATAAAGCAAAGACCACTGTCAAGTTGAAAGAGTGGCCTAGTGTTGATGAAATTGCAGCAAGGAAGGGGGACCGGTTGCGTGACCTGTAATGGGTGAACCGTTTGGTCCGACAACAGCGCATAGACTGAGTGCACCCCTGCATGGAAAAGCCAAAGAAAGCGCCCATAAAGAAGCTTGTGTTTATATGTTTTGAAGTCAAGAAACAGAAATTTCTTTGTGAACTAGTGGAAAAGAGCAATATCATAAGAGCTGGGAAGTGTCCCAAGGAATTGTGTGGTTTTGAAAAGCTGGAAGATTTGAACTCTTGGGCAACGGAACCCCTATGCCTTGTGAACTGTTCTGAACCTGGGGAAGGGAAAGCTGATTGCAAGCCAAGAGCTGGAAGAAGATCTGAACTTTACTTTAAACAGTATTCATTTTGATGCTGACATCCCTACGCATTGTATGCAGTTAGAGGTGCGGGTAAATATGTTTTGGACACAGACAGACATTTACTTTGGACTTCCTGACACAGACTATCCTTAGTTTTCTTTAGGCAGGGAAATCCCACCTTAGTATAGGGCAAGTTAGGCTTTACTCCACCCTGCATTTTGAGTTAAATAAAACTTTGAAGACAAAACTTGACTCTGTCTGTGTCTGCTTCCTGATACCTTCACAGTGAGTACAGGTGCCATCACACAAACTGGTCCGTCAGCGCGAGTGAAATGCTATGTGTACGGGGGTCATTACTACAACTGAACAATGCATACCCTGTCAAGTGCCTTGTAGATGCAGGACCTGCCCTCTCACCCCACACATGACAGCCACCAACCCACAGGACTAGGACATGCAGGACAATGCAGTACTACGTCAGTAATGAACATTTCCACAAATACCAAGCAATACACACACAGAGGACTGCAGGACCCAATATTATTTATTTATTTCATTTATTTTAATTATTACGCTCCACATGCCTGTAGGCCTCAGGGCACACAATGCAAAGGGACACATACCTACACATTGAATGTCACAGCTCAACACTGCACAAAGACAGTACAACACTGGCAGAAAGCAATGCAATGTAATATGATAGGTATCGATGTGTGATAAGTATCTATGTGAAGCCATAATGGAAGGAACGTAGACGCTGCAAACATGTACAAGAACAACAATTCACCCATCAGCACCCTGGCATGATAGCAACACACAGGCCCAACACAGGCCATCTGCACAATGCCAATCAGACCATGAGAGTGATGACTGCTGGTTGTAATCAGTGCTCAAGGATTTATGCGACAATGCCTATGTACCCCATTGTGAATGGCACTGCATGCATCAACTGTTACGGAACACCATGTCGTAGGACAATACCTAGTAAATGCATGCACTGATTGTCCATCAATATGCGCCAACAATATCCACAATGTACTTTGACTGACACCTGTGGCCTTTTTCCATTCAGGTGGGTATGGATACCCCCAGCTACCATAGCTAATGACACCTGTGCACAATCCACGTACGTCACAGCAGGTTGCCTATAATGAGGCTCACATCAGGACCAAGCTGTGCATAGAGCAAACCTTTGACCTGCTGAAGGGTTAGTTTCAGTGTTTACACCGAACTGGAGGGGCCTTGATGTACAAGCCATTGAAGGTTGGACAAATTATTCTTGCCTGTAACATGCGGCACAACATTAGCCTCAGGGAGAATGTCCCCCTGCCCCTTGATGAGGACATGCCACCCCCAGAAGAAAATGACTCCCTACCTTCAGATGCAGTGCTGCCACACAGTGAGCGGGAGGAGGGAAGGGATGATCATCTGGTGCAGCAAGAACTAATAGACAATTACTTGTGATGACATTGATGACCACAAGCTGCTCAGCTTTGTACATAGCCACACATTGAATAAATCACATTCACACAATAAGGAATGTCCTAGCAGTGTTTCACGCAAACTAGAATTTTATATGTAAGTGTAAAAGTATACATTCCCCAACACACCCTCTCCACCCTTCTCCCCCTCCCCAACACATCATACCCAACACACCCTCCCAAACACACCCTCCCCAACACACCCTCCCCAACACATCTTCCCTCCCCACTTCCACTCTACTCAACACCCCATCCTCAACACACCCTCGCCAACGACTGCTCTCTCCACAACGCACCATCCCCAACACGCCCTCACCACCCACCTTGCCCTCCCCAACACACCATCCTCAACATACCCTCCCCACCCTGCTCCCCATTCCCCAACACACCATCTCCAACACACCCTACCCTCCCACCTCCCTTGTGACTATGTACACTGTGCCATGTGATGTCAATTCCATGGCCTCTTGCCCTTGGTAGCTTTCTAAAGCACAGTTGGTGTCAGATGATGGATGCATCAAGAGGTGCCTTGGGGTTCTGTGGGGGTGACAGAGGTGGAGAGCTCGGACTCCTGGCCCTGAATGTGCTGTAGAGTCAATTGCATGCAGGAGTTGAAGGACTTGGCAAAGGCTGACATGTTCAGTGTGTTCCTTCATCCTCTGCCCTACTGTGGTGATGGTAGCGGTGGTCTGACAGAGGGACCAGGAAATCCTCCTGCATGATGCCTGAAGGCAGTCCCCCATTGCCTGCAGATATTGCACCTGCAGGCCTGCCAGTTGTTACATGCACACCTGCAATGATATGATAGGATAGTTTATTTATATAGTGCCTATAGACAATATGTTTCAAAGCGCTGGATGCAATGCTCCATTGCATCCAGCCTTGCCCTTACTGCTGCCACAGTGTGCTTTGGCAATGGTGGTGGGCACTGTGGAGGGATGGGGCTAAAGCTGTTCATACGGAGGCCTGTGTCTTCTACCTCCTCCTCATTTGGAGAGCACTTGCTGCCTGGGTCTGCCCAGACTAGTGGTGGTGATGCATGTCCCACACAGGTGACAAGAGGCTGTCAGGCGCCAGATGGGTCTGTGCTGGCATGTGGACAGCATCCTTGGAATCTTCACAGTAGCCAGCTGTGGTGTGGCTGTGACTGTGACTGCATCAGCATGTGCTGTGCCATCTGCATGGCTTGTGGAGGGGCCACTGGGCACTAATGTGGGGACAGTGGTTGTCTTCATGCCTGGCACAGCTGACACTAGTGTGGCAGGCTCCTGTGGCCTAGCTGGCTCTCTCCTGCTCTTCCTCCCACTGCTCCCACGTCTGGTCTGTGCAGGGTAGAGGTGGATGTACTGCTAGTGGTGGGGGTACTGCTAGTGGTGGGGGTGTCCTGGGCAGTGGAGGGTTCAGACGCTTCACCCTCAGTCGATTGTCTACCTGTTGGGTGGATAATGACATGCTGTCAGTCATCTTGTATACATGTAAGTGGGTTAGCAAGGCACTCATGCAACATGAGGTTTGTTCTTTCTACACACATTTTGTATGTTGGGCATGGTTGTTTTCAGGCCACATCTACTTCTAGGTGAGAGTAGTGCCTGCTGAGGGTGCACACGGTGCATGCAGTGCAATATGGATTGTTATGGCGGTTCAAGGAGTTTACTTGGCAACATGGTCTGTCACAGCAAGCATGGGTGCTTCTCATGGTTCCCTGGCTTCACATGTACATTTTCCCTACAGTTCATGTGCATTACTACAATCCCAACTTCCCTGGAACATACATATAGTCACTGTGCCTTTCTACTGATTGCCATCTGCTGTGCGCGCCAGTATCTCAAAACCACATTTTTGCAACAACCAAAAAGATGGCTGCATCATCCTGCCACACACACTTCAGGCAGGATGAAACGGGACATTTCAGGAGCAAGCCAGCCGAAACATATAAAGGGAATTAAGTCAAGAGGCAGCATTGCTTTGCTGAAAAGCCAAAAATCCCCTTCAAAATGAAATATTTTCACCCTTTCAAAATGTTGTTTGTATGCCAATTCCATCCATTCATCTGAAACTACTGTGACTGAAAGGACCCTGCCGTGCCCAGGAGAATTCATTGTGCCTCATCAAAAACGGTCATAATTCCTGAATGAAAGGCCCAGTCAAATTAGCTTTGAAAAAAATCAACAAGGATCTTTGTTTTCACTCACACAGGAGCGCATGTTTATTTTCTTCACAATGTAGCAAACATCAGCTGTCTTCAAAGAAACTCCACTATCTTAACCTGGTCAGTTTCATATATCGGTGTTTATATAAAACTCATGCTTAAAGAAAAATGACTTTAGCTGCAAAGACATGGTGGAAATCTGAGGCAGCTGCAAAACATAAACATAAATTAAAGAAAGAAATGCTAGCCACTTTAACATATGTGGAAAATGGGCTTTTGCTGACTGAAGAAAAATTGCCCTGTTTAAAAATCAATTGTTGCATGAAAACATGCTTACTTAGCAATGTAAAGGGTTTATGTTAGTGATGATAATACACACATAGGCTATCTTCTTTCACATGTTTGTTTAATTCAAGACCCAAAATAAGAAATTAAGAGTTTAAAACACATGGGCTGGATTTGCAAGCTCTCAGAAAAACCAGTCATTCCAGCTGCCAGCCACAAAACCTCCCTCAAGGGGAAGGGGACTATCATAAAAACTCTAAGCAGATACTGACAACCCCCTGATAATTATGGGGTGGAACAGACTTTTGACTCTGCTGGGACCCAGGACAGTGATGTTCCCAGGAAAGGAAGGTGGAGGTGTGAGAGCCAATAAAACTTCAATCAGGCTGAGGAACCCCCATCCTGCTTGGCAGGAACTGCCAGTTGGTGTCAGCGGGAAAATAAATGATTCAGTGACTCCCATTTGTTTCTAAAGATTATTTCATAAGAAAACCTTAAAGACTTGTATCTCGGCAGCAAATCTTTGTAGAAATGTAAAATGTTCACAGTGTAAAAGTGTATTTTTGGCTTTAGTTTAAAACATGGTAGAATGTATTGACACCAAGGGGACAGAACTGGTGATATATATTGGATTACAAGCAAAGTATCCATGTTGCAAATGTAAAAATGTGTGCATACATTCCTCATGACAATCCCCACCCATGTATAAAGTAGAATTTTGAGAAATGTAAATCCCATTGAAAAGCGCGAATAACTGGTAGAGGAACAAAACCAGGCCTCACGGACTGGCGGTTTGGACAGAAATGTGATGCACAAATGATGTAACCTGTGTATCTGATTTGCTAAGAGGTTGCAATTGTGGAAACATATGTGACATCATTTTTCTGAAATCCAACCAGCAAAAAGCTAGGTGGAGACTATTACACTGTCCAATCCGGTTGACAGAGGCGTGTGTAGTAAAGCCTGCCCCAGTCATATACTGTGATGATGTCACTAGGCATTATAAATAAGAGCCCCTGACAACACAAAAAAAGAAACTGATTCCTGATTTCCTACGCCAGCGTCCTATTCCTGTCTGTTCCTGTCTTCATCTTGCATTTATCCATCTAAACTCCAGATCCCAACCACAAGGCCAAGCATTGCTGATCCTGCTTCAGCTAGGCCTCAATTCTAAAATAATCCCAATAACCAAGGGAAATGCTGTGGTGTTTTGGGAAGCATCCTGAATTAACCTGGCTTGCTGCTCAATAAATGCATGCCTGCTGCACACCTGCCATCCAGCTGATCTGTAGTATCCAGCAGTGCCAGACCAGTGCCAGTCCAGTGCCAGTCCAGTGCCAGTCTAGTGACCCGAACTGCCCAGCTGTCTTGGCAGGCTCATTGTTGTGTCGTTACCAGAACCCTTGACTGTCCAAAATCCAAAAACTAAAAAGTGGAATGTGAATATGAATAGGAATCCATAGTAATTCATAGTATACCTTGCCTTGCTTTGTCCTATCCCAATCTCTAAGCTATCCTATTCTGACCCTGATATCTTGTTAAAATTGTCAGCATTATATGTGAAACCCTGCCTTTGATTCTTAGTGTTAGCGCCGATTTTCTCTTCATTATTGTTTTGCTAGAACATAAGCCATAGGCGATTTTGATTAAATAAATACATTTTCCTTAAAGGAAACGGGGTACACTACGTGAAGGGTTACAACGGCCGCGTATCTGTGCAGATTCACTGGTGACATTCTCTTTTCCTTAGTCATTAAATCCTGTTTAAATCAAGTTTACAATCCATTTTAAAGCCGCTTTTCTGTTTTTTATCTGCTCTATTTTTCCAAAAACGCATCTCATTCTATCTTGCCTATCTCCCTCAGTTTAATAGCTAGAGACTTTTATTCAGCCATTCCCGAGTGTCATTTTAACATTGCAAGGGTTTCAAATCCGTTTTTCACTCTCATTTGAGGAGGGAAACTTAGATTTGAATTCCGTTTCCAGACTCATATTCCTAATTGCGTTCTGCTTCATTATATCCATTCAGAAGTGATTATTTGTGGGTTGAGGGAACATTGCAGGGGGAAATCCTAACTTGAGTGCTATCTTTCTGAAAATCGAAAAGTGTTTCTATTCCCTGGTGTTTTCCATCTGTGTTACTAAAGGGTTGAATTAAGTGCATTGCCTCCATTCCTATTGTTATTATCATCACATTGGTGATTGCTGCCCAATTTATTAAAACGTGTATGATTTCTTTTGAATTCTTAAATAAATATTACCTTTACTCACCAGTCTGGTTCCTGGTCCATCATGACCCGGGGTATTTAAAAAGGGGGTGTGATATGAGTGGTGTATCTCTCAAATATCGAATCTATATATAAATAAGCATTTCAGTTGTGCGCTGCATACTAGGCTGAGACCAGGGTGTGTCGCCTTATTGAAATCCTTAACAAATTTGGGGGCTCGTCCGGGATTTTGAGTTTGGTTACCACCCGTGACAGTCTAGCAGAGCAGACTAACCTGCAGGGTAGTGAGACTTTGCATGGTTTGAATACTGTGTTACACTGTACAAGCGCCTCCTAAAACAAATACTCCAAGACCAGGCCTGTCTGTAAAAGTAAAATTAAATCAACCCCGAAATAATTAATAAAGAAAGAAAATTTTCAAAATGGCTGTTCCAGTAGAAATCAGTATGGCTAGGGAGCACCACCTGCACAAGCTTTTTGTCAGGGGTGAATGGCCAGAACAGGATGAAAATGTCTAGCTGCAGGAAATCACACAACAGGTCACTGCCATGAACCTGGATACATGGCAGGACAGTGGCCTATTATACCAAGCTCTGAGTGAATTATACATGGCCCCAGAAATTAAAGAGGAGCAAATCAAAATTTCCAGAATTGCGGCCTACCTATATCTCCACATGGGAGTGATACGGGAAACGCATGTTGAAAGCACAGTTCTGGCACAGAATCAAATTGAATTATTAGATAAAATCCAGATTAATCTAGATTCAGCAGAACAAAAATTAAGGAAGAGCCAAGAATTGGAGGCAGAATCTAGAGATTATGTCACAAAATTAAAAGAGGATTTGGCTCTCCAACAGCACGAAAAGGCATTGAAAGAGGAGTGTAAGGAAAAGGTTGACTCTCTGCAAGAGAGTCAACAGAAGTTAAATCAGCAATTACATTTTAATAGAGCTTGCGCAGAGCTGATGGTTACCCTACAAGACCAGATAGACAAATTGAATGAGGAAAATAATAAATTGTGAAAGACCTCCACTTTCAAGAGGAATTTGATGTCATGATCTCTGCTTCCAAAAGATCAGGACTTGCCCGACTCCCTTGGAAGCAGACCCATAACCCCGGTTCCGAGTGCCAGCCAGTCCCAATTGGGACCTTTTAGACCCTGTCCTGGCGCCAGTGGCACCAGGCTCATAAAGATGCCCAGTCCCAGCGCTGGAAGCGCCGGGCTCATAATGCTTGGGTGGACTTACCTGCAGCAGACCATGCTGCTTACTTACCTGCCAGTTGAGCCCCTGATCCTCTTCTGTTTGGGACTACTTTTCCTGTTGGGTGGGGCAGGAGCCACTCCCTAGGTTCAGAACACTGGAACTCTTCTGGAAAGCAGGAACTCTTTTCTCAACTAGGCAAGGCTGTGGAAGGAGACACCTAAGCACTACAGGAAGCTATTTAAACCACACCCGATGGATGAATCTTGCTTTGCGTTATTCTGCATTCTCTGCAGCAGAACGCTCATCGTGTCTTCTGCTTCTGATCCTGGGCCTAAGGGAACAAAGGCTTACCATCCTGGAATCCAGTCTTCAGCAGCACCTGTAAAGACAAAGAAAGAACAGGTTAGCACTACGGTCTTCAGTGGCAGCGCATCTCTTACCTGGTCCATCGGCTGTCACCAGCGCCTCGCGCTGCATTCCGGCATCTGAAAGACAAAGGTTTACCTACTCTTCGCATGCTCTGGAGGTCTTCGCGCTGCATTCCGGCATCTGAAAGACAAAGGTTTACCTACTCTTCGCATGCTCTGGAGGTCTTCGCACTGCATTCCGGCATCTGAAAGACAAAAGCTTACCAGCTCTTCGCACGCTCCGGAGGCCTTCGGCGCTGCATCCCGCATCTGAAAGACAAAAGAAGGTGCGTTTAAAGACATTGGGCAACTTTATTACTCACGTGCCATTACTCCTTCCCACGCCGAATCCAGTGGGTATTCCAGCACCCTTCAGCTTCTCTAAAGCTCCGAACTTGTACATGCAAGATAAAAGGGACAGTTAGTGCGCATCGTGAAGCAGGCTACAAGCGCTTACTTACGTGCTTCCAGGCGCTTCTATTCCTCACGCGGGTTCTATCCTCAACTCTCATCAGCCCGCCATCCGCCATCGCCGGAACCCTGCAAAACAAGAGATATCATTACAAAAGACTTTTAAGACATTTGAAGTGCCCAGAACTTACCGTTCGTGCAGTTAACGACGGACAGCAGTCCTCTGAGGTCAAGAGGCCTGCACCCTTATCCAGTGAAGAAACTGGTTACGGCACCCTGCCCCGAGGCAGATGGAGAGCTCGGCGTTCACTTACCTAAGACATCTTACTCTTCGAGTCACACATACAGTGCACAGAGGTCCAGCCCAAAGAGCCAACCGTGTGTTACACATCACCTTTGAAGATACAGCATTCACCCAGTCAAGACCGGCGCCTCTGCGGGAATCAGGTGAGCGTTACAGAACGCAAAGCCTACCGCAAAACTCCCACCCAGGCGCTATGGAAACCTCGGATACCGACCAGCTAGCCCAGTTACTTGGGGAACTAAGAGCAGAAGTGCATGCAGCCCGTCAGGAAACAAATGCTCTAAAAAGGGAACTGATTATTTCCAAGGAGCGAACAGACGATCTCGCTAGACAATTGCTACAGTCACAAGCCGGACAAACTCCGTTACCCTCATCAGGGGCAAATCTTCCTTCAACATCCTCTACGAACCCAGTGCAGATTAACCTACCTGGGAATGTACCTCTGGCTCCACCCGAACGATTTTCTGGTGACCCAAAGAGGTTTGCAGTATATATTAATCAGTGCCGGTTGCACTTCTTATGCCGGCCAGCAGCCTTTCCAACTGATCAAGCTAAGGTAGCTTTCGTGCTTTCGTACCTTAGTGGCAATGCGGCAGACTGGTCGATCCCTCTAGTTAATCAAGATGATCCGGTTCTCCATGATTTTCAAGCTTTTCAGCTCAGTATGGAAAAAATGTTTGCAAGACATTCACAGGCGCAGGCCTTGGACAATGAGCTCCTTTCATTGCGACAGGGTAATCAAGACCTTTTGGCTTATATTGCGTCTTTCAACAGACTGATAGTGGAAACTCGATGGCCTGAGGACAAAAGGATTACGCTGTTTTATAGAGGTCTACGTGGAGAGCTCAAAGATGTGTTAGCCCAAGTAGTGAATCCCCCGCAAGACTGTTCGGACTATATTGACTTAGACGTTTAAATTGACCACAGACTGCAGAACAGGAAGGCCGATCGTTCCAAGTTTGATGCTCGAGTATTTTCCAAACCACCAAATCCTACCAAAGGAGTAGACTCCGGGGAACCCATGCAAATAGGGGGCCTGAAAGGACCACTAACACAAAAGGAGCGGAAAAGGAGAAAACAGCTGCAATTATGCCTCTATTGCGGAAACTCGGGGCACTTTCTTCGAGACTGTCCGGTGAAACCAGCCAAGAAGGCAGTAGGAGCTGCAGTTACCAGGGTCACAAACTCTGAGCAGGGAAACAACCTCGCCCGACAAGAATAGAGGTCCTCTTGCCGAGCGTTAAAACCAGTTCCGTGACCTCGCATTTCGTGATACCTATGGTCCTCATTAGCCCTGAACATCCGGATCGATTACATGCGATTGAAGCTTACGTCGACAGCGGTGCCATCGGCAATTATGTGGATCATGAAATGGTTTTGAGGATGAATCTGACTCTTTGTCCAAAGGCTGTAAAGGACGTCATTACTACGGTGGATGGTACGGAGATAGCCTCTGGACCAGTAACGCATACCACCCAAGAAGTGACGCTAGTAAGTCAAGATGGACACCATGAGAAGATCGTGTTCGATGTGATCAAGGCCCCTCAGTTCCAGATTATTCTAGGAATTCCTTGGTTAGAGAAGCACAATCCTCAGATCGATTGGCGAGCAAGAACGGTTCAGTTTCCAGAATGTGTCTCTACTTGTCACCCTCGACCTGGTGTTGCACTGGCAGCAATTTCCTCGGAGGCTCCCCAGTTACCTCCTGAATACCTAGAATTCCAAGATGTTTTCCGGAAGGATCAGGCTAACTCTCTACCTCCTCATAGGTCTTATGACTGCCAGATAGACCTGATACCTGGATCTACTCCTCCTTGTAGTAGAATTTATGCCCTCACCGAGCCTGAGAATCTTCACCTCCGACAATACCTGGATCAATACCTAGCGAATGGGTTTATTCGTCCTTCCAAGTCCCCTGCTTCCTCAGCTTTGTTCTTCGTTACAAAAAAAGAAGGGGACCTTAGAACTTGTATAGATTATCGCGCCCTGAACCAGATCACCGTTAAGAATAGATATCCGTTACCGTTGATCCCTGAACTCCTGGACCAAGTCAGAAAAGCATGCATATATACAAAGGTGGATCTTAGAGGAGCCTACCACTTGGTACGAGTAAAAGAGGGCGATGAATGGAAGACGGCCTTCCGCACCAAGTATGGGCTATTTGAATATCAGGTCATGCCCTTCGGACTTTGCAATGCCCCGGCCGCCTTTCAATATTTTATGAACGATGTCCTCAGAGAGGTCATAGATGTGTGTGTTGTTGTTTACATTGACGACATCCTCGTTTATTCTTCATCGGAAACTGAACATCGGAAACATGTGAAAATGGTCCTCGAGAGATTGCGTCAACACAAACATTTCGCTAAGTTGGAAAAATGTGTTTTCAACGTGACTGAAATTGAATTCTTGGGATTCATATTATCACCTAGCGGAGTGCGTATGGATTCAAAGAAGGTCGATGCAATTCTCAAATGGCCATCGCCATCCTCCGTAAAAGGTGTTCAAAGCATGTTAGGCTTCGCTAACTTTTACCGCAGGTTTATCCCCGAATTCTCTCGAATAGTCCAGCCCATCACCGCCTTGTAAAAGAAAAACAAACGTTTTGAATGGTCTACCGAGGCGGAACAAGCTTTCCAGAATTTGAAGACTAGATTTATCTCTGCACCGATCTTAAAACATCCTCGCCCAGAACTCCCCTACATCGTTGAAACTGATGCTTCGAGCCTTGCCATGGGGGCAGTTCTATCACAAAAGGACCCAGTAACCAATCAGTTGCATCCCGTGGCATTTTGGTCCCGCAAATTCTCGCCTCCTGAAATCAATTACACTATTACTGATAAGGAACTTCTAGCTATCAAGTCCGCCTTTAAGGCTTGGCGGCATTATCTTCTGGGGGCCCGACACACCGTTACTGTGATTACAGATCACCGAAACCTGCAATATTTGAAAACCGCAAAAGCTCAATCCTCTAGGCAACTCCGTTGGGCACTATTCTTTGCCGAGTTTGACTTCATAATTACCTATCGACCTGGTACAAAAAATGGTAAAGCTGATGCCCTTTCTCGGATGGGAGTGGAAGAACATTTGATCAATCCTAAACCTGTACCTATCATTCCCGAACAAAGAATTCTAGGTGTAATCGCCACACAATCCATAGAGGAAGTTAAGGATAAAGCCAGGCTACTGGTAACTCCAGCAGACATACAGAATTGGCATCTGCAGGGAAAGGACTTTACTGTGAAGGACAACCTATTATATTTCCAAGAACGGTTATACCTGCCCAGCACAGATTTACAGAAAAAGGTAATCTCTTGTTATCACGATTCTTTAATGGAAGGACATCCCGGTATGACCAAGACCTCGGAAAAGATCAAGCGCTACTTCTGGTGGCCGTCTTGGAAAAAAGATATCAGAGACTTTATAATGTCCTGTGGAGTATGCGCCCAAAACAAGAGTCAAAAGGAAAAACCAGCCGGCCTCTTACGCCCTATTGACAACCCACCTCGCCCATGGCATACGCTTTCTATGGACTTCATCACCGATCTACCTCCATGCTCCGGATACAATACGATCCTAGTAATCGTGGACCTATTCTCCAAGATGGCGCATTTCATTCCACTCAAAGGCTTACCAACAGCAGCAACTCTGGCCCGAGAATTTCTCGAAAACATCGTCCGACTGCACGGTTTTCCTTCAGTTCTCATTTCGGATCGAGGTAGTCAATTTATTTCTCATTTTTGGCGAAGTTGCTGTCGGTCGGCTCAAATTGATGTGAGACTTTCGACCAGCCACCACCCTCAAACCGACGGACAAACCGAGAGGACCAATCAAACTCTGGAACAGTATTTGCGCTGCATGCTACAACAAACTGAAAAAACTTGGAAAGATATCCTTTGGATAGCCGAATATGCCTACAATAACTCTGTCCACTCGGGAACTGGGAAGACCCCATTTTTTCTTTTATACGGTAGTCACCCTCGAACCTCGGAGTTGGATCCACTCCAAGATCTTGGAACACCAGCAGTAGACCACCTGCATTCTACAATCACCCAAGCCTTTAAGGAAGCCGTTTCTCACCTTCAAAGGGCTAAAGAACAATACAAGAAAGGAGCAGACCAACATCGGAAGGAAGCCCCCCAATATCAAGTAGGAGATCAAGTCTGGTTATCCACCAAATATCTACCTCTAAAAGGACCACGCACATTCAACCCAAGATACCTTGGTCCCTATTCCATCACTACCATAGTAAATCCAGTAGCGGTCAAGTTGGACTTGCCCCCTCACATGAAGATACATCCGGTCTTCCACGTCTCTCTATTAAAACCCGTGCAACCTCAAACCCGACTAACTAAATCTCCAAAACCTATTCTAGTTGATGGAGAACTTGAGTTTGAAGTCAAAAGCATCCTGGATTCCAAGATCTCCAAATCTAAACTATTTTACCTGATTGACTGGAAAGGCTACGGTCCCCAAGAAAGATCCTGGGAACCTGCAGAATATGTCCACGCCCCTCGTCTAATCAAAAGATTTCATCGAACATTTCCTAACAAGCCCAAACCCCCGGAGAAGCCCGGTTTGGGAGGGGCCTTGAGGGGGGGTGCTGTCATGATCTCTGCTTCCAAAAGATCAGGACTTGCCCGACTCCCTTGGAAGCAGACCCATAACCCCGGTTCCGAGTGCCAGCCAGTCCCAATTGGGACCTTTTGGACCCTGTCCTGGCGCCAGTGGCACCAGGCTCATAAAGATGCCCAGTCCCAGCGCTGGAAGCGCCGGGCTCATAATGCTTGGGTGGACTTACCTGGAGCAGACCATGCTGCTTACTTACCTGCCAGTTGAGCCCCTGATCCTCTTCTGTTTGGGACTACTTTTCCTGTTGGGTGGGGCAGGAGCCACTCCCTAGGTTCAGAACACTGGAACTCTTCTGGAAAGCAGGAACTCTTTTCTCAACTAGGCGAGGCTGTGGAAGGAGACACCTAAGCACTACAGGAGGCTATTTAAACCACACCCGATGGATGAATCTTGCTTTGCGTTATTCTGCATTCTCTGCAGCAGAACGCTCATCGTGTCTTCTGCTTCTGATCCTGGGCCTAAGGGAACAAAGGCTTACCATCCTGGAATCCAGTCTTCAGCAGCACCTGTAAAGACAAAGAAAGAACAGGTTAGCACTACGGTCTTCAGTGGCAGCGCATCTCTTACCTGGTCCATCGGCTGTCACCAACACCTCGCGCTGCATTCCGGCATCTGAAAGACAAAGGTTTACCTACTCTTCGCATGCTCTGGAGGTCTTCGCACTGCATTCCGGCATCTGAAAGACAAAAGCTTACCAGCTCTTCGCACGCTCCGGAGGCCTTCGGCGCTGCATCCCGCATCTGAAAGACAAAAGAAGGTGCGTTTAAAGACATTGGGCAACTTTATTACTCACGTGCCATTACTCCTTCCCACGCCGAATCCAGTGGGTATTCCAGCACCCTTCAGCTTCTCTAAAGCTCCGAACTTGTACCTGCAAGATAAAAGGGACAGTTAGTGCGCATCGTGAAGCAGGCTACAAGCGCTTACTTACGTGCTTCCAGGCGCTTCTATTCCTCACGCGGGTTCTATCCTCAACTCTCATCAGCCCGCCATCCGCCATCGCCGGAACCCTGCAAAACAAGAGATATCATTACAAAAGACTTTTAAGACATTTGAAGTGCCCAGAACTTACCGTTCGTGCAGTTAACGACGGACAGCAGTCCTCTGAGGTCAAGAGGCCTGCACCCTTATCCAGTGAAGAAACTGGTTACGGCACCCTGCCCCGAGGCAGATGGAGAGCTCGGCGTTCGCTTACCTAAGACATCTTACTCTTCGAGTCAGACATACAGTGCACAGAGGTCCAGCCCAAAGAGCCAACCGTGTGTTACACATCACCTTTGAAGATACAGCATTCACCCAGTCAAGACCGGCGCCTCTGCGGGAATCAGGTGAGCGTTACATTTGATCAGGAGCGTCAGAAATCCAATATTATCAAAAAACAAAGGATGACCTCGCGGAGCAGAGGGGCACCCTAAATCAAGTGAAAGACGCCCTCAGCCAGGAAATAAGCGAGTTTAAAACCAAGTTACAGGAAAGTAAGTTGGTCCTCCAGGAGCTAAATGAACTAAGAACAGAACATGGGAAGCGACTGGAGTATGCCAAACGGGTAGAAGGTGATCTGAAAGAGAACACCCAAGCCAAAGATGCACAAACCCAGGAGATGGATCTCCTGCAACAGAAAATGTCTCAGTATACCGGAAACATGCAGGAAGCGCCGAGAGACAATGAGGCCCTCTGTGAAAAAATGTATGGACTCCTCCAACAAGTGGCAGCGCAAAAACAGATTATTGAGACCAGTAAGGCCTTGATAGATGAATAAAAGGCTCAGATCTTTGCTTATTACGAAGAAATAGGCGGTGAAAAAGAAAAGCTAGCAAGGTTGGAGAAATAGGGCGCTAGACAAAGTCCTAACAGGAGGGACCCCGAACAGGTAGAGAGGGACAGGCAACCCCTGATCATAGCATCAGGACCTCTGTACTCAGGGACTCAAACCCATTCAATACCATGAACACTCCCAACATCATGTCTGCTGGCTCACATGAGCCAGGAGCCATAGGGCTGGCAGAATTCAATAGAATTGGTAAAATGGGACTGACAGCTCAGCGCCCCTCCAGAAATTGATGGACGGGCATCCCTGTACAGATACCCAAATGTTCGGGCTGATATCTATGACAAGGAAAACTACTTTGAGGGGAGGGTCAGGGAATTAGATCCACTGAAATACTGCCTTCCATGGGGACCAGTTGGTTAAATTTGACCAGAAACTAAATGAAATAAGGCCCAAAAAGAGCATACTGAAGACCTCTACCCAGGTAGGGCAGTGGGGGGAATACTCCACCAACCCTGGGAGTAGGAAAGAGTCAGAAGATTCTTCTGAGCACCACAGGAGTAGAGAAACTAGGCTCCAACATTCTGTGAGCCCTTCTCAAGCTTGCAGAATCCAGGAGTGCCTAGAGGATCAAGAAGGGACCTCCAGTAGCAGCACCTCTGAGTCTGAGGGCGAGTGGACTCAGGGGACTAAAACAAGTAAGGCAAACACATTTATGAGAGCTATGAACAAAGATCCCATTAGGCAGCTTAAGGCCATTAGGAGTTTCATAACTCCATATCATAAAAATGCGAAGTATTCTGTTTGAGAACACTTAGAACTATATGAGCAAATGATGGACACTTTTCATATGAAGGACAGGCATAATTGCATAGAATATGTAAAATGGACCTTCTCTCCTGAATACTCCAGCTTCTTTGCGGGACTGGAGGACCAGAACCACTCCAGATGGACCACCTACAGAGCGGCCATCTTGAAAAAAAAATCTGCTCACTGAAACCTCCAAGAGGCCCGCAAGGCGGCCTACAACCTGCAGTGTGGGGAAGATCAGGCCCCCCAAGAATTTGTGTAGGAGCTGAAATGCGCCTTTGCACAGACCACCACGAGGGTGCGCACAGATGGTCGGGAGTTCATCACCACCTTTTTCATGCAGTCCGAAAAATATTTAATGACCCACTTGGTGAGGGACTTTCATGAGAAAAGATCGCTGTACTGGGTCATAGAGCAGGCGACCCAAATTTATGAGGTCCAAAAACCTGCAGATAACAGAAATCCAAACAAAAACCCCAAACCAGCCAACACCCCTGCTGCTGCTAAGGTGGCGAAGGTGAAGGTTGCCCTCATTTTTGATCTGGAGATGGGGGGCCTAAAAATATACCTGTACCAAATCAACCCAATCAAATACCCAGAAGGCCCTCGGGCCAATCCCAGACAGGTGGTAGTTGGGGAGGTAATCCCCCAAATGCGACCCTTAACTCCCCTGATTACATCAGCCCCCAATACCAGGGTAACAGACCCATCCGGAGGTATGTATGGACTCCCTCAGCCCAAGGGGGATCCAACCAGGTAGGTACCGCCCCAGGAAACTTCCCTCCTAACTTTCCCCAGGAGGGTAGTAATCCCTGAAATGCCGGGTTAAGTTTCTTTCCCCGGTACCCACAAAACCCCAACTTGCAGGACAACCCTCCTTTCTTTCCCCGCTTTCAGGAGCCCAGACAGCCCAATCCGGGAGAGGCGAGGCCAAGGGTGGAGGGTTACCAAAATTCTCAATACCCAGGGTACTATGGGAAAGGGGATATTTACCCTTCCCGTGATTCACCTAGGGTTGACCAGAGACCCCGTACCAGCCGGAACGGGTGTCACAACTGGAGCGCCAGGTCCAGAACCTATCCCAGGATCTGGGTCGCATGTTGAGGGCTCAACAGAACCCTCAGATGAACATGGTGGCTCAGAACCCCACCAACCAAGGGTCTGGTACTCCAGAAAAATGACAGGAAGAGCACCCCAACAACTCACTGGTTCCAGAGGAAGGGCACGGGAGGAAGGGAGGTGTAAAGCCCTAGAGGAAGCTTCCTTCCTCACTCATGAAAAGCCCCTGGACGCCCCAGGAACCGGAGCAAAAATCTCCTGCCCCCGAAAGTCTGCAATCCAGGGAACAGAGGGTGGGTAGGAGAAATAAAGAACCCAAAAAGGCCCATTTTGTGGAGGAAGTCAGTGTCCTCCAATTTGAAGGGGAAGAATCTTTAGAGGATTCTGGGAAACAAATCTTATCCTTCAGGGATGGGGGAACTCCTCCCAAAGAAAAATGGGTCCCAAGAGATCCAAATAAAGACTTGGTGGATGTGGGGTCTGAGTCAGAATCACCCATCATTGAACCCCGGAATGAGCATCAAGGAAACCAAACTGTCCAAATGAATTCTGGCGACTGTCTCCAAAAAGGAGGGGCGGCCCAGAATCAGAGAAAGGGGAACCCAAAACTCCCCAAATATCCAAATGTCATATTTTTCCTTCAGATCCCCAAACTCCAACACAGAATCATGCCCAAACTACCCCTATGTTGGAGTCAAAAATAAGGAAATTGACCACCCCACTTGCCCAAAATGCACATTACCTTTGTCCACTTGAGGAGAAGGAAGGTAGATTTTATGCCCCGGTCCAGGTCCAAGGGCAGTGTACATTCTTGGCACTGGTGGACACTGGATCCCAAGCAACTCTTCTGTCATAGAGGGCCTTTGATCAGCTGAATTCAGGAAGGGGGAGAGATACCAGATCCCTCTCGCCCCTCTTCCTGGAAAACTTCAGAACTTAGATGGGAATGAAATTTCTGTTGAGAGGACTGCGGATTTGAAAATAATAATTGGGCGACACAAGTTGAAACACCTGGTCATACTCGTGACTCCATAGGGTACACCCTGTCTACTGGAGAATGACATCCTGCATAGGTTGTTCCCCCTAATAGACTGTGTGAACAACGTCCTCTGGACCCAGACTAACAGACCAATAAAAATTAAAACATAGTGTTAACAATGTAAGTTTAAATGGCACATACCACATGGTTGAACAGAAACCTGATCATATTGAGTTCCATTTTCAGAACATACCTGACGTGACAGTAATTGCTGTAGAACAACAAATGGGTGATGGGAACTCCTCTCCATTTCTGAAAATCAACCTTCCAGTTTCAAGTGGCATTCCACAGTGGAAGGAAATATTTTGAAGTTCTATACCCATGCACAATCTGAAAATCCCAATTCCATAGTCAAGAGTGATGAGAAACCAGCTCAAAGTTTAACTGACATTCAGAAAATTAGAGAACAGCTATTCATCCCTATTCAGTTAAATGAGGGGAAGGAATCTGTTCTCGCCCAAGTGCGTGAACAACGGTAAGAGCTTCATCAGCGAAGCCATGTTCCGAAAAATCCCAAAAGATCCAGCCATTCCCACATTTAAATTGATTGATAAATGGGAAATGGACCTGGAAACTCCCAATTCCAAACATCTCCTGCAAAAGCATAGTACATAATTGTTGGGTTTTGTGAGATGTCCCTGCTGCATTCTATTTAGGCGGTGACATTCTCAATCGCTTTGCCATTAATTTGGACCTGATAAATTACAAAGCCTGGTCCCGATTAGGGGGTAATCAAGTTCAAATTGGAGAGGAGGTCACCATCCCAGGACGGACACGACTATTCCCACTTGAATACGAAATTAAGAGGACAAAAACTGCAAAATCCTGACGCCTATGTTCACCTCAACACCCATCTCCAACAGTAAGGGTTGGGGTTAAACCCAACACCATTATTTAATGTAGAAGACAACACGATTCCAATATTGATGGATAACAGCGACCTTAGGAGTATCACTCTGGGCGCAGGCCCCATTATTGGAATGGAAGTTGATGACCAACATTTTTCCATAGATCTAGGTAATGAACTGATAGGACCAATCCCCAATGACTGTTTTGACATTGACAGTGACAATGACATTACACCAGACAGGATCTTCACCCGGCCAGGGGGGAATTTCCTGGTTTACTCTTCCTGCCCTTGTAGTGAGGAAGAGGTGACCTGTGACATCAGGTTGGATGAGGTGATTTCCAGGTGCACAGGGATTGCCTCCCTTGCCTGAAACCCTCTGTCCAGGTCAATAATTTAACCAGGGACCTCTCCACCCAGCTGGAGGAGGCCACTAAAATAGCCAAACCAGAAGTCTTTGCAGGCATCAGGCAAATGGTTCAAGAGAGAGTCAACCTAGCTGATGCCTGTGAGACTCCGGAGAAAAAGCAAAAGTTGAAGCGGGTGTTCTTAGATTTTCAAGATCTCTTTGCGGTGGATTCATGACTAGGGTTGCACCGAAATCCATACAACAATTACAACGGACTCTGGTATAACTCCAGTGTTTGTGAAGTAATACTGCTTGTCTCTCGCATCCATGGAGTCCCTGACGGAAATTATCAAAAACCTTGAGTCCCGTAGGATAATTCGTCCAGTCCACAGCACCTTTAATAATCAGGTGCTGGGGATTTTAAAACCCAACGGCCAGTGGAGACTATGGTTCAGACCTGAGGGAGCTGAACAAACTGGTCCACATGTCCCAATGGCCTCTTCCCTACATTGACCAGGGGCTGGCCCAGATCCAGGGATCAAAAGTATACACTGCCATTGACCTGACCAATGGGTATGGGACCGTGCCTGTCTGTAGGGAGCACCAATACAAGCTGGCCTTTACCTTCGGGGGGCAGCAGTTACACATGGACCCAGACTCCCTTCGGATACATCAACTCCGGCAATTAATTTAACATCTTCTTGCATAAGGCCATGCCCGACTTGGGTGAAAGGGGTAACCTGGCCTATGTATATGATGTCCTGATCAAAAGCTCAAATGTGGAGGAACACATAGCGGAAATCTGTTATGTTCTGACACAGTTGAGGGTTGCCGGAGCAAAATTCTCCTTTCAAAAGGCACAGTGGTGCAGAACCTGTGTCAACTTCCTGGGGCATGAGATTACCCCTGAGGGTCTCTGTCCCCAGGAAAAGAAAGTGGAAGCACTCCTAAAACTTTAAGACCTCACAACTCTGCGTGAGCTAAGGAGCCTCCTTGGACTGACTAATTACAGTAGGAAGTTTGTTGAGGATTACGCAGAGATCACAAGACCCCTGATCCATCTGTTGAAGGGGGGGTAAGGTGGGAGTGGGGTCCAGAACATTCCGAGGCAGTAAAGCAACTCAAAAGAAGCCTCTCACAATCGCCTTGTCTAGCTTACCCTGTCAAAAACAAGCAGTTCTTCTTGGAGAAAGGGTTCTTGAATACTTGCTTGACAGCAATATCATTTCAAAATCATGACAAGGTCAATAAAGTCATCTCCTATGCAAGCAAGACTTTATCCTCTGTGAAGGAAAAATTCAATGTTTGTGAGAAGGCACTCCTGGCAACGGTGTGGGCATTGAGGAATTACCACCCGTTCATCCAGGGGGGAACACATCATAGTGGAGACTCCACACCTGCCTCTGAAATACCACAAATTGACAGAATTCAGCCCAGAAATGTGAGTAATTCCAGAATTACTTCCTGGATTCTGTCAATGCAAGGCTTTCCTGTGGATGTCAGATATGGCCAAAACAAGAAGAGTCCCCTCGCGCAAGGTCTGGCTGACTTGCATGATTGTGCCAGAGAAAACTGTCTTGTTGACGAAATTCTTAAAACCCAGGACAACATGGAGGCATACCTGAATTCCCAGCACAAAGTCCATGAAGAAGACAAGTGCAAGGGAATGCCCACAGTTTATGTGGACGGGTGCTCCTACCATGTTGACAACAACGGGGAAAAGGAAAAGGTGGCCGGCGTTGGGAATGCCTGGTTAAATGATGCCCCGGAACCCTCCGCTGGGTACAAAATTGGTCCCTGGAGTAGTCAGGTGGCAGAGTTGATGGCAGTTCATCAAGCCATTCTCACTACCGTCCACCACCAACTCCACAAACTGGTCATAATCACCGATTCAGATTATGTCCAGAACGAGTTTGTGGAGCACATGGTTAAATGGCAAACCAGAGGCAATATTGATGATCTGGTCACCTCTGGTGGGATGACCCTCTATTGGAAGAAGATCAAGGGTCATTCCAGAATAGAGGGACCAGACAAAACTGGAAATGACCTAGCTGATCAGTTGGCCAAAACCGGAGCCATCTATGGGGAGCTCATCGAGCTCGAGTCCCTGTTGGGGGAAATCCAGGTCGCTGCTATCACTAGGTCCCAGACAAATGCTCACAATGAACTCTCAACTGCCCAATGGAGTAAGGAGACCCCAGATGCTGATTTAATGACGGCACAAAAAGGGGATCTGATTATTGGTAAATTTTATCAACACATTGAGGACCCTGAGAACTTTCCCCTGATGGATACCGGTTACATTGAGAAAGAGGACCTCAGGGTGTTGATGAAATGTCCAAAAAAATTTCCGAATCCAAGACGGTCTGTTGGTAAGGAGATCTATATCTGGCTGTGACCAGTGGGTGGTTCCTACCTCATTCCGAAGCCTGATGCTAAGTCACGCCCATGATGCGGCCACAGCCGGTCATCAGGGGTTTCACACTACTTTAGAAATCTTGCGAGAGGTTGCATACTGGCCACACATGGGACAGGACTTCGACCAATACTTGAAGGGGTGACTTGTGTGTGCACAATTTCAGCCAACTTCACTCATACACCGAGCTCCCCTCCAAAAGAGGGGATGACACTGCCTTGGTCCGATTTATAAGTAGATTTCATCGGGCCCATGATTCGCTCCTCTAGGGGGAACAAGTACATGTTAACCGTAACATGCTTGTTTACCAAATGGGTGGTATGTCTCCCAGCCACAAATTGCAAGGCAGAAACAGCAGCTGCCCTGATGATCAATAACATCTTCTCGCATTTTGGACTACCCCAAAGGATTGAGTCAGACCGAGGTAGTCACTTCACCAGCGAAGTGATGACAAAGATGTGGGATATACTTGGGGAAAAAGGAAACTTCACATTGCATACCGCTGTCCTCTAGTGGTGGAGTGGAGAGGTACAATAAACCATTGTGATCATACTAAAACAGTTTGTGGCAGACTCTGGGCCAAGTTGGGATATCCGATTACCGCTTGTCCTGACGGCCATTAGATCTACCCCTTCTTCTGCAACTAAGATGTCTCCATTTGAGCTCATGACTGGACAAAGGATGATGCTACCTCAGCATCTGCTCTATAGAAAACAAGAGCATACACTGATAAATGCCTCCACAACTCATGAGTATGTTGAGAATCTAAGGAAACACCTCCAACATGCTTTTGCGTATGCTCAGCGGAATCTAGAAAGATCTGCAGACAGCATGAAAACTCATTGTGATCTAAAAACGACCAAAAATGAATACCAAGTAGGAGACAGGGTTTACTTGTACAATTTCCAAAGGAACCAGACCAAAGAGCACACATTTTTGCCTAGCTGGCAGGAACCTTTTGAAATTGTAGACAAAATCTCACCAGTCGCCTACAGAAGCCACATCCCCAAAGGCGACTTGACAGAAGTAAAATGGGCCCATATCAATCCGCTAAGAGTTTTCACCCTAGGCACACTTTGCAACAAATAGAGGAACCCATGGAAAACCAAGTAGGGGATACATCCGAAACATAGGAATATTTCAATTGTCACTGAATGCATGCGTATCCCACTGCTGTCATCCTGATTGGAGGGCGGTTAGTGGGAAATTGTAGTAACCTGGCTGTGCTCTCTTTCTAGATTTGTACTGGTTGCACCGTCCTTACCAAGGGGAACCTCGTCGGGAACCCGGAAAGAAGAAACCCAAGGAAAACCGAGGTGTCGCTCCACACCAGAAAGGAAGACCCAAAAGAAGGCTGGGGGTATCGTTCCATGTTCCAACCAGAGGCAGCGAGGGGAGCGTGTTGCATCGTTTGCTGATGGAAGGATTCATACCTGACAGACCCTGCCTTGTCCGATGAAAGAATCCCACTTGCCCGATTCTCCCTCGTCTCGAATCTCAGGAGACTTGTGGGGGGGATGTGTGGGATATATTGACCCACTGTGCTGTGCTTTACCACATCACTAAGCTGCAGTTGCGCAAGAAACAGCAAAATGACTGCGCTGGCTCCTCTGTGCGCCAGTACCTCAAAACTGTTTTTGCAACAACCAAAAAGATGGCTGCATCATCCTGCCACACACACTTCAGGCAGGATGAAACAGGGGACACACTGCAGTAGCGTGCCAGTGTGCCCTGAAACATATAAAGGGAATTAAGTCAAGAGGCAGCATTGCTTTCCTGAAAAGCCAAAAATCCCCTTCAAAATGAAACATTTTCATCTTTTCAAAATGCTGTTTTTATGCCAATTCCATCCATTCATCTGAAACTACACCGACTGAAAAGACCCTGCCATGCCCAGGAGAATTCATTGGGCCTCAGCAAAACCGGCCATAATTCCTGATTTAAAGGCCTAGTCAAATTAGCTTTGAAAAAAATCAACAAGGATCTTTATTTTCACTCACACAGGCGCGCGCGTTTATTTTCTTCACAATGTAGAAAACACCAGCTGTCTTCAAAGGAACTCCACTATCTGAGCCTGGTCAGTTTCATATATCAGTGTTCAGATAAAACTCATGCTTAAAGAAAAATGACTTTACCTGCAAAGACATGGTGGAAATCTGAGGCAGATGAAAAAACAAAATTAAAGAAAGAAATGCAAGCAGTGTTAACCCATTTGAAAAAATGGGCTTTTGCTGACTGAAGAAAAATTGGCCTGTTTAAAAATAAATTGTTGCATAAAAACCTGCTTACTTAGCACTGTAAAGGGTTTATGTTAGTGGTGATAAAACACACATAGGCTATCTTCTTTCACAGGTTTGTTTAATTCAAGACCCAAAATAAGAAATTAAGAGTTTAAAACACATGGGCTGGATTTGCAAGCTCTCAGAAAAACCAGTCATTCCAGCTGCTAGCCACGAAACCTCCCTTAAGGGGAAGGGGACTATCATAAAAACTCTAAGCAGATACTGACAACCCCCTGATAATTATGGGGTGGAACAGACTTTTGACTCTGCTGGGACCCAGGACAGTGATGTTTCCAGGAAAGGAAGCTGGAGGTGTGAGAGCCAATAAAACTTCAATCAGGCCGAGGAACCCCCCATCCTGCTTGGAAGGAACTGCCAGTGGTGTCAGCGGGAAAGAAAAAAAAATGATTCAGTGACTCCCATTTGTTTCTAAAGATTATTTCATAAGGAAACTTTGAAGACTTGTATCTCGGCAGCAAAACTTTGTAGAAATGTAACATTTTCGCAGTGTAAAAGTGAATTTTCGGGCTTTAGTTTAAAACTTGGTGGAATGTATTGACACCAATGGGACAAATGGTGATATATGTTGGATTACAAGAAAAGTATCCATGTTGCAAATGTAACATGTTGTACATTCCTCATGACAATCCCCACCCATGTATAAAGTTGGAGAATATTGAGAAATGTAAATCCCATTGTAAAGCGTGAAAAACTGGTAGAGGAGCGAAAAACAGGCCTCACGGACTGGAGGTTTGGACTGAAATGTGATGCATAAAATATGATACCTGTGTATCTGATTTGCTAAGCGGTTACAATTGCGGAAACATAAGTTTGTGGCAAGATTAGATTTTAGGTCCAGTAACTAGGGGAGGTTTCTGGACACTGTAAAACTCACCCCATAAACCTGACATAATTTTTCTGAAATCCAACCAGCAAAAAGCTAGACGGAGACTATTACTCTGCCCAATCTGGTTGACAGAGGCATGTGTAGTAAAGCCTGCCCCAGTCATATACTGTGATGTCACTAGGCATTATAAATAAGAACCCCTGACAACACAAAAAAAGACACTGATTCCTGATTTCCAACGCCAGCGTCCTGTTCCTGTCTGTTCCTGTCTTCATCTTGCATTTATCCATCTAAACTCCAGATCCCAACCACAAGGCCAAGCATTGCTGATCCTGCTTCAGCTAGGCCTCAATTCTAAAATAATCCCAAAAACCAAGGGAAACGCTGTGGTGTTTTGGGAAGCATCCTGAATTAACCTGGCTTCCTGGTCACTAAATGCATGTCTGCTGCAAACCTGCCATCCAGCTGATCTGTAGTATCCAGAGATGCCAGCAGTGCCAGTCCAGTGCCAGTACGGTGCCAGTATAGTGCCAGTTCGGTGACCAGAGCTGCCTAGCTGTCTTGCCAGGCGCCTTGTCATGTTGTTACCAGAACCCTTGACTGTCCAAAATCCAAAAACTAAAAAGTGGACTGTGAGTATCAATAGGAACCCATAGTAATTCATAGTATACCTTGCCTTGCTTTGTCCTATCCGAATCTCTAAGCTATCCTATTCTGACCCTGATATCTTGTTAAAATTGTCAGCATTATATGTGAAACCCTGCCTTTGATTCCTAGTGTTAGCGCCGATTTTCTCTTCATTTTTGTTTTGCTAGAACATAAGCCATTAGCGATTTTGATTAAATAAATTAATTTTCCATAAAGGAAACAGGGTACACCACGTGAAGGGTTACAACGGCCGCATAGCTGTGGAGATTCACTGGTGACATTCTCTTTTCCTTAGTCATTAAATTCTGTTTAAGTCAAGTTTACAATCCATTTTAAAGCTGCTTTTCTGTTTTTCTCTGCTCTATTTTTCAAAAAACACACATTGTTCTATCGTGCCTATCTCCCTCATTTTAATAGCTACAGACTTAATTTCACTTCCAGATTGTACCTAAGATCTATAGGTACACCCCAACTCCAAATCAGTGTTATCAGAAACTGTTTGGTTAATTCCAGGCGGGAATCGAAATACTTGCAACAGTTCCCACGTGTCATGTTGATTATAAACTGTGGTAAATCTTCCATTCAATTTCGAATTGTATGCTTTTGCTCAATACATTGCTTGTGATTGATAGTATCTTTCCAGTGTTGCTCCAGTAAAGAATTGCTTTTGTTTCAAGATTTTTATACACATTTATTGTTTTATTCAGCCATTCCCGAGTGTCCTTTTAATATTGCAAGAGTTTCAAATCTGTCTTTCACTCTCATTTGAGGAGGGAAAGTTAGATTTGTATTCCGTATCCAGATTCATATTCCTAACTGTGTGCTGCTTCCTTATATCCATTCAGAAGTGATTATCTGTGGGTTGAGGGAACATTGCAGAGGGAAATCCTAACTTGAGTGCTACCTTTCCAAAAATCCAAAGTGTTTCTATTCCCTGGTGTTTTCTATCTGTGTTACTAAATGGTTGAATTGAATGCATTGCCTCCATTCCTATTGTTATTATCATCACATTGGTGATTGCTGCCCCATTTATTAAAATGTGTATGATTTCTTTAGAATTTTTAAATAAATAAATATTACCTTTACCCACCAGCCTGGTTGGTCCATCGTGACCCAGGGTATTTGAAAAGGGGGTGTGACATGAGTGGTGTATCTCTCAAATATTGAATCCATACATAACAAAATAAGCATTTCAGTTGTGCGCTGCATACTAGGATGAGACCAGGGTGTGTCGCCTGATTGAAATCCTTAACATTGTGATAATCTATGCAGGGGGACGCAAGCTTTTGGACAGTTTATTTCCATAGGGGTGGGGACTGATGTACTAATGACAATTCCCTTAGCTTACTGCTCATACTTCTGTGCTGTCAATCACCTTGATTCCTTCCATGTGTGGAATGGAGCTGTCCTTCTCCTCCCATGGTGTGTGGGGGTGGGGGGGTTGCACAGTGCCACCTCCTGTGGCTGCACTCTCTCTCCAGTGCTTGGCAAAGAGTCTACAGAGCCTGGCCTTTACGACATTCCATCACTTCCTACAGTCACTGCAACCACCTTGTCTCTGATGTAGGACCAGATGGCAGTCTTCCTCTGGCCAGAGGTCCTGTGCTGCCTGTTGCCATATAGTTCCTCGGTATGGCAGACTACCTCGTCTACTAAGACCTGGAGTTCAGCCTCCATGAACTTCTGCTTTTGCAGCCTCATTTCAGGGACCTTGGACTTTCCCAAGTAGGGTGTCTGGATGGCAACAGGAAATGGGAGATTCAAAGAGGATTGTACTTTTCAAGATGGCTGCTGCCGTGCTTTCCGTGCTGGTGATGATGGTATTTTCGCCAGCGGTAATTCGTCTGGCTGTAATTCAACTGGTGGAATTACATCTGAATGTGAAGGCGGTACTGATAATTCAACCAATTCCGGGTGGAATTATTTTCGTAACCTCATTTTCAGCAGTAATTGCACCAGACGAAAATTACTGTTACCGCCAGTGGTGCGTAAGTACTCCCGCCAAGTTGTAATATGGCAGTAATCCTGGCAGACACCACAGCTTTAAAGCTAACCCATGGTCTCAGGTGACATTAATATCTCAAGAAGTACTTCGCACTCCAAACCAAGGACAAGGGGAAATTCACTGTATTGTCCTCAAATCTCTCCTTTGGAAATTACCTAATGTTGATGGAAATGAGATCCCAGTAGATGAGGTTGCTGAAGTTGAACTCAAAACAGGGGACATCGACTCACCTACCCAGTGATGGTCATGGTCCCTCAGAGCACATATGTTTTACTGAGAAAATTATTTAATAAAAAGGCTTTTTCCCTTGTGTGATGAATTGATTTCTGTACTGCAGACGAACAAGGGTGAGTAGAGGCTAAAACACCCACTCAGCCCTCACACCTCTATAAACCACAAGCCAATGCAATCATAAAGGTAAAACAGGCACAGTCAAGAGATATACCTACTTCACCTTTTGTGGTAACATGGGCCTAGGGAAGGCTTTATTCTTAAGAGGGGTGTGAATGTGGTTCAATAGCAACCCAAACAGCAACGTATAACAGTCCAAAATAAAGGAATGCCCAATCAAGCTTCTATAAAAATATATTCTTCAATCATACACACCATGTAAAATAATAACTAACTCAATACATACTTCACAAAACTCACACCTGAGGACAGAACACAGAATAAGCAAAGATAGTAGATGCATCACTCTGGGTAATGAATCAGGGGTGAAAGGCAAGCAAAAGCAACAAGTTCCTGAAAACAGATACGTACCTATGAGAATAATGGGTTCAAAGGGACCTAATCAGTCCCTAAGGCCCACAAATGGACTAAGGGGGTGGCTAGCAGTCAAAAGTACCTTTTTTGCAGTTGTTGGTGGTACAGCAGCACCGAACCAGACTACTTGGCACTGTGCAAATATCAGGAGAGGGCGAAAGGCAGCAACGGAGGGTCCTGCTCTTTCAAATTTGTTGAACAATTCTTGAAACATGCACCAAGAAGTTCAATGATGAATACACTGGGATCCTGGCTGCCTTGGCTCTCAGGGTGCTGTAAGTCCCAATCCAGGGCCTCTGGGACAAGATGAGTCCTTTGTTCATGGTCCCAAACTTGGTGGAGGCTGGCACACAACTGCAAATGCCCTTAAACACATTGATGTCCTCAGTACCTCTGTGGCTGGCAGACAGTCTTGCTCCAGTAGCAGGTCACTTCTTAGTTTGCAGTGAGTCCCACTCCAGGGACTCGGGGATAAGGTGGGTCCTTGTTCCTGGGCTCCCAAACACTGGAGAGGCTGGCACACAACTGCAGGGGTTCTCCAACACAGTGAAGTCCTGGATACTGCTATGACTGGCAGAGAGAAAAACAAGATGGTGTTCGAAGAATCTGGGACACTCCTGTCCCCTGCACACCTTTCTGCTGAAAATCAGCTAGTAAATAGTAGATAGTATGAAGTATCACAATGCATGTAAATGTTTTTCCCAGGCTTTAGTGAAGATCCTGTATGCCTTCAAATTCCATTTTATGGCTTCCCGTTTCCCTAGCTAAGGTTGTAAAAGCTAGGGTGGGTACAAGATCATGTATACCTAGAGACAAATAGAGGGTAAGGTGTATGGGGAGGTGATCCCTTCCCACACAGTTGCCCTGTATAGAAGCTTCAGATATTTTACCCAGACTAGTCTAGAGAAATGTTTGGTAAATCCAGGAGTTTTTAGTGCCCCGCCTCCAGGTGTAAAATCCCTCCAGATTGCCCTCTGTAGGGATGCAGGGGTTCATATCCCAACTCGCTAGGAATCTCAACCAGAGCCATCCTAAATGTTTATTCTTCCCTTTAGGGTCCCCCCTCCCAGCCCAGAAGTTGACCCCCTTTGAGGTTTACACAGGTTGCATTTAGTTGTCCAGCAAGTACAATGTGCACGTTTCCTGGTCTCCCCAGCCAGTCCAAAAACAAGGCATCCAAGAAGCCATGTATGGTCTTAATTTGTGTCCTTGCATAATTACCATAGACATAATCAACAAGTACATTTTCGTCTGAGGGACATAGATATTAACTTGTAAAGAAAAATTGGGTAGATCCTATTTTTTGTGTAGGTGAGAGCCTTCAGGGGTCAGGGATTTATCTGGGGGACCAGATGTTAACTGCCTTCAGATCTTCAGAGAGCGTTTTGATCTCCCAGAGTGTACAATTTAATTTTAATTCCAATGTATGGCCAATATCCCTTTGTGGCGACCATTTACCCCGCGCGTGGCAGATTTACAATAGGTAAAATATCCTATCAATTCAAAGCTATCCACAGCCATGGTTTCTTGGAGCAATATATCAGGAAATGTGTGAGCAGATATGGATTTACACAGCAGTTTATGGTATCCACAGATTTTCCATGACATGACTGTGGTCTGATATCCCTCAAAGTTGCTGCTGACTGGCTTTTACTTTTTTAAACATCTCTATGGCACCCTCTAACCATGCCCAATCGTCCTGCACAATGTTTTCCACCCTTTTATCGCCTGTCCTTTCCTGTGTCAGTGGTGTTTTTGTTTCCACCAACTGGAATGGGTTTAAGAAAGCGTCTATTTCATCTTGTGTAGTCAATTTCTCCAGCTGATATCCCACAGTTTGTAGAGCCTCTTTATTATTCCAAACCATTTGGGCAATTAGGTTTGATGAAAAGAATCAAACTAACATCTCAGCTCCATTTTTATGGAATGCCACTCTTAGTATGTCCTCAGATCGGTCTCGGGAGGATAGCTCAGAGGCAACGTGCTCGTCTTGGAAGCAAGATGACACAGAGCAACACAGTTTCGATCCTGAGGTCCACGCTTAGAAACCTCTGAGGTATTAAGCACGTTATAAATAACCGATCATATCATATCGTAATGCTCTAGGTTGGGGCACGTCCTGGAAGCCTTTGATTATTTGCCCTCTGTTCATATTAAGTTATTTCTCATTTTTCTCTCACCTCCAACCAATTTCAGTCCCCAGAAACTTTTGATAACCCTTTTGCAGGCATCCTCTATGGATTCTGTATCACCTTGTGTTGTTATAGGTCCTCCTATGGGTATAGATTCTGTCTCGCCTTGTGTTGTCTTAGGTCCTCGTAGGGGTACCATGGATGTAGTAGGGGAAGCAGTTATCTCCAAACTCATATTTTCAGTTGTATTACTTACTTCATCCTGGGATTCTGTGTCTGGGGTGTTTATACCTTCATCATCCCCCATTGGAAGCTTGAGGTTTTCCAAAAAGCCCGTAATGTTTAACTGCTTTGTTCTGGAGTTTCCCACACTTGTCCTGTCTGCTTTATTCTTTGACTTTTTTTTGGCGAGTCCCTTGTTTCCCTTTCCCTTCTCGATAGGGCTTCCAAGAATTTCCTTGAGTTTTTTTTGTTTGTTATTGTTAGAAAATCCTCCAGCTCCTGACTTTTCTATTGGGTTTTTGTTTTCCGTTTCCTTCTGGAAACCTTTACCCACCCCTCTTGTTCCTGTTCATTTTCTACTTGTTCCAAATTTCTCTCCATCAGATCTTCTGCTGTAACCCTTATTTCCATTTCAATAATCTCCTGTTGGTCACATGAATCTACAAGAGGTGAGGGTGAGTCTGGTGTATGAGAACCTTCCATGTTCTCTGCATTCACCATTCTCCCTTTGGTGACCCACCTGAGTAAACGTTTGTGTAGTAACATTCACTTTTTCCCGACCCTCAATCCAACTCCTCGCTCCATAGTCACAAGAGGCAGGCCATGATTTTCATTTGATGGTACCCTCAGATGTTGTAACAATTGCTTATTTTCTCCCAGCTTCGAAATCATAAGCTTAAAAGAAGTTTCTTGATCCTGCTGATGTGAGAGTAACTGACTCACTCCCTGCTGGAAGCTACACAGCTTCTCAGAATTTCCCTGAGAAACTTCTTTCACGTTATCGTAAAGACGCAATAGTGATTCAAGCACCAAATCCAATGCAGAAATGGATGCGGGACTCAGTGTCCCTTTGCTGCATGATGTTAGAATCCCTTCTCAGAGAAATGTTTTTGGGAGTAAAGAAATGTTCATTTATCGCTTGCCTATGTGTATCCAGCAAAATGCCAGAAGTATTTTGTTCCTGGCTGGATACTTCATGGGGGCTCAGAAGCATAAGGCCCTCTATAAATAAATCAATCGATCAATCAAATCAGAACCATGCACAATCCTTATTGGTGAGTGTATGACGTGCTTACTTCCTTTGTTAACAGCTCGATAAGAACGATCAAGAATACCCTCCGTGTCACTGAACAATCTTTCAAAAGACTGATCCAGTACAGTGTGATCACTCTCAATGTTTAGCTGTGTTTCTTCCATTTCATGTAGTGTTAAGTTGCCTTGGGTTTGTTCTCTCATACTATCATTACGTGAGTTACAATGGCAGACTGATGCAGGAAAGGGCAATCCAGAGTCTGGACTTGAGAAAGTAACATGATTTTTCCCACTATCATAACTTTTGCCTGTGTCTCGTGTAGGTTATTTATTTCCAAACCACATTCAAGCCCATATTCTCATCTTGGCGCAGTGAAGGTACTAAACAGCACGATTCACTGCGCCAAATCCGCTGCTATTCTCAAGTGGGCCTGGGCGTCCTCTTACAGCACGGACAGTGATTTATGTGGATTGCGCCTGTTTGAAGGGTTTACGAGCGCAATCCAATCTCGGCAGCATTGTTGTGAAATAACGATATATTCGTTATTTTACAAAAATGCTGCCAAGAACACAGTTCCTATACAACAAAGTGAGCAGCTTCAACATTGCAGGCTGTTGAAGCTGCTTACTTTTGTGTATAGGAAAGTATTCATATACACCAGTGTGGTGTATATGAACACTTTAATTTAAAGCGAGCAGCTTCAACGTTGCATACATGGTGTATATGAACACTTTCATTTACACCAAAGCCAGCAGCTTCAACGTTGCAGAATGCAACGTTGAAGTTGGTTTCATTGGTTTAAATAAAAGTGTTCCTATACACCCGTGTGGTGTATAGGAACACTTTTCATGTAAAGCGAGCAACTTCAACGTTGCATCCTGCAACGTTGAAGCTTGTGGTGTATATGAACACTTTAATTTAAAGCGAGCAGCTTCAACGTTGTATACATGGTGTATATGAACACTTTCATTTACACCAAAGCCAGCAGCTTCAACGTTGCATACATGGTGTATATGAACACTTTCATTTACACCAAAGCCAGCAGCTTCAACGTTGCAGAATGCAACGTTGAAGTTGGTCGCATTGGTTTAAATAAAAGTGTTCCTATACACCCGTGTGGTGTATAGGAACTCTTTTCATTTAAAGCGAGCAACTTCAACGTTGCATCCTGCAACGTTGAAGCTGCTTGCTTTGGTGTACATGAAAGTGTCCATATACAACACGGGTGTATGGACACTTCCATTTACCTCAAACAAGGCTTCTTGTGGCACTCCTCCAGTTTAACGGCACCAAAAGGGTAGTTTAGCGCACATATTAAACCGGAGGAGTGCCACAAGAATAGGCTTTCAAAAAGCCAGTTTTCGAATGTGGCGGTTGTTAGGTTGGTTTCCAACCCATCCTAGCAACAGCCACATGTATTCCGAAAGTGGCGCATTCCTTCCGACTTCGGAAGAATGTGCCACCATCAGAATAGGTCTTAACTACCGAAAAGGTTGTTAATCCTTTTAACGTCCTTTTCGGTACTTAACACCTACATGAGAATAGGGCCCCCAGAGTACAGTATGGTATTTGCAATTTTGAAAAATGCCCTGCAACCATTTTCCCCCCTTTTTCTTGGGGACTTTCCCTTTCTTGCGGCAGCTTCCTTACTTTTGAACCTTCTTTATCAATAAATGATATTTCCAGACTCTCGCTTGTCTGGGAGACCGTTAAATCAGAAGGGTTCGCAGTAACAGCGCTCCTCCCACATTGCTCATGGTGTGCCTGCAGCACCACTCTTCCTTCTGTTATGAAGAGTTTCCTGCTGTGCAAATTTATTGACATAATAGCCTCAGATCTAGGTAGGTTAATAGAGTCAAAGTATGAGCCCTCCCCCGCTTGGCTCTCTGTGGGCAGTTAACAATTGGGCAAAGAATCATGAGCACCAAAAGTATTTAATTTTCTGCCCCGGATCGCGGGATCGGAAATGCACTCACCCGTGCTCCTCAGACGCCTCACATTGGCTTACTGCTCCAACTTCTTCAACCGCAGCAGAAGTTCTTTCCTTGTTGTTCGTTTCCAAAATCAGAGTTGTTTAAACTGCAGTCACTGCTCCGGTAACCAGGGGAGTTTCCTTACGCTTCCCACTTTTTCTGAAGGCAGAAGAAAAGTTTTGCTACAATGGCCGCCGCCAGCAGCCCGCCTTAGACTGCCTAAGACTGTCCTTTACGCCAGTCCTTCGCCATTGCGCTTCTTACCACCAGCGAGTTTTGTAGGAAGCTCCTCCTATGAATATTAATGGTGCAGGTTCCTTTTCCAGCAGTCCGCTCGGCAGCAAAACAAAAAAGCCAGCTCTCCACACACAAATCTGCCTAAGACTGTCCTTTACCCGAGTCCTTTGCATCTAAAAAGTCACAAATATGAAAATGGCTGACATGATAAAAAGTATGCTATATTGCATAGTAGATGTATTGGGATACATAAACCAAAATTAGATCAACACAATAATATACAACATTATGTATCTAGGGCAGGGTCAAGAAACTACAAAAATGCATATCCAATAAGGTTCAAAGATGTGCAGTGAGGTACTCAGTTATGGGTACAGACATCTCTAAAGTTAGCAATAATCAAATAGCATTTCTAATTGCATTTTCCAGGTTTTAGATAGGCATCACCCATTAAGTGCCAGGCAATTATGCAAGTCTATGCAAAAAGGATGAGCATAGAGGTTATCATAGAAAATACTGAAAGTTGAAATCTTCATTCATCCCTCTTGGATGTACTGTGTCCAACAAGTAGATCCGGTGAATTTCTCTTTGCATATGTTTCTTTGATTTGTTTCCTCCTCTAAACGGGATCTGGACAACTTCCAATATGATAAACCTAATTTGGGATAGGTTGTGTCTATAATCTTTAAAGTGTCTTGCCACTGGTGATTTAGTGTTCTGTGTTCTAATGTTTGATTTATGTTCAAGCCATCTTTCCCTTGCGGTTCTGTTGGTTTGACCCACATACAACTGTTTGCATGGGCATTTAATGGCATATATAACCCCCATGCTGTTACATGTGGCAAAATCTCTGAGTGGTATTTTCACCCCAGTATGAAGATGTTGAATGGAGTTACCCTTCATGACATTATTGCAATTACTGCATTGGAGGCATGGGAAGGAGAGGCAGGTGCTGTTCCGGCAGCTGATCACCCTGATTGGTCCCTGGGGATGATTAGGGGACAGAGCTCTACTCTGCCCTGGAACACCTACCATCACTTCACAACTGGAAAGGACTGCTCTCCCAGCATGATTCAACATCTTCTCATGTGATGATTGAAAGATGATTCAAGATGATTCAGAGATGCTTCCAGATGTTTCATAGAAGTGGTGGGAGACCCTTTCGTTTATAGGCAAGTCTCCAGGTGATTGGACTAAATCTATCCTGCTTTAGGGGTCCAATCCCTGCCCTTGAAATGAGTGGACTTTGCCATTCTGATGTCATACCCAAAGTGCTTTGCTCCAGAGGAAGTGGAGTGGAGTGGAAAGAGAAAGAGAGGCAAAGACATTCAAAATGGTGGAAGTCTCCTTCCCTTGAGCAGAGTTCCCCTGGCTACTCTAGCTCTGCCCCCTCACCTTCTCTCTAAATAGAATCTGATGCCGCCACTACGCAGACTATATACAGCATCCCAGATCCACAGTGGCTACCCAGCCTTCCTATGCAGAACCAGAATACCTAACCATCCCATGGCCTTCTCTTTGCTTATAAAATGACCTCCAATTATTGCCATTTCTGCCTTGATAAAGACTTCAGTCGAAACACATGTTGGCTCTTCTCACATGCAAATAGCACTGTACGTGCTAGGATAACGGTCACATAAATCAACAATAAAAAATCAATTTGTGAACCAAAACAAGGTGTATTGACGTTCTTCCCCAAAAAGCCCTACCCAGGATGTTAACATAATCCAGCACCATTACCAACAAGGTTTGCCCATTTACTCGTATTCACTTATAATGTGGTGTGTTGCGATGGCCCTTACAAAAACCGTATTGAATTTCAAGGCTGCTTTTACCGACAAACTGAAGGTACAGCAATGGGGGTGACTATGGCCAATCTATATGTGGAGACTTTTGAAAAGGGCATCATATGTGCCCCTACTAACCATTTTGGCCACTATAGCAAACTGTGGACCCGTTACATCAACAATATTTTGATCATCTGGGAAGGACCATCAGAGATGGCTGTAAAAGTTTTTGAATGGCTTAATACCAAGAATCACTACCTAAATGTCACCAGAAATATGAGTAACTACTCTTCTAACTTTCTGGATATAACTATCTTCCATGAAAACGGCCGGCAGCTGGTGAAACCGTATCGCAAAGTGACGGATCATAACTCACTTCTGGACTACACTGGCCAAACACCTCAGGGACAATCTGCTATTCGGGCAATTCCTTTGATTAAAAAGGAACAGTGGCCAAAAGGAAGCATTCGAATATGAGGCCAATTTGCTTTCCAGAAAACTGTGAAAATAGGGCTATCCAAAGAAAATGGTGAAAAAAAGCCACGAAAAGGGCGTTTAATTACAATTGAGAAGCCCTTTTAGAGATCAAATCACCTAAAACAATGGAGGATCGTCTAGTGTGTTTCCATATTCACTAATCACAGTTTAGCCATTAGAAACATCATCAATAAACATTGGAAAGTGTTTGCTTTATCGAAGCACTGACTAGAACAACCCATCTTCGCTTATAAAAAGAGTGCCTCTATAGGCAAATGTGTGAGCAGAAACAAACTACGGAAGAGGACTCCTATTGCACAGACCATTACATCCAATTGGAGTTTTGACCCTGTTGTGGGACATGACCCATGTGGAGGGTGTGTTATATGCAAGCTTACCAAAAAATCTAAAGAGGTGGATATTGGACCCGAGAGACCATGGAAACAGAACTGTTCCTCAAATTACAATTTCTATTTATGTACATGCCCATGTGCCCTTAAATATATCAGGAAAACCAACAGGAAAATTAAGACCAGGATTAAAGAACACAGGAATTGTTTAAAAAACAAGATCAAACAAGGCCTGATGGTTAAACATTTTATGGCCAGCAGCCACGGATTGGGAAGACTTTGAGTTGACTGTCCAACAAGTGGTAAAGGGCAGGGCCGTCACGAGGGGGGTCCAGGGGGGGCAAACTGCCCCGGGCCTCGCGCTTGCTGGGGGCCTCGCGGCCCCCTCTCCTAAGTGGAAGGCAGCACAGTCTCCCGTGTCCTTTATTCACACGGGGGACTGTGCTGCCCCTGCAATGATTTTGCTGTTTCTTGTGAAGCCGTTTGGCTCCGCAACAAACAGCAAAATAATGGGAGACAGCAGGGCTCAGAAGTGAGCTCTGCTGCCTCCCGTCATTCAGCTGAAAACGTGGACACGCTGACTGACAAGAGAGGACTCCTCTCCTGTCAGTCAGTGTGTTCACGTTGCTCAGCGTGACCACACTGACTGACAGGAGAGGAGTTCTCTCTTGTCAGTCAGTGTGTTCATGTTGTCAGTGTGACCACGCTGACTGATGGGAGAGGAGTTCTCTCTCGGCAGTCAGTGTTCACGTTGCTCAGCATGACCATGCTGACTGACAGGAGAGGAGTTCTCTCTTGTCAGTCAGTGTGTTATGTTGTCAGTGTGACCACACTGACTGATGGGAGAGGAGTTCTCTCTTGTCAGTCAGTGTGTTCACGTTGCTCAGCATGACCACGCTGACTGACAGGAGAGTTCTCCTGTCAGTCAGTGTGTTCATCTTGATTAGAGAGGACTCCTCGCTTGTCAATCAGTGTGTTCACGTTGCTCAGCGTGACCACGCTGACTGATGGGAGAGGAGTTCTCTCTTGTCAGTCAGTGTGTTCACGTTGCTCAGCGTGACCACGCTGCCTGATGGGAGAGGAGTTCTCTATTGTCAGTCAGTGTGTTCACATTGCTCAGCGTGACCCCGCTGACTGATGGGAGAGGAGTTCTCTCTTGTCAGGCAGCATGTCTACGTGTCGGCTGCGTGGATGCTTTTTAAGGGTGCATGGAGGTAAGGTAAGTGTTTTTTTATTTTAAATTAAGTGTGTATGTGTATTTAAATTAAATTAGTATGTATATGTGTATGTATGTATGAATGCATGCGTGCATGTTGATGTTTGTGTCAATGCTGTGTTTGGTTTTATGTATACATGCATGTATGGAGTTGTGTAACTGGTGGTTGAATGCATGGGTGAAAGTGTTTTTTGTGAGTGTGTGTTCAGCACCACCCCTAAATGTAGCCACCCTGGGGGCCACTTCATTAAGGGGTGGGCTCATGGCATCAGAGGTGCACCTAGGTTAAAATGTCAGGGGGGAAAGGGGACTAATACTTCAAATGTTGGGAGAGGTGCTAACGTCAGTAGCTGTGAGGAAGGGGCAAACTTCCTTGTGTGGGGGCACCTAAAATCTTTCCACTTTTCGAATGAGACTATTCTGGTGAAGCTTCAATGTTACAAGCAGCTACCTCTTGCCTTCATTTCTGAAACATCACACTTAAGGACTGCTGTGAGAATGAGATGTCTCATGTCACCACTTCCCTTCTAATCACTCCCCTAGCATGCAAGTGCTAACCCCACATCACGATTTCAATTACCTAAAAGTGTATGGATATGAATGCAGGTGCTAACAGTGAAATGACTTCTCATGGCCATGCTTATCCCTATGGCATTCTCACCCAGTCCCTGTCCTCCCCACCCAAAACAACTCCTCACTGGAACTCTTTGGGCTAGCTTTAAACATGGCTAGCCATCAAACTTTGCCCTCAATGTGCCTGCAAGTGTTTCCTCAAAGGAGTCTTCTAAGAGTTCATGACTTCATTGGAGTTGTAAACACGTAACTGGTGTAATAAAAATGTCTTAATCAGGTCTGCCTTTGGCCACTCAATTTAAAAACACCCTGCATGTCTTTCGCTGAAATTCTTTTAAAAATAAGCATTGGTAAAGCCAACAGTTTTGGCTTATGTATAAGTATTAGGCATTTACGAGGCACTGCTATTAGCTGCTCAGGTACTCAAACCATTTTGCACTGGCACTATCAATGGCCAGCTAATACCAATACAGAAGTGCCTTTGCCATGCCTACACAAATGCCCAAACTGTTAGCATTGCCAGTGCTCTTTTTGCTTTACCCTTGATGCACAGGACTATGCATCAAGGTTAAAGCAAACATACTACTTAGCTAAATTGGCCCACTTTGAATGTAGGCCAATCTAGCCAGTAATAACACTTATGGTACACAGTCAGCCTGGATATACTTTCTGTGGCATGGCATTTTTACTGGTTGGGAATCCGTACATGGTAATAATGGCAAATATTGATGCAGCCTGCTTCAACATAATTAGAACAACCAGCATGAATATATGTTTATACTAGCATATCTCGCGTGGAAAGGCGGCATGAAATGTATTGGAAAATGTTCCTATGCACAATTTGTGATTTGCAACTATTGGGAATTTCCATGTGCTTCCATACAAAACCAATTGCAAACTGTGTGGATTTCTACCCAATTTTGCAAAGAAAGTGCTATAAAATGCATACTTTTAACCCAATGTTTCAAACATTTTCTTGGGAGTTAGAACCCCCCCCCCCCAAGCCACCCTTTGGTTTGGGCTCCCTCACTGTGCTCTGTTGATCCTGACTAATTGGAACAAACATTTAAGCCTCTTAAGTTCAGAAATGTACCAGCCTCCACTGTACATCATTTGTCACTGTGTATGATGTGTGTTTTAATGCGCAAACAGGGGCAGGGTGCTCCTTAATTATATGATATGGCATTTATAACGTGCCTGTACGCAAGTGTTTCTAGGCGCGACAAGGCAAAGAGGGAGAAACAAAAGAGTAGGACAAAACACAGATCTTACTAGGCCTTGTGTCATTCAGATCGTACAAGAGCAGGGAATGGGGAGGGGAGAAGTGCCGAGGGTGGGGTAGGATGCAGAAGTGCAGGAACAAAGTAGAAACAAGAGTGCAGCCAACTGGTGGCAAGTGTGAGTACTCATAAGTGTAGCCAACGGGTGGACAATACGAGCAAGAGCGGGGACTGTAGGGTTACAGATACAGACCACAAGTGCAGGGGAGCCAAGAGGCAGTGCGGGATTGCAATAGGACGTACAGGCAGGGACCTGGGCCCGAATTCAGAGCTTGACCAGGTGACCAGTGCATGGATCAGGCAGGTGATCAGCAAGGGAGAGGAAGAAAGAAGGCAGAAGCAAATAAACAGGTCTTGAGGTGCTTCCGGAACCAGAGATGGTGCTCCTCGTTTTTAGCGAGGCAGGGAGGCTGTTTCCAGAGGGAGGCCCCAGCCGAAGAAAGAGATCTGCCCTCAACTCTTTGCTTGGAAAAGTGATTGACCCTCAGAGAATTGGAGGTGGCGCAGTAGAGAGCTCATGCCATCTTATATATATTTATTCATATGATAAAAAAGTTAGTCTGGCATGAACCTTTCTTCATTAGAGAAAGTAGTAATAAACCATATTTGGGATCCTGCACACAAACTCAAGGGTAGATTTCTCAAGTCTCCTGTGTGCGGATATGCCGCCGCTGGCCGAGTGCAAAAAACTGTAAGGGGGCCTCACCAAATGTTTTGCCCCGGGCCTCACCACATCTTCTGACAGCCCTGGTAAAGGGACCTAATCCACAAATAAGAGAAGACAAACTGTTCATACGCGAACAGGAACTGTTCTTCCTGACAAAAAGCAACACAAAGGGATTCAACGAGGCAGTGAAATGGCATAAAATCAGATGAAGAGCACCACTCCAAGATGTCGCCATCAAGCATTTTTGGATCCACCCAGCTAGATTGGGACATACAGATTCTCTATATATTCATAAAGGCAAGAGTCACTGGTGTTTAAATGATAATCTAGACTGTAGCTAAGACCGATTTATTTAAATTTTACACAACATTAGACAATGGTTTTGGAGCCCTTGTGTTGTCGCAGTAAGGTTTTCTTCATAGGCGCGAGCCCTTAATATCCAAGAGACTCAAGTGTTTCACAGCGCTACCCCACCATTGGTATGAGGGAGATTTATGTGTTTGAGGGGTTAGATATGTATGCCAACTTTAGACATAGCATAGCAAGGAGCCCTAGAGCCTTTACTGTCCATACCGTTCCGCCTCCTCATAGATTAGGACTATATCCATCATAGTACAATAGACTTACAGTGCTATACCTACCTACTATATAGATTGGGACCATAGGACCTTTTAACACATGTACGAGCTACATACATATCTGTGGCTTATTGACATCATACCCATAACTCGGTCTTCATTTCATTTTGTGGAATTTTCAACTGGACCGTAGGAATGAACCTGCTGGCCACATTCCTGGTATATTTTCCAGTAGTAACTAGACCATGACTCCACTCCGAGATGGCCGCCTTTATCAGGTGCACTGGAAAGTCTATTTATCCTACTACAAGGGTCACCATGGTGATCCACTTATACACTAAGGAGAAGCAGCGTTCCACGCTCCGAGCACCACCACCCAGCCCAGATGGTAAATTGCCCCGATAACTGTATACTTATACGAGGGTCTGTTTTAATGAAGCAGTTGTATCAGTATATATGCTTTTCTACCCACCAACTCTATATTACGAGGGCATACCATAGCGCACAGTAACCGTACATGCAGCATTAGACTGGTTGCTGGGTTACACACACCAGCGTAGTGCTGGATGCAAACAATAGTCTTACTTGAATAGAATGGAGCTTGCTATTCTAGACGGCCATTTTTCTGTTTATCTGTACACCTGTAGGATTCTGTTTAGAAGACACAAGACGTATGTAAAGCCACACCTGGTTAATCCAATACTTTTTAACAGAAGATCACAAAGCCAAATCAAGCTCCAACAAAGGGTGACTAGTACTCTGCAGAGAAGAGGCTCTTAAGTAGTTCCAACATTTTCACTGGTGGATCCACTGTTATACTCTATGGACTAATCTGAGTTCACTTTGGGTTATAGCTCAAGGGCCCGCTCATCAGCATCCATATTACGACCCACTGGGAACTTCTGATACACTCTTCATTGGTGAAATCTACAGATCCAAATATGGTCAGTACTCCTTTGGTTTTGGCATCTTCCCCTATTTCGGGCAGTGCGACATGAATTGGGAAAATGACGTTTTCTAGGTGGCTGGTAGCGCCTAAACACCTTCATTTGTTCACACACATTTGGCTCTATGAAGGAGGCTCTCCATTTGGTATCTGGCTACCCCCACTAATCATCTGAGGTACATTTTAAAGTTATACCCACACCCGTAGATGTGAAGAGGGATTAATATAATAATCCTGTACTTTTGATATAGCACTAATGGCTCTTTGTTTCTTTCTTTTTTGGTAGCCTATAATGTGGAGACAGTAAAGTGTATATAAGAAACACCTATTTGAAAGTTGACTCGAAAGTGATTGTTGGGGTTCTCAACTCTAGAGCCGTAGCATTTTAAGTGAACTTAATCATACAGCTCTTGATGAATGTTCACTATACAATGGAATACAAACAAACATGTTGAGAATTAGCTGACGCTGAAATGCGGAGGCATTTGTGTATAAACATCTTACTACACTGAGTTATTAGTACCCTTTTGAGATTGTAAATTATATACTTCACTTTTATTTTGTCGGCTCTACATTGTAGAGCACTCCTCACTTAGATAGGTAACGAGTCGCTGTTTTGCAAATGGTGCATATTTTTATCTGTCTAAAAAAATGTTGGTGTTTTGTTCACTCATGTGTGTTATGTTTTCTGCATTCATATGCATTATTTCAGCTTTTGTACATATTTTAATAGTTTTTTTAATATGTAAGAAATAAAGTTTGTCTCTTTTATTGTATATTGACCTTATTTGTTACAGTATAGGCAGCCATTTTTCCCTGCCCCATTTTTCTAAATTACTGTTCTAAACCAGCGAAGTGGAAGGGAACGCACCTTTAGATTCATAAACAGGTGGGTCCAAGAGATCCCTTCTAGCTTATAGTACCGAAACACATAACAGATGTTGATATACCACTCATGAATTTGTGGAAAATCTGTGCAATCATCTCCATCATGCACTTGCGCATGCTCAAAGGAACCTGGATAGATCTGCAGTATTTATGAAGACCTACTATGACCTGTGGACATTGCAACAAATCGAGATATTCAGTCAATTCACCCCAGGGGGAGACTTTCATTGTGAGGCTAGGGAGGTCAGCCTGCTACACGATAATCCCCCTAGGGGTTGTGCAAATGGGAACTCACAGGGAGAAACTCCCCCCATGGTGACATGGGCTCCCATTCCGATGAGGAACTCCTTTGCCATCACATTAAGAAGCCCACTGAGATCATACCAGCTGACAGATGAACAGACTCCTCCTACCTCTATTACTGTGGTATTACTACTGAAAACGATCTGCCTGCTACTGATAAGAGTAATACTCCAGGAGTGATAAAGAATAAGTACCTGACAGGTACTTGGATGAAGAGAACCAATGGAGTTATAACGAATACAACTCAAGTATGTACTGGGAAGAAGACTAGTGGAGTTAAAATGAATGTAAATCAGAAACTGAAGGACTCCCCCAAGCTACCTGGGAAATCCCAGGACCTCATCATAAAAGCTGGTGGATAGAGAGGTGGAGAGAGAGAATCCTGAGAGCGTTGAAACGGTTGGCAGGAGGAAACTGCAAGTTCGGAAAGAGGGTTGTTTCCCAAGCTGCGGGAAGCCAAGCCTTGATCCTCCCTGCTGGAGAGGCAGGATTACTGGAACCAGCAAGATTGCCACAAGTGCCAAGAAGGACACGCTAGAGAGAGAGAGAGAGAATACAGGTTACAAAGAACCTGCTAACCAACTGTAACTCCCAAGAGGGACACAGGAGAGAAACCAAGCGAGGACAGACTGGAAAGAGCCTGTGAAGAGGATCCTATTCCGAGGAGGGACACATATCCAGGGAAAGTTGGTCAGACCAGGAAATGAGAGGAAGCCTTTACCAATGCTGAAAAAGGATATAGCGAAGCAGGACAAAGGGCACGAGAAGTGAATACCGAACCATGCACAAGAGGCATCCTGACAAGTAGGTGAGGAATCAGAAACTTGAACGCTGACCCTGTGACGCAGCCCCTTCGCAAGAAAGGTAACAGGGGAATGGGAGACCCTGGGAGAAAGGCATGAAAATAATTGGGACATTATAAAGTAGCAGATATAGGAAACCGAATATAAGGATTGGTGTTATCTTCCTCATCACAATGGGGAACAGAAAGTCAATACTAGAGAGAGAGAAAGCCATATCAGGATGCAGGTTACTTGTCCCAGTATATGGCCAAAGATACAAAAGAGTGAAGAGCACTCAGGGACTCCTCATACTCGTCCCAGTATGTGGCCAAAGATACAAAAGAGTAAAGAGCACACACAGACTCCTCATACTCATCCCACTGAGTAGTTGAAGATACTGAAGACCGAAGAGCACTCAGGTACTCCTCATATTCTTCCCAATACATGGCTGAAGCTGCAGAAGAGTGAGAAACACTCAGGGGCTTCTCACACTCATCCCAGCGAGTGGCTAAACCTAAAGAAGAGTGAGGAACACTCACCATACTTGTACCAGTGAGTGGTTAAAACATGTGAAAGGTGGAACTTTGAATGTTACAAGGAATATTATTCTGGAAGAAGTAGGAAATCAGAGACCCTGAGAAAAATAACCCAATAAAGAGGGACACGAGTTCCCTGAAGATACCAGAGAGGCGGAACATTATAGAGACCCTGGGAGAAACTGAAGTCCCTAGGACTAAACCCTAAAGCAACAGTAGAAGGACATTTATCAAGAAGAACAGGGCACCAAAAGGGTGGGAAAGCCCCATTGATGAACTGCATTGACTGGTACATGAAATAGCCACAAAATATTTTAAAGATCCTATATTAAGGCTAGGGAAGCCTATGCAGGAGAAGGGAGTCATTCTCCTGAACCTTTTGTTATTTTCTCTTAATGGTAGGGACAGAGTAGATGTATTTATTTATTTGTTGTTTGCTTGTTAGGCCATTATACAGCAAATACCTGTTTCAAAGTTTTGTGATGAAGACATGCTGTTTAATTTTGGACTTTACTATCGACGACAAGCAACCTAGTTAGTTTCGTTAGGCAGGAAAACCCAAAGAATAGGGATAGTGAGGCCTTTTTCTCATTATTTGAATAAACCATTGTTAGAAATGCCAGAACCTGGTCTGTCTCCTTCTTCTGACTTACCACAACAACCAGAAGGAATAAGCAGTAGGGCATCGAGTTTTACATCTATACTTTTAAAAGGAACCAATCGAAAGAGTGTGAATTCCTCCCATCTTGGCGAGGGTCCTTCAAGATCATAGATAAGATCTCACACGTTGCCTACAAAATCAAGATAATAAAAGGGGAACAGACAGAGGAATGCTGGGTCCATTTGAACCAGCTGAAGACCTGTCATCCCCAAACTGTCTCAAATTGAATCGAGGAATGGGAGACGACCTCTCAAAAAGCAATCTGTGCTAAAAAGGTAAATACTAATGTGCATATGAAAGGATGAATATTTGCAAAACATTTAAGAATTAAACTTATGATTTTGTCATTCTAGATAGCATTAAGGTAGAGTAAAGGATTGAAACGGATGTAATAGGGAATATGAAAATTAAAATCTTACCCTCATCATACTATTTAATAAAAGGCCATATGTATGTTTGCCTGAAGCTGCCCTGCCCGCTTTGCCTGTTATCATCACTAGAGGGAACTGTTGCCTTACACATACAAAATAAGACTTCAAGTTCATCTTCCAGGCAAACAAAATGTGTCTTTCAACAATGATAACATACAATTAGTTGCAGAAAAGGTCCAAGACAGGGACACCACACTAACAACATACTTCAGGTTGGATACAGTAAGAAAATATATAATTTTTTTTTAACACATATCAACAGAAATTCATTTGATTAAGCACTATTTCTCTAACAAAATAAATTACTTTTTTCAATGTACTTATGAATTATGTAATTATTCATTGTAATATTTCTTGCTTGGTATGTCAATAATATTCTTCATGTATGTTTTAAACTTTATTTGACTTCAATTTACTTTATTTTATGACCTCATGTCTATTTTGAATCATGCTGCACGTGATCTGTATTACTCTGACATCCCTCAACATTATATATCTGAGTCCAAAACCCATAAGTGAATCCAAGACAATGAGGAGCAGATACAACAATTGACCGTGTGTACTATGTTGAACTTTCAATGGATTCTGTGAGATTATGTTTAAGGTTACTACTCCATGTAAAAGGAGCAAGATCCTGTACAAAACATTGTTTCTATTAACATACATTCCACTAGTATTATACTAAACCAGCCTTTCTGCTCGTCCCGCTTGGTCAAATAACTTGACATTTTTCCACCAGGGATGATGTAGGGGAGAAGAGTTGAGGGTGCCAAATCCCTCAGCCCATCCAGCAGGAAAAGAAGAGGTGAAGATCCAAACAACAACATTATCTGCACCCCAGAAGACACTACTTGCTATACATGAAGAAAATGCACATTACAACATGAACACTTTCATTACAAAAATATATATGTGAGAAATGTTGATAACTTAGTTTGTATTATTGGAAGGGACTACTTCTATATTTCTTAAAATACCATGAAAAGGGTGCAACTGGGGGATGCAGGTAGTTACCTGCAATCATCAACTTCAGGCAATCCCACAAAAAATGAAAAGGAAAGGCGTGTTGTAACCATGTGCTTATCCTCTATCAAATTAGTCTAAACTCAATATTTCTAGGATTATGAAAAATTTATAAAATCAGAAATATGAATACATCATTTGTATTTGATTGCACATATTCATGTTGGGTCTTCCTGTTTTGTCAGGACCAGGGGAATCCAGACATCCGTATTTAATTAATGTGTCATGTTGCTATGGTGAAACATGGAATAAAAGGGTTTTACATTCAAAAGCGTCAGAGCAGGAGGCCCCCACCTTTTCCCATGTATTGAAAATAAGATAAATCTATGAAGATTAAGGAGTGTATGCCCTTTGAGTTTCTGCCTAACAAGTAAGCCAATGGGAGGACTCAGACAATCGGAAAGTGTGATTTGAGGTATGACACAGTCTGGCAAATTAAAGGCTGCCAAGAATAACACCTGTGCTAAATGGATTAACAAGAATTGCACCTTATCAATGCAGAAACTTTGACCTGGGGCAGGCCTGATTTCCAAGAGGACGGGGAAAGAGACCAGGTGAGGGCTGGCTTACTAGGAATTCCTTTGAAAACAGTGAGGGTCCAACCGGGTAAAGTGCCTTAAATATTCAAAAGTATAAATACTACCCAATTGCAACTAAAATGTATCCCTACTAAGTCCCAAGATAGGATGGACTGGGTGGTGACATCCACTAGGGAAGCTTGTTCCAAATAGTGTGCTTGAGTATCTGAATTGAGAACTGCACTTTGAATTCTCACTGTATTAAAAAACCAAGCCAGCATTGTTTTACATGGGACAATATATTATTTCTGTGCAGATCAAGCTCACCCATTGTAGATCCAGAGCCAGCTAAATTAAATCTGTGGGTTTTGACAGGGTTAGTCTGACACCAGATGTGTGGAAGGTTGCACACTTACACATCCCTATGATTGCTTGACAATTAGCAGACTGTGAAAAACTATACATATCTAAGAAGATATATTTGGGAGTGACATGGAGCTTATCTGCCCCATCTCCATTTCCAAAAATAATCTTACCAAAGTAAAGTACATTATCTCCACACTCATAACATCGCACAGTATGAGGAACACTGATCTGCAAAGTAAAGTGGGAGGGGTATGTATTACTTTATTAGAAAATCATAACACTATATTCCAGTGTTGAATGCCTGAACCACTACACTGTGCATCCTAAATTAACAGCAGTGTCCCCAAACACATGCTTCCTAATGCAACCTACCATCATTTGTATTGTAATTCCATGCGTATGCTAAAAACCCTCTGGGCTGAATTGACTTCTTCCCTGCAGGAGTACATGGATGAATAGAGGCTAAACTGCCAACTCCGCCCACACACTTCTACAAAATAAGAGCAAATCCAATCATAAATGTAAACCAGGCACAGTTAGGAGATATACATCCTTCACCTATTTTGGTAGTGCGGGCTGAGGGAAAACTATACTCTTCAGAGAGGTGTGAATGTGATCCAATGGCAACCCAAACAGCAAAGTATAACTGACCAAAATAAAGGAAATTCCCAATAAAGATTCTATAAAATAAATGTACTTTAATTAAACACACCACCTTCAACAATAACTGAACAGAACAACACTTCACAAAACCCACCTATGTGGAAATTACAGACAATGCAAAGAAGTTATGTTAGTGAGATTTATACCACACTCCTCTGCCATTTTTATGGTCGACAGGTGCTCAGGGGATCTGAAAAGAAAGGGGACTTGGGAAGGTTTAGTTAATTGGATGGATATGGATAGAGCCCTTTTGCTGTGCTATTGGTAACTTCAGTTTGGAAAAGATTGTCACTGTGTTGGGTTTGCTTCTAGTTTGTTGTTGTTGTGACTATATCACTCATGTAGTCGAAAATTATCCCTTTTAAAATTCCCCAGTTTACTTTTTTCAATAACACGTTTGTATGTCACCACACTGTATCATAAACCTACAGATGTTAATAATCTATTACACTATGCCAGTTTCCACCCGAAAGCCATGTGGGATAAATAATTATTTCAGATCCTGAATTGTTTAACAATGAATGTATAGACCTTCGGAATGGATTTAGCAAAATTGGGTACCTGGAGAAAGTAGTAGGCGAAGCAGTGTTGCCTGCAGAACAAGTCTTGCTTTTGAGACCTAAACATAAAGACACTGATACACCATTGTTGTATATTTCTACGTTTTCACAATAAAGCTTTCAAATTGCTAACATCCTGAAAAGGAATTTGAGTATTTTGCACCATGATTTAAAATTACTCAAGATGTTCACAAAACTGCCCATGATGGCTTATAAATGAGGTACCAATTTGAGGGATAAGTTGGTACGGGCAGAAAAACCACAAAAAGATAAACAATCTGTCTTGAGTACTTGGAAGACAGGAATGTTTCCCTGTCTTACATTTAGTCATTGTAACAATGTGATTAAAGGGAAGATGACCATTCCCCCACGCACAGGCAAGAAGATTGCTCTACACGATTATGCCATAGTATTACGTGTCCATGGGCCTCATTACGAGGTATGCCCGTAAGGCAAAAATGATGCCGGTATAGTAATACCGGCATCGTTTACCGTCCCGTTGCATTCCGACCCGCAAACCCGGTATTAGCGGCACCCTAAACAACGGTGCTGCTAATAGCGGCATAGGCGCGTACACGCGCCCCTTCAGGGAGCAAATACCAGCATGCCGGTAATAGGTGGGAATCACAACCTACGCAGACATGCAAATACCGGCATCGCGAAGCCGGTAATCACGGGCTGCACGGTGCCGGCCATACAGGCATCGCGGACCACCCGCAAACAGCAATCAGGATACAAGGCAGCTGCCACAGGTGCACACAACCCCCACATGTGGAGTCAATGGAGGCTGTGCCAGTATAAACTGAGCACACCCACACACCACACCCCCCCCACAGGTGGAGGCAATGTAGAGCGGCCCAGTACAAAAGGAGCACACCTACACACCACACCCCTTCCTACACCAAAATGCTAACACTAGCAGTTGCAATCATGGTGCTGGAGGACATGCCTATACTGCTACAACTACAGCAGCAACAACAACAACTACAGCAGCAACAACAGGCAGCACAGAGGAGACGCAGGAGGAGAAGGAGGGTGAGACAGGCCCAGCAATTACCACCAGCGCAGCTACCAGTGCCTCGTAGGCAGCCACCAATCCCTTGCACCAGACCCAGCCCAGTCAACCTAACCCCTGAGCAGATCCACACCCTGTACCGGTTGGAACGTGACACCATCACCACCATAGTGAACATGATACAGAACGACATTGCCAGCCACATAGGAATACACACTGCCACCCCCCCACTACTAAAGGTGGTGTCTGTGCTACACTTCCTGGCCACAGGCACCTACCAACACACAGTGGGCCAGCTGCATGGCATTTCACAACCACTATTTTCACGCATGCTGAACCAAGTGCTGGATGCCCTCCTGAAGCACGCAAGCACCCACATATCCCTACCACGGACTGCCCAGGAGATAGCCGAAACCAAAGTAGGCTTCCATGCACTTGCAGGCATGCCCAAGTGTGTCGGTGCCATCGACTGCACCCATGTGGAATTGGTAGTCCCCCATGCCATAGAGGAGGTGTACCGCAATCGCAAGCAATACCACTCCATCAATGTGCAAATTGTATCTGACTCCAGGAAGATCACCCTTTGCTGCACCCGATTTCCTGGATCAATACATGATGCCATGTTACTGGGTAATTCCACGCTACCCCATCACATGGAGCGACATGCCGGACCACGTGCCTGGCTGCTTGGTGAGTTGCACAACCGTCCCATGGCAGTGCTTTGGGGTACTGATGTGTGGGGATGGATAAGGGGGGAATACTGCACCTGGGTAGGGAAGGGGGGGGGAATACTGCACCTCGGTGGGAATAGCCGGTGATTGGAGAATGCATGCAGAGCCAAACACTCCTGACCTGAACCAGTCAAACGGTACATGACACTTCACTGGGCCACAGATCACAAATAATGCATATCGATGAGAACAAGTAAGAGGCACAACCAGTCCACCATGGTGATGGCAAGCAATGCATGAATGAACAGGATGGCAAGTGTGGCAATGTGGGCAGTGTGACCATGCATAGTAAATAATGAACAGCATGAATTGGAGTCAAAACATTGTTGCACTACCACAGCATATCTGCCTCAGCATGCATGATTACACCCTGCATCATATATTGAACGCCATCCAGACTACCACACCTCATGACAGTATAGATTGCACCTAGATATCATTTTTTCATGCTTACAGGGACATGTGCATGGCCACACCAAATAGCTGCCGCCATGACTGTGCTCCCTGAATGTGGCAGTTCAGAGTGACACACACCTATTTGAATCTGTTTGCAGGTGATGGAGGATATCCCTTGAGGCCGTGGCTACTCACCCCTGTGCGTAACCCACAGAACAGCCATGAGGAGTACAATCGTGTGCACACCCGTACCCGTGTTGTGATTGAGCAGACCTTTGGCCTGTTGAAAGGGTGGTTCGCTGCCTCAGCAGGTCTGGTGGGGCACTCCTATATAGGCCTGAGAAGGTGGCAAAGATCACCATGGCCTGTGTCATGCTGCACAACATGTGCGTCCGGAGAAATGTACCACTGCCACCTGACATTGACATGCAAGGGCCGGGTGAGGATGATGAGGATGGAGACGGAAGTGAAGTAGCCCCCCTGCCAGTACGTGATGCACGGGATGGCCATGCTGTAAGCACTAATTCACGAATACTTCTGAAACACAGGGACTATGAAAGACTTGTGTCAGTCAAACACTGGGCCAATGTGGACATGCACACAGGGAATGTTGGGAGTTGGGCACTGAACACCGTACCACATTAAATGGATGCACACAAAAATAACAATGTCCAGCCATGGATTTTTCTTATCACAACGTGTGTATTATTTACAACAGCAAAAATGTGCCCACTCCCCCCTCCCAGACTCCCACAACAAACTCCCTGACCCCCCCAACAAACTCCCTGACCCCCCCAACAAACACCAACACCCCCAATAGACTCCACAAGATGCACTCCTTCACCCCCAATCTTGTGTCCCACTACCATTGTCCCCCCACACTACTTCCGGGACGTCTTCCTGTCCAGAGGCGGCATTTCAGTGTGCCTTGCACTCCTACGTGTGTGGCGCACTGGGTTGGTGGGGACAGATGAAGCTGGTGTGGAGATATTAGGTGATTCGCTGGCAGGTTCCACACCTCCTGCAAGCCGTGGCCGCTGCATATGAAGCAGCATTGAGGTCAGCACCTGTGTCACCGCCCCCAGGCAGTTCCTCATTAGCCGAGCCGATGCATTGACAGCGGCTGTGTTTGCTTCGATGGCCGCTGTGGTCCCTGCAATTGCTGTGGCAATACCCCGCCTGGTTTCCTCCCCGTCCGCTATGTACTGGCGGAGTAGGTCTAACATGGCCTCCTGTTGGGCCTCCACCATCGACAATCCTGTCTTCAGGGTTCTGGAGGGGGCTGGAGTGGTGGGTTGTGCAGTCACGTGGATGGCATTTTCGGGACTGGACTCCTCAGAGATGGGTAGGTCACAGTCACAGAGGCAGGGATCAACTTCACTGCAGGTGGGTGACTGCAGGTGTTGGGGCGAGGGGGTGGGTACGGGGCTCGGGGTGGCCGGGCTTGTCACCTCGGTGTCTCCCTCAGGCTCCACACTGGCATCAAGTTCTTCCCCAGTGGAGGCGGGTGCTTCCAGGGACTCCCCTTGGACAGGTGTGGGTGTGGCCTGCTTGTCTCCAGCGGAGGTGGTGGTGGTGGTTGCCCTCTTCTTACGGTGTGAGGTTGATGCCCTCGCAGTTGTCTCCTGGGTTGCTTCTTCCTCATCAGTGCCTGGGGGCGTAGAAGAGATGCAGGGCATCAGTGATGGTGTGACATGGCAGTGGCGGTGCTGTTCATTATTCATTTGATCATGCTTTCATGTCTTACAGGTGTGTCATGCAGGGTATTTAGAGGGGGCATGTAAGCATTCACTGCATGGCAGGTGGCATGCCGTTGATTTTGGGTTTGTGTGAAGTATCACATGAGCAAGCTCCAGGTGTGTTGGCTGTGTGTTGGTTAAGGGATGGGCACTCAGCATGCATTTCAGTGTGGCAGCGTTTGGCCCGCCATCTGTATTTGGGTATGGTCATGTGGGTGTTGGGACATACATTGGCTTGCCTAGACTCTCTACCACTTCACTTGTGCTACTTCATGGTCTCCCCTACAGGGATCTGCAGGGTCATTCACCTCCTTCCGCGGTTGATGCCGCACCCGTCTCCATCTTGCATAATCCTTTCGATGGACTCAGGACTGATGAATCTGCTGTCCGTCTCCTCCCAGGGCATCAATTTGGCAGGGGGGTGGCCATCTCCGCCCGTGGCCATGGCCTCCCTCCGATTGGTGGCCATGATATTGCGTTCCCTAAACCGGAGGTCATCCCACCGCTTCCTGCAGTCCCTCACACTGCGTGGGGTGGGACCTACGGCTGATACCTTGCGGGCTACCTCCTGCCAGATTTGCCTCTTTTGTTGCTGCACCTCCCGCTTCTTGTCGTGGGATTGTATTGTGTCTGCGCAGCTAGAGTGTCCGCTAATATGGTGAGCTCTGCGTCTGAGTAACGCTGTTTACGCAGCCAGGGGGTGGTCTTCCTGGTAGCCTTTGACATCCTCTATGGATTTCCACTGTGCTCTCTGAGGATCGACTGGTGGTTATGGAGGATGGCAACGGATTGTGTTTTTAAAGATGGCCGCCGGCCCATTTCCTGTTCCTGCGCGATGATGTAATTTCCGGGTCCGTTTTTTTGCGAACATGGTATTACCATGCTGGTATTTAGGGGTTGGTATGAGGCGGTACCGCTATGGGCGGGTATAGGGGAGTTGGAGGCCCTTTAGCGGCATGGTGGTATTGTCACTACCGGCATGTGGGGACACACGTGCTTGCGCACTCGTAATCACCCGCTATCAGCGGGTTCATATGAGCATGGACCCGCTCATTCCGGCATGCCGGTAATGAACCCAGTTTTACCGGGCAACTCGTAATGAGGCCCCATGTGTGCTATTGTAGGTCAAACCTCAAGAACAGCTCATGAAAGGTGTACAGAACATGTCCAATCTTTGGACCAACAGTCACCAGTAGCTGGGCAGTTTAATGAGAAGAGACACTCCACTGCACAAATGGAGGTTACAATATTGGAAGTGGTGAAACCCTCTAGTAGAGGGGGTGACTATAACACATACTGCAGAGAGAAATGTTCTGGATTCATTTGTTGGACACTGTGTACCGAATGGACATGGATGAAGAAATGTGTCTAAATTGCTTTATTCGAAATGATACATCTTAATGAGAACAACTGTGTTTTGAAATCATTACAGTTTGGTTGCTAGGAGACTTGTGAGATATGTGAACTATATAAGAAATCACTCCTAAGGAGTATCTTGGCGACACAAGAAGTGGGGAAGGGCTATATCACTGATACATGTAAAGGTGATATATGTATAGTTTACTGTCATCATGCCACAAGGTGAGGGATTTTACAATTGTAGGGTTGCCATAGACCTGTGAAACTGGCATGTGTATGTGACTGCTCCAAAGGGGAGTAATTGAACATGAGTATGACTGCCCTTTACTTTCGGAACGCAATGTCTTTAAGTATTGGTAAACTGTATGTAGACATTCATTCGATGTATGAGATAAATGACTTTAATTCATGGATCTGTTTAAGCACATCTAAACTGGTGATGTTCGATGTTGGGAATTGATAACATATTAAGAGGGGTAGGTGTTTTTATGATATTATATGATATGATAGGTTATTTATAATGCACATAATACCCAGAGGTTTCTGCGCGGACCCGGGGATTGAACCTGTGTTGCGCCATATCGTCTTGCTTCCAAGGTGAGCATGTTGCCGCTGGGCTATCCTCCTGAGTGTGCACCGTATACTGTGAGAACCATATTTCCAAATTTTCATAATCTAAGCACTTGTCCACACTTTAGGATAGTTCAGAAAGTGGAGGCTTAGAGTTCTACATTCTACCCTCTTCTAGGGGTCATTCGAAGTCCAACTGTGTTGTGAGTGTCCTAACATAGAAGATCCGAGGATAGTTGTGATTTTCCTTTCACTGGGCCTCATTACGAGGTAGGAGGTAGCCATGGCGCTATTAGTGCCTTGGCTACCCCCTTACCGCATTCCAGGTCCGTGTTCCCGGAATAGGGACTTACCGGGTCATTCCAACCTTGGAGGACCCGGTAAGTCCCCATTCCGAGAACCATTCCCCATTCCCATTTGAGCCCCCAAAGGGCTCAATGGGAATGGGGATGGAGCTAATAACGGTACCGCAATTTGCGGTACCGTTATTAGCTCTGACGTTCCTTAACAGGTCCCTTCCATAACGCCTGGTAAAACCAGGCGTTATGGAAGGGACCCGATAAGGGACCTCGGAATAGGGTGGTAAGGTAGGGTAGGGTGGTAAGGGTTTACCGGCACCAGTGTCCCTACCGGTGCCGGTAATCCCTTACCGCCCACCTCGTAATGAGGCCCACTGTGTTGAAAGTCTGTATAGGGAGGTGGACTCTTGCTTTTCCACCTCGTTATATGTATTTGCATTGTCCACATTGGTAATTCTTCACCTGACATTTCTTATTAGTTGAGAAACCATGCCTAGTGCATAGGTCCTTCAGTTGATCCTTTCTAATACTGGCTACATTTGAGAATAACTCAGAACAATATTCTCAAAGATGGCCCTGAGGTTTTCCAGGTGTATAGGTTCTAGTTGTGAATGCGTTACACTTGGTAGAAGCTAGTTCACATGATCACTTCAAGAAGTGACCTTTACACAGCCGGCAGCAGTGTTACGGGTTGACTGTCAGATGCGAGAGATGGTGTTAGGAGCATTGCGGGACAGGCTGTGTACAGTTAGATAAGAGGGGATGATTGTCTGTAATTAATTGGCACAGGTAGTATTATGGGCAGTGCACATGCACACATGACACAGAGAATGCAGAAGGTAGTTAAGAATAAAGGCCACAATGAGAGACATTTGTATGTTGTTCCGTGTCCTAGCTATTCACCCACTCAAGTGGATTGATGACTCCTGGGCAGACGCAGTGTGCGCTAGTGCTGGTTATATAAGTTTGGAATTCTTCTAAAGGTATGGGTGACTATATATTTTTGAATATTTCTTACGCTCAAACCAGGAATGATGAGCTCTTGGTCTCTAAGAACAGATGTCTGTACTTCAAAGTTCAGACTGAGAGCTTCGTTAATATATCACCTAACTTGACTAATGTTGGCTACTTTTGCTAGTCCCGTGGACAATCGGGTCAGGTATGCCCACTAGTGTCACTGATAAACTGCCTTAACCACTTTAAGAAGGTGATTCACCAGGATGAATTAGGGTGCGCATGGAGTTCATAGTGGTGGAACGCTCACAGGTGGTGGCACACGTGAGATTGGTGTCTGATCACTAAAATGGAGGCTGTTATGATCTAAGGAATGAAGGGTGATGGCTACCTTCATACACGCCCATAAGCATTTGAAATTTGGAATCAGATTTACAGTATAATGTATAGGTTAGTCTGTAAACCTGTGGCATGATAAACACTATTGTCTATGTTTGGTAACATGGTGATTATTATGTGTAGTTTGTATTGAAATGCACATACTGAGAGTTATATGTAAGAAATGTGGTCCGTTCATGTTTTTATCTGCAGTATTGCTCCTGAAGAAGGGGAAGATATCCCTGAAATGCGTTTAGCATTTGGTTGACTCCTGAACATTAAAGAAAATTCTGGAATAGATCATTTGAAGTACTTTGCGTGCTTTTGTTCTGACTGAACTGTACATTCTTCAATCATTCAAGTATTCAGCTGTTCAATCAGCATTATGGTGTGCAGGGGATGGGAGTGTCCATAGGTTGGATACCATTGTATATATTTAAAACAAGGAGGGTTCTGGGAGTCTCTCTACCAGCACGAACACCGCCCATTGACCTGTTCTTGGGTGGATGACCCCGGGGGAGTCTGAACCAAGTCGTTAGCTCACGTGTTCTTAGAGAGGTGTAGCTCCACCTCACTGATGAGGCCCGACTAGGCAGAAACACATGTCTGGGGTGCTGATGGTACTCTTGTTCAGAGGAGTATTGCCTAGCATTCTGGTGCCGGACTGTCCCTGTGCAGGACAAATACTGATACACAGGGATATTTCTCCTCTGTGAAAGGGACAGTGAGCTAAAGACTTGGTTGAGACTCTCTCGGGGGCCATCTACCCAAGAACAGGTCAATGGGTCATGCTCATGTCGGTAGAGGGACTACCAGAATCCCCCTTGTAATGTATATATTTAGTATCAGTTTCATGTCAGAGCTGTAATTCCTCCCCTGCACCCAAAAATTGTTAAATTAGTAAACCTTGGTATGTAAATATATATTTATATAGGTGTGCACTGTTGAGCATCATTTTGCTTTGTTTAGCCAGTGTCGGGTTGTCAGTGCTGGTGTGATGTGTTCTTTCTTGTTGAGTCTGAGGCATAGTCTTCCTGCTGCATTCTGCATTTGCTGTAGTTCTTTTGTGAGGGGATCTTGGTTTCCAAGGTAGATGTTTTTGCATAGTCTTTTCTTGACATGATGAGTAAGATGACTGATGTCTGCAAGTGTTCTGTGTGGGTAGGTGAGAGAAGGTAGAATCTGTTTGATTGTGCTTCGGTGGAAGAAGCATTTCCTTATGACTGTTGACTTGTGGTTCCAGTTTTAGGTTGCCCAGTATTATTCTGAGGTTTTTAACTGCTCTATGTTCTGGTTGGTTTCCCATTTCACTAGGACATGGAATGTGATTTTGGTCAGATGGATGTTTGGTTTGAGCATGATCATGATATCTGTTTTGTTCAGGTCGAGTTTAGGGCTGTTGGTGCTCATCTATTTCTTTATTTGTTTGAGGCAGTTGGTGAGGGTTTCATCTTTTCTCCAGTAGGGTTGATTTTATAGATGATCTGTGTGTCGTCTCTGTAGTTGTACCAGGTTAGTCCATGTATTTTGATGAGGTTGATGAGTGGGACCTTGTAGATGTTTGCGAGTAGCAGGGAGAGGGATGAGACTTGTGGGACCCCACGGTTTGCTGTGCATTGTGCTGATTTGAAGGGGTTAGCCAGGTTGTTTCAGTTCCTTCTGATAGGAAGGAGTTCACCCATAGCAAGGTATGTTGTAAATCCCTATTTCTAGCAGTTTTTTATGAGGGTTTCATGGTGGAATGGGTCGAAGGCTGCTGAAAGTTCTATTAGTATTAGCGCTTAGGTGATATTTGAGTCGTCTTTCTTTTTTCGATCATCCCAAATGGGTAGTAGTGCCATTTTCATTCCTCTCATGGGCCATAACACTGACTTGTGCCTGGTCAACTAACTGATTGCTTTCTAGATATTCCTGTTTTTTTTTATATATGTCTGTTTCTAGGAGTGTCGCCAGGTATGGGATGTTTGAGATTGGACGGTAGTCGGTTAGGTCTTCTGTGTTTACTGAGAGGTTTCTGATGAGAAGTTTAATCTATGCCACTTTGAAGCTTCTCTGAGCAACTCCTGTTGCCAAAGATTGGTTCATGAGTTTCCAGAGGTATTCTGCAGTCATCTCTTGGCTGAGGATGATGGTAGGCAAGGGTCTGTGCTGTGATCCTACTTTGTTTCACTAGGTTAGTAAACATGTCTTTTGAGATTGTAGAGAAGTAGTTTAGTCTTGTAGCTAGTTCTGGAGTTGGGTGGTTGGTGGAATTGTTTTTGGGTTCTTGGGCATGCTCTTGATGACTTGCTAATGTTTAAGATTTTGTTTTTTTAACTGCTTTGCAAGGTCATCATATAGTTTCTGGGTGGGAGTGTGTGTTTTGTTGCAGGCTGTTGTGTTTCTTATCTCATTGATAATGCTGAACATATCTTTCTGGATGTTACTTGCTTTTGCAATGCGCTCATTGTATTATATTTTTTTTGCTTTGAGGATTTCTGTTTTATAAATTTGTATTTGTTTCTGGTATTCAAGTTTTCTCTGTTGGTTATAATTTTTCCTCCACGCTTGTTCCAGTTTCCTGTTTGTTTAATTCAGGACTCTGAGGTGGGGTGTGAACCATCTTGCCTTTATTTTCTCTTGTGAAGGGGTGAAAGGCTTTAACCGTGGTATAGCATATAGTGTTTTCGGAGTGTTTCAGTTCTTTCTTCTAAGTGAAGTGTCCCTAGGGTCACACTTGGTTGTTTTGTGTATTCTAGTCTGGTGTTGTGGTCCATGGTTTTTAAGTATTACCAGTTTCTTTCCTGAACTATAGGAGTTTTTAGAAGGTTGTATCGTATTCATGTTGGCGCCTGGAACACAAAAGGTATAAGGTGGTCAATCTAGAGAATGTGCATTGGAGGTGCAGTTGTGACCAGGTTTCTTTTGCAGACAATTGCATCTATGGTGTGCCCTACTAAGTGGGTTACTCCTTTCACCATTTACTGTAGTTGCATCATTGATAGTTTAGCTGTTAGTGATTTAGCGGAGTTGATATTTTCTTCTTCAAACCATACATTGAAATCTGATATAATCTGTCATATTGTATGGCAATGTAATTATGGTGTCTAGAAATGTGTCTGTGAAGGATGGGTTGCATGCAGGCGGTCTGTAGATGAGTAGGAATGAAAGATTGGTTTGATGGCCTTTGTCAGGAAAGGAAGAAGGCGATGGATATGGCAGGGGAAATGTGCACAAAATACACAGTAAACAACCTTGAATATAACAACGTGATTTCAATACCCAAGACTCGTGTATACCACTATATGAAAAGGAATGTAGGGTAAGCACTTAGAACCTCCTTATGACTGAAAGGAAAGTCGGAAAACTCCTTACCCACTATGCTATTACAGATACTGACAGCGCTAAGCCCACGTAGAGGGCAAGCAGGGACAGAATCTGTAAGCTGACACTCTAGACGGTACTGAATAAAGAATTTGGAAACAGTACTCACAAGGACCGGAATGACCACATGAATGCCAGTACTCACGAAGACCGGAAAGACCACTTGGATGTCCGTATTCACGAGGACCGGAAAGACCACTCAAAAGTCAGTACTAACCCACAACCCTGTAAATCAAACAAGAACCCAGAAGGCAGTAAAGGCAAAGAGTGAGGATTACTAAATACCTAAACCCAAGTCAAAAGGAAAGAAGGAATAGTACAGCGTGGAAAACAAAAGATAATCACACGGGAGCTAGTTACAACAGCTTCCCACACCTAATAATAAAATATGAAATAAATGTAAAAGTGTAAAGGAAAACATGGCATGGATCCCAATAGAAGGCAAGGATCAGGAGCAGTGAACACGATATCAAAAGGGAAACTTTCCCACCCATCCAAGGTGAAAAGGCAGGAAACTAAACCTGTAAAGGAAAGATTAATGCAACAAGTCTTTCAGTAGCAAAGGACAATTTCTAGGAAACAGTGAACACAGGCAATTGGGCTACAGCAAAAGGAAAGCTCAGAGAAAGGCTGCCTGCAGACAGAGAAAGGGAGAAAAGGATTTCCAAAAGGCAGAAATCAATTAGGCATACAAATACGAATTCCAGGACAAGGAACAAGAAACACTAACTAGAAACTGGGCACAAAAAACTAGGAACCAGGAACAAGGGACCAGTCAGGACAGGAACGCTACAACAATGACCAGCGCTGGACTGAAGCAAACTGAGGCTTTTAAAGCTGCTAAACGAGCACACCCCTCAGGCGTGTCGCCTGCTGCAGCTGCAGCCACAGGTGTTGCCTATCCTCCACCCAGCCTTGTCCTGCAAGGGAGGAGGTGAGGCAGTGAGCCAGGCATTCTGGGAAGCATAGTCATTTGATTAAAGTAGCAGTAGCATGCTGGCTGCCAAAATCCTGGAATGGATCCGGAAGGGAAGTAATTTGGGAAATAAGGTTTTAGCGCTCCCAATTCATCGGGACACTGTAGCATAAGGTTCGGAGGAAATGTCCAGTAGGGAAGAAACCCCAAAACATGCCCCCAAGTGGCGGGAACGGGAGCGAAGGGAGCGAGCCGTGACACTATACCCCCTCCCACGCCGACTCCAGGCGGTCGTTACTCGCACAAAACATCTTCTTTCCATGACAGGAGCGCTTTGTCTTCAGAAGTGGCACTGACGGAAACGATGACCCACGGGCAGAAGCAGAAGGACTGGAATGAATAGAATCAGGCCGCAGTCTATAAGAGCCATAGGCAGGTTTTCGGTGAGGAAGAGACTCATGGGTCGAAGAAAGGCATGAAGGACTTGCAGGACCCGAAGCAGAGTTGGAAGGTCCAGGAAGCTTAGTCACTGGAAGAGGATATGCATACATCTTTGAGGAGAGAGGCAGGCTGGTGCTACATGCCTTAGACAACGGTAGAAGTTCTGTTAGCCTCACTGCCGAGAGTGGACACACAGGAGGTGAGGAAACAGCAGGTTTCAGGAAATGTTTATGTTCGGAAAAGGAAGGTGGCGGCTGAGGTAGAGGTTCGGTTACTCTGTCATCCATCTGGGTAAAGGTTTGTGGTTGAAAGTGACAAAGATTCGCCTGCATAAGTTCCATGCCTTGGAGGTCTGGAGATCCAATGGGTTGTACGAGGCTGGCACTCCCATTGACAGTCATGTAGCCAGTCAAGTAGCCACCTTGTTGCACGTGGGATACAACCGCAGGAACGTTTGGCATACTGATAGGAGTGTTAGACACAGTACTCGGAACATCAGGCATACTAGCAGCAGGAGCAAAAACAGGCACATCTTGAACTGCAGCAGACATTCCCCTCCTTTGGCTACTAGCACCCAACTGGCGCTGCAGCTGGAGGGCCGTGCCCGTCCCTTCCCTCAGGCTCATGTGGGATTCGGCAACAAAAGGGTTGTCAAGCGGTTGATCCAAACCGGACTCCAAACGCGGACCGTCCAGCCCGCTATCCTGGTCGGCTACTCGTTCGTTGACTGGGCCGTGGCGGATGGCATCCGTTTCTCTCTCGTGATACTCCAGGCAAGTCCAGCGGCCTCGCATGTAAGGCCCTCCCGAGTCGTGAGCCGGCTTGATGTTTCTGAAGAGAGAGCTGGCAGAAGTCTCAGGCTTAGATGTTGCATATTCGGGAGGCGCTGATGCTACAGTCAAGTAGTTGGGAGAATTGTTTTGTGTACAAGGCAGACATTCTGGTGATCCCCCTGAAGCATAAGAAGGGCAAGATGGACGTTCATCAGTAAATGGTTGGGATTCAGGAGGAATCTCTGGAGCAGAAGAATATGCAGCAGGATCCGACAGTGTAGACAGGTACACCTCCGATATTGGCAGCGAGGCTGAGCAGGATACAGGTCTCTCATGAACTGAAGCCAAACTAGCAGTAGGCTCTGGGACCGAAGACATGCACTTAGAATGTACTACCGGAGGCTCCATGGCTGAAGGATAATCTGCTGGATGAGTCACTATAGCCGAAGACAAACATGCCAGATCAAATTCTGAGGCTGAGGGCATGCAAGCTGGAGCCGTCTTGTTAGCTGAAGACAAACTTGTCAAGGTCTTTGGCTCTGACTGCGTACATGGTGAAGGCTCTTGGGTGACTGGCAGACATAGCACTTTCTTGTTGATCGAAGATACGTGTGCCAACGATGACTGCAGAGCTGTGGACAGGATTATTGAAGAGTCAATGGTAGTAGGAGGACAGTCTGAAGTCCCAGAAGACGACAGAAACACTTGTGGTTCAGGAATGGAAAGTCCCTTTAAGGTAGTTGACCCCTTGGCACCAGTAACCAAAGTCTGAGCTGTACCCCTGCCGTCCCTCTCCTTAGTGGATGACACAGAGTCTCTTCCTTTGTAGAAGTCAAAATCAACCAGAGGAATCACCATAGTAAAGTCTCTGTTAATCAGGATTTCGTCAATTGACCATTCCTCTGTCTTAGCTTCTGAAAGTGGCTGATTAACAATCAACAGTTCAGGGATCGCCTGCCGGGTTTTTGGTTCAGTAAACTGTGGAATGAGTCCATCAAAACATGAATGCTGCACTGTCTTTGACTGCTCGTAGTGACCGAAATTGGCAGAAGGAAGAGCGAACACAGAGGTAGCATCGTTTTCCACATCAGCTTGAATGTCTACTTCAGTCTCAGGAGCTAGATCAAGGGCAGAACCTAAGCCTACTGTTGTGACTGATTCTGTGTATGCCACCATTGTGGATTGTGTTTGGAAATCAGAAGCATGTATGTGTTCAAGCTCAGAGTTATGACAAACTGCTACACAGGAAGCCTCAGGTAAAGGAGTGGCTTGTGAATCTTCAGCTAACACCAATTCCTGACAAACGGTAGGACAGTTGTCAGAACCTGTGCCCTGAATAAGCGCTGTGCTTGAAAAAAGACTTTCACTCCCAATAGATCTTACATATTGACAAGTATCATGATTTACAAAAGTCTCCGCACTCAGGGACTGAACAGTATTCACTTCATCAACGGATAAAGTTGGAGGTGTATTCAGAAAAGACTGTAACATCTTATTCTCCTCTTTTAAGGAAATGTATTCTTGTTTTAACTCCTCAAATTCTGCTTTTAGCATGTCCCCCATTAACTGTACATCCCTATCAGTAGGCACAGGGGAAGGCATGATGGCATCAGGGCTGGATCCTGCCCTAGCCATCTGTAAGTGCACTGATTGTATATTGTCATCTACTGCTTGCAGGTCTTGTGATCTATACTCTCTCTTACCGAGGTGGTCTGTGTTTCTTTTAAGCAGACTATTGGCATCAGACCCCTTGGCATTAGAGACCACAGTAAGAACCTGTGCAGAGGAGTAAGCTGTAGACTGAGGGCAGAAAACAGAAGATATGCAAGGAACCCCTCCATTCTTCATGCTTGAATCATGAAACTGTTCAATCTGAGGTAAAGCACAACCGGAGTCATGGGGTTCAATAACAGAGGTACTTGTGTGTATTAATTCTAGCAGTGTGTTGTTTTCCACTGCTAAGGCTTGTGCGGACATAGACTCTGGATAAAAATTAAAGACAGAGCTAGGATCAGGCAATGTAGGATGGGCCTCCCAGTGGGTAAAATACTTTGCACGTAAATACCCATTCGTGTCAAGGAGTTCATTTAAGTCAGGAGCAGAGATTCGATTTTCACAGGTAATTGTAAGGGAAGCTTTCTGTATAAGCTTGTTAGAGGCCTTGCTGCCTTTCTTTCGTAATCTGGCCATGTTCAAACGGGAACAACGGCTGGTCATTCTGTCAGGAAAGGAAGAAGGCGATGGATATGGCAGGGGAAATGTGCACAAAATACACAGTAAACAACCTTGAATATAACAACGTGATTTCAATACCCAAGACTTGTGTATACCACTATATGAAAAGGAATGTAGGGTAAGCACTTAGAACCTCCTTATGACTGAAAGGAAAGTCGGCAAACTCCTTACCCACTATGCTATTACAGATACTGACAGCGCTAAGCCCACGTAGAGGGCAAGCAGGGACAGAATCTGTAAGCTGACACTCTAGACGGTACTGAATAAAGAATTTGGAAACAGTACTCACAAGGACCGGAATGACCACATGAATGCCAGTACTCACGAAGACCGGAAAGACCACTTGGATGTCCGTATTCACGAGGACCGGAAAGACCACTCAAAAGTCAGTACTAACCCACAACCCTGTAAATCAAACAAGAACCCAGAAGGCAGTAAAGGCAAAGAGTGAGGATTACTAAATACCTAAACCCAAGTCAAAAGGCAAGAAGGAATAGTACAGCGTGGAAAACAAAAGATAATCACACGGGAGCTAGTTACAACAGCTTCCCACACCTAATAATAAAATAGGAAATAAATGTAAAAGTGTAAAGGAAAACATGGCATGGATCCCAATAGAAGGCAAGGATCAGGAGCAGTGAAAACGATATCAAAAGGGAAACTTTCCCACCCATCCAAGGTGAAAAGGCAGGAAACTAAACCTGTAAAGGAAAGATTAATGCAACAAGTCTTTCAGTAGCAAAGGACAATTTCTAGTAAACAGTGAACACAGGCAATTGGGCTACAGCAAAAGGAAAGCTCAGAGAAAGGCTGCCTGCAGACAGAGAAAGGGAGAAAAGGATTTCCAAAAGGCAGAAATCAATTAGGCATACAAATACGAATTCCAGGACAAGGAACAAGAAACACTAACTAGAAACTGGGCACAAAAAACTAGGAACCAGGAACAAGGGACCAGTCAGGACAGGAACGCTACAACAATGACCAGCGCTGGACTGAAGCAAACTGAGACTTTTAAAGCTGCTTAACGAGCACACCCCTCAGGCGTGTCGCCTGCTGCAGCTGCAGCCACAGGTGTTGCCTATCCTCCACCCAGCCTTGTCCTGCAAGGGAGGAGGTGAGGCAGTGAGCCAGGCATTCTGGGAAGCATAGTCATTTGATTAAAGTAGCAGTAGCATGCTGGCTGCCAAAATCCTGGAATGGATCCGGAAGGGAAGTAATTTGGGAAATAAGGTTTTAGCGCTCCCAATTCATCGGGACACTGTAGCATAAGGTTCGGAGGAAATGTCCAGTAGGGAAGAAACCCCAAAACATGCCCCCAAGTGGCGGGAACGGGAGCGAAGGGAGCGAGCCGTGACAGCCTTTGAATAGTAAAGGAGGCGTGATTCACAGTTTGGGACATTTAGTGCTGGTGCTGTTGTAATCTGTAGGTGGTCTCCATGTGCAACAGCCAGACCTCCTCCTCTTTTTCCTTGTCAGCTTTCTTCTTTCAGTTTGAATTTGTTGGGTAGGGATTTGCAATCGACTACCCTGGATTCTTCAGTTAGCCTGGTTTTGATGACGGATAATATGTCTGTCCCACCATTGCTGAAAAGATTGTATATTCCTGTGCTGTGTTTTGTCATTGATCTGGAATTGACTACGTTGCGGTAAATCTTTGTTGTTAACCTAAAGCTAGTTTGTCCTTTGGGGGTGGTGTTAATTTAGTTGGGCGTGGGCTCTCCTTTCCTTGTGATTTTGCTTTGGGGTTTGAGAGATTTGTGTTTGTTCCATTTTTTTGTTGAACAGTTCAAGAAAGTTGCATTTTGGGTTGATGTGTCCTTCGGGGTTGTCTGTAGGTTTGTGTCGATCAAACTTGTTACCTCGCCAGTCTTTATTGAAGAATGATGTGCTGTAGTCGCTTGGTTCAGTTATATATTTTCTGTCCAACTCAGATTTGTCCCTTGTGTTTCTATCAACTTTCCTTCTGTCATTGTAGTGGTTATTGATGGCGGGTTGTTGAGGTGTGTTGTATATTCAAAAGGTAGCATCGCAAATAAAGTAATTTGGGTCATGTTCATGTGAAAAGGCTTTTGTCCAGTAAGTGATTTAATGTAGCATTTCTTGTTTGTTGGTTCCTTGGTGTGGTGGGCTGCGATGATTGGTCTCCTTCTGTCTGGTTTGCTCTTTGATGGTGTCTTCTTGTATGTCTGTTTTTCCTGTGCATGGCAAATTGTTGAGTTGTTTTGTTGGGTCAATGGTTTGCTAGCTGGTTGTCGGTTCCTTCTTTGAATTGGATGTGTTTTGATTGGGTTAAAGTTATGTATTTGGTTTTCTGGATTTCAACAGATTTAATTGCATGTTGTTCAGTCACAGATTTTTTATGGGCGATATGTTTGGTGCCCCCAGGCAGGATACTGTAGGAAAAAAGATACTGCATGTAATGCTACTAGAGGGGCGCAGTATTGCAGGATTATGATGTCACAGAGGGTGCAAACTGCTGCAGCAGTATGTTAAAGGGGCTGCATATCATAGGGGCTGAATATCACGGGGGCTGGATGAAGCAGGGGCTGGGTGGCACACGGGCAGGATATCGTGGGAAACATATCACAAGGAGGGTTACAGCAGGGTGTAGTATCGCAGGGCCCAGTATGGCAGGAGTGTAGTGTGGCATGGGTGTGGTATGGCCGGGGTGCTGTGTTGCAGGGTCTCAGTGTTTCATGGACACAGGGTCATGTGGCCACGAGGGTCGAACAAGTGCAAATTTGGCTGGTGGTGGTGTCAACAGGGAAATATATTGGAATGTAGTTTCAGGGGTGCAGTAAGATTTTGCATTGGCAAAGCTTCACATTGGCATAATTTCTCAGTGGCATAGTGTCATAGCATTTGTGTCTCTGAGTGGTAGGATCTCCACGTAGCAGAGCTTCACACTGTCAGATGAGCAGCAGAAAACTCACAATAGCAGAGCCTCAAATTGGTGAAGCCTCACAGGTGTAGTGCCTTACATAGGCCCCATCTCACAGGACCAAATCCTGATAGTGGTATTGTCTCACAGAGGCACAATCTCTCAATGCACAGCCTTATGGCAAGACATCACAGTTGGGAAAACTTCACATCAAAGAAATCCTTCATGTGGCAATGACTCATAGTTGGGGAGACTCTTGTTAGCAAAGATTCACAATGGCAAAGGGTAACAATGGTGGGGGCTCACAAGGCCGAATGCTCACAATGGCAAGGACTAGCAAGTGCAAAGATTCACAGTGGCAAAGACTCACAGTGGCACGCTTCCACAATGGCAAACACTCACAAAAGCGAGGCCACACTATGGCAGAGATTTACAGTGCTGGGTTTCAATGTGGCAGTGTTTTCACCATTGCAGAGTTTTTCACATTGGCAGAGTTTTGCAATGTCAAATCTCTACAGTGGCAAAACTCCCTGGTGGCAGAAATTCAATGTCAGAGGTCTTACAGTGGCAGAAACCTGATAATGTCAAACCTCACAGTGGCAAACTCGCTGTGTTAAACCCATGCACTGGGAAGGTTTCACCGTGGTTAAATTTGACAGTAGTAGAGCCCCACAGTGAAGAAACCTTACAGTGGCAAAATCTCACATTAGCGCACTGTCAGTGGCAAAATCTGATCATGCCAAAAACTGATCGTGACAAAGTCTGACATTAGCACATCCTTGCATTAACACAATCTGAGTGGTATAATCTGAGTGGCAAAATCTGATAATAGAAGAAACTGATAGTGGCAACGTTTCACACTAGCACAACCTCACATTACAACAATCGTAGTGTCAAATTCTGATAGAGCAACAGCTGATAGTGGCAAAGTGTCACATTAGCACAGCCTCACATTAGCACAATCTTAGTGGCAAAATCTGACAGTGGCAAAACGTATAGTTACAAAACTAATAGTGGCAAAACTTAGTGGCTCAATATCACCTTAACACAATCTCACATTAGCACAATCTGATAATGTCAGAAACTGAAAGTGACAAAACTGATAGTAGCAAAACGGATAGTGGCAAAATCCCACATTTGCACAGTCTCACATTAGCACTATCTGATAATGGCAAGAGCTGATAGTTGCAAAATAAATTGTTAGTGGCAGAGTCTCACTAATTTTAGTGGCAGAAACTGATAGAGGCTGGAACCTCTAAGAATGGTAAAGGGGCACCCCAATGGTGAGATTTCTCAGTGTTGCTGTCTGCCTTACTTTGTAGTCTGTGGTCCTTTCGTCATGGTGGGATACCTAGGAGAGCTAGGCACCAGACGAACAGGCGAATAATGAGTCTCTTTCCCTCTGCCCTGCCATCGGCTGCCTGGACAAGGCTGTCCTGGCAGGGACACTGACAAGTGCTGTTCTGGGTCTTGCGACTCCCATTAGCAATAATCAGGTCCTTTGGAGCAAAGGCAGAGAAAGGGTCAGGAGGTGGGGAGGTGACTGGGACTCGGGTTGGGAAGGGGCATTGGGGCTGTGAATGTTCAGGTGGGGGACTATGGGAAGAGGCCTAATACCATTTCTTACCTTTGGGTTGGTGGGGGTGGTGCCTTAAGCGAGGTAGGAAGTAAAAGAGCGTCCTCTTAATTTGTTTACACTTTTTCTGTTGGTGCTGCTGTTCCGGGTCTTGTGACCCCCTAGCAGCAACAATCAGATCCTGGGGAGGGTGGGCAAAGGGAGGGTCGGGAGGTGGCTGGCACTCGGGTAGGGAAGGTGATTTGGGGCAGTCACTGTTCAGGGAGTTGAGGGGCTCTGGGAAGAGGCTGTTTCTAACTGTTGGATCGGTGGTCCGTGAAGTTAGGTGGGAAGTGAAAGAGCTTCCTCTCGATTCTTTTTGCCTTTTCTGCTTAGGCAGCTGTTTGCATAGAAAGAAAGATGAAGCCCTCTGGGTAGTGAGGCAGGGCTGGGAAAGGCCGTAACTAACCACAATGATTAATAAAAGGTATGCACTAGTGTGCAAAAGGATGAACATGACCTAGCCAGTCTGTAGGGTGCAAATATGGACCAAGGGAGAGGTTATCAGTCAATAGTACGTTTCTTTGAACTTGGTGGTTCTCCAATGGCAAACTATCTTTCTAGGTGCTGTTCAGGCAGTTCAAAGTGGCTCGAATGCCATGGTCAAATTGTTGCTGTTGGGAGTGGTGACAATCAGGGGTTGAACTGAAGTTCATTGTGGTTCAAAGCGATGCTTGAAGATGGGTGATCATGAAGACCACTGAGGTTGGTTCAATGTCGAAGATGCTGGTGACTGGATGTGCTGTTTTTTGTGGTTGTTTCAATTAGGGGCTTGAGGAAGTGAAGATCATGAGGGCTAGAAGGGTTGGTGTCATGCGCCAACAATGGAAGTGCTGGAGCTGATGGAAACTGCAATAATCTGTGATCATTACCTAACTACTCTGCGCAGTCTAGCCTTCTCACAATATGGCCGCCTCCTGTATTCCTGTGGGTGTGTCTCTGTTTCCTGTGTGTTGTATCTGTCCGTTGGACCCAGACGCTGTGCAAGTTCTTTGCTCCTGTTGTACCGGCATTTCCAGTGTCTGTTTTCGGGCATTCCTTCCTTCTTGGATTAGCTACGTGCATTCTGTGTTTCCCTACTTGTACTGTTCTCCTACCGCAGCTCTCTTCCACGGTTCTGACACTTCTGTTCTGTTTGTTTCTGGATATCGTATTTTCTTTGCTTCGGTTTGTCCATATTTCCCTTTTCTTCTATTTGTTTCCTTGTCGGTCTGTTTCTTTCATCTATCTCTCTTACCTGTTCTTTTTCTTTTCGTCTCAATGTTCAATGTTCAAGGATGATTCAGAAATACCCTTCAGGAGAATGTATCCCCTTTCGATCCCAGAAAGGGAAGCACTCAAATCCTATCTAGAGGCCAATTTGCAAAATGTGTGAAACTGCATCTCTACCTCAGGGGGGGTGGACCACTCTGCCCCCCGCAAAGATATCTCAGGGTGGTGTGCACTGTATTACTGTGTTGCTGCAAATAGGACATACACTACAAACCAAACCAAACGCTAAGAAATGACACAAAATGAGATAACAATAACATGAGGCAAAGAAAACACAGGAATTTATTCAACAATAAAAACACTTTTATTCTTGCAGAGCTGTGTTTGTGATAAACAGTACTAGCAAAGCAAATGAATCTGCATCCCCTGTAGCATGGGTGCAATCCAGTGTCTTCTATGCAAGCAGTCTAATAACAATTATCCAGTCCTGCTGGATCTACAATGCTAATAACAATGCACGCCTTATAACAACAAATGTGAACTAGTAACAATTCACAAGCGTCATTATTTCTCTCTCATCACCACACATCGCACATCAGCTCTCTCTCATAAGACAATCTTCCAGAATAAATCTCCCCTTTAATCAGTGTGTATTAATCCCATCTCTAGTGTGTGTGTGCCTATCTCCCAGGTCCCAACAAGCCAGTCAATCAGTTAGGCTTCATACTCCCCATTTGGTGTGATCAATCTGCTCCCAGCATGACTCGAGCCTCTGATCTCTCTCCTCTCCAGCTCCCTCTGCCAGCTAGGCCTCCCTGCACCGCCTCGCACAGGCCCCTTTCTGGCCCCTCAGCGGTCTGCATCTGCTGTCCTGCTCTCCCTGCCAGATCGATCTCGAACACTCTCTCCCAAAATACTTCTGCTTCTCCCAAAGCCATCCAATTCTGCTGTACCCAAAACGCTTCTAACTATTAATTAAATCTTGCTTCATAAATGTAGTATCAAATGACGTATATACATCTCTATGGTAACATGTAAAAACTCTCTTAGCAAGCATTTCTCTACAAGCAGACAGCCACGCGCCTAAAGGTCTGTCAATGTCAGTCTTGTACTCTCTAGTTCAGTGTGTTCTATCTATCATGACATTACAAAGCATATCTTGTACATGTCCTATGGCCTTCTCTTCTGTCTGTGTTACGAAACCATGCTCCAATCGTCAGCTCTTTGCAAGCTAAAATCCTTCTCTTCTCCACCAAAATCCCTCTCTCTCAGTGCAAAGCACTCACTCCCTCCCTCCCACCTTTCTGTCTGTCTGCGAACAAGCCCAAGGATGCTGATAAAGCCAGGCCCTCTTCCCTCAGTTCGGCCAAGAGTTACGACCTCCTGCCAAGAACTCTGTTTACACATTCCTGCTCACAGCCTACTCATAACAATCTCTTGCGCACAGAGTGGAGCTGCTAACTGTGTCAGAATGGCTTAGAGATCCAGTTCCATTCATTCTTTCTCTATAGTGCCAATATAACAGCATAATGTCTAAACATGTCTAAGCGTGCCCTTCATTTGACAAGGCCTATTTCTCTCTTCAAATGCATACAAATGGCTTTCCCTGCAGCAAAACATGTATGGATATAATGGATATATCTGTCTCTTCAACTGTCTCTGAAATTGGCTCATGACAACATACAACAGGCCCAATATCTGTATCCGTCTAACAAATGGACTGATCGGAGAGTCTAAGTCTCCAGTTGCGGCTTCTCTCTTTTTCATATCCAAAAGAGGTTCCTCAGAATTGAGACCCTACATAGACTATCGAGGTCTCAACCAGTTAACAGTCCATGACCGATACCCCATGCCTCTTATCAGAGACATACTGGAAGCGGTCCAAGGGTCCAAAATATTCTCAATATGTGCTAATTTCCCTTACCTTTTGAGACCCCCAGCAACTTTGCTGGATTTCTAGGATTTGATTTTTTTACCTGGAAAGAGTGTGAGCCTTTTTTTCCCAGTCTTTCATGTATTTTGATGTGTGTTTTACTTTTGTGTTCTTTGGTTATGGAGTTTTAAAACAACTCCATAGGCATCATCATTTTCTGTGTGTCACACAGCACCTTTAGTGCAGTGGCACAGGGTTGTATTTCAGACTTCCCAAGGTTTAAATACCTTCTCTGGGACTGACTTTTGTCGCCCAGAGCATGTAAAGTTAAAGTGACTTTACTAGTCTCTTTAAATTTACTGACCCAGCACACACTATCTTCCCATAGAGTGCTGGAGGGGTTGCCAAGCTTCCCCTGAGTCAAAACATAACAGTAAAATGTTACCAGGTTTGGTCCCTTTGTTCCTTGGCCTTTGGGGGGCTTCATTGCTGAAGCCCTCCTCTGTCGCCAGGGTGTCTGGGGTGGACAGGATGTGAGGGAGGTGCCCGAAACTCCCTGTGCTTAGTCTCCTAGGAGACCTGAATGCACTCTGGCGTAATTGGCTGGCTGGCTGTCCGGCAAGGACAGCCACCCTGCTGTGTGAGTGACAGCCAGGCTAGAATGAATGGGTGAAAACTGTTTAAAAGCAGGTCTCTGGGACATGGAAAGCAGAGTCGACCACTGGAACGAAAGAACTGAAGGCGAGCTGAAGCAAGAGGACTGCTGCAACTCCTAGGCGACTGGTGAAGCCCGGCTGCAGGTCCGAATTGCCTGTAACTCCATCGACAGAGAAGCCCTTCAAGGTTAACTTCTTCCCTTGAGTTTGGTGGGAACAACCAACTCGCAAGCCACCTGGACACCGTCCCCATCTGGTCAAATTTTCATCAGAGTGCTGTTGAAAACCGGATAGCCAGAGGGAAGGAAACCAGCTTGTGGACTTTAAGGCACTCACACCTTAAACTAAAGTCTTGCTAAAGCTTTTGGCCTCATCCCAGGGCAGTGCAGGAACCTCCCGACGTCCTCCTTCTTGTCCCTACGACTGAAGCTCAGGAACAGCGAGATCTGCTCGAACTGCCAGGAGCAACTGCCTCAGCTACACCTGCCTTCATTAACAAGGTACTGTGCAAACACGGTCCGGAAATATTTTCGGCCATCGAGAAAGTGTGTGAAACTTTCCTCAACTACGAAGGCTTGTCCTTCCCTTAACATTCGTCAAACTTTTCGCCTAGCCAAAATCTTCTAATCTCTGTGACAAAGTCTTAACCGTTATATATCAGAACTGTGCTATCCTATACAAAAGACTCTGAACCATTGACTTTGGCCCAGGCCTATTGAGAAGAATTGCTGGTTGTATTTAACTGGAACCCTTTGCCCTGCCTATGAATGTATTTGGGCTGTCTGTTCTTATAACCTTGCCTTTTTCACCCTTTATTAAGTATCTGAAGTGCCATTTTGCTCCCACTTCATTTGGAGCTAAATTTGTTCATTTACTTACCGGTTGGATTTTTGTGGTTTATTAGTGTGTGATATTGAGATGCTAATGCTAGTGTAATGTGTTTTAACTGACTGAGTAAATACATGTATATTCTTTTACCAAGAAACCTTGAGTAAGTGTATATTTGAATCACTATATTTGTTGGTCCTTTGTGTACCTTGTTCTACTGCTCGCTCAACTCTTCGGATAAGTCTGGCTGCTCAGTCACTGCTACCACATAACTGTGTAGATCAGGCTTGTACCAAAGGTGAAATTGTACTGCCACTTGTAGTTTTAATTGCATGTAGTGTTCCCCAAGGGTACTGCATGTGATTCTGCCTAACATCTACCATCTGCTACGAATACAACATGGTGACGAGTGGAAGACTGCTTTCAGGACCCCGTTGGGGCTGCATGAGTACTGTGTGATGCCTTTTGGCCTTTTCAACGCCCAGCGGTTTTCCACAGATTCGTTGTTGAGATCTTTTCGGATCTACTGTTTGTGTCAGTGGTAGTGTATTTGGATGATATCTTGATCTTTTCACCTACATTAACTGAACATCGCAGACAGGTAAAAGAAGTACTCAGTCGTCTCCAGAAGTATCACCTGTTGGTCAAACCTGAAGAATGCCTTTTTGAATCATTGTCAGTGTCCTATTTAGGTTTCAATCTTTCCACAGATGGAGTCAAGATGGACCAAACCAAGGTTAAGGCTATCCTCGACTGGCCGGAACCTGCACCTGTCAAGGACATACAGAAGTTCTTAGGGCTAGCAATTTTTATAGGCGATTTATCCCTAATTTTTCCGAGGTGGTCTTGCCCTATAGCCTTTTTGCTCAAAAACGAGATGGTCTTTAAATTTGGGTCAGAGGCTAAGGAAGCATTCCAATTACTCAAGACATTGTTTACTACTGCCCCAGTCCTTGTTCAACCAGACCAGACTAAACCATTTATAGTCGAAGCTGACGCATCTGGTGGGGCCCTAGGTGCGGTGCTTATACAGAAGGACGAGCTGGAAAACCCGATCGCTTTCTTCTCCAGAACCTTAACCTATAGTGAAAGGAACTACTTGGTTTTGGAAAAGGAGTTATTAGCCATTTGGAGGGCGTGTGAGGAGTGGCGGCACTTACTACAAGGGGCAGCGCACCCTTTCTTGGTTCGTACTGACCACCATAATTTAAGGGTACTGCCACAAATGGAGTGCAAGAACTCAAGGCACGCTCGATGTGCATATTATTTCTCCCACTTTAATTTTGATATCACGTACATCTCAGGCTCCAAGAATATGATTGCTGATGTCTTGTCCCGTAGCTTAGGAAACAATACTGAATCTATCAAGGAAATGAACTGCTACTACAAGACAAGAGGTTTCTGGCAACTGTAAATGTCTTTCTTCAGGAAGTGCAGGCAGCCACCTTGGACTGCAAGAAGCGTGTTCTCCCCATGAACATGAGATCGCAGACCGGCGACCTGCTGTTCAATGGCAAGGCACTTTACGTCCCATCTAAGAAGTTGCAAACCCAAGTCTTAGGGTGGTGTCGTGATCTACCCTTTTCCGGCCAGAAGGGCAGAAGGCTATGCAGGATCTCGTCTCCAGAATTTTTGGTGGCCCTCTCTAGTTCAAGATGTTAAGAGTTATTTGGCATCTTGTCCCATTTGTGCCTCCAACAAGATATCTTCTCAGAAACCCGTGATTCTTCTTCAACAAAAGCATCTTCCTTTGAGACCATGGAAACAAGCCTCTACTGACTTTATTGCAGACCTCCCATCATCAAAGAATAACACAGCCATTATAGTGACTATAGACACATATAGCAAGATGGCACATTTTTCTGCCTTCCAAGGAGTAACTTCAGCACCTGAGGCGGCTGCAGTGTTTCTCAAGCATAGGCAGCTGCGATGTTTCTCAAGGATGTGGTAAGACTGCATGGGTTACCCCACACCTTAGTATCCAACCTTGGTATGCAATTTACTTCCAAATTCTGGACCTCTCTATGTCAACAGTTAGGAATACATCAAGCATTGTCCTCTGGTTACCACCCACAGTCTAATGGCCAGTCGGAACAGCTGAACACTACCCTAGAACAATATCTAAGGTGTTTCTGTAATCGAAAACAAGACAACTGGGTGGATTACCTCCCAATGGCCGAGTTTGCATATAATAATACCAGACACTCTGCCATTAACATGTGCCCGTTCCTGTGTACATATGGTTATCACCCCCAACATCTACCATGGACTAGTTTCTCAGCTACCAGATCCCCTGCGGTAGACAGCCTTCTCTCAAATCTCAGATCCACACAAATGAGGTTTTGACTTCCTTAGTGGAGGCCAGGAAGAGATACAAGAAGTCAGCCGACCGCAAGAGGAGACCAAATCCAGATTGGGACGTAGGAACTTTAGTCTGGTTATCGACTAAATTCCTGCCTCATTGGGTTCATCATGGGAAGTTCGCTCCCTGTTACATTGCTCCCTTCCCCATATGTTCCAAGATAAATCCTGTTGCTTTCAAGCTTTAACTCCCACTACACTTGAAGAGAGTTCATCCCGTTTTTCATACATCTCTCCTCAAGCCACATGATCTTGAAGCTCACGTACATCATAAGGTCTTCTTGCAGAACAGTCCATGAACACTATTGGAACTTTATCAAACTACAGACTGTTTCATCAATTACCAGCTTGATTCTACTTGTCAAGACTTCTACAGGGTTTTTTGTACCTTTGCGGCTTTTTCCCTGGACCTTTTGGGGGCTTACCCCTTGGAGTTCCCCATGCCCTAAGTACTCTCAAGGGCCAAGGTGGCCTCCGAGGGGGCTCACCCCTACCTACATCAAAAGAAAGACAGAAAGCCAAAGGATACAAAGAAGACCTGCAGAAAGAAGGAATCAGAGACCCAAGAGGAACCTATCGAGGTATCAGGTGAGGAGGAGGATCGGGAGGGGTTGTTGGAATCTGACAGTTGGTTCAATGGTTGGTTCAACGTCAAAGATGTTGGTGACCGGATCACAGTTCGAGTCGGGCAGTTTGTTGCAGCGTTCAATGGTCGCTGTTTGGTGAGGAAACCGGGTTCAGTTCTAGTGGCGAGGTAGATCAGCAGCAAAGATGCTGGCACTTCAAAAGGTGGTTTGAACGCGGAAAATGTAATGATGGACTTCAAGTTCAAGCTGAGGCAACGATGCACACAGCTGCCGTGGTGCAGCAGTGAACTAATTTGAGTGCATGAAATAGCGGTTCAAAGATTGATTGAGTGCCAAAGGCAGCTCAGGAGGTTCAACAGGGAAAAATACAGGATTCCTGGCTGTCTTGGCTCTGCAGTGCTGTGGGTCCCACTCTGGGTCTCAGGGACAAGTGCAGTGTTTGTTCTCAGGCTCCCCATGCAAGGGTGCCTGGTGCACACTTCCTGGAGTCCTTCAACAGAATGAGGTCCTGGGCAGCAGAGATGCAGGTCTTGTTCCATCAGCAGATCCCCCCTAATGTGCCCTGGGGATAGGTAGAGAACCGAGGTTGCCTTTGCCTTGAACACCCAGTGTTCAGCTGACTGGCGGAGGGCTTTGGAAAGTCAACTCCCCACAGAGGTCAAATTAATTCTATCTCAGGTCTTTGTTCCAAAATTAATACGTTTAAAGACTCAGGTGCACGGGTGATTGGACTGAAGCAAGTCTGCTTTAGGGGTCCAAGCCCTGTCCTTGAGACAAGTGGTGCTTGCCTTCTGAAATTACACCGAAAGCGCTTTGTGTGAAAAGTGGATGGAACAAGAAGGAAGGATAGACATAGAGAGAAACAAGTTGGTGTAATCTTCCTTCCCTGAGGCTGAGCTCCCTCTGCCTATGTTAACTCTACCCCTCCCCATGTCAATAACATCAAAGGAGGCCCTTTTGCTATGCAGCAGCCCGGTGTGAATCTAGCTCTCGTGGGATGGGTGTTCCCTTTGATGCCTGTTTCCCAGGCCTGCTCCCGATGGATGGCTGTCCTGTTGGAGACGGGTGTTACCATACCTCAAAGGATCAAAGGAGAGGGCCAGCCATCCAGTCTCTTGCCCTGAAAGCTGGCAGGGCCAGACTGTCTGGCCAGAATACGCATAAACCTTCCACAACTGGACTGAGCTCAAAGGGCTGACACATGTGTGATACCAGTTTGATGTGGCTTTAATAAGTATGAGAGACACTAGCCAACACATATTAAACTCAGGTATGGCTTATTTTTTCAAGTTTACAAGTTTACAACCGCCATCAGGATATTCACTCTCGTAGCTATATTGTAGAATCTATTAAAATGAGGAGCCTGGATTTGTTATCATTAGAGAATCATTACAGAATCATTACTCTTTGTTATGGAACCATTACCCAATCATTACTCTTTGCTATGGAATCATTCCATTATAGCATCCTGTTTAGTTTTGATTAGTACATGAAGAAGTAGCATCATTACACTATCCACATATTAGACTGCCACTTTGTATGCATTAGCCATTTGCATTATGCATTTGAAGAGAGAAATAGGCCCTGTTATATGAAGGGTTTGCTTAGTTATGTTATTGCCATGTATGATGTTGAAAGAGATGCTTTTAGAATGATGTATTATGCATTTATGTAGCGCTTAGGCTGAGAGAGAAACGTGCTAGGCACTAGAGCAAATGAATGAGGCCTGAAATGACACACTGTCATACTTGAAAATGCCATGTAGAGCCATTTGGAATGACACATTGTTATGTTTTGTCGTTACATGTACACATGTATGCATTGTAGAGACACCATGTATTGAGTGTGCACTTAGAATTTGTATTATGCTTTGAGGATAGTGCTTGGTATTGTTTGAATGTGTTAGGCACTACATTCAAGAATAGAGAAAGCATGAAGCCATTCCACTGAATGGAGACACACAGAAGTTGTTTGCGCCGCGGCACTGCAGAGATTGTTATGAATTAGTGTGAAAGAAGGAATGTAACCAGTTTCTTGGCAGACACAGAGGTCGCCTTCGCCTGAGTAGAAGGAGGCTAATCAGCATGGCTAGTGTGCCGCGGAGACAGCAAAAGTGGGAGGGAGCGCGACATGGGGAGATGGGAGAAGTGCCTTTTGCATGAGAGGAGAGATGGCCTGTTCTCTGGAGGAGAGAGGATTTCGTAATGCCAACAGAGCCAACAGTGGAGAGAATGGGTATGAATGGAGAAATAGGAGGCAGGCACCACAGACAGAAGGCCATGAAAGAGATATGATGTCCAATGTCACGCTGACAGAACACGAAGTGAAAGTACATTGCAAAACACAGACTGGCAGGCATTGTTATATGCTGACAGAGAAAGAGACATTCTTAGCTTAGAGAACGAAGTAACCATGGCGAATGAGGACGTCATGGATTAGTATAAGCAGAGGTGAAGAGAAGGGAGTTTAGCTGGTTGCTGTTAGTTGCTGTTGGAGATGGGGTTAGATACTGAGAGTTTGTTCGAGCTAGTTGCTGTTGGAGTTTTGGATGGATCTGCTCTCTGAGAGATAGATCGAGAGACGTTTGGATGCAGTTCTGAGATTGAGGGAGAGATGTCTTGGTGCAGCAGAATCCGATGGCTTTGGGAGAGAGATCGGAGAGCTTGGCAGAGCTTGGAAGAGCTTGGCAGAGGCAGTTCGAGTGACCAGATTTTGAGGGGCCTTCCACTGACTGACTGATTGCAGAGTAGCAGGGAGAGGAGGGACCTGGCCCTGACAAAGACAGAGCTGGAGACAGAGAGGCACAAGCAAATGGGAAGTATGGTTCATGGCCTAGACAAACTGATTGATTAGAACCAGTAGGTTAGCTTTTCTGAGGATGTTGGAGGGGATGTGGCATCTGAGGAAGGGGTGCCCGAGCCAGATGGGTTGGGACAGAATGGTGTGCCATGGAGGTTGGGGGTCGGGCACCCCTGTCCCCCCTAGAATTACACCCATGATTAGAACAGACACTCACACAAAGAGCTTTGGGTTTAGGAGAAGGGGAGATCAGACAGGGATTGTCTTAGAGAGTGAGTGTGAAGTATGGTGTGGATTAGACAGGATTGATTCTGCATGAAGGAGAGGATTGCTGGATGTTTGACACTTGCATTAGGCTGCATTAGAATTGCAGGCTTGTATCACAGGCTTGTATTAGAAGCCTGTAAGGCTTATAGTTATCCACTGCATGGTAGATTTGCGCCAGAAGCATAAACGGTGCAAATTCGATATTGGCTAGAGTTTTAGTATTGTCTGCATCATGCTTTGCTGTGCATAAATAAATGTATTCTATTGTTATAATTGAATCGATTCATGTGTTTTCTTTGTGTCTTGTGTTTTGTGTCCATAGAAGTAAGATAGGAGTAACACAGTGCACATAGGCCCTGAGATACGAAAGCAGGGGGGTATAGTGATCCACACCCCCCTAGGAGTGTGTCTAGGGTTGTCTAAGACCAGAGCATGCTTGCCCACGGGGGCAAGACGATGATAGGATTAGTTTTCGCACTAACAATATGGTTTTGCGAACAGGGATACATACCTTAAATGCAACTCCGCTGCAATAACTTGGCTGTCACTGTAGCAGTGAGCAGGCACCTGTGCCCACTGAATCTGCTCTGTGCTACTGGGCAGCAGGTGCTGCACATCAGGGTACTGATCCAACAGAGTACAGGTGTCCACTATGTGTCCATGGAGTGGGCAGAGAGGGGGTCAGCAGACCCCCCCTTTATGAGATGGAATCTTTATATTAGTAAAAATCAAAAGAACCAGGGCTTGTATGCCCTTGCCAGACGGCAATGTTTCCCACCCACAACCACACATTTACAAAGGGATGGAATTCCTTTAAATATGTTTACATAATTATGGGTGGCTCTCCCTTAATGGATAATTTCCAGCCCATAATGGGTTTTCCAAGCCATATCGCCTCATATGGCATGGAATCACCAACTGTGTTGTTTCCAAAGTGACTAAGGGTGTTCCTAGTTATTGGGTGGCTTGTTGGGCAAGTCAAGGCAACAATACCCACTTCAAAATCATTCCACCTCCCACTCTAACAGTACACCACCAGTGGACACTTGTCTACATTAAGCCTCCCTATAAATACCTCACCACAGATAGACCACGACAACGCTCCGCACTCCTTAAACACTATTATGACAGACATCAGACATCCACACAAACAATTTACATTAGCACCATGGAGCAAACATTTATCACTGCTACAGAGAACTCACAACATATCTAAAATGCACACACCAAAGAAAGTCCTATCTTTTCATATCTGCACCTATAAACATTGCAACAAAGCAAACTTGCTCCGCTCATCTTGCTTCTGAATTAGTCCCCTAACTCACCTCTTGCAGATCACGAAGCTCCAAAAACATATGAAAACAGCAGAAGATGTGTGATGCAAGACTAAATAACATAACAGGGCATATCAAAGAGTTTCACTCATTGGGCAGTGCTCTGGGAGGCTCAAGCAACTTTGTGGCTGGCAGCTAAAGGGGAGGAAAGGACTGCAGTAAATCTGGTATTCTACACGCTTAGGTACACTGATTGGCTGGTGAGACTGTTAGTGTCATTACGAGTTTGCTGGTATCCCACCAGTAATTCTGGTGGGATACTGGTATACTGACCCTATCGTGGCAAATCCCCATTCCATGGAGTCCAATACGACTCAATGGGGGGCATTGCCGGAAATTACCGGCACCACTAATACGGGTGCCAGTAATTCCAGCATTTAATTGCCAGTGGGGGCCTGAATTACCTCCAGCTCTCGGCTGGAGGTAAATCAGTGCCCCACCGACAAACTTGGGTTTTGCTGGTCTGGGAAAATTGCTGGTGCCAGAATTACTGACAATTTTACCTGTAGTTTTACCAGACCAACAAACATGTAATGACCCCCTATGTATTTGCCTGTCAAATCAAGTGTTATGGGACAGAGGGAGAGCCAGTACAGAAAATAATGTATTAATTTATCTAGGTACATTTTAGGTGAACATTTCACTAATAGAGGACCACAAGTATTTTGTCCCTAAAATCATTAAATCTGTACCGTTGTAGGACATTCTTTTTTAGCAGTGTGAACTTAATCACTTCTAAGGACTCCAGTTCTTGCTCTGATGCATGATGTTAAGAACATTGAGCTATCCACATAAAAGCAAACCTTTGCATGTAAAACAATGAATATACATTAATCTTTTAAAGGAGCAGTATTATGTTATTTTAATTGTTTGATAAGACAGGGTTTTGGTAGGTAATTGAAAGAGTGTGGAAGTTTTTCTTTTGGAAGTCTCTCTTCGCTGTGCCAACTGACTAAACACCAATGCCTAAGAAATTAACTAACAAAACAACTGTTTTACAACTGTAATTGAGAGGCTGTGATTAAGGTGCCTTTTGTCATCTGCATATTGTTCCTGATCATCATATCTATGAAGACAAGCAGATCCCTTCCACAACTTCCTATAAATGGGGGCATCATTACGAGTTTGGTGGTAAATGGGCAGTAAACCTGCCAATGTACTGCTAAAATCGCTTACCATTACTGCCACTTGCTCCCGTGTGGTGGTGGGGCAGCGTAAATCCCCATTTCTGGAGGTCCTAGAACTCGTGGGCTTTTTGGGTGATTTATTGTGAGCAATAATACAGCACAGCAAGTCTGCTAATTTTTGGCCTTAAAGTGGCGGATTTACATCCAGCATCATGATGGAGGTCAATCCTCCTCTTCAAGGTAAGACACCGAATTCGTCAGTGCAGTGAAAGTGGCAGTAATTCTGTTACTGCCCAAACTAAAAACTGGTTGTGACTGAATTACCAGCACTTTTTCACCATGACGCCCAAAGACAAGTGAGAACACTTTGCTGCTCAGGATGCCAGATAATAAGCACCCGTGGCTTTTTTACCAGGAGGCAACAGCTGGGAGGGTGAGAGGGGGCGGGAATGCATGGACCGCTCTGAAATGTCCTGGTCTAGTGCTCTGTGGTGGCTGCTATCATAGGGCGGCCGGGCGTCGCCCCCCCCAGAAAAGAAAGAGAGAAGCTAAAAGAGATTCAATCAGAGAACTTCTCTGATTGAATCTCTTTTAGCTTCTAGGAGATGCATTTCCTTTGCCAACAGCGCGGGGGCGCTGTGGCAAGGCAACAATGTCATCATGTGTATAACAATAAGGGCTGGCTCGGCTTTCCACAGCAGGGCGCGTCCCAATTTACTCTTCTTTCTTCAATAGTAGAGCGCATGGAGCTCGTAGCTCCACGCACTCTACGTAAGCCCCTTTAATTAGCAGGCTGGCGGGGCGCTTCAGGGGTGGCCCCGCCAGTATAAAATGTGCGCAAACAGTGCACTAAGGAAATGAAATTCCTCAAGTCCCTCCCCTGCATGCATGGATACAGTAATGTCATTGGCTGTTTGCCAGCCAATGACAACCCTTGCATTGGCTGGCAAACAGCCAATGACATTACTGTATCTCAGATCACTGGTGCAGGGTGTGTGCGGGCGCCTGCGCCACCTTCACACATCTCTCCCTGATTCTTTCTTTGAGGACGAGTCTGACGACCACACGACATGCCTGGTCCACCACGAGCTTGCTTGAAGTTGCCCACGCCACGGTAAGTACCCAGATGTTGTTGTTTAACTTCTAATCTGTATGTTTGTTTGGGCCCGGGGAGTGTAACACTCTGTAGGCCTACACGTCTTTCAGTGTTGCTGACTGCCGTCAACTTGGGGCCCCGGCCTTGTGTCTCCCACTCCCCGGGGACCGGGGCTTGGTGGTAGCGCTGCGGGCCGCCCACTACCACCAAGGCGGGGGCCGCCTGGCTGGGCCTTTCTTTACCCCTGGACCGGTCCATGCGGTGGCCCAACGCCAACTGGGCCTTGGGCCACGGACCGGTCCGCAAGGCCCAGGCAGGCGTGCTGCTGCTGCAGCCCCCGTAGTAGAATCTCAAAAATGGCCGTTTTATATTTTCAGCATTTTTTGACAAAAAATGACAAAAATATAAAGCGGCACAAGTCACCACCAGGGAGAGCTCTGCCCCTGGCAGCGCGAGGCAGAGGGCGAGGCCCGGCTGGTGGCCAGGCCTGACGCCTAGCATCATTAGCATGATGCAGTGAGTGGTCGCGAGCTGCGGCTGACGCCGCATCCTCGTTTTTACACCTCACCTCACTCAAGATGCGTTTTCGCTTCATGAAAATGCAAGTATGCCCGCCAAAATAAAACGTGTTTCGTTTGGAGTCATGTTCAATCATCCTTCTCTTAAAGAGAAGGATGATTGAACATGGTATGTATACTTGCATTATCTCTTTACAAAAATGCTAGCAAAGTTAATGAGATTTCTAAGAAATCTCATCGTGTTAACTTTGCTAGCAGGTAGCGTGTATCCTTACTTTCAAAATCCTGCACTAGTGTGCTTCTCTTTAAAGTGAACACCGCTAGCATTAATGTAAAACAAAGAACGCCGGGTTACATTATTATTGCTGGCTACTTACTGGCTATAACATTCAAATTGCATGGAAAAAGGGAAGGGAGGTAATCACCGCCCAGTTCTAAGCTGGCCTTAATTTAAAAATATCAACATCCACAACTGGCCACTGCCACCTAAAACACGGGCTCTTTATGGAGGCCAAACAAATGGCAGAAGCTGAGTATTCGGTTGTTTTCCAGCTTCCCGTTCCTGTCCATAACCGCGTATTGCCAGCGGATTTTGTTTACTAACACACGTCCGTTTTCCCCCCATAAGTGGTATTGTAATTAGCTCCTGGACACAATTCTCAATTTCAGGTCACAGAGGCGCTGCTGGATGCTATCAGGAGCCTTATCTTTGATAAATTATGCATCTGTGTGAGTAGGGGGTTGTGCGATAAAAAGTATATGCAATGGTGGTGCCACTAGTAATGTACACGGTGAGGCAGTTAAATATCAATAGAATAACTTTACAGGCCCAGCCACTTACGAGGCTGAACGTTTTACGTGTTTACAACATGTACACATCGGTCGCGTTTCCTCGAGTCCCTCAATGTATATACATTTCATTTCCGAGATATATATAATTATTATCTGAATGGAAACTTTCCCCCGGGATTCAGAACTCTCTTTCTAGTTAGCAGTGATGATTTTAAAAGCATGCGATGATCTAAGCCTTAAGAGTAATATTATGCATCATCCGGACAGCATAAAGATGCCACCTTGTCAATGGCTCCCTCTTTCCACAGGCCATTTGCTGAATCGCAGAGTCGTAAGGACTTGATAGATGAGCACGTGTGCAACTTTTGCCCACCCGGCTCCTTTCATAAGACCTCTCCTTTTATACCTGGCCCTGCAAGAATACGACCAGGCGGGGACACAGGGCCTTTTAGGCAGGACTGGCACAATTTATAGTCTGTGTATATTCGCTGGCTCCAGATAGCAGGCCCGGCAATGGATGGCTGCATTTTATGAACGCAGGCCCAGATCTCTCAATCCGGGCCCGACCCACGCCATGTATGGTGCCCTCATGCTTCGCTCCTAATCCACAGGACAGGCCATAAAACTCCATGCTAAATGTGCTGTTTGATAACAGGACAAGTTTTATGGATTGCAAAAAAAAGGCCCAAACAACTAAATACTATTTTTTTATTGAAAACTCAGGCCAACTGTTAATGTAGCCATTAAGCCAATATTGACGTTTTACTGGGTGTAAAACTGTGAATCTGTTTGACTGTAAATGTTACAACGGTGCAAAGCTGATAAAAATGGATTTGTTTTTAATAGAGCGGGGTGAGCACGGCTAAGTAAATGGATTTTGCTTGGATGCGACGAGAGGTTGCAGCAACGTTTCCATACACCACTTCCAACAGATTATTTCTGTCTTTGTTCACGAAGGAAAATCTGTCAAACATCTTTTGGGGAGCACTGATGGGAAAAAGCCTACATATTCTGCCGCCATGGGGGCCAATAGGGTGCATTTTACTTCCCCGGCCGGTGATAAATGTGCAGCGTGCTTTCAGTGCAGATGTGAAGTCTTTAGACAACAGAAGAGATGTGGCAAAGGCCCCCCCATATCACCACCCTGCCTCTGCACCAGTTTGATATTTGCGCCTCCTGCCCTCCTACTGCACTGGGCATACCTCCACCTGAATGCATTCCCTGCAGGCTGCAGGTAGGGTAAATTAGTTACACACACACATGCTAGCGGTTGCAATGGTGTGAACGTTTCTTAACTTTCCTAATCCTGGTAAGAGGCTCCTGTGCTCCTGCTTTTCCTGGTTTACCTTTAGGCTAGTATACAAGTCCTGTTTCTTTATTTAAGACTGTACTTGCTGGCATGTACTGCTGCTGCATGAAAGTGTTGCGCGTCGTCACTCTGACTACAATACCTCTCTCTGATGTTTAGGGATATTTTGGTATCTTGCCAAGAAACCTATCATGATCTAGCTAAACACATGTGCAAATACAAGAAACGTATATGCATCACGAGGAAAAGGGAGGCATTACCACTGCATTCCTGACTACAATGAGCGTTGCACATGCATACAAAACTGGTGCGTGTCCCCTGCTATGTGGAAAAAAGCAATGGCAATGCCAACAGTTTGGACTTTTGTGTAAGCATGGGGAAGGCACCAGGCACAACTGTAGCAGAATTTACTACCCGTTGTTGTAGAAGCAGAAAGATGGTGCAGGTTCCTGGGCATCTAATAGCAGTGCCTGGCAGAAGGTTATACCGTATGCACAAGGCCAAAATGTTGGCTTTGTCAATGCTTGTGTTTGAACAGGATCTCAGTGGCTTTGCCAATGCTGTTTTTAACAGGACTTCAGCGAAGGACATGCAGAGTGCTTATAGATCGGGTGCCTGAAGGGCTGCAGCAAAATAATTTTGTAATGTGAGCTCTGCAAAGCGCACTTTTAAAGCCCCAGAATGAAAACATTACAAAAATGTACATATTGCAGCATTACACAACTGATGACTGGCACATGGTGGTAGTTGCTGTTATTTTCTTTACACGTTGTAATAATAATTATTCTGGTGCAGCTTCAATGTTACAAGCAGTTAACTCTCCTTCATGTGTAAAAAACATTTTAATACTGCTCTGAGCCTATGTTGCCCTTTCTCAGATCAGCCTCTCGCTTTCTCTTTAGAGACCATCAGCAACACCTTGCATGAACAAATCCAACCAGTCCAGGGCAATTGTGAAACTAAAAACATTGGACTTCAACCTCCACAGTGCACCTTCCGGGATTTGGATTTCCCATAGCCTGCGAAGTAGTACATTGCAGTGACCATTCTCCAGAACGAGGTGAGCTAGCATGAATCTTTTGTAGGGTTTGGTGCTCAGGGCACTCCAGCTCTGTTTGTGTTTATCTGTAGTAAAGAAGGCACACAGCTATCTTGTTTAAAAATGTTTTGAAAAGAGTTCCATATTTGTGGGGATCAATGAGGTGGGGGAAAATCTGATGAACAGTACAGACTACAGAATGGCATCTATGACTAGCTGAGAGGGTGGCATGTAAAAATGGAAAGTCATACATACAGGGGCGTTGCTAGGGGGGGCTAAGGGGGCTATAGCCCCTGATCTTTTGGTTGTAGCCCCGGATAGAATCTCAGGAGCTACAGCCAAAAGACTAGCTAGCCCTGAGTCCCAACAGTTCTGACATCAGCTTAGCCCCAGGTCTTTTCCAGACCTAGCAACTCCCCTGCATACATATAATGCAAAAGGCCTGCTTATGGTTCAACAGAAGCAAACCTGTCCATTAGGAAACTGTTTTTTGAAGGATAGGATTGGGTGGTGGTTCCCCCTTACCTCATGATGTCCTGGTATCTTCCAGTTGAATGGTACACAGTCATTTGTTTTACCACTGAAAAATCCCACAGTCTTTCAAACATCAGAATACCTTCTTTCTATTCTTCACCACTGCTCCCACAGTGCTTGGGAGGGGCTGGGGTTGTGTGTTGCAGTCAGAAAAATCTCCCTACATTGTAAACAATGTTTTTATTAGAACAGTATTAACAGAACAAACTTGCATCATTTCTTCCATAAGTACTAATTTGCCAAACAAGCTGCAATACGTACTGTGTGGCTGGTGTCACATTTGCTAATGGGCATGTGTGTTAACGCATGCATAGATAACATCGGCAATTATTCTCAACTGTACTGGTCGATGATAAGTACAGCAGAGTTGTGTATAATTGCAGATGTTATCATTTTGCTTATTAACAGGTGTCACTGTTGCCGAAAATGAATTCAGTGGACCAATTACTCTCAAAACCATTTTCTGGACTTGCACACAGTGAAAAACTGGAGGTGAAAAGACTAGGGCCTGATCGGCCAGATTTAAAAATTGAACAGTCCACAAAAGATAGGGGAAAGTCTTACACACACACATTTTCCATGGTATGGTATGAAAAGAAGACATGGCTCACTGGTAGCATTGCTAAGCGGTCTTTGTTCTGCTTCCCTCGCTTGCTGTTTGGAGGTGAAACGGCCTGGACAAAAACAGGAGTCACTGACTTAAAGCATTTGTCAGAAAAAAGCAAGAGACATGAGTCGTGCAAATCTCATATTGAGAATATATTACAGCCGCGCATGTTGGGAAGTGTAAACATTGCAACACAGTTGGATGATGCCTATCGCTGGAATGTGATGAGGCATAATGAGGATGTGGATAAAAACCGATACATCTTGTCAAAGTCAATCGACTGTGTGCGTTTTTGTGGTGCATTTGAATTGGCTTTACGTGGCCATGATGAAACTGAAGATTCTTTGAATCCTGGTGTATTTGGAGGCCTGGTGGATTTTGTATCCAGCATAGACAGTGCAATGGAACTACAGTTAAAAAATGCAACAGTATTCAAGGGCACTTCAATAACAATTCAGAATGAACTGCTGGACTGCATGCTCACGGTCACCAGAGAGATCATTGTAGAGCAATTAAAATGCACAAATTATGTGGCTATTCAGGCAGACGATACAACTGATGTTTCCACTAAGACTGAGTCTGTGCTAGTCTATCGCTACATTGATGAACGATACAGAATTGTTGAAAGGTTTGATGGATTCACTCATCTGAAAGACTCTAGTGTGCAGACCATTGCTACTGCCATAATGTAAAAATTGGACAAAGTATTCCCTGAAGATCGCCACAAAAAAAAAGTTATTGCGCAAACATATGATGGTGCGAGTGTAATGAGGGGGGTGTCTGGTGGAGTCGAAAAGAAAGTACCTGAAATGTATCCAAATGCACATTATGTACATTGCTATGCACACCAGCTTAACCTCATCATTGAACAGGCTGTTTCAAAAATCTCAGAAGCTCGAGTTTTCTTTTGTGATATCTCTGGCTTCTGTACATTTTTTTCTCGTTCTCCAAAAAGAAGTAAAGTTATAGATGAGGTATTAGATAAGACTTCCAAAACCATCTCGCACTCGCTGGAGCTACCATATTCGGGCAGTAGAAGCCATATATCAGCACAGGGAAGCACTCCGTAGATGCTTTGAGATCATTTGTGAAAGACGGACTGATTATGAGGGGGTTACTGAGCATGAGGCCGGGGGATTCATTCGAATTCTGAAAGAGAAGAAGTTCCTTTTCTTCCTTTTTTTCTTCAATTACATAATGCCCATGTTGACATTCTATATAACCAGCTTCAGAAGCGAGACATTGACTCTGTGTATGTGCTGAGAGCTACTGCAACTTTTATCAAGTGGATTGGCAGAGTACTTGAAAGCACTGACAATCTGGAAGCTAACCTTCCATCACAGGCAACTTTTTCAAGTCGCAATGTAAATATGAACACTTTGAATCATTTGGCTAAAGAAGTATGTGATATTATACTTACACAAGCCCAAGAACGCTTTGCATTTACTAACCACTTGGAGGGGGCCAAATTGTTGCAGAGTGACCTATTTCAAACACATGGACAGTCTTTTCCCAATGATACACTGAATGCAAAGGTCCAAGCGTACCCCATGTTAAACAAGGAAAGACTGCACACTGACCTTTTAATTGTTCATGGGAGACCAGAATTCTGTAGTTCAAGTGGGGCAATGTGTTTATTAAAATTGTTCATTGAAAACAATCTCGAAGAAGCATTTAGTGCGACAATGCAGTTATTAAAAATTCTGATTACTACGCCCATGACAACAGCTGAGTCTGAGTGCTGTTTCTCCACCCTGAAGCGAGTTAAAACATTCTTGAGAAACACAATGACTGAGGATCGCCTGAATGCTTTGGCCATGCTGTCCATGGAAAAACAAATAATTCAAGAGATCCCTGACTTCAATACACGGACTATTGATACATTTGCCTCTCCGAAAAATAGACATGCACAATTTGTGTACAACTTTTCAAAATGATTGACCAATGAATGTTCTGTTACAACAAGCTTTTTGCAGTTATTTTGTGGGTTATCTTGAATTCTTTGTTTCAATGGCCTTATATGTTAGGATTTTGTGTGAGGTTGCAGTGATCTATTTGACAGAACAGTGAGAAATGTGAAGTATGTTTTGATGTTATGGTTGTTGGTTAATAATAAAGCACACACCACAATAAACTTAGTAAACTATTTCTGTTGTATTTTTCTCCATGCAATATGTATATGCTATTTCTGAGACCTGTGCATTCCACGTGTTGACACTTTGAGCAACTGACGCAATGACAACTCAGCGAGGCAGACAGCCGTTAGAGGTAGGACAAATGTTGCCTTAATTAAGTGGTCAAAAACTAAAGTAATATTTTAGCTTAGTTTCCCCCTTTCAGAAAATGCCTAAAATCCCACTTTAGTAAGAGGATGAACGCATGTGAATGCCAGTAACAGCATGACAAACATATGTTTCCATCATTACTGACTATATAATGAATTTCTTTATGCATACACCATAGTACCAGCTATTCTCAATACAAGCTGCTGTAAAATACACCATCACACTTGCATACCTAAGAATAGTGTACCACCATCAATATGTAAAACCTAATGCTTTTTTTCATATTTCGGTGGGTTTTTTGGACAGTAAATTGCACATTTTGTAGGCCATTTTCCCAAAAATTTTGCAGGGGGAGAACCCCCTGGCACCCCCTTTGGGAAGATGGGCTTGCGCGCTGTGCGCGCTCGCAATACAGTTCACCCTGAGAAATTTACGCCCCACCAGCTTTCAAACTCACCAGCCGCCACTGTCTATGAACCATGTGGCGGGGTAAACTACCCCCACCGTCAGAACGCTACTGCGTCCAGCTATTTCTGTGACAACCACTCTTGGTTATATTGCTCTGTTTTGTGCGCTCTGTGTACTGAAAAGTAGCCAGACAACTGAGGCACACATAGCTGCATATTCACAACTAAAGATATCAATTAATGTTTTTTAGTTCACAAAATGATACAATAAGACAAGATAGGCTGTTGCATAGACAACAGCTTTCTCCATGTAAAGACTGTCCTTTTAACTACTGTGCCAGTCTAATCTGTGATTTATTAAACACGCCCCTGGAATGCGCAGTCAATGCAGTGGTGCGCTGTTCTTAGTTATAGAACCCAGGGCCTGCCCAAAGCATGTGCAGTCTGTGTGGGAGCTGAGGGCCCCGCTGTCAGTGCCTGCCTCGACTATACTAAGTAATATTTTTGTCAAGAGGGCCTGTGCTGCTTCCATGTATAAGGCCAGCGTTTCTGTGTGTCTGAGTGAGGCCCTGTGATGCTCTGGAGCAGTGGTGTTGAAACTGGGAGGCTTGCCCCGCTAGAGGGCCGGAAGGATGTCCAAGCGGGACCCCAGACAGACATTCTTAACTTTTCCATGTTAAGAACTGCAAAGGATAATTTTTATTTTAAAAACTGAAACAAAACACCACTTAGCTGCCTAAATCTATGCCCTCCTGGAGGACACTTACTTTTATAACACAAAACAATTTTAAACAATCAGACTTATTTTCACATGTTCATATTTAACACACCAAAAAGCGTTTATTTTGTTTAGAATGTAACATTTTTGTCACTTTATATATGAAGCATGCCTTTGTCAAACATTGAAACACGAACAGGTAACCTTTTCACACATTTCCTTTTGTTATGAGTCTTAGGGCCTGATTTACAAAGCATTTTCCAGTGGTGTTTTGCCATTCAAAAGTGCTTTTGTAAATCAAGCCCTTTACATCTTGAAAGTACATTTTCAAGAACCCCAGGCAATTGTTTTGCTGTCTGCTGATTTGCATTCTGGTATTTGTAGTCTTCCTTTTAAGGTGGGGGAATAATGCCACAATTGTATACTTTTTGTCTAGCATATTTCTGTAAGGATTCATATATTTACGTGAGTGCTTTACTATAGTTATGTACTTTTCAAGTTATCTTCATAAAACAGAGTATTGTTGAAAGGTTGAAGTGTGGGTGAGAGGGGTAAAGTATGAGAGCAAGTGAGTCATGAATATTTGCCGAGATGTGGCAAGAGAGGTTGCAGTCCTGGAGACTGGAGGGGTGGTTTTCCCTGGTTATGGCCCTGTACTGATTTTCAGGGCACTTGGCGAGGATAGTAGTCATTGACACTGCAGCACGTGTTCTTCCACTCCCCCTCCCCTTTTCCCCTCTTCCTGGTTACTTGCCCCCCCCCCTCCCGCCCACTGCGCTCCCATTTGCCATCTGGCCCGAACTGCAGGGAGGGTTTCTCTCTCTCTGCCCCCAGCACCATTTTCCCATTCTCTGGTGCTGGGTAGGTTTGTGCTGGCTTGAGGCACTCAAATTGTAATTTGTTTCATTTATTTTGTTGGTGCTGCAGCATTTGTGCTTCCACTCCTCCTCCCTTTGTCCTCTTCCTGGTTGCTTGCCTCCCCTCTTCCCTCCCGCCCACCGTGCTCTCATTGGTCATTTTGGCCCTTACAGACATCCACCCTATGCAGCCCCTGCCATGGCACCCCCCCCCCTTGGTGAAGGACCCCAAGACAAATGACAGCTCCAGTGGAAGCAGCTCCAGATGGTGTCTGCCGGTGTAAAACGGAGAAGCAAGGAGCCTGCAGCCGTCAACCTGCTGCTACCAACCAGGTAGGTGCAGAGTGGTCAGGGGTGGCATCAATCACTGCACTCCTCTAAACTGACCCACCCCTCAAATTATTCAAACACCACCCTTTAGCACCTCAGTTAATTTATTTGCTTTGCCACCACTCTCATTTCCCATGGAAAGTCACATTTGCATTGATGTTGTGTTTACAGCTAATCCTTTTTCCCTCTTTTTTAGGAAAGTCGAATTTGGATGGCTTTTGCATTGTGGTTACTGTTGTATTGTGAACTGTGTCCCATTGGGCTCTCTCCCACTCTCTTAGTCCCCACCCTGCTGGGGATACTGTTGTACTGTTGTGTGTCTCCTGTCTGCTCCTTCTGTGTGACCCCCACATCCGTATGTGCTTCCTCTGTTGTGCGGTGCTGGGCTGTGCCTCTCCTCTCTTTTGCTCCCTCCTCCTCCTACTTTCCTCCTCGCACCCTCTATGGAGAGTTTTGCCTCTCCCATCTTCTCTAACTGCTACTCTAGCTCTTATCCTATCCCTCTCACTAAGTCTGGAAGGAAGAAGGTCAAGAGGGACATCCTGTTCTCCAGCCCAGGCCTCCCTATCGCTGATACCTACATCAATGCTTCCTCCAGACAGGACAGACCCTCACCGACATCCTCTTTGCCAATCCCTAACCAGACCTATGGACCCCTCATATGGTCTCAGTTCTCTCTCCTATCTCTTCCACTCCCATTGATGGTGGCATTCGATGGGAGGTCCTCTTGGCCTCCTTCCACTCCTCCAAGACCATCATTAATGTCTATCTGAATGGCACCGTCTTGCAGGGATATCATTTCACCAAAATGCCAGGGGTAGCGGAAGTGACATCACACAACCCTTGACCTCTGATGACATCACAGGAAGTGACATCATTTGTCCCCACCCGAAGCGATATCGTGGGAATCAATGGAACACAACCTTTTACCCCTTGACGAAACAGGAAGTGGCATCACATTATTGTTCCTAAGTACGAAAAATATGGTTACGATATCACTATAATGTGATGTACATTTCATACAAGAATGGATCGCCATATGTATCATTAAGATCAGTGTGTATAGGCCCTTATTACCAAATTACTGTGAATGCAAGCAGACGTCCATGGCCAAATGATAATGTGATATTATAGAGCACTTACGCTTAAACGCTTTATATAGAAAAAATATACATCCCATATCACCCGACCTGTGTTGGTACTCAATTATCAACCTCAGAAGGATGAAAGGGTGAGTTGAGATGTTTAAGAACAGACTGAATCAGTGACTCACCCCCTGAAGTGTGTCTGAAATAAACTGTTAATGATTCTAGCAAATTTTGTATAGAATTCCAGAAAGACACATTATTTGGTATTCCTATTCTTTCTTATTTAGGGTCAGTTCTGAAAGTGTTAAGACTTGTGGAACCCCTGTTCTTTTGTTGTTAATGTTTTTTTTAAGTGGCCCGGACATGAAAGCCAGCCACTCCAGAAGCAAAGAGCCACATGGCGCTGGCCAGAGCCCAGGAGCATGCATTACAAAAAAAGAAACTTTTTTTCTTTTTTTTTTAGGGGTCGCAGTTGCAACCCCCTGGTGAACCCTAAATGACATCCCTGCATCTTGGTCCAGGGCCCTCAGCCCAATCTCCTCCTTTGATATAAGTGTCTCCTGCATCTTATCAACTTACTTCCTTCTCCTGCTACTCTTACTAGCACCTCTCTGGCTCCTCTGCCCCCTCCTGCCTCTGTCGCCTCTCTAGCTATTATCCCACCTCCTGCTACCACCTATGCCCACTCTCTGGCCCCTCTACCACTTGCGCCGGGTGCACCTCAAGCCTGTACCCCACCCCAGAAGACTTTCAAATATGGCAACCTTCTCCATGTCGCTACTCTCAACTCTCACTCTGCTGTCAAACACGCCTCTGACATCTACCACCTCAAAGAACTTGACCCGGATGTCCTTGCTATCACCGAGACATGGTTCATGGCAGCTCTGTCACGAGTTTTGACACTCTCCTTCATCTCTGATCCCAGAACCAACCAACCCGCAGGTGGGGTAGCACTGATCTTTCCAGAGTGGGTCCCTGCTGCTGTCATTCTTATGCAGGCTTACTCCTACATTGAATGCCTGGTCTGAAGGCTCTATATATCTTTTGGCCTCTCTCTGACTGTGGCCACCATATACAGGCCTCCTGGTCAGGTTGCCCTCTTCCTCTCAGAGTGGGCTGACAGCTCCTCCTCTCTCCTTGCCTTAACCTCTCAGTTTTTCCTCATTGTAGACCTCAACATCCACCTGGATGCTTCTAATCCCTCCTCTGGGCTCTTCCACAGCCTCCCCAACACTCTCTCTCTTTCCATTCTACCCTCTCATCTGACACACTGTGCAGGACACACCTTGGATGTTCTCATCTCATCAGACATTCCCTTCTCTAACCCTCTCACCACTCCTCTCTTTTGGACTGACCACTTTCTGCTTTCCTCTCACCTGAAACTTTGTCCCTCAGACAGAGCCTGCCTCAGCACTGCCACCTACCTGTTCAGTCATTCTGCCCATGAAGCGTGTGCCAGTGGATGCCTTAACCTCTACTTTCTCTGCTCCTCCTGCTCCTGTGTCTGACTCCCACTCTGACACAGCCCTCTATAACCTGCATCTTTCTATCTCCAACACTCTGGACATCATTGCCCCTGTCATGAGAATCCAACTGAAGCCTTACTCCAAGTGCAACTCCTGTTATGACCCCGACTTCGCCACCCTGAAACGCAAGTGCAGGATGGTTGAGAGGAAGTGGAGGGCTTCTGGTGCATCCTCTGGCAAACTGGCCTGCTGCCTGCTCCAAAGGCAATACAGACTCTCTGTCTTGTCCAAGAAGAGAGTTCACATCCAAGTCTGCATCTCTGCTGCCCATAACAACACGGCCAAGGAGATTGCCAATCCTTCTGCAGTCTCTACCTCTCCTGTTCCCTCCCAGGCCCTCTGTATGGCTCTGGCTTTTCACTTCACCACTAAAACCCAGGACATCCTATCCTCACTCTCCTCTTCCTCTACCTCTCTCGGCCCCCTCTGGCTGCTTCTCCCCCTCCTCCTTTGTCCTCCTCCTTCTCTCTTACAACACCTGACGATGTTTCTAAACAAGTCTGATCTATAAAAGTGTTGTCCAAATAGGTGCTCCCTTGCTCCTCTAGAACCATCAAGGACCCCATGGACACCCTTGCTCCAGCCTTGGCCGATTTCTGCAATCACTCTTTCACCACTGGTTCATTGACCTCTCTCCTCAAGCACTCCCTTGCGCACCCCCTCCTTAAAAAGCCTTCTGCCGACCCTACCTGCCTAGTAAACTATAATGCGATCTCTATCACTCCTTACCTGGGCAAACTCCTGGAAAAGCTGGCCATATCCCAGCTTACTCTCCACACTGAATCTGTTGGTTGTCTCCATGACCATCAGTCTGGCTTCAGATCAGGCAGAGGCATGGAAACTGCTCTCCTGAACACCTGTGAAGATCTGCTCTCTAATATTGACTCCAGCCTTCCTTCTGTTCTCTTCCTCCCTGACCATTCCTCTGCCTTCGACACAGTCAATCACGCCATCCTGATCAATCGACTCTGTGAGAACCGAGGCATCACAGATCAGGCCTTGGAGTGGTTGACCTCCTTTCTCTCGGACCGGCCTTCCAAGGTCCAACTTGGGTCCTTTCTCTCCACCACCTCCCCCTCCACATGTGGTGTCCCTAGGGCTCTAACCTCTCTTCCTGGCTCTTTAATGTCTACTTGGCCCATTTGGCCCATCTGATCTCTACTTTATCTTTCTCCTCTAACTTTCAATTTTACACAGATGACACCAAGCTCTCTTTCAAGCTCCCCTCAGCCACCTCCTCTCTTTCGCTCATTCCTGACTGTCTATCTGCGATTCAGGATTGGTGCGCCTCCAACGATCTCTGCCTTAATGCCAGTAAGACAGAGGTCCTTCTCACTGGGACTCCTGCTCCCGCTTGCCCCCTCTCACACTGGCTGCTCTCCTTGGGCCCTCTTCCTTCACCTTCCTGTAAGGCAAAAAACCTTGGTGTCATCTTCGACTCCCCTCTCTCCTTCTCTCCTCACATCTCGTACCTCGCTAAGAAGTCCCACTACCAGCTGCACCTCCTCAGAGTTATTCTTCCTTTTCTCACTTTCCCCCAGAACCTTACTGTCTCCAGAACCCTGGCTCTCTCTAAGCTGGACAACTGCAACAGCCTCTTTCTCAATCTGCCTTCCTCTACTCTCTGCCCTCTCCAACTATTCCAGAACAGTACTGTGAGACTTATCTTGCCCTCAAGCCCAGGGATATATCTCTCCAGCACTGAAATCTCTCCACTGGCTCCCAGTGGCTGCAAGGATCAAGTTCATAACCCAGTGCATCGTGCACAAGGTTTTCTGGGGCCGTGGCCCGCATTACCTCCAACTCTTTCTTCCAAAATACCTTCCTTCTCGAGCCCTTTGCTCAACTACCTCCAACTCTCTGAGTATTTAGATGCTTCACTAGGCTAAGAGTTTGGGGTAAATCTCTCTCTTCAGCAGAAGCCTCCCTCTGGCATAGCCTCTCTGTCCTCTTAAAATTGAGCCGGACCACCTGAAGTTGCAGAAGCAGCTCAAGAGCTTCCTATTCTCCTCTGCTTTCTCTGTCTCCCTCCCCTGCTGACCTACCTGTCTGCCACACTGACTGGTTGTCTGGCTACCCTCGGAGCATAATGGGTACCAGGCTCCTCCATGATCAGTCTCGCGTGCACTGCCTCTGGATCACTGCACACTTAGGGGCTGTAACTGTAACCTCTACAGTCCCCTGCCTCCTTGCACTTACCCAGAGCCGTGCTGCCCTAGATGCACTTACTCAGAGCATTGCTGCACTGATCACACTTCTCCTCGCCCTCTCCCTGGCACTCTCCCCTGCACTTTGGCACTGTCGCACTTGCACGATCTGAATGTCACAAGGCATAATAGGATCGTTTGTATTGTCCTCCATCCCTTGTCTTGTCACACCTAGAAGCACTTATGCACTTGCATATTATAAATGACTTATCATATACCCTTGGAACCTGCTTGGAGTTTATTTCTTTTGACAGCCAAAATAATAGCTAGCTGTAGCTTCTGAAATAAAAGCATATTGCAAGTTTGGACATTGCGGCCACAATAAAAATAAAACCATCAGTGAAACTTGCAAAAACAGCAGCCAACTTCACTTAGTAAAACACATTCACTATATTTCTGCAATGCTTTCCACAGTCAGATGGTGTTTTCAAAGAAAAGTTCAAAAACACTTTTGAAAACAGCATTTCTACCATTTACACCTGGCAAGAGATGTGATTAGCTGCAGAGTGGTCTCAAATCCTGGTTTCTCCAAGTAACCAAAGTGTGTGCTCCAGGGAAAATCCATTCGTCTCACAATAATTAACAGTGACAATTCATATACTATGCTTCACCGTTTGTCTCCTGCTTTACTCATGGCAAAGTGTTTTTAATGTAACTTCCCATGAGACCTTTGCACATTAAAGAATCATTCCATGATCTCATTTTCTGCAACATCAATGATGTCACTATTTCTGCAAATAAGGGGTGGTGGGGGCACACATCATTTGCCAACTTGGGCCCTGCAACATCTTAGGTCCTGGTAGAACAACTTTGTATGTGTGAGCCATGTACTTCTGGCTAATCACAAGAGGGGTGTGGTGTGTCAAGAGGGATCAAATGGCCGGCTTTGTTCAAGAATGCCCCACATCTTGCACCATGCGGATTTCCGGTTGTAACTTCTGATTCCCTGCGTAAACGCTGGCCATCTCACGTTCACGCGGCGGCGTACTGCGTGCCACACGGAAGATGGATATGCCGTTCGTGTTGGATGTGAATGATAATGCCGCTGGGGAAGCACACACCGACCTGTGGAAACAATACCCAACGGCGTATGCGCTATTATTTCCTTTACTAAACGATTCATGGTGTACACTTTCAAAGTGCCCAGCAGAGGCTGGTGTGCAATGTCGTCATTGCAAGTGCGTGGTAGGTGCAGCTCCGGCACCACGAACCTCCGAGGGCTTAGCCTCAAGGGGCGCTCTCCATGCCAATAATTGCACGGTGCCACTTGCTACCAGCCACCTGTGTGCAACAAATAACACATCCAGGTGTTTTCTAAACGTACACGGACAGCAGCTACGCATACCCGGCCAGCAGTATCTGGGAGCGCAAACAACGCAGCTGAAATGGAACATTAACACTGCAGGACGCGGCGCTTTTAGCGCCCACCCCCACCTAGTCACTACACGCTGGACAAGGAACGCTTTAAAAGTGTTAACAGCCACTACGCGACGGACAGCGTGCAGATGGAGACAAGCGGGTTTTAAAAAGTACATCTTTTATAAAGTTCTGCATGGGGGCCTGACACACTTCCCCGCCGCCCGTACCAGGGGCACAGTTCTTTGTGAAGATGTAGACTGAGCAGCAGGGGACAGAGAGACTAGAGGAGGAGACCGATTGCATGAGCTACGGCGCACAGAGCCTATCCGCCGAAAGGGGGCGTGTCCCTTTATACCCCAGGTGTATTTTTGCAGACTCTCAGTTCACGACCGTCACCCAACCCTCTGCCACGGTGACAATTGCTGGCACGCAGGAAGATGCTAAAATGCACACAACCCTCTTTTTTCAAGCTACAAATAGCAGCTGTTTTCTGAGAAAACAATCGCAATTGCCCTTCGGAGATTTCTTATAACAATTGGCTAATGCAGCCGTTGGTGAACCGTCATTTATTCGGAGACCGTAAACTAGAGGATAGCTAACAAAACAAATAGGTAAGCCTTTTACATGGACCGTTTGCTTTAACATTTACGTCACACTATTGCTTGCTGCCAGGGCTTTAAGTGGGGTAAGAAATCGATGGGGGGGGCCTCATTTGGGGGCGTGGCTTGTGGGGGCGTGGCCTAAAACGTACGCAAATCGTAAGGTATGCACACACATATATATGCATGTTATATATCTGTGTGCGTACCTTACTATGGTTTGTGTACTTTGCAAGCCATCTTTTCTAAACATAGAAATATGTATTTCTATGTTTAGAAAACATGGCTTGCAAAGAACACAAACCATAGTAAGGTACGCACACAGATATATAACATGCATATATATGTGTGTGTGCATACCTTACGGTTTGCCTACTTTTCAGGCCATTTTTTTAAAAAAAACATTTCGGTTTTATAAAAGATGGCTTTGAAAGTACACAATTCAAGCCATCTTTTATAAAGCTTTGACTACGGACAAAATTGTCCGTCGGCAAAGCTTTATAAAAGATGGCTTGAATTGTGTACTTTTCAAGCCATCTTTCATAAACCTCGAAAAATATCAAGGAATCCCCAGGTTCGCCGAGGGTTAAAGACGCCTCAGCGACCTGGGGAAACAAAGGGACAGTAACTGCCTCTGGTGACCCTTCGCGCGAGAGGTCACCAGAGGCAGTTACTATGATTTACAGAAGTGGCAGCCAGGCACAGCATTGCTGTGGCTGGCTGCCACTTCTGTCAGATCTCCTGACTTCATGGCAGGCGCATATCCCGTCGCGGCTTAATGCATCCCGCCAATGTTGCGTGTGGTGGGACGGGGCCCCCCGGCAGGGCCCCGGCTCAGTCCCACTTTTTGGAGACTGCCGGGGCCCGGCCCCGGCAGGCCCCGGCCCACTTAAAGCCCTGCTTGCTGCTACTCTTAAACCTAAGTATGCGTATTGGTGTATAGGCTTATAAATACTGGTGGCACATGTTCTTTCTGTCCTGGCAGTAAACACGTTTTTCGTTGCTGTTGAGCATACTTCGTCCTCTACATCTTTTTTTTAAACTCGCCAAAAGACATGGTTCAAACAAAATCCACTTTTATCTGTTTTCATGGGGAGTCAGCGCTTATCCTGAAAGGAAATACCTTTGCTTTTCTTACAGTAGGACACTTTAATTTGTACCCTGTTCATTTGCGCGTTCTGCGTTCTAAAAGGTAAAGCTGCGACGCCTCATTACACGGTTCCATTTAAAAACTTTAACGCAGTATCTGGATGTGCTGCTTGTGCGTTTAGTTGCTCTGGCGTTTTGCCTCCTGTGCCCGTTGCACTAGCGTGGATGCAAAAATGGCTTGTTTGACGCTTCTGAGCTATTAATCTTAGCCAATGCCTTGGAGAGCAGATTTTGCCTCCCCAAAGGCCCCCCTCCACCGCCACTTTACTCATCTCGAACTAGAGGATTCTTTTTGGGATGTCCAAAGGGATGTTGGGGGGGGGGGGACAATTGACAAAGCCAATTGTTTGAGCTGCTGTATGGTGATGTAATTGCATGCGCACAGGCACACCTAGGCACATGGAGGATATGTGGGGGAGAGTGGAGCAGACAGAGGGGGGGGGTGCTGGTGGGATGGGTGAGTATATTGATGAATTAATGAAAAAAGGAATGAACGAACGCACAGACGCGTGGGCGGATGTGTGAAAGGATGATTGTTAAGGTAAATGAAAAAGAAAGGGATGAATGAACGATTTTGAAGATGGATAAATGAACCGAATTCTGAGGGCATATATGCTAGTGGAGGGTATTTGGACGGATACATGTGTGAAATGGAGGAATGCGTTTTTGAATAAGCATGCAGGGATGGATAAATGAGTGTCGATGGGAAGATGGATGTGACTCTGGTATTGGTGGTTGAGTGAGAGTGTTGCTCCATGAAAGAAGGAATGAGTTTGAGAATGAGAAAGAACACGGCAAGAGAGCACAGGAATGATATGATGAGTCGTTTATAACGTGTCTGTACATGAGTGTTTCTAGGCGCGACAAGAGTGGGAGGACAAGACAAACGATCTTACTAGGCCTTGTGTCATTCAGATTGAGCAGGTGCGAGAACGAGAAGTGCAAGGGGAGGGGGGAAGTGCAAGGGACAGGGGAGGGAAAAGCAGGGCAGCAATGCTTTGAGTAAGTGCAGCCAGGGCAGCGTGGCTCTGGGTAGCGCAAGGAGAAGAAGGGACTGTAGAGGTTACAATTACAGCCCCTAAGTGCGTGTTAGGCCAGGAGGCAACCAAGGGTGACTGATCAAGATAGAGCCTGGCACCCAGTGAGACTCTGAGGGTAGTCAAGCAACCAGTTGGTACAGCAGACAAGTAGGTCAGGTAGGTCAGCAGGGCAGGGAGAGAGAGAAAGCAGAGAAGAGGAAAGTTTTGATCTGCTTTCGGAACTTCAGGTGGTCTGGCTCAAGTTTGAGAGGGACAGTGAGTTTGTCCTGGGAGGATAGCTCAGGGGCAACGTGCTCGTATTGTAAGCAAGATGACACCGAACGACACAGATTCGATTCCTGGGTCAGCCTTAGAAACCTCTGGGTATTAAGCATGTTATAAATAACCCATTACAATTACAGTGAGGGAAATAAGGAAAAGAGATCACCTTTACAGGGGAGGGGGCACAAGGGGGCTTGTTTGGGGGCTGGAGAGGATGGCCTGCAGATGGAGGTACAGTGGAAAAGGCGAGGAGAAACAGTGAGAGATGGAGACAGTGTGGGGGAGGGGTTCATATGGTGCAAGAGGCAGCACACACATAGAAAGAGTGAGCGTGCATATCGGGGTGAAATAGAAGTGGTAGCAGAAAGGGGGGAGAGAGCCTGCGCACAGGGAAGGGAAATTGAGAGGATAAAGGGTGTGTGGGAACGCTTGGCAGCTGCAGTCCTTCTTTGGATTGGTGCAAAGGCAAGGCCGTCAGATGATGTGTGTAGGATTCTGTAGCAAGAGGGGGTCGGTCTAAAAGGCTGGAGTGAGAAACCCCCATGGGTTACACAAGTAAACACGATTTGAACTCAGATTGTTTTTTCCAATCCCAGGCACAACCTAAGGAACATCTCAAGCAGTGATAAGATTTTGGTAGACTGGCATATCACAACAAGTATAATGGCAGATTACTAGACAAGTTATTAGGCACAAAGAGAACACTCCCTCAATTTTAGATTAGGAGCCTATTGGTGGAATAGCACCTTTGTATATGCTCTGAACACGTCCTGGGATGATATTTAGCCAGCCAGAATACATTGAACGCTTGGCTATGTAGAGGACAGGCTGCCGGTACTGCTGAGATAACCCTGTCTCTTGCCCCCCCAGCCAAAGTGAAGGAGAGAATGCTGAATGGGGAATGTGTAGATCACAGACACCCCTGCAAGGAGCCTTGAGGTCATAGCGAGTTGATGAGAATAGGACTGCAGTCACTGTGTTATTCTCTATGTCTCATGAATGTTTCCCCTATTCTGTGTATGGGGTTTGGTGGTTCCCTAAGCTCAGGATTGCAACTGACATGGCCGCTTGCAGGTTTGCTGGGTTTCCCTTTCTCTTCATCTGGGCACATATATGGGTGCTGCGTCCTGCAATATCAATGGCAGGCAGACGTAGGGAGTGAGCGATATTTTGCCTCTGAATCCTCCCACGGCAGTGTGGGCAGGCTGCCAGTGCTGCTAGGACAACACTATCTCTCTGCCCCACTGCCTCCCATAATAAATGTGGGTGGAGTTTCAGTAGTGCGCCAATTAAAGTGTCTGACAGGCAGACTGACCTGAAGTCTCTCCCGCTTTCACTCACCTGTTTTTGTACCTATAGTTCTTTACAGTCTGTCCCAGCTTGAGCTGAATAATATGAGAACAGCGGCGGAGGTTCTCTTCAGTGCACCCTGCATGAGGAGTGGGGTTCCTACCAACAGGATTTCTTTCCACTGCTTACCATGATAACGCTGCGACCGGCCGCTGAAATTAATTGGGGAATGAAGCTGCTTCCCTTGCAGCTCTGCAGTTTCAATCAAATAGATGTGTGGGGTGTCCAAGCCTGTTTTTCTGTGAGATTTTCCTTCTTGCAAATGGCTTCTTTGACCGGAAACAGATTGTCAGTTTCGTGCTTTGTATGTTTACGAAGGTCCTTTTTTCAGTGAAAAACGCGTGTACAATTACATTGGAATTGGAAAATGATTTCCATGTAAGTCTTTTTTCTGCTATCGTTTTAGTGAATCTGCATAGCAAAATGGTTAGGGCATTGCACTATGTACCCTGCTATGTTCAGTTTCCCCCACACCGGGCTGAATTTTGAGATTCAAAGAGAAAAAAAAAAGAATATACTCACAGAGGAACTGTTTAAAGCATGATTTGTGCCTGCCTATTTTGTGGGGAAGTCAGGGACATCATCATTACAAGGTAAAAGTCTCTCTGTAAGTGGGGAGGAACCTCAGGGCTTCAGCTGATAAATGACAGTATCTCCTTGAGAAGGCGGAGTGTACAGGTACTCCTGGTCTCTGAGCATTTTCACAGGTGGCATAGCAGCAAGGAGGTTGGCAGGACAGTGCCCTCTTGTATATATTGCTCCTTTGGGGTCACAGGGCTTGCTCTCTCATTCAGCGCCATATGAGCAGGAGTGTGGCTCTAGGTTCAGAAAACACCCATTGTGTGGGTGTTTGTTGTTACAACTTGCTTAGTCAATGCTAAGTGGGAAGAGTTAGGTTGATTGAACCCTGATAGCCCTTCGTGTAGTCCCTTGTCCCCCATAGGACCAGGGGTGTGTGATTTGCGCATGCTGTAGTAGACGTGCACAGACTGGTGCAGGTGCTGAATTACTGCTTTCATGGTTTTCCAGCTGTTGCTAGGTTTTGGTCCCTACTGGATTGTTGTTAGGTACCAGTTGTCCCTCATTCTTTGTTGGCCTTGACAGCCCTAACAGGTTGGTTCCCCTGGCTTTATTGTGAGCTGCAGCAATGAAACTACGGTTTGCATGAGTTCTCTCTGAGTTCCACGTTCTGTCTTTCTCCAATTGCTGACCACAGTCTTAGCTGGGTACGGGGAGTGTGCTCACCTCCCTCTATGGTTTGGTGCTGACAGGTTTCAGGGATCTGAGTTGCCTCCTGTATGGATCAGAAAAGGCGTCTTGTGGTTGTACATGAAGTACCCCTTTGGTGCGGGAACTTGGCAATGCGTTGGCGTGGCATGATTTCTTTTACCAGCAACTCTGTTTGCTGCATGCTGGCAACTAGCAGTACTCAAACTGTGCCCTGTGGGAATGTTGAGCATTTCTGGGCGTGTCACAGGATTTGCCAAGCGTTGAAACCTGCTATGAGTGTCACTGCAGGGATCAAGGTCTGCCATCCACTTGCAAAGCCCAAGACTTAAGAGTTGAGTTTGACTAGCCCTGATCCGTTCTAAACCAGCTTTGAGGGCCTTTAAACGGCCCAGCTTGCTTCTTGCTTCTTTTGTGAGTTTTCAGTGGCTGACAAGATAGGAGTGGACAGGACATGGTCACAAATTGGTAGGTTTGGGTGGAGATTTGGTGTTATTTTGGTGAGTTCAGGAGAGTTTTGGAATGCTTTGTTCAGGTTTGTTGGTTGCTGATGGTGCTTTTGGTGTTTTCTTGATTTTGGTGTTCATCTTTCCTTTAGTGTATTTGTAGAGAAACTTTGAGTGTGAACCCAAGAAGTCTTCAAGTGCTGTGCATAGTTACCTTCCCTACTGCTAGTGTGTTTTGAGAACCCTTTCCCATCATGTGAGTCTTCCGAGAATCTCTTTTTCTCTTTGTTGTTTGTTTTGTTAATTGTCAGACACGAGGCACATTAGGTTCTGTTAAGATGGATTTAAAAAATCAGCCCGGGGGGGGGGGTGGGAGGATTTTAGGAGGCCAACCTATTCATGGTAAACGGGGAAGACACAGAGTGGCAAGCTAAAACCCAATAAAGATAGGGGGATGAGCAAGTCTCAGAGTAGTCTAGGATGACAATGAGTCCACACAGAACAACAACAATAATTCCATTTAGTCAGTAAGTATATCAAAATATAATTATTTACTAGGCCTTTATGAACACACTATGCATATATAAATCACAGGTAAGTAATGTAATCCAAAACCATGTTTGACATATATATGCAGCCACCCTTAGAAATAGAATTGAATATGAATTATATACCACTGATTTGACCGGTGAGTAATCAGATGCAGGAAAATCAGTTATAATAGTTAGAATAAGCACAAACCAAGTTCCTTCAGTCTTATAAAGTCGAGCCCTAAGATGTATGTGTCTTTGTTACCAAAAGCCACAGGTTCCAATCTGAATTATTCAGGGAAGGTATTCCAGAACTGATACCGTGGACTGTGGTGGTGCTTGGAATGGTTTTTAAAGTAATGTATGTATTTCGTTCAAATCAGTTATGTACCCTACTCTATCCTATTCCCATGGTAAACCCCAGGAAAGGATCCTTACCCCAGGTTCGATGAACAGAGGCCAGACCAGAGGGAGCTGAAGGACCAAGGCTCTACATACAGGGGTGCACAACTGGCTTTTCAGGAGGGCCGGATGTAATTTGCAAAAGTTCAGTTGTGGGCCGAACTGCCTAAGGGGGTCCTGCAAGCTTTCTTCGCCAAAAAAAGTCCAAATGAAGCAAGAGGAAAGGCGCATTCTGAAAGTTATTTATTGACTTCATTATTCCATTTCTTAATTTTCTGAGAAAATCCTGTAATATTTCATAGGAACATAATGAAAACATTAATGTTTGCGAGAGCAAAGTACTTGAGGCCTGTGATTAACAAAACAAGGATGCTGACAAAATAACACCTAAGGTGTACTGATCTCCTAACCAGACCCTCCAGGATATAGTGGCATGACATTGAACATTTTGCAGCATAAAAATGCAAATTTTGCTACAGGGGCAACAAAACTACAGGTGACGAGTCCAAATTACCATTCTCACCCCGAATCCTCACTTACTGCAAAGATGACATCGCAGCCATAATCACAAGGGCCAACAATTCAAGAGCACCGGGCCCGGACGGCCTAACGAATTTCACCATAAAACAGCATCCCGAGATTTGGGCAGAGATATGTGTAGCATTATTCGAAAGAATAAATATCGCAGGTAAATCTCCCAAATCATGGAAAACGGCGATCATAATACCAATTTACAAAAAAGGGGATAGATCAAACCCTAAAAACTATCGACCTGTGGCATTGTTAGACGTTCTGGGCAAGGTTTACGCCACCACACTCCAACAGAAGTTGGTTCAGTGGGCTGTAAATACGGGACATGTCGACACCAGACAGGCGGGTTTTGTTAACCAAGCTGGTTGTTCTCTAAATCTATTACTACTTAACTTGGCAAAAATGGAGGCCATAAGAACCAATACTGTAAATACATCTGGCATTCATTTCTTTTTAACTGTACACTTCCATGGAGTGCGCTTCCAGTATTCCTTTTCTGAACTTTTAAATCATACAAAGATACATCTTTGATTGGTTATGCACATCTTTGTTTTTTATTTCCTTTCAAACATAAACTTTCTTCTTCAAATAACCATATCCCTTTTGTCTCTCAACACGTGTTTCTCCACGTTTAACGCACGTGGTTCATCAGGAGAGTTTTCTAATATAAAACAAGAAAAACATTTTTTTGCTTAGCTATATCAACTCAAATACATTGTTTATGTACAACAATTTAGGTGGTAGAGGCAAACCACCAATTGATAAATTCATTTAACATACTCACCAATTTTTTCGAATTAGGTAATATTCTCAACTTTTAAATCCTTTTGTTAAAGTTATTTTTTTCCCTTTATAGCAAAACATTTATCCTTTCTTATCTTCCAGAAAAAATATATGAGATTTCTGTGAAAACCAGAAGTAAAATAAACAAAATTTTAAGCTTAGGTTAAGTTTAAATAATCCCTACGGTTTTGGTATCATAAAGTATCCCTTAGTCTGCTCTCCTCACCTTATTTATCCCGGTACGATTGCCTTCAATCCTTCTCAGCCCGTGCTACTGTGAAAGTGTTTTGAATCCTCTTATTTATACTCGCTGGCCCGCTACGTGTGACGTCATCACGCCGCGCAACGTGATGACGTCATGCGTTACGTTGCGCGATGATGTCACATGTTTTTCCTACATGGTCGGCGACCATCTTAGTTTTTGAATAAGCTATGTGTTTTACTTTATTTCAAAGACACTAATTCAAGATTATGGCACTTTAACAAAAGTAAGTTCCAATTTTTTTAACCTTATTTTCGCAATTATATGTCTCTAATTTTCTTACGTGTAAATAAATATGTAAACTCTCTCAAGTTACTTTTCACTATATCAGCAATTCTTTTGAATTTCACAACCCCCAAACAATTTTAAATTTCAAACAGAATTTCAAAAAACAAATCATTACAACCAATAACTCATTTCATTATCTGAATTTAGCCCTGTATTGCAAGTGTCCAAAATACAGATCCATTTCGCTTCTCTTCTGCTTAATTGTAGCTCTCTGTTGCCTCCTCTCTCCATGCTTTCAATTTTTTCTATGCCCAGAAACTTGATACCCTTAATATCAGTTGTTTTATGTTCTTGATTAAAGTGAATTGCCATAGGGTATCTTGTGTCCTTATTTTTAATGGCTCTAATATGTTCTTGTAATCTGATTTTCAGTACTCTGATAGTACTTCCCACATATTTCTTATTACATATACATGTAATTGTATAAATCACATACTTAGTGTTACATCTGGCATTCATTGACTTTTCAAGCGCCTTCGATACTGTTGATCGCGACCTCCTGTGGTAAAATTGCGGCGGTGGGGCTTCCTGGAAGCCCTCGTATCTGCTATCCGGGAGCTTCACACGGAAACATCTATTAAGATTTGCTTGGATCAAGCTGGTACATTGTCAACAGCAATAGCTACAGGCAAGGGCGTTAAACAAGCCTGCCCGCTTGCTGCAGCTATATTTAGCTTGTTCATATCGGACATTGACATCGCGATGGAGGAAGTAAATTCATTCCCGCCGAAAATAAATAAATCACACATAAGCTGGCTTCTATACGCCGATGATCTTGTCGTAATGGATTTAAAACCCATCGGCTTACAAAGAAAACTCGATGCCATTCAGCGATATGTAAGTGAGAACTGGCTGTTGATCAATCCAAATAAAAGCGAAATCTTAACATTTAAGAACTTTAAAGGAGGGTCCTCGAAAACACCGATAAAGTTCAGATGGACCCTGGGCAGAGCACCACTGAAGACATCACAAAGCGTGAAATACCTGGGAATGGTTTTAAGTTCCTGTTTCAATGATGGTCCCTGGAGAGCTGACACTAAAAGGAAATGTGCTCAGCTAGCCAGCCAAGCCTTAATCATAAATAAGAAATTCGGGAAGTTGTCTCATGAACCATTGAGACTGTTTTATCAACAGAAGGTCACTCCAGTTCTAAACTATGGGGCAGAAAACGCCCTGGGCTGCACTTATGAAGTATGGTCCTCTTTAGAGAATCAATTTTGGACAAAAGTACTGGGCCTTCTACGAGGAACGATGACATCATGCATTAGATATGAATTATCCCTTATTTCTCTTCAAGCTAGAATTACTTGGAACCTGTTATCCTTATTTCGAAAGACACGTGCCCGAGAAAACATCCTCCAGTTCAAAATCCTGCACACTGCAACGGCCAAAGGACAGAACTTAGTGGCAATGTGGATGCAAAGATGCGAAAGCATATTAGTTGAATTTGACATTAAGATCGATATGCTCCACGAAAATCCGGACGCTGCTAAATTAAAAATCTGGCGTATAGATTGGGAGAGAACCTGCGCACAAAGAGCCGTTGCGAAACTGATGACAGACGTACCAGCTGAAGCTCGTGCCTTTAACACGGCACAACGCTACATCAGTCTATTCCCAGATTCCAACGCACGTAGACGCTTCATGTTATTTCGCATGAATTTATTTAAAACCAAAGAGCGTTTACAGATGTGGAAATGTAATAAAAGTACAAACCTTTCATGTAGATTCTGCTCAAGAGAACCAGAAACATTGAAGCACTTGGTTCTTTTCTGCAAAAATCTCTGTAATGAAAGAACTTTGCACTTGGGTTCGTGGAGCGCAAGTCAACCATCTTTGTGTGCGGATTGGTGGGGACACATGTTTAACGGTACTGATTCAAAACTGCTAATTCCGCTGACAAACTTCTTACGAATAATTGAAGTGCAACTTAGCATGGTTGACGCTGTCCAGGACGTTAGCACTGGCTAAATGGAGGGTTGGTCTAAACGGACGTTGGAAGGTGCGGGAGGATTGGAGGATACTGTGGAATGACGCAAAATGATGTATGTTTGTTGATTGTTTGTAAAGATTTTAAAGGTTTGTATAAACCAAAATAAAATAAAAAATAAAATAAAAAAAAGAATTGTATTTATTGCTGCATTTTTATGACACATTTTGTATTGACTGCAGGGTGTAAGATTGACAGGTTGCAAAAAAGAGGCAGTGTTTGAGGCTACAGGAGAGCCAGGTTGTCATTGTTGGCGCCTTTTGTATCAATTAAATAGGAAGAGTCCGAGATACCCCAGGCTTGTTTGTTGTAGTTGTAATGATATGTCCTCCAAGCACCCACACACCCCACTCACCAATTACCCATCACAACTAACACTCACTCTGCCAGTCATGTGCATACTCAGGTGTTCTGTCATACTGCTGAGTACAACTTGCTCTCACCATTCCTAGCCTCACTCCAAACCATGATCCCAATTCACACCTTACGCTCTCCAGTTCCTCCTGTAGTCTATAGCCCTTCATTCCTTCTACCTCCTTCTGCATCTTGCACTCTTCCCCCCTACTTTCTCTCAATCTGCAGCTCACTGCCTCTTTCTGGCCAACTGTTCCCTCTCTGTTTTCTGCCCACCACTACCCTTGTAGCCCACCACTATCTCTGCTTTCTGGACCTCTGCTATCTCTCAGCTTTTTGGCCCACCGGCCTCTCCCTGCTTTCTGGCACACCGCCCCACCTCTGGACCAATGCGCCCTCTCTGCTCTCTTGACCACCGCTTCACTCTCTGGCCCACTGCTCTCCATCTGCTTTCTTGCCCATCACTCCCCATCTGTCCCATCGCTCCCCCTCTTTCTCCTTTCCCCCTCATTGTGTGATTTTGTTTTTTTTAATGTAGGCTTTGGGCCAGACTCTCCAAAAAAGGAACATCTAAATATAGAGCAGAGGCTGTGCTGTTTTTAGATGCTCCATTGAGCAGGCCAACTTATTCTCAAAGGTGAACTGCACATTTCCAGAGGGCTGGGCTATACTGCAAATGAGGCACTGGCCAGCCACATAAAAAAAAAATGTATTTGCATTTATTTGCAGCGCACATAACCCGTAGGTATCTAGGCGCTAGTTTCATTACATTGTGGAAGCGCAGGTTATTTAATGCTGGGTTTTTTTAAGCACAGATCCGGTATTCAAACCTATGTTTGCTCGGCATGGTCTTGCTTCCAAGACCCGTGCCGTGCCACAAAGCTATCCACCCATTGTATGAATTAGTTTCACGAGCGCTCTGCAGACAATGTTCTGCAGGTTCCCGGCGTATTTCACTGTGGTGGGCCTTAAAGGGCCTGTCACAGTAAAATGTGATATAAAAATATATATTTTTATCTCATTTGAGGAATGAATAGAAATGCAAGTGAGATAGCATCTTACCGCTGCTGTCACACTTAAAGAAAAAAGAAATGCATGATTAAGTCTGGGAAGACCCTGTCATACAATGTGCACCCCTGTGCCTATTCCAAGCAGGGGCATGAGGTTGACTTCGTTTTCCGCATATTTAAAAGCACATCCTCCTTGTAAATTTGGGGAACATTTGTAAATGTGAGCAAATTAGCCCTTATTTGCGCACAAGTGCAAAGAAGCAAAAAAGTAATTGGAACGGGTGCATATGAGATGCACCCATTCAGATGTCTTTTGTGTATTGGGCTGCTCCTATTATTGGCGCAAGTGATGAAATGTGCTAGCACTTTTGAAAAAAAGTTTTCAGAGCATGGCCCTTTGTCGCTTCTCTTTTTTTAAATGGACGTTTTTGCAAAAACAGCCGTTTTCGTGTTTTTGCATACAAAAAATAAAATAATCTGTTTCGCCGCATTTATCCGGATGGCAAAATCACTATAAACTGGAGGGTCTGCCTGACTTTGATTGTGTTTTACTTTGCGTGGGGTTTAAAGGAAAAATGCGATGTTTCAATTAGCCAATACCATGTTCCATGTGAACTGTAATGTTTATCATAAATAAAATGCTAAAAACGAAATACAAATCATCTAACGAAAAAACATTTTATACAGCCAGAGCTGAAGATGCTGTCTCTTTAAAATACAAGTGTGCGTGCTTCGCTAGATTCAAAAAATGTTTGGAAAAAGCCTCTGCAACTTAAGAAATTGGCAATTTATGGAAGTCCATTTGGCAAACACTTTGCACTCACTGTTTGCCCATAATTCAAGGCCTAATTTCGTTTTCATGGTATCATTTAATCAATGGCTACAGTTATGAAACACTTGGTTTGGTGAGCTTCTTCTGTGTTATTTCTGTGTTGCTTCATTTTCTCTCTAACGTTAAGAGAGGAAATGATCAGAAAAGGGCTGCACGTTATTCTTGAACTCCACTGGCCCGGAGAGCCATAAATCATGTCAAGGGCCGCATCTGGCCCACAGGCCGTATGTTGTGCACCCTTGCTCTACACCCAATGTTACCCTAAGGGAGACAGGCAGATAGACCTTTGTATGCCAAATGATGTGGACTGGAAACAGACAGTCCCAGTCCCTTCCTCTGACTCACACACACAGTCTACTTGCTGGCAAAAGCAGCAGGTTTCACCAGTAAAGGGGTTACCATATATAACCTTTTGTGACCTGAGAAAGGAGGAAGTAGGCCTAAGATCAACCAACAATCTCGTGGCATGGCCATTTTAGGGTGCTAAGCACCTTTGGTCGCCATTAGCTTTAAATGCAAAAGTGCATGAGAAAAATATCACAAAAACAGTAGAAATCACACAGCTGCCACCAGCTTGTCTTAGGCACATTGTCAAAGTCACCAAATAGCCATTAGGTGAAACATTATAAGGATACTGAGTATCCCAAATAGTCTTTACTGTAAGGTGATGTGTGGAATTGCAAAAATACAAGAATTCCAAAAGAGTACTTTGGGACTAGTCAGTTTCCCCACACAAATGAATACAGACAGTGGAAGTAAAGCAGAAGTCTTTACTAACATCCAAAATTCAGGACAGGGTTCATAAATAAGCAAAAGGACTCAGGGTCCCATAGGAATCCATGAAGGGAAAGGTACAAAAAGAAAATCTTTCCTAACAGAAAAGTTTATGTTTTGCACATTGAGACTTTAGGCAACATATACTTTTATTTTGAGATAGTGGTGGGAGGGATAGTAGCTGAGGAGCTTAACTACTTCTCCGCTTCAGTCTCAGAGTTTAATATAGATTGGGAATCCAAGGCGGGGAACGGGTGGAGATTAAATACGAGGAGAGAAACACAGTGTCTGAGGAGAGGAAAATTGTAGTTGAAGAGCATATACTGTTGGTTAGAAGGGGGGTATGGTGGTGGAGGGAGGTGACATGGTGTATGAGGAGGGTAATGTGGTGGTTGAGGAAAGGGAGATAGTGTTTGACAGGAGACAGTGCTTGAGAATGGGAGACAGATTGTCTTTGAGGAGGATATGGCTACTAATTAGGAACAGGTTGTGGCGTCTACATAGTCAGAAGATTGGCGAGTACCTTTGCTTTGGAGCTGGTGGGTGAAGAATGTACTCAAAGAAGGGAGAAGTAGCCAAAGAGGTAGAGTAGAATGAAGACCATCCAGCAAAGGAGCCGGAGTAGGTCAACCAGCAGATGACAGAAGAAGTGGAGGCTGGGGCTACTCTATTATTGCCTCACTGTGAAGAGTGGGAAAGGTGGGCTCTCTTCAAGATGGTGAAGTCAGGTCAGAAGCCATCTCCACCCATAACATCATAGCCCAGTGTTACGGTCAGGTGGCAGGAAAGTAATAATATATGCAACCTGTGCCAGAAGACAGTTCATCAGGGCAACCCAAGTAAGTGCGCCTTGGGCTCCTCTTAAAAACTGCAAGCACTTTAGGCTGTGGTATAATGATGTGTTCAAGGAACCCAGTGGCACTGTCGACTACAAGGGCCACTTCACCACCATTAGCAGCACACTCTCATGTTGGTGTGCACTGAATGATGAGCTTGTGGTGGATGCCACGAAGAAGCACACTGACTGACTGGACAAAAGTGTAGTAAAAGAGAAGATGTGTTGCTCTGGGAAAGTACAGAGACAATCATTAGTGCCTTGGATGCTTTCTCTCAAACTTCTCTTTGGTGCAGACTCAACTAGTGTCAGGAGTTGTGGTAAACATGTGTGTACTTTCAGATGAACTCTCCAGGGGTGGAGACCCGCACTGTGTTCCTGATCTGTTACCTTTGGCTCTCCTTGTTCCAGCTAAGCTTTTAAACAAGTGTTTAGTGCATTCTTATAAAGGGCTAATTCGTCCTCTGGTTAATGAATATTCACAGCATTTTCTTCTTCATCATCATTCACAAATGTTGTTTACAAGTTTCCACCTGAAAGGTTGGTCAAGAAAAGATGCCTGGAGGTGCTACATTTCACATTCATATTAACAATATGTGGATCCTGTCGCTAGGTTGAGAGCGGATTCACAGCCAGTTGCATTGCTTCTGCATCACCAGACAGTTAATTTGTATGTATTGAATTGGATAGTTCTAATTCCAACAGGTACACCAGTGGAGGTACCTCACTGAGGGATGACCCATACAGGATAACCTGCTGTGACTGTAGCAAGGGGCAAACATTGTACATTTGCCAATGTGTTTGTGTTAAGCAGGCACTATCTAATTAATAGCTATGGCTTTTTTAGTTGTCTGTAACTGTATTTCAATGTTCTCACAAAAGCTCTAGCATATGTTGCGTTGAGTTCCACCAAGAGCATTGCAGTTTTCAGATGTCTCTAAGGGAGTTTTTGGGACAACTGAAGCTTTCGTAACTGGTTCCAAGTACTGTAGGAGTAGCTGAAGTGGGTGCAGATCTTCTGGGTCACACTTACAATCTCATCTAGTGGTGGACACTGCCTTATGAAACAGGTCACCATAAGGAGGACATGAGCAAAGCAGGGGGCGTCCATCGTTTTTCAGGCCCTCAGGGCGGGTACAATATTAGTTCATTTGTCAGCTGCCACAAAGTCCACTTGTAAATGTCGAGGAGTGAACCAATGTGCCGTAACCCCATTTCCTTCTCCCAGAGATCCAATCCCCTGTGGGAACAGCTGCCAGTCCCTTAAATACACCAGGGGCCAGATTACAAAAGCTTTGCACCGGTGCAAGTGCACATTTACACTGTATTAGCACTAGAGCAAAGTTTGCCCTATTTTTAAAACACTGGGACAAATTAGAAAACTTTTGCACCATGACAGTTTGGCATGGTATAAGCACCAGGGCAAAAATTGCCTTCGGGTGAAAAAAATACATTTTCACTGCATTATTGTAACAGGGCAAAGTTTGCCCTAGTGCTAATACGGAATGGTATTAGCACTACGGCAAACTTTGCCCTGGTGAAAAAATGTATCAAAAACGTATCTTGGTTGAACTATGGCAATTTTTGCCCTGGTGCTTATACAATGCCAAACTGCACTTGTCATGGTGAAATAGTTTTCTTAAACACCTCAGTGTTTTTAAAAATAGGGCAAACTTTGCCCTAGTGCCAATACCGTGCCAATTTGCACTTGCACCAGTGCAAAGTTTCTTTAATCTGGTCCCCGTGGCCTACTGGCAATTGACATTTGATGGCTGCTCTCCTGGTCTGTCTTTGCTGAGAAGATGAATGAGGGAAGATGACCCAGTGCCCAGTACAGAAATGGCTATAACAATGTGTGCCTTGAACACTGGTCCACATATCTATCTATATTTTTTAAAGTAAAAAGGTGTGAGTTTGTTTTATAGCATGGCAAAGCATTTTTCCTTATACATACATTTCCACACTGTTTCACCAATCTGCACCTGATCTTTCATAGTTACCTGTTAGAACCCTCCGGACATTACTGGCTGGAAGACATTTGGACACCCCTACTCCGTTCCCAGGATTTCAAGTCAAAATGTGTGGGTTTGTGGCTTGGTGAAGTGTTGTTCCTTATACAATTCCACACCGTTGCACCAATCTGCACCTCAATTTGCATAGTCATCGGTTAGGACCCTCTGGACATTACTGGCTACATATTATTTGGACACGCCACCCCTTTCCCTGAATTTGAGCACCTTCACACATGAGACGGTTGCCTGAAATCGGCAAAACATCAATATGGTTGTAGAATGACCGGTCCTCAACCCTGGGACATTTGCATTGCAATGCACCGCAAAACGAACTGCACAATGTCAGGGCGAGGCAACAGGTGGGAGGGAGCACAGTATGTCCCAGTATGCAACAGCACATGAACTCTCCCCTCCCCCCAACGTCTGCTCAGGGGTATGTCAGCCAGTCACACACACCCATTCTCAGTGCAGTTTACTTTAGAGTGCAAAGCACATCAAGCGATAAGTGAATCAGAACAGCTACCTACAGGATCATTGATTTTTAACATTTTATGGAAGTGTTGTCATATCTGTCTACAACACCCATTCGGAGAACAGGTACTTTTTGCTAGTATAGCTATATATATATATTCACTGAAAAGGGACATTATGGTTAAGTTGCACTAATAAAAACCTATGAAATTCAATGAAAAAACTTGGTTAAAGGGACGTTATGGTTACAAGTAAAACGGAAAATCCTCACAAATTCACCACTTATGGTAGGCTAAGCAAATATAACTCACACCACCACCGTGCACTGCTAAGACTAACACCCAGGACATCAAAGCTGACATCACAAATGTAATTGATGACATCACTGATGACATCACATATTTGGGCCACATGTTTTTGTGCACTGACATATCTAGGCCAGGTGGTTTTTTCACTGACAGTCAGAATATTAAAATTCAAAAGGCGCTATGTGTCTAGATGTTAACCTTGTCATATGTTCTTAAAGTACTTATGTTAGGGGTTGGTCTCAGCCCGTGGTGCACATACATCGGGCAATAAGCAGGCCTCAAACACACAATTCATTTCTATACATGAAGATAAACTTTAATGTTGTTAACATTTTCTGATGATGCTGTTTCTTTCTTCCTTAATTTAGTTTCTCTGTATGTGCCTCTTATTTGTATGCATTGTGGGTTTTCATATGAATTGTTTGTACTAGCACACGTGTGTAGTAAGTCTTGAATTGTTCGCTAGTTATCACATGTTTAACATTACTCAACACTCTGATACGGTAGCATTCATTATTTTACTATCCAAAATTACAAGATTATAAATATTGTACTTCTAGTGTGCATGCTGCAGCCATTGCCTATGTTTATGTATGATTAGGTTCCTGTATTAAAAACACTCCAATACAATGTTGTTTAGATGAGTACATTCTTTAATAGATTAAGTAGTTCATGATAGGTCTGCCGATCACCCCTAACATCTTGGTACCAACATTATAAACACAACCCCTTGTAGGGACTTCATCAAAATTAATTTCACATGTGATGTCATCAATGACATTTGTGATGTCATCTTTGATTTCCTGGGTGTTAGTCTTAGCAGTGCAAGGTGGTGGCGCGAGTATTGTTTGCTTAGCTTAGCATAACTTGCGAAATTCCTGAGGTTTTTCGGTTTTACTTATAACCATAACTTCCCATTAATAAAGTTTTGTAGGTGAATTTTATAGGTTTTTATTTGTGCAACCTAACCATAACGGCCCTTTAACAAAGACTTTTCAGTGAATATATACATATACACATTGGTAAGTGGACTTTCTTACCGTTGGTAAGTGGACTTTCTTACCGTGTCACTCCACTGCTTGAATGACCTAGTCATAGAGACATTATACTGTAGTTCGAGTGAAGTACTGCCAACTCTGACTTTCTCAGTGGGTTTCAACTAGGCTAAGGATCCATCTGAATCAAAGAAATAGGAAGTGAATCTATTGCCAATTTTACAGCAATGTATCATTGAATAGCATTTCACAGTCTCGGGAGGATAGCTCAGGGGCAACGTGCTCGCCTTGGAAGCAAGACGACACGGAACAACACAGGTTCGATCCCCGGATCTGTGCTTAGAAACCTCTGGGTATTAAGCGCGTTATAAATAAACAATCATATCATGTCTTTTGTGATACTTTGTGACACACTCAAAGCCTAAGAAAGGGTGTGCTGTCATATTGATGGAGGAGAACGTTCTCTGCATGCTGGGTGAGGGGGGTAAAAGGGGGAGTCTGCAGGTAAAGATGGTGGTCTAACAGGGCGTAGGAAAATCTATAAATCGCCAAGATTCTCTGGTGTAGTGGTCCTAGGTGGCAATCCAAATGTGACTTTTGCCTGCAGTTGATGGGTGGTAGGAGGCTGCTCTTTCCCCCTTTACTATTGAAGGAGGCTCTCTTGTGTGGGCCTAGGGGGAAGACATGTCCAAACGTGTACCTGGTTTCCTGCACAAAATGCTTTTCTTGCACATATGACAGGCAGCCATGTGAGCTTGCTCCAATTTCGATGTAAAACTCCACACCCCTGATTGCATGGTGTTCTTTCTTTTCTGTGGATACTGTGTGGGTGTTGCTGACTGAGGGGCCAGTCCTGTTGATGTGTATGACTGCAAGAATGTACTATCATGAGCATTGTCTTTTTAGACTGTTTTTGAAAAGGAATATGCACTGATGCATGGTGAGTCTTCTGTTTGCTACCTGTGTACAACACTTTGACTTTACAATTGCATGGGTTCATCATTAGGTTCATCAATGCCTGCATCCTCTTCTGTCTTGTAGCAAAGCCACGGTTGTAAAGATCACTGGCAATGCACTTGTCTTGGCAGCAAGACGACGCAGAGCAACACAGGTTCAAATCCCGGGTCTGCGCTTAGGAACCTCTTTGGTATTAAGCGTGTTATAAAAAACAATTATAAATAAGTAATCCCTCCTTATCCATGGTATAGTCAAAGAAGAGTGTGATGAATCCAGGGACTGTGTCCCTTCTCCCAAGGAAGGGCCAACCCCTTTGGCACTAGGGAGGTGAGCCCGCTGCATTTAACACCCCTAGGGGACAGGGCAAAAGTTGGCATGCAATTGCAATGTCACAAACGTGGAAGGAGGTTCAAATGATGTAAATTCTATTAGCAAGTAGAGCTGGTCATATAGTGCCAGTATTTTTGCCGGTTGGTTTAACATTTTTCTATGCGTGCTATTTGTAGTTGGCTTTAACAGACGTTAGAGAGCATCACAAGGTGAAAGGAGGAGCTGCAACAATATTGCTGATTATATTTAGAGTTTATGCCCAGGATATTTTAAGGTTTTTGTAGCTAGCATTAGTGAATTAAGTGTGCTTTGTATTTAGACGAACTCCAAATATGTTGTTTTGGCAGCCAGTAAAAGGGTGGCTGAAGTGCCACATAGTGCAAACATTAAGTAGGATAGATGTGATTCTTTAGCAACATAAGGACTGTTAGCCATGTTAGCAAGAGTTCTGCCATTTTGAGTTGGGCCCCTTTAGAGGTTGCAACTTCTGTTAACTAGAGTATTAGGTCGCATTTTGGAGCTTCTGTTTTGTTAAGTTAATTAGATGTTATTCTTCCCTCCCCCCACAGAGTGCTTAGACAACCTAAGTCACTGGAGGAAAGGGGAGACACCTCACAGATAGTAGTTGATGGGGCAAGGTAGAGCAGTCCACTGGAGCTGGGAAAGGACCACACTATACCAGTTTTGCTTCTGATGATTAGATTAGTGCAGCAGCTGCGAAGGACAGATATTACCGAGAACAAGGCCCGATATTCAGACATGGCTAAAGTGTTGAACTAGGTTGTGGTTATACGCCCCCATTGAGAAGTGACAGGCCCAATATAACTAACCGTGTCAAGCTAAATAGATCAAATAGATCAGAGAAATTAATCCCCAAAAGCAGTCTTAGCTGCGTTTTTTATAAATACACCTAGATCCCAAGAGGGATAGGGAAGGATGTGTACTGGGAAAGTAACATGTTTCAAGACTGGAGTCACAAGAGATGTTACCAAAGAGTACAGATGCAAGGTCATGAGAAAGTCCACTTCATGGCCACGTGTTATTGGCTTCATTGTTCACACTCGCTCATGATCGGGTCTCTTCAAGGGGTATGCACCTCACAAATTATCTGAGGTTGTTTTGACAAATAAGGAAAGTCCATTGTTGCAACAAGTTACCTGAATGTAATGGACCAATCAGAACAACATATTTTCTATGGACTGCACAATTAGGTAATTTGCAAGAGGCTGTACTTCTGTCATCACAGATACCTAATTGACCAATGAAGTAGTGAAATGTGGGTGATGTTTAGATTTTTGTATAGGGGATAGCCAGTTGGAAATGTTGGATGAATCTGCATTGGATACATGTGGCCAAATGCAGTTTTTGAGATAGTCTTCTTTAAAAGATGTAACTAACGTGGGCGTGTCAGTTCTCCATTTTCAGTTCTAGGGAACTGACAAATCCTACCGGCCGTAGTTGCATGTAATAAAAGGTGTTTTCTTTGCAAGATGTGCACTCTTTATTGACCCCTTGGATTGCTTTTTATTGATCGTTTTCTGGGTCTACCTTTAACAAGCGGGATTCCATAGGGGGTGATCCCAACTTTGCAGACAAGGAAGCCCAAGTACGGGTTTTGATACACTTCCCTGCAATACAGATTCACAAGTGTTTGATGGTTATATGGGAATTGAGCAATACAATAGGGTACAGAGAGACGGAGACGGATCCACCACTGATGCAGTACATTGGTGTCCAGCAGGAGGGATGCTGAGGTCATGTTGATCGCAGACAGGAGGAACCGAAACGGGAGACCCAACTATGAAGAAGTTGGAGTTGCGGTTCAGCAGTGAACAGAGAAGCTGCCTCCCCAACAAACAATGTGCTAACAAACAGGTACACAGCTAACAGAGGAGTGGGAGGAGGGCAGTGTGGGACAGAAATACCCCATGAGAGGGTGAGCTCATTACACAACCCAGATGGCCGGAAAGGCCAGATGACCCATGAGGGTCAGAGCAACAAGATAACCCGTGAGGGGGTTGACACACTGAAAAACGCAGACAGCCTTAAAGGCCAGATAGCTCACAATGGGCTGAACAATGACAAACCCCCTGAGGGGATTAACTCGCCACAAAAACCAGGTGGCCTGAAAGACCAGATAGCCCATGATGGGCTGAGCAATGAGATACCCCATGAGGGGGTGAAACCCACGAGAAATCTCAAAAAGCTAAGACATCTTCTAGGCTATGCAAGTTTGAGAGTCCATGCATCCCATGAAGGGGTGAAATAGGTGATAAGGTGAACCCAGTGGAAGATCCAGGAAGCCCAGGAGTGACTAAAGCAAACCATAACCCACACGGGGGTGAGACACATAGCAGGGGAGAGATTCCAGATCTATCAGAATATCAGGGACATTCCTAGGTGAAACAAGGGAACCAAAGACTAACTCACAAAGCCTGTTGTGACATAAAGGGAACAGACTCACAACACATGTTATTCCAATTAAGTGTGGAACTATTTGAACTGATTAGAACATTTGCTTGGGTGTCTGAAGTGACTGTAGGTAGAGCAAAAGACTCAAAGACTCATTTTGAACTATAGCAACAGGTTGAGGCCTTGGAGAGAGAACCAAGCACACAATTGGCTGGAGGTCAGAAACCAGGCAGCACAAGCTAAGAAAAGGGGTATTAGTGCTACCTCAGTGAAGGTTATGTTATTTATTTCATTAGTGGGAGGGACAAACTATAGGTCTGAATAGGTTTGGATTGGGGATGGAAATTTTGTGAGACATTCTGATGAGCACTACTTTATTATTTTCTTCCACAAGCAGGGAATCCATCATCTTAGAATTAGGGATAGAAAAGACTTTAATTTATTTAATAAAACCACTTGGTTGACAAATATTTCCTCCTGTCCATCTCCTTTGTCTGACTTGCCACAGCAGGCATGCTTGTGCTGCCTGGTTTCTGACCTCCAGCCAATTGTGTGCTTGGTTCTCTATCCAAGGCCTCAGCCTGTTGCTATAGTTCAAAATGAGTCTTTGAGTCTTTTGCTCTACCTACAGCCAGTCACTCAAGACACCCAAGCAAATGTTCTAATCAGTTCAAATAGTTCCACACTTAATTGGAATATTATGTTTTTGTAAAGCATAACGCATTTTCTAAAGCACATGCTACACTGCTCTTGAGAGAATTCTAAGTCGACACTCCTTCGCCTGTCACTCACACTTGCCCCTGCTTTCTGAGTACCACTGCCGGCATGTCGGGCTGGTCTTTGTCTACCCCCAGTAATCCCCTCTCCCCACAAGGCTCTTGTCGATAAACATTCGCAGGTCCATCCACTGTGACAGGTGAAACGTATGCAACGTCTATTTTATGGCGCTTAAAACGAAAGAAATGTACATTGACAACTCTGCTCACTTCATTGGCTTCCTGTGATCCTATGTATTGTCCTGTGAATTGTACAAATAGCCCTTCAAGGAATGAGCCCCAAATGCCTCATTAATAGATTAGCAACATAAACTCCCACTTGTTGATTATGCTTCCGTCAAAATCCGAGATCAGTTGTCCAGGCTTCAGAGAGGTGATCACATATTTTCTGTAATGGCAAGCCCTTTGTGGAAATCTTTCACTAGGCATAACATCTACTGTGTGTTACTTGATATTCACAACAGTTATAGCATGGGTATCCACAGTGTTCCAGATAAGATTTGGAAGTGGGGGTATTTTAGTCCCTATTTTTTAAAGTTGAGATTAAATTTATTTTTTAGTTCAAATGTAAGCCCAATTCCAATTGGGAGCATTTTATATGTGAATACACATTTTGTTTAACCTGGAAACCAGAAATATTTTTGTAATCATTATTTCTGTGCACTTAATTATTCATACACATTAAAATACACATATTTGATTCTTCTGTACAGGCAGTAATAATACCAGTTTCTCCCTGTGGTATTACGTGCACTACGGTTCAAACAAATCCATTGAGCTGTGTGGGTGAAAGCAGGAGCACAAGGCTCTACATCTCTGTTTCCCTTTTTTTGTTGGGAGTATTTGTACACCCTATTATTATTTTTTGGGAGTATTTGCCTATTTCTAGGTAGTAAATGTGGCCAATACACGCCTTTTCTGTAGGGCTGCCAATTCCTGTGAGTCCTGCTTCGATCTGTAAGTGCCAAGACACTTTTCAGGTAAGCAAACACACTCTGGAAACCAGACCATTTACCCCAAATAGATTACGAAGGCAGCAGCAAGAGACTCCGGCTTTATTTGTGTACAGCTGTAGAAAAGCGAACAGACATTGGCAGAATTTACATCCCAAAAATGCAGAGCTGAACAAACATTTCTCTGGGTTTTTATAAGGTTTTACATATTGAGAAACCTACAATATGCTTCCTAACAGCATATTCTGCAAACTTGAGCGGCACCATGCTATACCTGTAAAATTCGCTCAGTCCTCCAATCTGAAACAATCTCTGCCCTTGGTGGATCCTTCCATCATACAAAACAAAGATTGTTAAGCAAGAGTACCTAACCCTCAAGTGGCCTGATCATTGCATTCACTGTTGTCCACGTTTCTGAGCATGTTCCGCAGCCCAGTGTTTTGTATAAAGGTGTGTGACTTTTCTGGACAAGTCCCTCAACTGCTTACACTTTGGGGATTGGGAGTGATACAACACATGTTGAAGCATGATGCAACTGGTACACAACACAGGTAGCATTTCTAGGCAGACACTTTTCACCATGAAATGAAGAAAGTCTCTGCATTGTATGCACTTTAGGCATCAACTGTGTAACAATATAGCATTTTCATTCTGTTCATTCTGCTCGCTATCCTTTATATAGAACCCTGGAGCCGTTACAGTCTCTGTCTGGTCATTTATCTGCATGCAATAGAATAATTCACTCTGGAAGAACACTTCCCCCATAACCTACTGTTTCAACTATATATGCCCTCCGATGGTAGCTGTGTGCGGTATAAATTAATATAACATAACATAACATAACATAACATAACATTACATTGGGAGCCCAGCTTAAGAGAGTCTTGCAACAAATAAAACAACAAAAAGTAAAATGCTTATCGTTGGTGATTTTAATGTGTTTTTTAAGGAACACGCAGATAAAGTTAAGAGGATTCATGGACTATGCTTAAAAATCTAAATGTTCAAAAGGAAATTCACCACTCCACTCCTAATAAAGGGTGAATCTTAGAATGGAAATTAATTTAAAATAGCGGGATAAATGACACTAGCCATCTTCGTTGGACTGGACAGCTCACTGTGCACTGTTATTCTTTTCTGGGAGCTAGAGATCAGTCGGAGAAACTGATTAAATATCAAAAAATATTGCAATTTTTGAATGAAAAGAATCTTAGAGCTGAAGGAGTTATACCTCTAATATCAGAGTTTACAAAAAAGTTGACCCTTTATGTAAACTAAATATCCTTGTCGATTTGTACAACAGTTCATTAACATCTGTTGTAGTGTCTCCATTAAAGACAATGTGAATGCTTCATCATAGAATCAGACTTGGCATTGGGCAGAACTGCATTATGTGAGAGAGAATAATTGAAACACAATGGAGAAAGAGTGTCAAAAGCTCATGCAAGGCCTCCCTAAAACCCCCCAAGTAAAAAGTAAAATGTTATGTTATGTTATTTGGCATTTATATAGCTCTCTACATATCATTGGTATAATCTGAAAGCGCTGGTAGGTTGAACTCCCTCGGGGACCGCAGTCCAGGTCAGTAGAGAGAGAAAGTGTCATAGGGTGCGTGGGTGCACCAGTTGTGTGTGCAGCAGATGTAGTTGCCAGATGGTAGCTGCATCCTAGCATTAGGTGGAGAAGATATCAGTTGAATGTGTGCAGTCTGGTGGATGGACACCCATACTGGGTTCTGGCTGTGTTAGGCCTGTAGGACGCTTATGTGAGCAGCTAGGCCAGAATGTCATGAGATAGGTGCGTTTTATTAGAGGGATGAGGAATTCATGGGGTAATGTTCGTATGTGAACAGCTACGCCAAATCGATCAGGGGTATAGCTGAATACTAATTGTGTGATGGTGTAGAGAAGAGAGTAGGCATAATGATATGGGATGGGAGTGTTTGCGTGGGTTTATGAGCCAATGCAGCAGGAGCAATTTCTTGTGTGGGACATGTTTACATTTACATTTCTATCTAGATGCGGCGCAGGCTAATGGTCATGATTCCATCTAAGTCTGGCACATGCTGTCATTCACAATTCCATCTAAATGTATTGTCCTGGAAGCAAAAAAGCCTTTTTGAACTTCGAAATTGAGGCAATCTCAAATTCTACTAAAACCGTTTTCAGGTTCTTGTCCTCTTGAACATTTTGGACACAATTGCATCTCTACAACTGCCAGACGATATTTAAGAGAATCATCTCTTTGTGGAAAAACTGTCCGGTTTTAGAGCCAATAGAAGGTAGCCTCTTTTGAATGCGAGAGCCAACTTGTTAAAACTCTTGGAGGCTGATGGATCATTTATACCCATTTTGCTGGATGTGTTGGCTGCCCATGATACAATTGACCATGAGATTCTGTTGGATAGACTGGGGCAAGAGTTGAATCTGGATATAAAGACCAAGGACTGGTGCAGATTGTTCAAATTGGGTAGGAACGCTATTTCTAAATTGGATTGTATATTTCCTATATAACACCAACAATGTGTGGCATCTCCCAGGGTAAATGTCTGTCCCCTACCTTCTTTAATATGTATATTAAACTCCTACATTTTAGGTGAAGAGGTAAGGGTTGTCTTTCCGCAGTGACATCTAGGTCCTTTTGAAACTCACAGTAATCCCTCATAAAATGTGGCACAGATTCAGACCACTATAGTATTATTGAGGCATGGATGGGAAATAACTGGCTTAGCCTCAATAGTTCTAAAAAGAGCTGCTGCTACTGACCACTCTAAATTCAGGAATTTATATGCGTATAGTTCCTTCTGCCACGTCTATATAAAAACAAACTCAGGACGAGATCAAATCTATGGGATTCGGTTTTGAATCTTCCCTATCCTTGGTTGCATGGGCAAATTCCATCATTAGCTCTTCTAGCTATCGCTTAATGCTACTGCATCAAATGTGTCTGTTTTCATCAGAAGCTAATTTTGAAGTGATAGCCAGAGCTATCAATGGTACAAACACAGAGTATTTCAATGTGTTTTTTCTCTGGACTAATCGATCTATCTTATACAGACTGCAGGTCCTCCAGACTACGTCTTCAAGAATTGCAGCTACCGTATCTCACCTATTCTGAAAACACTACACTAGCTCCCAGTAAGGGTCCTTGTAATTTGAGTCTTAACCATAGCACACAAGGCTTCATATAGATCTGCACCTTCTTACCTCAAAGAGAGGGTGAAATGGTACTTGCCAAAGAGAGCTTTAAACTCTCAACACAGGTGTCTCTTGACCATTCCAAGGTTCAAATGATCTAGAGCCATGGGACTTAATTTCAAGTCTAAGTGGTTAAGCATTGGAATGCTCGGAGGAACTACATACAATTGATGATCTACTTGTGTTACCAGAAAGGCGTGATAACAGTTATTTTCAGGTAGGGCAAATGTTTTGATTTTATCATCTCTTGCCTGAGGATATACCTCTTAAGTTAGAGCTTTGATACCAAATCAGGTTCATTAGTACTATATAAATTACAATAATCACAAACATCTAATCAACTTGCGGGTACATGGCCCATCTTACACTCAGTTTCTCTTGGAAAGAGTCTCAATTAAGAAGCGCCACCACATTCTCAGTATGCAGTCAGAGTTACTTCTCAGCCACACAATTATAGCTATTTCCTTCCTTCAGGGCCTGTATCTAACTTTCTCTGTTGTAATAGTCTGAATGTCTATGATATACAGAGTCTCGTGGAGTCGAGTTGAGTCAACCAGTCCTGCAGAGTCTGCCCTCCAGTTTGTTTCCTTGTGGGCGGACTAACATAAAACAGCAATCTACCGCGGAGTGGACCGCGGAGTCTCGTGGAGTCGAGTTGAGTCAAGCAGTCCTGCATTCTTGCAGGGCGATGCAGGGGGCCAGCACCTTTGGGGGTTCCACTTCCCCAGAGAAGAGGCACAAGGTGGCGGCAGCAGAAATTGTTGAGACCCCCGACATGGTGGTTCCTTCTGACTCGACGGAGCCGGCAAGATGCCTCTCGAAGCTCCTCCCCCAGGTGGATTGAAGATCCCCACCAGCCAAGCGAGGTGAGAGCACCGCGGCCACCCCGGCATACGCCACAAACTCTTTTTGACTTTGATCCTCTGAACAAATCAAAGAAGCCATTTGTTTCCGCCACTAGCGGAGTGCAGGGGATGGCAACGTCCACTTCTTACACGTCCCTTCTTACACCAACGCCAGCAGCATGTGCAGGGTCCGTACTGTTTGACGATGACAGGGGCCGGAGTCCCGCTTTGGCGAGAGGTTTGCAAGCCGAGGCTGCCGTAGGGCAGACTGGGCTGGCCCTTTCTCTGGCCCTTGCCACAAACACATGCAAGCTGCACACCATGAGCCCTGGCACTAACAAGAACATATTGGAGATGAGTGTGCTGGAAAGAGACCATCACCGCGGGGGCTCGCCCGGGTACAGCGGATGAAACATCCACAAAGCCTGCAAGTTTGAGTGAGGTCCAGAGTGACCAGCCTGCCTGTAAGGTGCGGGAGGGAGCGGACCCAAATAAAAATCCCCTGGAGGCCCATATAAAAGAGACTGACCAGTATCGGCCACTGGATCCCCTGGACCCCAGCCCTGGTGAAATGGGGAAGCAGGGCAAAGGGGCAATTTTGATAACAGCACAAATTCACCCCCATTCTCAATCAGAGGCGCCAAACCTAAACCATCCAACTAATAAATCAACAGAGGACCAAGATACACCAGCTCCTGTCTATCTAGCACAAGAATTTCTCAGTAGTGAAGATAACTCCATATGTGAACTGCCTAACATGGAGGACAATCTTGCTTTGACTACAAAGCCCAGCAGTGACATGATCTCCCGTGTTTCACCCGGAGCCGAAGGAGACACAATCTCAGGCACCAAAAAGGCTCCCCCTGTAAAGACAATAAAAAAAACGTATAATAAAAGACAAAAAGGAAGGACTCCAAAACCGAAAGGAACAGATAAAGTAAATCCCAACGACCTGGCCAGTAGTAGACATAAAGAGTCAAGCCTCGGATCAAAAGACCTAAAAAAATCTAAACAGCTGGCAAATAAGAAGGCAGAGGCTCGGACATCCACGCTGCCAAACCCTCTGATCTCAAACACCTTGCTTAATTTTTTCAAGAAGCAATAGCATAAACGTAAACTAAATTCAGACATTGAACTTTCTGACGCAGACATTTTGGAAGTGGTAGACGGGATCCTCCCTGCTAATAAAGCAAGGAAAACCGACAAAGCAAAATCCCATACCAATTAAGAAGCAGAAAAGGGGCCTCAGGTGACTACCAAACTAACTGAGGGCCTACAGGGAAATGACCTTATTCCAATGCCCAGAGGGGAAAATGTCACCCACCCTCCATTGTTCCCGAAAGATATCCAGCACTGAGATAAGACGGAGCATGGGACGGCCCTACCGCGACCAAATGCCGCTGTTTCGCCAGAGAAACAAGACCTGTCTGACACGGGGACATTACAAAACTGCAATCCGATACAACATGAAGCACTAGACCCCAGAGAACAGAACTCACCTTCTGAAAATCAGGGGGATGACAAGCCAAATGAGGAGCGGGCAAGGGTACATCCCCAAGATCCTGGGTCATTGGGGAGAATGAGCGTGCAGCCCTGGACAAAAATCCATCTTCAACATCTAGACAGGAGCGAAAACCTCTTAAATCAAACTACTGGTGGAACAGTGCCAAACATGAGCTACACCGGAAAGTACGAGGAGCACCGAACACTGCTAACCCCTCCTCAGGTGCCCTTCTGTCCCGAAATTTCAACGCAGTCCCACCTTCCATCGCAAAACCTAGACTTGCAACAAATGTCGGGTAAGCACAGAAGGTACATCGAAATTGTGGCAGATACGCAAAGATCATCACGCAACAAAAAAACGGACATGACAACAATCATGTCGGCAATCGCGATTGCCCTTGCCCCTTTCGGTAAACTCTACGAAGCAATAAACGGATCCACAAAAGACAACACAACGATCCTGTGTAAACTTCAAGCAAAATTTGATTTAATTGAATGGTATTTAACAGCTGTAGAAGCTAAAAATGAAAAACAGACAGCGACATGGGAGGCCAAATAGGCCAGTATGGAGGCAGAACTTAAGGTCGGCACTCAAAAGAACAAGTGCCAAAAAAAGACAACGGAAAGAGCATCTCAGACAATGCCAGTGAAGGAGAAAGGTGAAATGGAACCAATTTTCACTAAACCCAAATCGACGGTACGCCCAGAAGATCCTTCAGTGCAAATGTAAAACCTGAACCCCGATCAAAAAATAGCTTTGCTTAACCAAAGGGAAAAAATAGGCTTGAAGCTGGCAACACAAACAGGAATGTTGAAGAATAAACCTCCACCAATAGAGGACAACAAAGCAAAGAACAATATCAACTTGACCAAGAGTCCAATTTTAATCGATTTGAAAGCTCTAAAACTTCAAAAAGAGTCCAACTCAAGAGAAAAGTCACCAAGAACGGTGGAGGAATTTCTGATGATAAGCACATTAATGGACCTGTCTGTGCATCCGGAACCAGAGATAGGGACAGACACGCCGCAAAAGAAACGTACCCAGTCCATGGTCCTAGAAGGACCCATAAAAAGTCCCCAGGCAGAGGCAGACACCTTTGGAGACAATAAGACACAGAAACCGAGGGAAAAAACACTGTCTAAGCAGCAAGGAGAAGTCCACCCGGAACAGGAACAACTGGAAAAAAGGCAAGAAAAACGTGGAACACACCAAAGAAATGAAAATAGCCGTGCGTCAACCTCACAAAAACAAAGAACACGAGTATACTCTGAGGAAAAAACAAGGACGCACGGGCAGTAGAGACCTCTTACACAAGAAAACCAACCAGAAGAAATCAGCCTTAAAACTAGAACAAACATCGTGCAAAAGCAACTACATGATCCTCAACAGGAAAACAGTTTTAAAAACGCTGAATAAAATTGAGTCCCTCCAACATCTGAAAACGGACGATTTCATCCTGATCGAACCCTACCATCGAGAACAGAAAGCAAAAACGTATCTACATATTAAAGACAGGGCACTCAAAGGACTTACTAACGAGCCATACAAAGATTTTAAAAAAGCAGGTTTTACACTGACAGAAATTGCACAAACAAAGCAACATCCAAGGGGCGGGTCCAGCAATGACAGTGGGGACCAAAAACGCTACTACACATCAAAAGCTCAAGCTCTCTACAACCGGAAAAGATTTGGTTCGAGATCGAAATATATAGAGGAAAACTACAGACACAGGGTGCAGATAAACCGAGAGGCAATACAGGTGCCCAGTAGGCGGAGAGAAATCCACACTACGGATGTAAGAAGGGACGCTCCAGTCTGGAAGAGCGAGCAATTTTGCAATCGCAGAGATCGCTCAGAAGCCTACGATCGCTATCAGACACCGACCACACAGGTTAACAGAATGGAACCAGAGAAGGAGCACAAGATTGACCATAAAGGAGGAGAAAACCACCCAGAGAGAGGAGACACAAAAACACCAAAGGGCCCATGGAAGTGGCTAAAGGGAGCCCTAAACTCTAAACCCGACAAATAGCAATCACCAGGAGGAGCTCCAGGAAAATTATCTCCTCCGTCTCATCTTCAAGAATCACCGCCGAAGAGGCGCCTGTCAATGACTTCATGGAATACGAGAGGCCACCATCATTTAACTAACCCAGATAACCAAGACCTTGGAGCCTTTGACATACTTTGCCTCCAGGAAACGTGGCTAATGGCAAAACCATATCTAGACGGCTTTGAGATAGCATTCTCTTCGGCAACAAAAGGCCTTTTTGGCTGGCCATCTGCAGGTCTTCTAATAGCAATTCGACTGGGGTCAGGGATTGAGATCACAAAAAAAATAACTGAATCATACGGCATTCTTGCGGTTTTAACAACATGGACCCACGAACACAGTGGAGTGAGGGGGAGTGAAACAGCAAAGATAGCAATTATAACTGTCTACCTGAACCCGCAGAAAACGTTGAGCGCAGAGTTTTGCAAAAAATTAGAAAGGGTTGTCAACAATATCTCAGTGGAAGACCCCAAGACACATATAAATCATATGTGGAGACTTAAACTCAAACTGCAATACCATAACGGATAACACCATGGTGAAGAAAGTTCTATCACAAGCTGAAGAAAGAGGAGCAATATGGATGTCTTTGATGAAATCAAGAAATCTACACAATGTTGCAACACTGAAAACATGGGAGGGGACGATACCTACCTGGGAGAGAGGCGAATCGAAGGCCACCCTTGAATATTATTTCACTTCTCACAGTCTGCTACAATACATAGAAGACTATTCGGTATCGAGAACCACAGAGAGTGATCACAATCTTGTGGCAATAGAATGTCGTCTACACTTCCTACGACCCAAAGCTACAACCACCTGATAGAGGTGAATAACCAACTCACTCGCCTACGTCTAACTGCATCTCACATTGAAAACATCACAGATGCCTACAAAAGAGGAGCCCGTTTGTTGGAAACAAAGGCTGCACGTCCGGATTATTTACCCTTCCTGCTACAGTACAGGAAGAAAACGAAGGGTGGTAATCACACCGTAAGCAAAAACAGCCACGCGCATGACAAAGAAGTAGTGGAAAAAAGAAGAACCCTAAGAAAAACGAAAAGACAGGCCAAAATAGCTGACTCGCGGACTGCTTGGAGCAATTTGCAAGCCGAAATAAGGAAATACAAATCCTGGATCTTAGGACACAGACACGCAATGTACCAGAAGGAAGCCGAGGAAATACTTCGGGCGCGGAGTACAAAAAAAACCAGCGATTTTTGGCACTTATCAAAAGACCCAACAAGGCGATAGATACCCGAACCATAAACTTAGTGAGCAAAGAAGCATGGGCCACATTTTTCGAAAAGCTTTTTAAGGCCTCGGTGTCCAGTGAAACTCCACCCCAAATAGCCACAGGTTCCCCATGGATTGACCTCTCTGACAAACAAGAGATGACAATGGCAATAACAAGACTAAAAAAATCAAGAGCTCTGGGCCTGGATGGCCTTAGTAACATAGACCTCAAGCAAAACGTGGAGGAATGGTCAAATTTTATCAGCGTCCTCTTCGAACACTGCAGAGTAACAAGAGCCATCCCAGCATCTTGGGCCAAAGCAGTAATTGTACCGATATTTAAACAAGGGGACAGGGAAGAACCGGGCAACTACCGTCCGATTGCACTTCTCGATATAATAGGGAAAGTCTTCGCAACCCTACTTCTAGGCCACTTTCGCACCTGGCCAAAATGTCACCTGCCAACAATCCTTTTCAATTGGGCTTTCTAAAAAACGGAAGCACCACAGTCAACATCTTAATGTTAAGCCTCATAAAAGCGAAGGTAAAGTAAGGCGCACCCCCAGTATTTATGGCCTTCGTAGACCTGTCACAGGCGTTCGACAGAGTGGACAGGCAAAGACTATGGACCAAATTGGAAAAATGGAGACGCCCGAAAGAATAGATTGAGCCTGTGATGGCTCTCCACATGAACACAAAACTAAGAGTTCGCCTCAACACCCAAGGCGGGCTATCTTGCGAAATACCCTCAAACCCCAGAGTGAAGCAGGGCTGTCCCCTAGCGCCGTCTCTGTTTATCGCCTATCTAGGGGATTTCAAAGAAGCTGAACAATCTGTCAGAGCCTTCCCGCCTAAGCTACTATATGCAGATGATCTCATTTTGTTAGATCAGACGCAGATAGGCCTCCAGCGCCAACTTACCAACTTGGCCACATACATGGAATCAAATAACCTGCAAATAAACAAAAAACAAAGATACTGATACTTGGAAAAAGTTCCTTGAAAAAAAAGACAAACAGCAAATGGTCCCTCGACAAAGTGAACATCGAGGTGGTGCCTACCTACCAAATATCTAGGAGTGTTTATTGATGCATCTGTTAACGAAGCTACAATGCAAGCAACATTGTGGGAAAAAGCAAAAAATCTAGCAGCCCAAATGAAGACTGTGGATAGAAAATATGGGAAATTCTCACTAATACCGGTCATACAATTCTACAAAGGGAAAGTAGTCCCCACGATCACCTATGGGAGGGCCGCAACCTTGAATATGCCAAACACCATCTGGCGAAAACTAGAAGGTTACCTTTGGAAATCCCTACTATGTCTTCCAAACTCGGTCTCAGTGGACCTCATCAGGCGAGAGCTAGGTTTGCTCTCTTTAGAAGCAACAGTAACACTCGGTGCTATGCAACTCCTCAGAAATACCTCATTACTTGAGTCTCCGCCGATTTACAAGACCATTGCAAAAGAAATACCAAATCGCAATCTGACTACCTTAAATGTTTGGGTAGACAAATTAAGAGAGAAGCTGGTGGAGATCGCATGTACAGAAGAACTGCAAGCAAACCCAGTAAGAGTAAAATCCAAAATGGAAGCCCAAGATTGGATCAACACTCTGGAGGAAGCACAGTGTAACAAACTCACAAAACATCTCCCGCCTACCTTTAACAGATTGAAGGGTCCAATGCCATACTGCATAAAGTTTCCAGACAAACAACTAAGGACAACCTACATGAGAGCACGCTTGAATCTCCTCCCAACACGTGAAATTCAGGCTATCAGATTAAAAACAGCCATCAAAGAATGCAGATTATGCAGTGAGTCCAACCAGCCAGAAAGAGTAAGAAATCTCCTAATGCAGTGTTTGGAGCTAAGGGATGTACGGGCTACCTATTTGAAGAGCCTGTGCACCGACTTTGTGGGACATCAGTGAGGAGAAGAATCCGTATGGTGGAACAGGCTGATGTCAGGGGAAAAGACGAACCGGTGAATAGCAACAGCAAACATTTTGGAAGGCGCATTCCACAAGATAAACGCACAAACTGATGTAGCTGGCTGAATGACTGTGCTGGGAACAGACCTTAACCCCACAAGAGGGGGTCTTGTTTAATTTTCTTTTCCTTCTACTTGAACTTTAAATGTCTCTTCATTTTTGTGCGCACCTGGTACTGAGTATCTCAATTATTTTTGGCTGTTTTTGCTACATTTTTCCCTCTTCTCTCCGCTTCTTCTGTTCCTTTCCTGTAATTTCTTAGCTCCAAAGGAACAACTAATACTCTTGTAAAAATTGCTAATGTGATTATAAATAATAAAAAAAAAATATATACTTTCCGTTTGCTCCCAAATCAGAGTCACCAGTTTTCACCTCATAGTTCATCTCAACTTACAAATGTATCAAGGCTGGCACAGCTCTGCAATTAGTCAACAGGAGGACCTAAAAGGGTCCCTGCCACCCAGACTCCAAGCAATTTGTGTGGAGATAGTTCCTCAGAAAGACTCAGTTCCCTGGCGTGAACAGGTGACATGGTATTTCAGGTAGCTCTGGCAGTGCCTCCTGAATCTTTGAATCATACACCTGACACACACACCACCTACTGGGTGAACATTTCCCTGACTCGATAATACCTGGAGGACTCAAGTAATAGCACTGGTCTGCCAGTAAGAATCTTTTATGTGCTAAAATCCATTTTCCTGTTTGTTGTGCCCCCAGCTTCATCACATACAGGCACTTCAAGCACGTTTTGGAGCACATTTTTGAGTGCCAGTGAGTATTAATACTCACTGGCACTCAGTATAAAATATCTGTACAATTCTTTAACCACTGCATGTCTGCCCTGCAACTGAGATACAGCTGTACCCAATCTGTTGACAATCACAGTGACAAATTCCCTCCCTACCACTTTACACAACTGTCTGGCCACAATGCATCTTAGAAAAGGGTGTCCAGAGTATGGGGTGTGTGCCTTGACTGACATTAGCACTCTTCCTTACATCGTAGTGCTCACACACCAGCCAGACATTGTTTGCATAATTGTTCTTCGAATGGCAAAAAACCTGGGGTATACCATTCTCTCTGGATCTGAGGAACAATCACCCTTTTCCCTACATGTGCAGCCCCATGTTGCACATTGCAAATAATGTAGGAGAGGGCACGGTACCACTAGAAGACCATCTTTAGATCGCCAAAGCTTGCATGAGTGTAGCATTAACCCTGCCTTGATCAATGCATTATTTTCAACATCTTGGATATTTTCCTGTATTTCAGCAAGTATAATAAGGGTATAATAAGGATGGGCGAGGGACTGCACCGGATATAGGGGAGATAGTTTAACCTCCAAGAAACTGGGGATATGGCAGCTCCCTTTTTTGCTGTCTCAGCATGGTTGTTTCCCCATGTAACATTGTCATTGAGGTTTTTTGGTGGATGGCACACCTGACAACTGCGAACTCTTTGGACATCATTAGTAACATATCGAAAGCATCAACATACAGCACATGTTTTATTGGTCTACCAGCTACAGTCAGGAACCCACTCTCCCTCCAAAGCAACCCATAGTCATGCACCAACCCAAACTCAGAATATGAATCCATGTACAGTGTTATGCTCTTCGCTCTAGTAAGGTTACATGCTCTTGCAAGGTTACATGCAAGGAGTTCAGCAATTTAGGCAGAAAATATGTCGGGTATTTGTGCACTTTCAATCACTTAATTTCAATTCCTCCAATCAATAGTATTTATTTCAACTGTAGGATTACAATCTTAAAACCAAATATAAAAAGAATGAAAACGATACATTGACATATAAAATACCTCATAAGAAATATAAGAAATGCGGTATACAATTTCAAATCCATACCCAAATCTCTAGCAGCCATTTACAGTAGGACACATGTCATTAAAATAGATATCATATCATGCAGTGCATATAAGCTCCATTCATCTCTCAAACATGAACTGTCCAAGCAGCTTTCGACTTCAGGATTTCAAAGCGGGGCATCAAACACATATTTTTGTAAGAACAGCTGTTACCAAAATCCAATCGTGGGGCACAATACCATCCAGGCTCAGCAGCAGTGAGGAAGGATTACAACTGAGCAATCATGCTAGCAGAATTCAATAAAACAAGTTAATATTTTGAGGGACATGAAGCAGAGAGATGTTTTTATTTTCAATAATAATGCTGTAATTGTGCGTTGCCTTGCTACAATATGCTGCAACCTAGTACCACATTTCCTGAAGATTGTATAGCTAAGGCAGAAACTGCGATCAACCTCAAACAAGGCAGCAATCCAGCTGCAGCTGAATCTAGTGAGGTGCTACAATAGGCAACAGGGCAGTGCTTGTCGTTCTTTTTCTGTATTAACACCATTTATGAGTGGCATTTTCTGTCATGACAGTATTGAACACATGGCTTTTTGTAGTTGGCCAAACTAAGAGCTGGGGTGCAGCTAAGATTTCATTGTACCTCCTGCGATGTATCTAGCAATATCTTCACTGATTCTCTGGAGGGAAGCTTCTCGTACGTGGCCAGGGAAAAGCAGAAGCTCCCTGACTGAGAGGCAGGAAAACACTGAATCAAAATAAACCTTCAGATGTTATTCTTAATGACACCCATGTGCTTTGCAATATGCCTGCATGGTTTATTGTGACACAGATAAATAATTCTGAAGTTGTCTTGACCAACAACCTTATTTACCTTTCCCCCCTTTTTTAGTAGTGAGAGGATGAAGAGGGATGAAAAAATGAGGATGACCAGAAGCGGTTAGAAGATGCCATATTCTAGTCTTTTGAAACTGTTAACTAATGCTGGGAAGTTTAAAACACACACAGCTGAATAGAATACGAGTCAGAGGCAGAAACTGCAGGTTGAAACGCTGCAGGCAAACACACTGTGGAAGGCAGCACGAAGGCTGAGGAGAACGGTGTGTAGGGAGACCAGGCCAAGAGAAGCTCACTGGTTTATTCCTATAAGCAGCAAGAGCCACCAGAAGCAAAGGAAGATAAAGCGGGAGCCAAACGGCTAATGGGACACACCCTCAGTCAGCGAACCGTAGGAGAAGAAGACAGAAGGATGTGAGGAAGGCCAGAGCTGACCGGTAAGCCCAGAGAGAGCAAGTGGGTTACCGGAGCGCTTGAGTGTCACATTATTAACAGCACGAGAACGCTCAATTAAAGTAATTGGAGGAACAAATACAAATACGAAGAATGTAAAGAAAGGGTCAGTGACGCAATACTTGGAAAGAGAGATTGATACAAATACGAACAGTGTTAAGAAAGGGTCAGTGACCCAATACTTGGAAAGAGAGATTGATACAAATACAGTGTGAAGAAAGGGTTGGTGACCCAATACTTGGAGAGAGAGGTTGAAATGAATACAAACAGTTTGAAGAAAGGGTTAGTGACCCAATGCATGGAAAAGGACATTGACACGAATACGACCAAGAAAGGGTCGCAGACCCAATATTTGAAAAGAGGACTTGATAACAATAAGAACTTTTCTAAAAGGGTTGGTGACCCAATAATGTAAAAGCATTCTTTCTTGGATGAGAGAAAGATTGAGTGGAGAACGGAAAAGCCCTGGCAGGATTGTGTACCAGGAAAACAGTGAGTCTGGGACTCACACCCATAAAAGGATATTAAGCCCTGATAGAAAAGTAAACCAGGCACTGCGTGAGTCTGGGACCCACACCTAGGAAACAGAACTGTGATATCCTGGTAAGCAGTGAGCTTCTTACACTGGGGTGAGTTTGAGGGACATTCTGACCAGTTTGTGGAGGGGACCAAATGGAACAGTCACTGGGAACAATACATAAGTGGACACACATTTATTAAGAACAACCAACATTGGACATTTTTAAGTGTAGGCAGGCGATACGGCAACTGTGCTCGGGACGTGATGATGATGGGTGAAGTTTTTGGATGGAGGAAGAGGAAGTGAGGGACAGGGGCAGGTTAGAGGCAAGGGAAAAATGTTAGCTAGCAGGCAGATGAGAGGTAGGTTAAGAGGGTAACTCAGAGGCAAGGAGGTAGGCTTTTAGTTTGGTTTTGAAAAAATCTGTGTGGGCTGTTTCTCAGATGTCTTTGGGAAGCGAATTTCATGCAAGTGGAGCCAGAATAGGTGTGAAGCGACGGAGTTCAAATAGAGTCCTGGTAGTGAAGTTAATCATCTGGTTGAAAGGACAGAAAGCATAGTTGGGGAGACCAAAGCGGATGCTGGCACAGTAGTCTAGTTTAGAGAACACAAGAGTGGTTTAGAGATGCTTAGCAGTGTTGAAAGGAAGTACCTAATATTTCGGTGGTTGAGGTGAGCTGCTGTCCCAGATTTGAAGGTTAAAGTAGAGAAGGTGTGAGAAGGGTCATAGATGATGCTCAGGTTTCTAGCTGATGCAGAGTAGGGGAGAGTGTGCATGTAAGCGTCCCCAAAAATGCACCCCCCTTAGTGAGAGGCAATAAAGGACACACCCCAGGAGGGGAATGAGACCAGGACCAAGTGCGGGTGAGATCAAAAGAGCTTCATATAGATCAATATAGGGCATGCAAAGGTCTCTGCAAACTCCGAGAGCGCTCTGTCTGACAATAGCAAAGACAGGCCTACTTATTTCCAGAACACGTCATGGTTGACACAAGCTATAGGGGACACATAATAGTGGGCATTGGGTGGTGATGTCTAGGGGGTATACACAGTAGATAGCTGCTCCTCCAGGATTGGCTGACGTTGGTGCTGCGCCACGTGGGGTTGGAAGGTCAGCTGGGCTCATCGGGGTGGAGTGCCGGGCCGGACATTTCTTGTAACGATGATTGGTAACTAAACTGACATTTGCCCTTTTGGCCACACATTCACACCCATTCGTCACACTTCATGCTTCCGTTGGTTTGCAACTCTTGTAAGCACTGACCTTAGATCAATACGCAGACAGGAACATTGATGTGCAATCTGAAGTGTCCCAATATATCAGTTTTGAGGATACCTTAGGTTCAAACAATCTGGTCGATGTGCATAGTCAGGGGCATGGGAGGGGTCACTTGACCACCCTGTCTTGGTAGATTTGGTGAGGGATGGTATTAAGATCTGTTGGTACAAGGGTGGGTGCCCTCCTTTTGAGGGCCATTAACTTAGGGTCGGCGGAGATACCACTGGCCCATGGGGGGCATGTGACTAGTGCCTGAGATGTGGTGGGATTTAGGACCAGGTAGCTCGTAAGTCATGGAGTCAGGCTGTGGCGGCCTCTGACATGGGGGAGGCGGATGCTTGAAATGGGTCCAGCAGGGTCGGGAGGGGAGGCGAGGCTGTGCTGTTTGAACACCAGCTATCGCTGGAGGGCCTGGGCGGGAGGAGGGGGAGATGGCCTTGCAGCTCTGTGCGTGGCATCCTGCACAAGGCGCTATACTGTCCCATGGGTGCGGGTGAATAACAACACGTGGGGTCTCTAAGTGGACTTGTATGCATTTGCATTAGAAGGGATACTAACTGGGGGCCATACCCTTTAGCACAACAATTCACATCTATAGTTGACATACGAACATGAGGTAGTGTTAGGCAGGTGTATATATAAAGAGGGCAACACATGTTATTGCATATTCAGTCTATGTACATCTTTACATTATAAACAATATCTGTTGCATATTACTCTTTGCCCATTCTTCTTCACGTTAGCAGCTAACGTTAGTCAACATGACATATGTTACATAAATGGTTTCTGCACATTACAAGAGTGTTCGGGGGAAGGTAGGGGTGTGGGGCGCCTCACAGTCTAATGCTGGGGGCTTGGTACAGGGTCAGGGCATGCAGGTTTTGGGCTGGTTTCAGTTACTTTCTAATGTTCCCGTTCATGGCTGGGGCAATGATGTTCTGCGGAAGGTTAACAGTTACAGTGTTTTATTTTGTTGTTTGTTCGTGTCTGGTGGCTCGTGAGAACGAGTCCTCAGCGGATTTGCCATGCGGTGGGGGGTGGGGGAAGTGTGGGCCTCTGTGAGCACGGTCGAGTGGGGGTCAAGCTGCAGCTTTCAGTGTGCACGTTGGCTCTGCCTGGGTTAGATCTGAATGTTGCTAGCAAAATGGAGTTGGCTTAGTAGAAGATGGCGCCTGTGTTCTGCCCCATAACATGGTGGTGCAGCCTCACGTGTCGGTCTGCAGCCGCCCTGCCGCTGGGGGCCGGTGGACTGCCGCCAAGTCATGAGTCTTCACCAGGGTGGGAGATGCAGTGGGAGGGGGGGTCCTATTGACCTATCCTCCCCTACAAGTGTCAGGTGTGAACTGGATAGGCAGAGGAAGAGACGAGAGAGAGCTTTTGGCAGAGAAGAAGAGCACCTCTGTTTTGGTAGAGTTTAACATTCGAGAGTGCAAAGTCATCCAATATTTAATGGCAGAGAGACAGTTGGAAACCTGAAACCGTGGAAGAGTAAGAATGAATACAAAAGGGAACACCCATACCCATTTTAAGGATCAGTCACAATACCCTGGCAGGAGAGTACAACAGGGGTAAAATGAGGAGTAGCCAAAGGAAAAGGAAATAACCATACCCCTTTAAGGATAACTGAGATACAGAGAGTGGGATAAACTGAATATTTAAAAGAACTGTGTATTTAAACGACAATCAATGGAAGAGTCTTCCTCCTTGATCTGTGATAAAAAGACATTCAACCTACCAGAAGAAATCAAGGGGAAGGGAAGACCCCTTTCCTGGTGGAACTTTATTCCTTTGTTTTCAACACTGTAGAACTTTGTTTTGAAATCTGAGAGACAGCTACAAGTACCTAGCTAACAGAAATCTTCTTTTTACACTTTATATTGAGTTTAGTGTTTAAGCGTCAGTTTAGGGTTTTGGACGGGTTCAGGACGGAGTTCAGGACGGGTTCAGGACGGAGGATGCACTTTTGTTTAACATAAAGACACAGATATTTATTAGTTTTGTTGAGGCAGGGAACCCCCTTTTAGGATTAGGGATAGATAGGAGTTCTCCCAATCCCCTTATTATTTTGTGGTAAATAAAAGTTTAAAATCAATACTTAAAATACCACTGTGTCCCAGTCTTCTGGAGTGCATCCAAGGGTTCTGGTGGGCTGGTGTGTGAAAATGTGTCATTGCGTATATGGGGCTTACCATGCAGCATAATCTAGTATTGAGTTGCCCCCAAGAAGGATCTCATTTGAGTAATAGATGTGGGCTCATGCAATTAACTTTTTTAAAATAATGTTTATTAACTTTAAACATTTGGTAAGACAAACAACAACTTAAATTCACATTCCTCAAAATCTTCAGATAATAATACTGTTAAATAAAAATGACCATGGTACAACAAAAGGCACAGTGTGCTACAATTCTGTAAACATAATTATACATTTATGAAATATTCATCTTTATGAAAATCAAAATCAAGTACACTAAGGTGGTGTCAAATCAGAGGGCCAACTAACAGAAAATCATCTCATATGGAGTAGAATAGATCCGAGCCAGTTCTAGCCGCTCTAAACCTGTGAAGTTCACTTTCTGAGGTTGACCAATGTCTTAAATCTTTCTTCCATACTTCAAATGTTGAACAGCTAGTACTCTCTCATTACACTGTTTCTCAAGTATCAGGCCCAGAGTTTCACATTTAGTGGTTAATTTACCTTTTTTCTACCAAGAATATGTAATTCAGGAGAGGCTACCCATACCCACCCTGTAATGTCCAATAGAAATGCATTACCTGACAACACAGTGACTGGATTACTACACATCCCCAAACCATGTGCAAGAAGTCAGCAGTCTGAAACCATCATCTTGGGCAGGTGGCAGAATAGTCTGTGCAAATGTATGTATTAGTGCTGGCTAGCATTGGTAGAGACCTCTTTAACGTGCTGATGAATGCGTCATAATTCTATACTATCTGTTGAAGCTTCCAAGTCTCTACCCTAGCTGTCCCTGACCTTTAATGCTACTGGAGAGATATGTTAAATACATGCTTTATATAATAACACAATTTGTCTCCCTCCAACAAAGTTTTAATTGCAGTCATAATCTTGTGTTTGGGCAGTAAATTGGGTAAATCGAGACAGGTTTTAGCAATTGCTGATGGTGAAGCCACATAAATTAAAAACGAACCCTTCTGAATGTTCCCTTTCACACAGAAGTCTCAAAATGGTATTACTATACCATCCTTATATAGGGCACCCAATGTTTGACAGCTTTGTCTGTGCTATATCTTCCGACACATAATACCCACAGAGCCTCTTAAAATACTAATCCCCCATAAAGGATGGCTGCATAAGGCTACAGATGAGACTATCCTTTGTGCCCCCACATTTGCCCATATATCTCTGATTGTGTCGACAGATGCTGGGAAGATCTTAGCAGTTTTATTTTATTTTTGTATTTTATTGTTTAAGGTGCAGATTTAGCTCAAGAGCAGCAGAGCATTGCACAAGGTTTGGGATGCCAGCATTTGGACTGGCATCTTTTAACAGTACTGTAAATTGTGTTCTGTACGTCCTTTGGGATTAGTCCTTTGCCAGGTGCTGTTGATGGTCTCGTCAGCCCAGAGGATATTCGGAAATTCATGATCTACCACTTCCTGTCTCATTCTACTTTGCAGAGTCCATCCCACCAGGATAGAACATGCTGCAGCTGTGCTGTGTAATAGTAGCATCTAACGTCAGAAACACTTAGTGTCCTATTCTCTGTAGACATTTTCGGTTTTGCAAAGGCAATAAGTGGCATGCTAATCCCCAATAACAGTCTTAGCAATGAAGTGTCCAGAGGCCTAGCAAAGGCTATTGGTGAGATCATGTGCATTATATGAAAAAGTATTAAAATCACAATTTTACACGTAAGCGATAGAGGTAAAATAACCCATGTATTGACAATGCTAGTCAGTCTAGGTGATATGCTCCTCAAATTGTCATGATAAATCTTATCGAAGTAAACACTAATCATCACACCCAGATAACAAAATGAGCAAGTGCTGATGTTTAAAGGCAAGCCGTCCAGCGTTGTGTTTTGAGATCTGGGTAGTGAATACATTACGGACTTAGATCAGTTGTTCAAAATACCAGCTACCGCACCATATTGTTAAATTGTATGCAACATAGCTGGAAAAGTGGTGCTGGGCTGCCTAATAAATAATAGAATCTCATCTGCGTACAAAGATATGACGTGATTGTTTTTAGCCAGGGGTATGTCCCTTACTAGAAACGTCTTTTATTAGTTAACAAGTCAGCTATAATTAGAGCAACTATTGTAGCCAACAATAGGTAGCCTTGCCTGGTGCCCCTTCTTACATCTTATTGCTCTGATATCGCATCATTGGTCCTAACCCTACAATCGGCTTGCTATACAGCAGAGCTCACCATTGTTGAATCAATGGCCCAAAGCCAAACTGCTGGAGAGTCACGCGCATGGACAACCAATCAATGGAATCTAAAGCCTTCTCATCTAAACTGCCCATGGCAAAATCACCCAAGTTAGAGTTTACCTAGTCCAGGACCAGAAAAAGCCATCACAAACTGAGAGAAGTATTCCTGCCAGAGTCGAATCCAGCTTGATCATCTGCAATTATCAAAGGCACAATCCACGAAATCCTGCCTTCAAGAACTTCACTCAGCATTTGTACTTCAGTGTTTATTATGGGTAATCGTCTACATGAAGCACACATTGTGGCTGGGTTATCTTGCTATAATGAGAGTATAATACCTGCCTCACTAAGTGAGGGTGGCAAAACCCCCCTCCCAAAAGCCACCTGTATACATGTTATACAAATGTGGTATTAACAGTTTACTAAAAGTGGCATAGGATTCCACAGGCAGAAAGAATATCAGGACCTGGAGCCTTGCCTTTTTGCATGTTTCAAATAGCCTAGTGAAGATCTTGCATATTAATAGGTGCCTCAAATCACGATCTTCAAAAGTTAAACGGGGCAAAGTAATACCATGCCATGCAAAAAATCTACAATTCTGCCCTGTTCGATTGGGGCATATAAAGTCGGATACAATTCCTTGAAAGTGCCATTGATTAAACACAGATTGAAAGTAATCATCTCATTGGCTAACTCTGTATGAGTAATTTGTTTTCTAGCTTGTGATTTCAATACCATCCAAACTAGTGCTTTGCCTAATTTGTCTCTGAATTCATGTTGAAATCTAGCAAATTCATTGAGTTCAAACTTGCTAAATGTCTCATGTGCAAGATGAAAAGTAATTTGTTTCTGCCAGTTGCCACTGCTGAGTATGTACTGTGACATCGATCATGAATTTAATCTGGTGGTCTAAATCTGTAACCTCCCTATTAACCTGTGTCAAACTCCCAGGCGACAGGCCTTAACAATCAATGCATATTAACCTTAATGGACTCTCATACCTTTGGAGTTGACTGCCAGTCTGACAGGATCCTGGATTTCAATCTATACTATATGCACATAGGCAGTGCTGCTCATAATAGAGGACCCAGCCTGGTATTGGTGTAATAAACCTGCCTAACCTATTTCATGCCTAGAGATGAGAATGGTCAGATAATGACCTATCCATATACCAGTTAACAGGACACATATCAATGCATGCAAATATGCTCCATTGTCACATACGAGACTCCTGTCTCACTGGGATGTCGCTCCTTCCAAACAGTGCATAGTTGAAATGTCTCCAATATTAGTGAGATTGTCATAGCTGGTATGCCAAAAAGGGGCCAGTATATCTAGAACTACCTGTTAAGGATTTCAATCAGGCGACGCACACCTTAGTCTCGGCCCAGTATGCAGCAAACGACTGAAATGCTTATGCTTTTATGTTAGATTCTATATTGAGATGGTACACCACTCATATCACACACCCTTTTCAAATACCCCGGGTCACTATGGACCATGAACCAGGCTGGTTGATAAAATGTAATATATAGTTATTTAAAAATTCAAAGAAATCATACACTTTTTAAGATGGGGCAGCAATCACCAATGGGGCGATAATAACAATAGGAATGTAAGCAATGCACTTAGCTTAACCTTCTTCTAACACATCTACAAAACACCAGGTAATAGGAGCACTTTTTGATTTTAAGTAATATAGCACTTGAGTTAGAATTTCCACCTGCAATGTTCCCTCCACCCACAAATAATCAATTCTGAGTGGATAAACAGAAGCAGCAGGTTATCAGGAATGATAAATGGAAAACAGAATTGAAATCCGACCTTCCCTGCCAAACAAGAGAGAAAACAGATTTTAAACCCTGGCAATGCTAAAAAATGACACTGGATGAATGAATTAATTAATGTATGTAAAAACCTTGAAACTAATATTATTCCTCACTACAGCAACAATGTACAAGTACTTACAATCACAGGCAATGGATAACCAAGAGCCTACAGTCCAAATTAAGTGGCAGGTTTAAAACAGAATGCCTCAAATGACACGTTGGAAACTTTGCAAACTTTGCAATTCCCGCCTGAAATTACCCATACGGTTTTTAATAAAAACGGGTGAAATACACTGATTTAGGCTAATTATACGCACAGGTTACATATTATGTGCAGCACAGATCAGTACAATGCACCGGTCTGTGGGACCTTGTTTCGCCTTTCTGATACATTTTGGTAATGTTAAACATGAAATATTTGGCCTACAATTCCGTAAGTTTATACACAGATGCACATTATCCCCAGGGATGTATGTACCAAATGTTATGTTTGCAACATTAATACTTTCCTTGTAATCTGTCAGATTTTGTAACTTCTGCTCCCCATGCAGCAATGAGTTCTACCAAGTTTGAAAAGAAAGCCCCTAAAATAAGATTTGAAACTGCTAACTTTTTACATTTTTACTAATTCCTGCTGCAGAGATAAAGAGTCTTTAAAGTTTCTTTAGAAAATAGTCATTGGCACCAAAAGGCAGTTCCTTTGTTGGGTCATTTTCTTTTTCTTTAACTTCAACTGCTGCCAACTGTCATTTCCTTTCAAGGCAAACGAGGGGTTTCCAATTTAATTGAAGGTTTTATTGCCTCTTATACTTGAAGGTTAGTGTCCCAGGACTTCTATTGTCCCAGCCTGCAGCACAGACAAATGTCTGACGAGTGTGTGAACTTTCTTTGTCCTGGCCCATTCAAAGTTTTCAAGATGGCAATTTTCACCTACGTGTCCTGGATTCATGGTGTGTCTCCCATCCTTGGGGAAGTTTCATGGCTTGCTACTGGAATGACTGGTTTTTCTGAGAGCTTGCAAATCCAGCCCATGTGTTTTAAACTCTTTAATTTCTTACTTTAGGTCCTGAATTAAAACAAACCTGTGAAAGAAGATAGTCTATATGTGTATTATCACCACTGACATAATCCCTTTACATTGCTAAGTAAGCAGGCTTTCATTAACAATTCAGGCCATTTTTTTCCTTCAGTTAGCAAAGCTCATTTTTCCACATGTGTTACAAACTGCTAGCATTTCTTTCTTTAATTCGGTTTGGCAGCTCCTTCAGTTTGCCACTGTTTTTGCAGCTGTAGTAATTTCCTTGAATGCAGGAGTTTTATCTAAAGCATAGATACATTTGACACTTGATCTGGCTCAGAGACTCACAGTCTCTTTGAACTGCTGAGCCTGGATACTTTTTGGCAAGAAATAAACAGCACAGTGAAATATGCTGGGCATGACAGGGCCTTTTTAATCAGTGGTTTCAAAATGAACAGATGGAATTAGCATCCAAACAGCATTTTTAAAGGGTGAAATGTTTAATTTTGAAGGGGATTTTTGGCTTTTGCAGGAAAGCAGTGCTGCCTTTCCACTTGATTCCATATATATGTCTCAGAACACTGTCATACTTTTTCAGTGTATCCCCTTGTTCAATCTTGCGTGAAGCGTGCTAGACAGGATGGTGCAGCCATATTTTGTTGCTGCCAAAACACAGTTTTGAGGTCCTTGTGCGCACAGGAGCCAGCGCAGCCAGGTTGTTGTTTCTTGCGCAAATGCAGCTTGGTGATGTGGTGCAATGCCATTGAGCGGGTCAATATATCCCACATACCCAATCATGTGTCTAAAACTCAAATAGTCCCCCAAATAATCATGCAACCAACTTGATCCAGAAGCAGTTGTGGCATTTTCTCTAAAGAAGGATGGAATCACTGATATTAGGTGCATATGTATTCATCAAGAAAAACTTGACAACCCTTAATGGACCCCTCTGGCCTACCTATCTATCCGAATCATCTGAATACTTCGCACATTCAAATTGAACCTCTGTTGCCATACCCCTAGTGTTAGGGAGAATTCTCAGAAATGTGGTAATTCCCACCACATTGGAGACCCCCAGCAACTTTGCTGGAATTTGAGGACTTGATTTTTTTTTTACCTGGAGACAGTGTGACCCTTTTTTCTCACTCATTCAATTATTTTAATGTGATTTTGTACACAGTGTTTCTTTTGGTTGTGGAGTCTGACAAACTCCATAGGCTTCATATTTTACATTGGGTCACACAGCACCTTCAGTGCAGTTTTTTGCCATTTCTTTTTGGAAAGGTCCTTCTTGAGATTTACTCTGCGTGCCAAACCAGGTTTGGTCCCATTGTTCCCTTTGACTTTGGTGGGATTCACGAGTGAAGCTCGCCTCTGGCTCCAGGGTGTCTGTGGTAGGCAGGAAGTGAGGGAGGTGCCCAAAACTCCCTGTGCTTGTGGTGATTGGCCGCTGACTGTCCAGCAAGGATAGCCACCCTGCTGGGTGACTGACAGCTAGGCTGGAATGAATGGGAGAGAACTGAATAAAAGGTGAGGCTTTTGGCTTGGAAGGCAGAGTGGACCACTGAACGAAGGAACCGAAGAAGAACTTGAAGAGGACGCCTGCTGCAACTCCTGGACTGTGAGTTGCCCAGTGAAGCCCCGCTGCAGTGCTGAAACGGCAAGTTTTCATCGACAGAGAACCGCCTGCAAGGACGACTTCTCCCCTTGAGTTGGTGGGACCAATCAACTCCAAAGTAAGCCACCTGGACATCCATCCCGGAGCTGGTTGAATTTCCGCACAGTTGCTGCTGGAAACCGTATAACCAGGGAGAGAAACACCAGATTGTGTGTGTTGCTTTTAAGCTGGCCAAGACCTCCAGAAAGATCCTCCGGACTCCCAGGAAGCAGGACTGAGCCCCCCTCAACAGAGTGCAGGGCCCCAGAAGCAAGGAAAGTCCATCTCGACAGCCAGGAACCATGGTGTTGCTATTTGCGGTAGACGTGAGTAGATGAAACACTGAACAGCCACTCAAGGTGAAGTTTGCCGGTTGCAAGTTTTGACCATCCTAGTGCATTGCAGGAGTCCCCCGACGTCCTCCCTCTTGTCCCCATGACTGTAGCCCAGGAACAGTGAGACCTGCAGAGCTGCACAGGAACATGAGTCATCTGCTGCATCTTTTTCTTCATCTTTAAAGGTACTGTACAAAGTCTGAGAGAACTTACCTCTTGCTGTAGAGTTGCTTGTATTTTCTACTACTCATAAATCCAATCAGTTTGTGGCCCTACATTTGGTTCTTCTTTTCTCCAAAGACTTCTCAAACATTGTGCAAAGACTTCTCCATTTACTTACCAGAAGTGCTTCATCCTATATAAGACTTTTGCCCATTGACTTAGGCCTAGCCCATTGTACTGAATGACTCTTTCTGGAGGGATCCAAAAGTATTTGCCTGCATAAGAATATTTGTGGTCTCTTGTATATTCTAGATACTCTTTTCCTTTGAATTATTACTGTATGATTCTAAATGCAACAGTGATATATTAATCATCCCCAGCACCCAAGCAATTGAAGTCACCTGAGGGTGTAGGTAGTGTCTGTGGGTCATCCAAAAAGTGTATCTACTGATTTAGAGATATTAAGAGTGTGTATTTGAGTGTTACTATTATATTGCTCCCTTCTGAAGAATGCTTATTGTAACTGACTGATAAATAAATTAATAATTGTTTATTCAAGAAACCTTGAGTATAAGAGTTTATTTGAATACTTGTAACTGTAAATCACTTTGTAACTCCACTACAGCTCACATTGACCCTTCTTGAGATAAGCCTGGCTGCTCAATACACTACCAAAACGGTGTAGAACAAGCTTATACCAAAGTATGAGTTTCCTATACCTGTAGTCAGAGTTTTTTGTAGTGTCCCCAGAGGGTTCTGCATACAAACTTTGTCTAAAACCTAGCAGTAGGATGAAAAGTATAATCAACACTTCATTTGAATGCATTTTCTGTACCATAAATACAACTATTAGATGTCTCTTTAGGTCCGAAATAACTATGTATCTTCTATTAATGCCCCCAAGTTTCAAAGTCAAACATTCCAAATCCTTAATCATGTCTGCCCTGTAACCAGTTGAAACGGCAAACACCAACAAAAATCACCAATGCATGCAATGTAGAGGAGATGAAAACAGTCATCTAATTTTTCCACAATAAACTGTTAAAATACAACCCCCTTTTGCCTCCTATGCTTCTGTAATCCAACCTAAGAAGCAACAATAATGCGTCAGTGGCCCAACAAACCACCAGATGACCATCCCAATCTTAGATAACAGTAAACATTATATTAAAGGTGAAAGGATGTTTGTGGTCTTTTCTTGGTCTTCTCTCGTCTGTGAGCAAGTGCGACACCCACCCAAGCGCCTGATGGAAGCAGGCATTGAGGTATATGCGTTTAGTAAAGGAAAGTATACATGTGCAGCGTAACCTGCTGCCTGCAATTAATATGCAAACTGACAACATATTGAAATCTATGTTCTTGTGAATTCAGTAAAGTCTAGCAGTTGTGCACATCTAACTGACAAAAAGCGAATTAAGCTTCTATGCGTATCAAGACTAAGGCCCTTGTTATGAGTCTGACGATAAGTGGTATAAATGTCAGTAAATCAATTACCACTGCTTTTAGCACTCTCCCGAATTACAGCTCACCAAAAATCAGTGCTAATTCCACCAGCAGAATTAGCCCTGGTGGTAATTCCACCAGCAGAATTACCGCCAGAAACACAAATGCTAATTCTGCCAAAATACAAGGCGAGATACCAGAGAAATACTGCCAAACATTGGAAGTAATTCCACCAAAAACATGGAGTTCAGTCACCTCCAGCTGAAAGTTGGAGGTAAACGCCTCCAGGTGATTTGAATCAAACACATGTGCCAATAATAGCCCTCAAAAGTGTATTTAAGGCCCACACCCTCCCCAAACACACTTATAAGACACATGCAGCCACAACCAGACATGAATTACGGTATCCCCAACCTGCTGCTGTTCATTGAGCTCCAGCAACATGCAAGGTTACCACATGGAAGGATACAGACAGCACAAAGACGGAGGAGATGTGTGTTGGGGGGCCATCCATACCACATGCCCATCCAACCCCTTGGGCTCTGTCTGATGGACAATTGGTCTTGCTATATTGCTTGGACCGGAACACCATAGCAGACCTGCTGACACTGATGCAGGCAGATCTCCAAAGCCCCACACACAGCAGAACTGCAATCCCACCCCTGCTGAAGTTGGTGTCCGTCCTCCACTTCTGGACCACAGGCATATTCAAGCAGACTGTGGGGATGCTGCATGGTATGTCCCAGCCAACATTTTCAATAGTTCTGCAGCAAGTGTTGGATGCACTCGTGAGGCATGCCCATCGATACATCTCGCTACCCACCACGCAGGCCTAGGTGCATGCAGCAAAGGCATCATTCTATGCCATTGCCCATTTCCCTAATGTAATTGCAGCACTTGACTGCACACATGTGGCAAAGGTGCGCCCCAAGGAAGTGCATTCAGCATATAGAAATCATAAATGGTACCAATCCATGAACATCAAGATGACCTGTGATGTGTATCTGACCATCTTCCACTGCTGCCCCCGATTCCCCGATTCCAAGGTTCAACACATGATTCCATGGTCCTGAGGAGAAGCACCCTTCCTGTATACATGGATTCGCAAAGAGAACATTGTACCTGGCTCTTGGGTAAGTAGGTCATGTAATGATGATGTTGAACAGAGGCACACATGGAGACAGCCATGAGCTCATATGTGAGGAAGCACCAAGTCTCATAACCCATATACCATGTGGTACTCATTAGCCCATGGCCCATAATCCAAATTATGATGGCCACAGGGATACATGGGTACATACTGAATACTCCTTCACAGCCACTATGACCCCTCCGCCCCCCATGCAGTATAGGGAGGAAGCCCTTCACACATATGAGCACACAAAGGCCACCAGCACAATAGTGAATTAAATTGGCATGCAGAACCAAAAAAGTACTGTTGAACACTCTCCTTCCTGCTGTTGGTGACTCAGGCAATCCACTGCTACCATCGTTGTTGACACCGGTGAGGAACCTTGGTACAGCGTAGGAGACAGCCTACAGTGAGGATCACAAGAGGACCAGGACATGCACAAAACACACGTTTGGACTACTTAAGAGAAGTCTCAGGTTTCTCCACCAGACAGGGGTGGCACTAATGTGTACTTCATAAAAAGTAGGTAAGATTTTCATCACGTGCACTATGCTGCACAACATGTTCATACACCAAAATATACCCATGCCTCCATATGAGGACATTGGATGCCCTGACTCTTGCGAAGAGGAAGAGGAAGATGCAGGGGATGAGAGGGCACCTCACAACAGACGTGAGGAATTGAGAGACAGACTTATTGTCTGAAAAGACAGTAAGTGATAACTATTTCTGAGAGCACATATTGATACTTGTCACTAACTACCACTGTATTCACATGTATCACTATAATGAAATGAGCACTGGATCCACTGGCTGTAACAAAAAATGATTTATTGTAAAGTTTAGGACTTCATCCCCAATACCATGAACCTTCCCACACCCACTTCCCCAACACCCTGACCCTCCCCACAACCTCAGGGTCTCCAGTCTGTCCCATCAATGTGTCCGCTACCTCCTTCTCTTGTCCTGTTGTCTTGTCCTTATTGGTGTGGTTGCATGACATGTGCAGTGCTGTCAGCACCTGGGTGCCATGCTTGACATAGATCCCTCAGTTGGGGTGGCTGACTCAGAACTTGCAGGTTCACTGTCCTGAACTTCCTGCATGGTAAAGGGGATGTCCCTGAAAATAGTCTCATGTATGGCAGAGATATATGCTCAGCCAACCCCTGCACCCTTTGTCTCATGAGGGTGTTGCTGGCAATGGCCTCAGCCGCACAGCGACCCAGACAGTCCAGGGTTGTGGCCAAGTGCCTGGCAGCACCCACCACTGCAACTCACATAGCCTGTGAGTGTCAGAGTTGCTCCTGTGCTATCTGTTGCATTGCCTTCTGGTGATGCTCAATCTGTGTGAGCCTCTACCAGATGGCATTAGGTGCGTGTTCTTGCACTGGCCTGGGAGACGGATGGGGGCACCTTCCCTCGATACCAGACGTCTGACCTGCTTGCATATCATCCTCAGGTGGCAAATCTGTGTTCACGGGATGCCAATGGAGGGCACGGCAAGAGGACAAGGGGGAGGGTGCAGAGTGCGTGGGCATGATGCTGAACAGGGAGGGTGAATCTGGGGACATCTGCCTCACAGGGGCAGCTGGAGAGGTTGAGCCAGTGATGGCAGACTCGGGTGCTGCTATGTCAGTGGATGTAGTGGCCTGGTCCTGGGCCAGCACTTGGATGGCTCGGTTGATCATCGGACTCCCCAACAGTGGTGGGAGGAATCTCAGTGGTGGGTGATCCTGCAGCCACTGTCATGGTGTGCCTGTTCCCCCAGAGGTGGCAGCAGCAGTGCCATTGCAGAGGGGTGTTTGTGGGGTCTTCTGGGCACTTCCCGTCAGAATCACGCTATGTGGGCCAAGGTGAGCCAGGTATCGAAAAACTGACTGGCTATTATGTTGGAGATGGCTTCGTTCAGCTGTGTCCCAATTCCATACTACAATCCCCAGAACCCTGTGTAGCTGTGCCACGCCATCTTTCAACACAGGTGTTTGGGCACATTGACTTGCTTCTGCTGAAATACTGAGCTGGAACAATAGCCTGGAGCTCCTGAAAGCCTCCTAGCTTCACCATTATCATTATGAGCTGATGTAACTGGGATCTCGGTCTCTTTTTTTATTTTGGATGCTCCTGTTTCTACTGGAATATGTGGAAGACTGGATTGTTTCTTTCTGCCATGGATTTTTGGACATTTTTCTTTGAATGGATTATCGGATTATCTCCCCTTCTTGACTGCGACTGCATCATTATTTGTGACTTTGATTCCGTTGGTTATCTTTTGTTTTCTTCCATACTGACTAGAGGATTAGTGTGTGGATCGACTGTAAATACTTGCTTTACCATCTGAGTTCCTGCTTTACTTTGCAAACTAAATTTGGGCCTCAGGTACTATATGCTACTTTACTGGTAAGTGGTTTCTATGGCAATATTTTGGTACTAACATCTTATTGTTTTGCCTTTCAGGTACTGAAGATGGTGCAGGGGCGTATATCCTCCCCACATTGTTTTTTTTTATCCTAGACTGCAGTGTGTATGTGGTACATCAGTCTTGGGTTACACATTGGGGTTTGTAGGGAATTGCTACAGCCCACCAAGAGTCAAAGGTAACAACAGACTGAGGAGCCCCTAATTATTGTTCATCCATGGATCACGCACCAGACCCAGTGGCAGCCATAACGCAGGCACTAGCTGCACAACGTGTGGATATTAATGCACTGCACACGCTTGGATCAGATCAAAGCAAATCAGAACTCTTTGCCTGATAGTGCCCCTGAATTGGAAGACGGGTGGCAGCTGCTCAGGTAGTTGCTCTGCTACCTGGCCCCATGCTGGGTGGCATGGGTACCTTTTTCTCTTTTCCCCTTGCACCCCCAGAACAGTTCATGGCTTATCCTAAAGCCTTCCAGACATTCTTGAGCCAGTGCAAATTGCACTTCATCATCCGACGATGAGTATTCCCTGATTCCGACTCCAAAGCTGCCTTTTTATGATCGTACCTCGGGTATGTAGCAGCATCTTGGGCTATCCCGTTACTTGAAGGAAATTATCCTGTCTCATATGATTTTGAGGCCCTTAGGAAGCAACCGGCCACTGTGTTTGACACACATAATTTGCACTAAGCAGCAGACATTGAGTTCTTGGAACTAAAACAACAAGGACAGGATCTTTACCAGTATATATCACAGTTGAACCATTTGACCACTACTACAGGTTGGCCCAATAACAAGAAAAATATTGTGTTTTAGAGAGGGCTCAGAGAAGAACTAAAAGATGCTTTAGCTACTATCCCTTCAATGCCTACAAATATTTCAGTTTTTGGAACTGGCAATCCATTTCCATCAAAGGTTTGCTGATAGGAGAAGGGAACAGCGAACCCCGAAATTCAAACTCTCTACTTCTGTATGTATTTCTCGGGTCGGGGAAGAAGGCTTAACAAGAAATGATACAGAGGAACCCATGTAAATAGGGGGGATAAGAGGCCCCTTGGCTCCACAAGAAAGAGAGAGACGCCTCACCTTGTGACTTTGTTTATATTGTGGCAAGATCAGCCATTCCATCCGTGAATGCCGAAACCGATCTCCTCTCCTTGATTTGGATGGTATCAGTATTTGTGACTTTGATTCCGTTGGTTATCTTTTGTTTTCTTCCATGCTGCATGGAGGATCAGCGTGTGGATTGCCGGTAAATACTTGCTTTGCTACCTGAGCTCCTGCTTTACTTCACAAATTAAATTTGTGCCTAAGGTATTGTATGCTACTTTACTGGTATGTGGGTTCAATGGCAATATGTTGGTATTAACAACAACACTTGATAAATCCCCCTTGAATTTCATGCCTCCATATGTATACACAACACACAGCGATTTAATATACAACTACCTGTATGCTGATAAAAATGCACATATCTTTTTTATTTAATTACATTTGTGGAATCCATTGTCACCAGGCGCAAGAAGCAAATGAAACACAAGCACCTTTCTTTTACTTATACTCACACAAACAAACCTCTAAACAGTGTCTTTGTGTGATACATAAAGGTAAAAGGTGTCGGCGCCGTTAAACCCTTACCGCCCAATTACGAGGTCCCTTTGCGGGTCCCGACCTTAACGGCTGGTTTTACCAGCCGTCAAGGAACCCGCAAAGGGACTTTCGAGGTAATTACGGTACCGCAATTTGCGGTACCATAATTACCGCCTTCCCCATTCCCATTGAGCCCTTGGGGGCAAAAATGGGAATGGGGAAGGGCCAATGGAGAATGGGGAATTACCGCCCCGTCAACCTTGGAATGGGGCGGTAATTCTGCCATTCACCATGGCAGAGTTGGTAAAATACCGGCGTCAACCATGGCGCCAATAGCGCCATGGTTAACGCCAGGGTCGTAATGAGGCCCTATTTCTGTATTTATTTCTTCCTAGAAATGTATATCGCTCAACATGTTTCGGTTTGGCAATCACTTGGAAACATCTTTAAGGGGAAATTCATCATAGAGAAGCAGTGAATGCCTGCTGCAAGACTCTTTGATTCCAATGTGGAGGTAGCCTGCCTTTGTTCTACCTGCAAATGATTATAATATTAATATATGTAAGACAGGCATGAAATCTATCTGTGCTATTAATACTTTCTTCTGAGATGTAAAATACCTTATGGGTGTATAATTCCAGGTATGTCCATGACCAACATAAAGGGCCTCATTACACGTTTGGTGGTACTCGGTCTGGCGGCATTACTGCCAAATTATGAGTGCCGGCAATGGTTGCAAACTCCCATTCCAGGGAGTCCCATTGGACTCCATGAGGGAATATGCCAGTATTACCGGCACCTATAATACTGGTGCCAGGAATATCTGCTATTTTTTCCAGTAAGGTGACTGACTTACCTTCAGCTTTTAGCTGGAAGTACCTCAGGTGCCCCACCAGCAAACTTGTACTTTGCTGGTGCAGTAACGTGCCAGTAAACAGAAATACCGGCACCAGCAAAGCCATAATGACCTAAACGTTTCAGCTTGCTTGATGAAATGAAATTACTTTATTTAAAAAAAAAGCTTTATTTAAGGCTGACAAGTGCAGGACAGGTACAAAACAGATACATAGAGTGTGTAACTTTAACATTTGGTGATAGGGTTATAGAGCCGATCAAAAGTCTGGAACATGTTGTTCGTCTATGTAAGTTGTGCCTAGGCGCCTAGCAGTATCCATAGTGTTCACACTGCAGAAGCTATGTCCGGACCATCACCGGAGCCGAATGAGTCACAATCAGACAAATTGGGGGACATCTTTAAGTATCTCCTCAGGGGGGCCCATATGTCTTTTGGTCTGCAAGAGGCCGTGACGCTCTGGATTTAAGCCTCCTCGGTTTCCTGTATGTATATTAAGTCCTTTAGCCAAGCCTGTCCAGTGGGGGCAGCTTCTGCTTTCCAGGCCCATAGAATATTCCTTTTGGCAACCACCCCTGCCACTGCAAAGAGTCATCATGTTTTGATTGAGACCTTTCCTATGTCCCCAAGTAAATATTTCAGCATATTGGCTGGGATATGGAGACCAATTATGTTACTCACCATCTCGGCCACTTCCTCCCAAAACTGTTTGATCGGTGGGCAGTGCCAATACATGTGAAATGAGTTTGCTGCTTGGGCTCGGTATTTGGGGCAGGCTGGCTTCAACTTAGGATCGAATTTAGCTATTTTACTTGGTGTGATGTGTAAGTGGTTCACTATTTTAAATTGAATCAATCTAAAATTGACACAAATGGAAATGGATTTAGTATATTGACAGTATTTTGCCCATTGCAACACCTAAGTCCCTCTCCCACTTAGCTTTCATCATGTTTTTTGATAAGGTGTGCAGTTGGGCCCCCTTGTACAGGGTGGAGATGCCTCCCCTGAAACCCTCTGGTGCCATGATCTCGGTTAGGAATTGGTCGGTAGGTGGCGCTTCTGGAAAGGAGGGCCATTTCTTATTGCAGGCTGCCTTTAGTCTGTGGTATTGTAGTGTTGTGACCAGCCCTGCTCCTACCTTATGTGAACATCTTCCAGGGACACAAATTTCCCATCAGGGTACAGGCCTCCCAGACACATTTCCATGCCTGGGTGCCATATTTTCTGTAGAGCCGTGCCTAAGGTAGGCTCTAGATGAGGGTGATGACACACAGGGGTATAAGGCCAATATGGGTTGTCACATCCCACCCTATCTAACAGTTTAGACCAGGCTCGCACCGTGGAACCCACCGGATCAACCTCCCCCAAATCCCTCTTGGCCTTAGTAAAAGGAATAGCCGTAGGTTCATCGGGGCCACCGCAAACTTTTTAGCCTGTATGTGCGCATATGGTTCCACAGAGTCTGAGCAGTATTTTGCAAAGTGAGCTTGGGCTGTGTGATAATATAGTAGGATGTCTGGGGCCGCCAGCCCCCCGGTTTCATATCTTTCGCACATCTTGGGCCACTGGAACCTCACCGTACCACCCCCCCCAGACAAAGCCTGAAGCTAACCTCTGCAATTTTTGAAAGAACGGTCTTCCAGGCCATATTGGAATATTACATAACAGACATAGTAACTTTGGCACCACCATCTTAAGTAGCGCTATTCTCTCGTATAAGGAGATTGGCATTTTGTCCCACACTTTAAGCTTATGTCCCAGGAGTACCAGGTAGGGTTCATAGTTGTTAGTGAGTAGGGTTTGCTTATCTGTAGCATTATAATACCCAAGTAGCGGGCGGAGGTAGTAGACCACCTGAACTGGGCAGTGGCCGTGGATTGCACTGTCGCGGGTGTAAGTGGAATGATTCCTGATTTTGACTGATTAACCTTGTATCCAGAGTATTTTGCGAAATTCGTGATTTTCTGCATCACCAGCTGTAGACTGGCCTCCGGATTTCTGATATAGAGTATCATGTCGTCTGCGTACAGTGAAATACACTGGAGAGGCCCCATGATGCCAATACCTCTCCGAATATGTCTGTATCTCATTTTAAGATGCCATGCCCTCTATGGTGAGTGCAAATATAAGGGGAGACAATGGACAACCTTGTCTGGTGCCCCTTCCCAGTACAAAGCCAGCCGATAAGGACTTGTTTGTTCTAACCATTGCCCTAGCGTCCCTATATAGAACACGTATGTAGCTAGTGAATACTGGGCCGAACCCCATTTTATCTAGAATGGCATACATGTAGTTCCAGGATACAGAGTCAAATGTTTTTTCAGCATCCAGGGTGACTGCTATAGTCTTGGCTTTCGGGTCCAGTTGGGAGGTGATGGTGAAGAACCTTCGGAGATTCAACGCGGCAGAGCGGGTGGGAATAAATCCCAATTGGTCTGGGTGGATTCATTTATTCATATACATTATAAGGCAGTTTGAAATTGCTTTAGCGTATATCTTGGCATCCGTGTTAATTAGAGATAGGGGACGATAGGACGTGGGCTCCTGAGATGGTTTGTGCGGCTTGAGGAGAACTGTTATCATTGCTTCCTTCATGGTATTCAGCAGTGCTCCTTTGCTCAGGGCTTCCTCCCAGACTTCCAGTAATATGGGCGCAAGTTCTGCTTTGAATGTCTTGTATAGGTCAACTGGGATGCCATCGGATCCGGGGGTCTTGCCTGCATGTAGCTCCATGATAGCCTGTTCGATCTCCTCTCTGGTTAGAGGGCGATCCAGGTTAGCCTTGTCAGTTTCGTCCAGTTTGGGCAGGGGGAATGAGTCCATGTATTCACGTAACTCCTCGGGGGATGCTGTGTCTGTATCAGTGCACAATTTGTTGTAGAATTCCTGGAACACCTCGTTGATTGCACTTGCTTTAGTTTGTACAACCCCGTCCAAGTCGATAATGCTTGTTATTTGCCTCATCCCTTGCTTGGCTTTGATGATGTTAGCTAATGCTCGGCTGGCTTTGTTCTCTTCGCTGTATTTTCTGGCTCTCGTGGGTTGCATCAAGTAAGAGTTCGCGCTCGGCCAGTGATCTGTTTTACCAGTTGTGAGATTTTTGTAAATGGTCTGCACTCTTGCTCAGAGTGTGTGCAATCTCCAGATCTCTCAACGCTCGCTCGGAATAGTCCAGCTCCCTCCTTATTTCTCTCAGTGCTCCGTGGGTCTGTGTAATCAATTGTCCCTGTAGCCAGACTTTGAAGGATTCCCAGATTGTTGCATTAAATTCTACGGAGCCTGAGTTGCGTTCAAAGAAGTCTATTATTTCCGTTCTGAGAGGTTCTATCACCATGTCATCTTTCAGTAAAGCCGGGGGCATCCTCCAGTTGCTGGGAATGTATTCCACATCGGATGGTGCCAGTTCAAGGTGTAAGTGACTTCAATCCAGCACTCTAACTAAGTCAATGCCTAGTCTGGGATGTCCAATGGAAGCCCGTATTTATATATTTTTATGTCAAAGTTCTTTAAATCTGGATGATGAACCCTTATATAACGCCCCTCTCTTTGGATCTCCCCGACCTCACTGAGCCAAGAAGTAGGTTTGTTTTGAAAATTAAAAGGTTTATTTGAAGAATTAAACAATATATATATCACACTTTTATGAACAAAATAATATCTGAATAGCACACTTATGAATATGTATGGTAATCAACAATGGGTAATATTACAAAATCAACAATCTCTTTAATCACTTAGGAGTAGGAATAGGAAGGATACTGTAGCAGAGAATACTTTATATGGATTCAAGGAAATGCAATAATGGGGAAAATGCAACACAGAAATGAACTTGATATGGTTTCAATCAAAAGACAAGATAATCACTTTTTCCCCTGTGATTACTCACTCCCCCCAGTATGCAATATGAAGAGATGGAAATGAGGACACACAGGTTTCAGGGATATTAATCAACAATGCAATTCAATTCCAGTGCCCCCAGCAAGCTTGGAGAAAACAGGTATCATTTTAAAACAGGCCAAAAATGTTTTTGAATGTGATGGTAATTAAGGTGAAAATAGGCTAAAATGATTTTAATTCACTAAAGGATATTCCGCACTAGTGAGAATTACTTTGGATTGGTACAGGTCAACACTAGCAATGATTCATGAATGATTGAAAACGGAATTCAGCAGTTGAAAACAAGAAACAGCTATTTTGACAGAAAAATAAAATTGAGCCAAATTGCAATTCGCGGCAACTTTTCCGCGTGCGTGAATCGGGATTACGGAAAAACTATAAGGAATTGGAATGTCGTTTTGGGTTTTTGTGAAGGTAGATTTTTTAGAAATAAAGTCAAGATTTCAAATATGACAGATCGCGCTTTAAAGATTTACCAACAAGGATAGGCTAAAACTAAGGAGCTATGAAGAAGCAAGACATTCAACAGGCAGCCACCAGAACGGCGGCACCACCGCTCTGATCTCTGTCCATCAAAACACCTGTCCCTCTTCAGAAAATATCAGCGCAAAGATGATTATTGCTACAATTATCAAGAATTATGTGGAGGAGAGAAAAATTTAGGATAGACAAAAGAGGTTCTGTAATGCAGTTCTGGACAGGTGAAATGGATTGAATAAGATTACTTTAAACTAAGAGATGACTATGTACAGTTCTAGACTAAATACTCACTCCTAGGCTTTTGGGATGGAATGGAATGGTCAAAGGTTCGGACTCGCCACCGGACAGGTCTCAGGCACTGGGTTCTGCTCACAGCACGGCCTCTGGTCTGCTCGGTCTCTCGGACTGGATCGGATGGGTTCTGGGTTACAGCACTGCTCTCTCTGGGTCTGGATCGTGGTTCTAGCACAGGGTTCTTAGCTAGAAGCAACACAACTCATCCAGGCTGTTGAATGGTTTGGTTAGGTCCCGTGGAAGTTTAGGGGTTAGAATCAGGTTTGCAAAAGATTCTGAAGCCTGCTGAAAAGGGTTCAGCTTGTGGGTTAGGCCTCTCTGCTTCAAGGTTCTAGAGTCTGGGTTCTAGAGTTTGGTTCTGGAGTTATCGGGAGTCTGGATCTATCTGGAGTCTGGAGTCTAAGCTCTGGAGTCCTGCAGGTTGCTGCGCCAAGAAATCGGATGATGAGTGGAAAAAAGTGTGTGTTATCTGGGTCTCAGCAGTCCCTATTTATGTGTTTCCAAAGTGGGTGGGGAGGCTGACTCTCTATGCCCAGCCCTCTAAGGATCCTCATAGGTCAGAGAATTTCCTGTCCCCTGATTTGAGACAGGAGCAGTGTGTCATATGTGTCAGAGTGATGCTGTGTTTTATGGCTCAACTGAAATCCCTCCCCTTTGCTTTTACTTAGAAAATCAATTTTCCCCAAAAAACATATTTCCCAGATACACAAGTTGTTCATAATACATATACACATCACAGATTAATTGAGGCATGTCTCTTTTCAAGTCCCATGTTCCTACGAGCTTGGGTTCAGAAATCACCACTTATTCGTGTTTTTGGTGGGTTTCCCAATATTGGTTCTGCACCAAATTTTACACAGGCATACACACTCCATCTGAGCATATCTCTGTAATTTCTTATGTTCATAGCAAAAACACTGCAGTTGCAATATTAATAAATTTCCGGGGTTTGGTCTCAGAACATCACACAGCATCCAGCTTAGTCTTAAATCGTGATGGAATTTTTCATTCTAAGAACCTCAAAGTTTCCAATTTTTGTCAGCTTGGTACAATTTATTATAAGCATTTTTTATAAAACATACATTTGCTTTCAATTCACTTCACACAATGGTTTGTCTCTGCCTCCCAGAGCTGGCTGTCTCAGAGGGTCACATGTCTTGCTTCCTGCTAGCAGTTTGAGGTCAGTCACACCCGAAATTAGCATTCCCTATTCAGTTGAAAGAATCTATTGTCCCTTTCTCCAGCCAGCAGAGAAAATCCCCTCCCCATCTGATTAACATGTCCATGCGACATCCTCCCTTTTGGTGGGAAGGCCCAAGGTGTGAAGGGTTCTCAGGGGAAGAAAGCCTTTTGGAGTTTTAACTGCATCAGGTTACTCTCTGATCAATTGCAACATAGTTCCTTGTAAAAAAATACATTTATACATTTAAAATAAGCAACATATCTTTAAATCCAGTCTTTTTCAATATTAAATCAATGTGTGGCACTCTATATGGCATTTTGATGGAATTCTCTTCTTTTGGCATAGTTTGGGTTCAATTGTTCAATTTTACACAAATGGTTTTAAAATGCCAGCTTTCTGGTAGAGGTGAGCAACGGTATTACACCCATTCTTGACAGATTTCTTCCAGCAAGCAATCCTCAAAATATACTTTGTTCAGATATAGATGCACTTCTGTGGACCTTATATTCATGTAGATTCTTGCGGGAGAATGATGTTGACCACCCAACAAGGAGGTGGGATCTTTTTGGGCGGTTTGTGAGCCATGATTTCTACAAATTTGACACCAAATAAAAACCGATTTTTGAAACTAGCTTTTTCAATCAGTATTGCTTTTTCCAAGTCGTTTCAGGCTGCTTGGTGGGTAGCCCAATGGTGGGTTTTGGCCAGTGATCTCCTGTGCTCACTACTGACATAGGCACAGATGGTGGTCTATTTTTCAGGTTTTGTCTGCGCACTTTCTGGTGATTTCTGGCGAGCAGCACGCTTTCCAGCGGCCATTATGATGTTTATGCCAGCACTGCACAGTGATGTTGCAGGGCTTGGCTGAGTGGGTTGATACATCCAACAAAGGAGAACCGGGGAATGGTCTGATATTGTACGTAGCAATATCGTGCAGTAGCTTACTTCTGTGATAAGATCTAGAGAACATAGCCAGTAGTCTATACGTGAACAGGAGCCGTGTACACCAGAGTAGAAGGTATATTCCCTTCCCTGTGGGTGCAGTTCTCTCCATGCATCCGAGAGAGGGAGTGTAGACATGGCCTGAAGTATAGCCAATGCAGATTTGGTGTGGTTTCTGTTCGATCCAGTTCTGGGTTAAGAATTGCATTAAGATCACCACCCCATATTATGTAGGCTTGCCCTATTGGTGATATCAACACCAGGATCTTCAGGTAGAAGCTCGGAGTGTCAATATCTGGACCATAGGTATTGATTACAATCACTTCCTTACTGTGCAGCATTCCCCAAATGATTATGTATCGGCCTTCTTCGTCTATCTTGGTTTTAGATAACTGAAAGTTGACTCACTTGTACACCACAGTGAGCACCCCTCTGGCTTGCGAGGAGAAATTCATAGCAGCTTTCGTAGGGCTCCAGTTTAGGTCAAACATATTAGTGACCTTCCGGATGGCGTGGGTCTCCTGCAATAGCAGGATGTCAATTTTGTGTCCATTAGCATAGCTCATCAGTTTCCTCGCCTTGATCGGATGAGTCAGGTCTCTGATATTCCATGTCAGGAGTCTAACTCCCTGCGTCTTCTCAGATGGGGCCATAGTTGGTAAGTTGTCTCCACAGCTTTGAAGCTGAACCGAAGATCGAATAGTGTGTGTTCTTTGCACTTGTCAGTTTTTTTCCCATTTAACCAGCTTTTGCTTTGTAGTTTTCCCCCCTTTCAGTTAGGCAACAGGCCTTCTTGCCCGAAACCACCCCTCCCTCACTATCCCTCCAACTGGACAGTGTAACCCCTTGAACCAACTTCAACATTTGAAACTTAGGGTGGCTCTGTATGGGTGCCATCGTCCTAGACCGATCAGACTGCCTTGAGGGCCGCCGCGCAGTCTTGCAGCAGAACGGAGACTACATTAGGTTATGCAGTATCGCCAGGCTCCCGGGGTCGGTCAGGTGTTGGAGCCGGCAGGCTGAGCATTTTAGTTTGAGGGCAATGGGATATTGCGCTCTATGTAGCCCATAGCTTCCTCAGGAGCCACAAAAAAGTGCATCTTTCCAGAGCACTGCAGGTGGAGCATGGCTGGGAAAAGCACAGGTATGTAATTGATCGTGCTCTAAGTGCCCTCTTCACTTGATCGAATGAGCGTCGGGCTGACTACACCCCACTAGAGAAGTCGGGGTATATGTGAAGCCTAGCAGAGTCATAGGTCAACGTCCCTTTCTCTCTGGACAGTCGCATGATCAAGTCTCTATCCCGATAATTAAGGAGACAGGCGATTACCGTCCGCGGTGGTGCTCCCGGTTTTGGGGTGAGGGGTGAGGGACCTATGGGCTCTCTCGATCAGGAACTGTTGGGAGAATTGTGCATTAGGGAAAATGGCACGAATCACTTCTTCCAGGAAGGCCTCCATCGTGATGTTGAGAGGCCTCACTGCCAGGCCCACTACTCTTATGTTGTTCCGGCGTGACCTCGATTCCAGATCATCGCACTTAGACTGGCCCAGTTTCAGGTTTCTCTTGATGTCCCCAATGTCTTTACCATGCTTAGTTGAAGTGTCTTCCAGTTCCCCTATCCTAGTTTTTGTTTCTGTGACCCTGGTGTTTACGTGCTGTAGGTCCATTTTAATAGAGGATATCGTGCTTCCTATGTCGTTGAGTCTGCTATTAACCGCTGCAAATGCGGACTTCAGTGCTATCATGTAGGGGTCAGTGATATTGCCAGTGGACGCCTGGGCACCTGCAGGTATTGCCCCTGATGCTTGCTCTCCCCTTTCTTCCATATTTGGACTATTATAAGCATCCATGGGATATTTTCTGCCACTCTTGTTGCCCCTGGGCATGTCTGTGTAATTATGGTTGTTAGGGAGGCGAGTTGGAGAAGTGGTCAATGTATCCCTTGATGTTGTTTTGGACAACGGCGCTGGTTATGTGGGATGTTGTACTTCACTCCACACTGTATGACTGCCTGGAGGCTCCTCTGGTCACCTCTCTCAGTGAGAGTTTTAGGTGTATCTACCTCTGGTCTTCCCCAGGGGTCCGATGCATAGGTGCGTCAGTTAGAGTGTTGGCTGTCGTTGTGTACGGGTGTAAACCCTGCCTCCTGCACCAGGAGGTACATATGTTCTTTATACAGACGTGCAGCCACGGCAGGGTGCTCCCAGGACCGATCAGGCAGGCTGCCTTCAGGGAGCGAAGTGTGAAGATCCTAGCGTGGTGCCTGCCCCGACAGTCTCAGTGTTTCTGCAGGTAGTGTTGATATGATGCAGTAGATCCTGTCTCCCGTGGAAGCATGGTCACTGCAAGTAGCGTGGCAGGTGACACCGTATGCCTGTTATGACCATGTCAAGCGATCTCCTGTTGCTGCTGGGGGTAGTCGCTGCTTTTGAGTAGAAGCTTGTGCACTAAGGTAAAGTGTTCATTTCATCTAAATAGCTGTGTCTCGCTGCAGGAGCCCCACTCCCCATTCAGTTAATTTTTTATTCTACTCCCGTGTCAGAGCCCGGGCCGCGTCTGAGGGTAGCTTCCATATGCCCTCCATTTGCGCACTGGAGAGGAGGCACCCCCCACCACAGGACCGCGTCCACCCCAGAGGCGAGTATATCACCCCCACAATGGCAGTTTGTTGTGCCTATCATCCAATGAATGCCAGCTTGGTGGGTGTTTTTGCTGCGGGCTTAAGTCCTGGGTGCCGTATCGCCTAATGTCAATTCGGAGTGCGGAGGGTGAACAGGGTTCGCCTCACGTACCTCCCAGGCGATCCACTGTGCTTGGGGGTCTCCCCTCAACATGAACATCCGCACCGTTCGCACACGGTGGACACCGGGGAGGGAGGCCCCTTTACTATCAGCCTCCAAGTGCAAATTTCAGATTGCAGTTCTCCGGCTGCAGGCTCCCATCGGCACTCCCAATCACGCCGTGTTATGCTTGAACTAAAATGGCGCTGGTGCGCAGTGTATTCTGGGAGCGCTCGGAGCCATGATGGATATTTACTTCATGCCGCAGTGAAAAGCTGCACACATTTTGCTGAGTGTTACATTCACGGTGCTGAGAAAAACATGCTTTCCAAACCTGGTATGCGGTCAAGGACATTTCTGCTGGGAAAGCTAACTTTGTTATGGTTTGCTACTGTTCTCCGTGGAGCGTGTTTTTAGAGAAGGGAGGCACTCCGCTTCTTGGGGGTAGCTCTCAATTGACCCAGCTGGCAACCGACGGCTGCTCATCAACTGCGCAAGTGCAATTTCCAGAAGGTTCGAGAATTGACTCCCCTTTGTGGAGTGTGTATATATGCGGAAACCTGGAGGTGGTCAGGTGAGACTTCAGCCGGAGAAGGACGCTTACGTCTGGCACTCCTATGAGCTGTGGTGCTCTCGGCCTGGCTGTTCCCGGGGTTCTTCCAGCCGCTTCTGGGCGAGATGAGGAATCCTGTTACGCTCACGGTGATGTATTTCATTTTGAATTCTTTGCTTCTTCTGTGATTTATGTCCATATTATTTTTGTGAGTTATTTCTATGTACTTCTAAGCTTTGAATAAATTGCAGTATAAGAGCTGATTATCTTCTAAGAGTGTGTGGCTGTGAGTTATTGCATCTGTCTGAGTTCAAAGTATTTGCTCTGTAATTGCATTGGTGATTTATGTTTTTTCCGTGCACTTTGGGGAGAACAATACATTTTTGGCGCCACGAACAGGATACTTGTAATGAATTGTTCCGAGTATTCAAGAATCTGTTGAAACGTAGATAGGATTTAGTTGTCTTGTAAGTGAAGTTTTTGAGTAGTGAAGTTTTTTTTTTCTTTTGTCGGTGTGTGAGCATCTGTGGGAGTGATTGCAGCGTGGAGAGAACAAATATATAGATACATCGAGGTTTTGTTTTGTTTGCGATAATGAGTAGTTTGTTCAGGAAGAAGAGCGTTACCGCTGGCGGTGACTGTTCTGATGTTGTTATTCCAGGCTGGACTAAGAGTCCATATGATAAGTTGGCCCAGGCGTGGGCATGTGTTGCAGGTCCAAGTGAAACATGGGATCAAGGATTTGGAGATGCCGATCCGGCTGATGTAATGGCATGCTTGCAACAAGTTCCAGTAGAACGTGGTAAAGAATGCGCAGCATTAGGTAGACAAGGTTGGGTTCTTTTGCATGCTTATAGAAAAATACATCAAATGAAGGTGGAAATGAAAAATGAGGTTTTGCGATTACAGAGAGAGCTAGCTGCAGAACGGCAGACTGCGTTAATGCAGCAGATTCAAATGAAACTGTTTAAAAATAAGGCTGACACATATCAGGCGGTGGCCGAGAGGGCAGCAGTCAGAGTAGCCCGGTATAAGTATAGGAAAAGACGGGACGGGTCAACAAAAGAAAGGTGGCAACTGTAATCGCTACCGCTGGCGTGGACTGGGATCCGGATAAGTGGGATGGTGATATTTTTGATTCGACCAGTCTAGAAAGTAGTTCCGCAAATGAGTCTGACCCCAACATGGAAGTGAAACAGAAAAAAGTGGCGGCTAAGCCCGTTAGAAGACGGCAAGCCGGACCCCACCCGTAGTATCCTGCTAGCGGAATGGTGGATTTAACCACGCTGGAGGATTCCACACAACAGGAGGTTGGGGAAATTATTACCCGTTTGAGGCAAAAATCAGGGGAAGCTTTATTGACATGGATGGTGAGATTACTAGATGGGGGTGCTGCAGGATTGTTGGTAGATTCTACAGATTCACCGCGTTTTTTACCCCTGTCAATTGACACCAATGTACAGGAGGTCTTAAGGGCAGGACCACCCCCTGATGCAAATGGTCAAGATACTCAGGTGTCTTTGTTGCACCTGGTAGCCCAAGCATGTAACCGTAAATACCCCATTACCACAGATTGGCCCAGTGAAGAAACGAAGTGGTATACGTTGAGAGAAGCAATTCAAAAAGTCAGGGAGCATGCTATGAAAGAGGCTATTCACATAGATGCTCCTGATCACATTGGAGCCGTGCCGCTCTCAGTTTCAACTCGAAACATGGTGATTAGAACCGCGCCAACCGCATATAAAAGTGTCATTATGACTTTGCTCGTAGGTATGACGGGCAAGGCTACTGATGAGGTAGCAGATGCCATTCGGCAACTTGCAGATTTAGGGGAGTGGGATAAGAGTGATAAGCCACGGGAGAGAGAGGGGCGTAGTGAGAGAAGAACCGAAGGCAGGCGGCAAGATAGCAGAGACTCCCAAGTGTCCCGAAAAGACATGTTTTTGGCTTTGTTAAAAGATGGTGTGCCACACGAAGAAATTGATGGCATTGAAACCAGAGTAATGTATGAATTATACAAAAAACGAGGACGTGCTGCCAAAGAGCGCTATAAAAAGGTTAAGAAACAGGTAGTCACCACACCACAGGGGGACACCTCACCTTCTGCTCCCCCTGCGGAAGAACAAGACGAAGGGTCTATGGGGACACCTTCCCCGTACCAGCCAACATACGCTGATTTGAGAAAGGTGGTGAGTGCGATGTTAGAGGCGGAGTCGAGTCACACTCATTCGAAGTTTGACTAGGGCTTCGGCCAAGCTCCGGCAGCATCTGCCCGCATAAAAGTGGATAGGCGGCCTCAAGTTGATGTTAAGATTTTTTGGGGGCCAGGAAATACACAAGGGGTGCGAGCATTGATAGACACCAGGGCGGAGGCCTATTTGATTCATGGTAATCCAACACGATTTAAAGGCAAACAGTTTACTATTACAGGTTTAGGGGGAAAGGAGACCCCCGCAGTACAAACGAAAGTGAAGATGAAAATAGGCAATTTGAATAGGCAGAAATACCAAGCGTTGATTGTCCCGATACCTGAATATATAATTGGCTTTGACATTTTGGAAGGGTTAACCTTGGGATTTGGCGGTAAAACGTACCAGTTTGGGGTGAGTGCATTAATCTGTACACCCATTACTGTAGGCATATTGAAGATGCCCCCAGTGCAAGTGCCAGTGGCAACCAAGTGGGTAGCAATGAAACAATATTGCATTCCTGGGGGGCACAAGGAAATTTCAGACACCATCAAAGAGTACGTGGAGGCGGGTGTATTACGCCCTATTACCACCGCATCGAACAATCCTCTCTGGCCTATTAAAAAGGGAGATGGGTCATGGAGGATGACGGTGGATTACAGGGAGTTGAATAAACACACTCCTCCCTTAGTGCCCGCAGTCCCAGATGCCATTACCTTGATTGGGAATGTCCAAATGTTTGAGGGGACTTGGTATGCAGTGATTGATTTAGCCAATGCATTTTTCTCTGTGCCAATTGCTGAAGAGTGTCAAGAGCAGTTTGCATTTTCGTGGAGTGGACGTCAGTACACTTTCACGAGGCTACCTATGGGGTACATACACAGCCCGACTATCTGTCACCGGCTGGTGGCAGAGCACTTAGGCAAGATACCGTGTAAACCTGACATACAAATCTCTCATTACATTGATGATATTTTGATCCAGGGCAAGGATGAGCACAGTGTGCAAAGCCAGTTAGATGTCATTATGAAGGATTGAAGAAGGAAGGGTGGGAGATTAATCCGAGTAAAATTCAAGGTCCAGATGAAACAGTGATATTCCTAGGGATTCAGTGGCATCATGGGCATCGAGAAATGGTGCCAATATCCCGACAGAAAATAGTTGAATTCACCACTCCAATGAACAAAAAGTAAGCTCAGCAGCTAATAGTGCTGTTTGGGTTTTGGAGACAGCACATTCCCCATTTAGGGCAGATATTTGCCCCCCTCTACAAGGTGACACGAAAGAAATATGAGTTTCAGTGGGGGGAGGAGCAGCAGAAAGCCTTTGAGATGGCAAAATACACTGTGCAGCAGGTGCTTGATTTATGGCCATTGAAGGAAGGCAAAGTGGAATTAAATGTGTATGTACAAGACAATTATGCTAACTGGAGTGTGTGGCAGAAACAAGACAGGAAACGTGTGCCATTGGGATTTTGGAGTCGTAAGTTGCCCGACGCTGGTAACTCATACACTGCGTTTGAGAAGCAATTGCTGGCGTGTTATTGGGCTCTTATTGATACCGAGCAGATGACGGTGGGCCATGATGTATTCATGAGACCAGAAATACCAATCATGCAATGGGTACTGAGCTCTCCTAAAACGCATAGAATAGGACATGCTCAAGAAGCTAGCATAATTAATTGGAAATGGTATATTCAAGACAGAGCCAAATCAGGAAAGGGTGGAGTGGCAAAATTACATGAGCAAGTAGCCAACACACAGCCCTCAGATTACATACCCCCGGAAGTGCCTGAAAAACGTGAGTCTCCCGTGAAATGGGGAGTACCTTACAGCGATTTGACCGTGGAACAAACAGAGCATGCTTGGTTCACGGATGGTTCAGCTCGATATGTGGGCACTGAGCGGTACTGGAAAGCATTGTCGTACAATCCCAAAACAAAAAAGATGTTGACAACGACAGGGAAAGGGAAGAGTAGTCAGTTTGCAGAGCTTTACGCAGTTTACCAAGCATTGAAACAAGAGACCCTGGTCAATGTTATGTGTACACAGATTCATGGTCAGTGGCGAATGGATTGGCAGTGTGGTTGCCAACTTGGCAAAAGAATGGGTGGAAGATTCATTCAAAAGAGTTGTGGGGAAAAGACCTGGGCAAGATATTGCAGAAATGTTATTACAAAGTGAAGTCACTGTATATCATGTGGACGCGTATTGTGCCACAGACTCATTAGAACGTTGGTTTAATTCTGTTACCGACAAACACACCAAGATTTCATCTGTGGATGCAGAGGCTCAGAAAGACGATTTGGAGGGTTTGGCCAAATGGGCCCATCAGAAATGTGGGCACCTTGGAGAAAAGGCTACTATCAGGTGGGCACAAGCTCGAGGAATCAGTCTTCCTTTAGAAGTAGTGAAAACAATCATTTTGCAATGTTCAGTGTGCCAACACCAATTGCATAGACCTATCCCTCAGATTGTTCGAGGCACATTGAGAAGAGGAAAATTACCAGGTCAAATTTGGCAGATTGATTATATCGGTCCCATGCCAATCAGTAGAGGTTGTCAGTATGCATGCACTATCGTGGATACATACTCAGGATATTTGATGGTTTTGCCGTGCAAATGTGTAACACAACTGAACACCATCAGGTTGTTAGATCAGATCATACTACATTATGGAGTGCCTTTTCAGATTAAAAGGGACAATGGGCCACATTTCGAAGGCAAATTAATCCAGGAGTTTTGTCAGGAAAAGAGCATTGAGTGGTTGTACCACGTTCCACGAATGAATGAATGGGTTATTGAAAGAAGAGTTGCGCAAATCTGGAGACGGCAGTTTGGCAGGCTGGCGTGATAGTGTGTTTGATGCGGTACAAGTATTGAACAATAGACCTGTGTATGAACATGAAACTCCTTTGATGAGATTAATGACTCCTACTTTACAGGCTCAACCCAATTCAGTCAGAGAAACACTATTGTACTGGGAAATTACTCCAGGTTCTTTAGCTCCCTATCGAGCAACTCTAGAGTCAGCAGGGGTAGACTTGCATTCCCATGAAGAAATCAAATTAGACCCAAGAGGAATAGTTGTAATTGAAACAGGGATTGGAGTACAGATTCCCCCAGAGCATAATGGATGGATTGCCCCTAGATCTGGCCTAGCATTGAAGGGAGTTCAAGTGTTGGGAGGGGTAATTGATGCTGATTACCAAGGCGAGATTAAAGTCATCCTAATGAATAGTGGGGACCAACTGTTATCAATCCACAAGGGTGATCGAGTGGCCCAATTGATAATTATTCCCGTTAAGTTGTCCATGATTAAGAAGGGGGAGCCTCCTACAGTGTTAACTACCCGTGGGGACCGCGGTTTTGGCTCTTCAGACAGTATGGTACCGGGTGCAAAGGTGTGGGTGGAAAAGCCTAGTGGCCCACCAGTGCCCGCAGATGTCATTGCATCAGGCAAAGATCAAGTAGTTTTAGTTATGGAGCCTGGTAGAAAGAAATGGCAATATGTACCCGCAGACAAATGTTACCTGAGAGAGTGATGTGCAACACTGATATCTCTTTTCTGGGTTTGCCTTGCAGATCCTGTGTCTGGCTGGTGTAATTGTGGTACTAAATGGACTCTATTTGGGAGAGTTAAACAGCCTGCTGCTTCCAACGAAAAATGTCACATCTGTGCCAGTGATCAAGGGGATACTGATAGTGATGAATAATGTTGTTCCAAAGCAGTCTTATGCCGATGCCGAAAAGCCAGCCAGACCGAAGACATGGATTCGTGAAATGCAGCAAACACATCAGGAGCAAGTGAAAACAACCTTGATGCCAGTCATGCAAGATGCACTTTCAGGAAGGCGAAAACATTCTCCTATGATCACCCAAGGGGAGAATATGTGGATATATCTGGCACAGCAAGTACTGAACATATCACACTTTTGTCTTACTGATGTGCCCAATGCTGAAGCTTTATTGACTATGTGTTTAGTAGCGGTGCGGACGCCTGTTCCGGTTTTAAAGCATATCTTCGGCGTCTCACATAATGATTCTTTGGTTCAAGGCTCAGATATTAGGCAACCTTTCTCCGTTTATAAGTATTGTAGGTTCTGCCAAGAAACTGACCGTAAATGGAGAAATTTGAGACGTGTTATTACTTATAATATAACCCAAAGTGATGTATGTTATTTTATGACCTGCAATGCACAAGAAATTGGCAAATGCTGACAGATTGAGTTAACCAACCAGCACAATCATACAATGTTTGAGAGACGACTATGTTCGCGAGTGCCACGCAAATGCACTAGTGTAAATAATACTATGTCTTGTAATCATACAGTAATAGCTGCCAGTCATTTGAATCATGTGAAACTTCGAACAGGATGTCTCTTTTCATGTGGTAACATTACATACACTTATATTCCAACTAACATTTCTGGAGGTCCATGTGCTTTAACTCGATTAGGACTATTGATGTTTCCTTTACACCCAGCGATAACTCGAGGTAAAAGGTCAACTTTCGAATCTGTAGGTCTGTCTCCTGATTGTGATTCACATGTACACTTGTTATCAGAAGCTGAGGTTCTAGCATTAACCCTGTCATTAGTGGGAGCTTGGGGTTTAGCTGCTGGAGGTTACACATCTTTGATGAAATTAGCATGTTTATTAGTCAAAAGCCTTAATCATACTTCTCAGGCATTAGAATAATTACTCCTTGATTGTCAAGTTATTAGAAAAGCAACTTTGCAGAACAGAGCTGCTGTTGATTATCTATTGCTAAAGCATAATTTAGGGTGTAACACATTTGAAGGTATGTGTTGTTTCAATTTAAGTGACCATTTACGATCTATTGAAAGTCATATTCGAGGTTTGAGGGATCTCATTTCTCAAGTGTCTCAAGATCGTACTGGGAATTGGTGGGATTGGTTATTTTCATGGATACCTGATATTGGGGGTACACTACGTTACGCTTTTGCTTGCATTTTCATTATATTGTCTATCTTAATTGCTTGTTGTTGTTGCATTCAATGTATTCCTAATTTAGCTTTAATGTTTCGTAGGTTTCAAAGACCGGTTCCTGTGCCACCAGGCTATGGAAGGTAAATATCCAAGGGTGGAATTGTTATGCTTGAACTAAAATGGCGCTGGTGCGCAGTGTATTCTGGGAGCGCTCGGAGCCATGATCGATATTTACTTCATGCCGCAGTGAAAAGCTGCACACATTTTGCTGAGTGTTAGATTCACGGTGCTGAGAAAAACATGCTTTCAAACCTGGTATGCGGTCAAGGACATTTCTGCTGGGAAAGCTAACTTTGTTATGGTTTGCTACTGTTCTCCGTGGAGCATGTTTTTAGAGAAGGGAGGCACTCCGCTTCTTGGGGGTAGCTCTCGATTGACCCAGCTGGCAACCGACAGCTGCTCATCAACTGCGCAAGTGCAATTTCCAGAAGGTTCGAGAATTGACTCCCCTTTGTGGAGTGTGTATATATGCGGAAACCCAGAGGTGGTCAGGTGAGACTTCAGCCGGAGAAGGACGCTTACGTCTGGCACTCCTATGAGCTGTGGTGCTCTCGGCCTGGCTGTTCCCGGGGTCTTCCAGCCGCTTCTGGGCAAGATAAGGAATCCTGTTATGCTCACGGTGATGTATTTCCGTGCACTTTTGGCAGAGCAATACACACCGCTGCACTGTCCCTCTGTTAGTCATCTGCTGTCGATGGTGCAGAGTGGGCAAACGCAGGCCGCGGAAATCGCTGGATCCATGTGCGAGCACTGTGTCGTCGCCTGGTGTGAACCTCGCCCGGGTGGGGGATGGCTTGTATTCACGCCTCTTGGTTTTACCCCACAGCTCACACGCGTCGTCTTTCTACGGAACAAAGGGCCATGAGGGCTTAAGACCTTTTCTAGAAAAGCTATGTTGCAACTTTGACAAGGTTTCAATGAATTGCGCAGCCAAGCCAGGGTCACTAAAAAGTGTCTTTCCTTTATCATCAATTCTCAACTGTGCCAATGGTAGCAAGGCATATTTCAAGTTCCTTTTTTGCAGCACTTTCTTCAATCCATGATAGGTTTGTCTCTGATTCTGTGCTGCAATGTTGTAATCCGGTTGCAATGATGACCTAGATCCGTTGTAAATTATGTCGCCTTGATGTCTTACTGCAGCTAAGATACCGAACTTATCCTAGCAGTGAACAAATTATATTCTAATTACTCTTGGCGGTGCTCCAAAGATAGGTTTCAGCGATGGCATATGGTGAGCTCCAACAATTGCCAAGTCACACAGCCCCTCTGTATCTGGCAAGAGATTAGGAAGGAACTCCTGGAAGAATTTTTCCAAACCATCCTTCCCCATACCTTCAGCCAGCCCAGGCATGCTTTGTTGCATCGTGAACGATCCTTCATTTCCACAACCTTATGTTGCAGATCAGCATATTTACTTTGGAGCAATTAAGTATTTTGTCTATTAAGGGTGTCGTCCACTGACGATACATGTTGCTCCACTTCCATAGCCCTTTCAACTTGTCCACGTCCTGATATACGCGGCACATTTTGTGACAGTTTGGCTCGAGATGTGCTTATTTCTATTTATATTCAATTGTTTAAGCTCATTGTTTGATGGACTATCAGTAGAGGCAGTCACGGCCATAGACATGCTATCCAGTTTGCTTGCTGCTGCATCAATGTCATAATAAAGCGTGGTGCCTTTGGCTGCAAAACCTTGATGGATTGTATACGAGCACCCCTAGGAATAGGCGTCTTGCCCAGTTCTTCGCCCTGCATTTTTGATGTACATCCAACTTCTTTATGGATGAGGGCAAATTAGCCAAATTGACAGCTCCATCTGTAGAAAACACATTAGGATCCGCAGTGGGGGGTCTGTAAATGTGAGCATGCTGCACCATGCACAGTGAGGGCTGTGGATGTGAGGGACTGCTAGTCGATGTGGAAACACTCTTGCTTGACTGCTGCATGCCATGATGGGGCTGTTTCTGTGTATTGTACACTCGATGTTGTTGCGGTTTGGGAGCACATTTCTACTACTGTGTAAGCTTGCGTGGCGTTGCAGGTTGTGTTTGGAGCACCTAACCTCTCCAGAACATCCTCCCCTTCCTCTAACTTTTCTCTCTCTCCTGCCTTGTCCTGTGATTATCGTTTGGGATATAAGGAACTAACAGCAGTTATCAGGTTATGCTCCCTTTCCAGTTTTTTTTAATTCTGTATTTCACTACTCAACTTATTGTTTGTATCCTTCAAACCCCTCCTTCTCCAAGCCTTTCTTTTGCTTTCCCAAAGCAATGTATTATTTAACAGCATTTTCCATTGTTCTGGAATTACTTTACTTTTTTTTGTTTGAGCCGCTCGTCTTAATTTTAGAATCACAGCCAAATTAAAGGCATCTACCACAGGGAATTGCTTAAACGTATCCTCCTGTTTTATGGAACTCTTATTTTATACCCACGAGGCGGCACCAATTTTTACAGGAGAACCTCTGTGAAATCTAACCTATCGCTTTGTGTGTGCAGGGTTTCGAAGGAGAGCAGCCTGCTACTCCTGTTCCCTTCTCAGCTGAGCATGACAGTTCCAAGTCATAACGGCGCCAACTATGGAAACCAGCTCAATACATACAATATAAGTACATATGGCAGCATCTAGATGACCAGACTTATTTCTATGCAGCCGTAGAGAAACGTAGAGAGAGAGAAACTAGCAGAGTATTCCAGTCCCAAAACTGTGCCCCCAAACTCGGATTTCTCAGGGTTGTTATAGGATTTTAGATTATGAGAATCTTATATCACAGTAAGATACATGTAGTCAATTACATTTGAATAATATACTTCCTAACGTGAGACGTGGAATGCTATGGCTTAGCAGCACATTCTACGCCTATACAGTTTCACTCGGCCTGCCCATGTGACACAATTTCCAGCAGTGGAAGATCATACTTAATGAGCCACGGTTTGGTGGACATCACACACATGATCCTTATTTTGGATTTCGGACAAGAGTGCCTCTCCCTCATGTATGATGTCTCACGCATCACTGGGCCTGCCTATGTCCTGAGCAGAGACTTAAATTGCAGCCAAACAGGCTTTTGGGTTTTGTAAATATCGGACAATCAGTAACAGTCTCATGGCTATACTTTGTCATATTGCTAATCCTTGCTGTGAAACTGCTCTGCTGTTGCAGCTGCATGGTCCAAGAGTCTGATAGAACATGAAGTACTGTCGCTTTCCACAGACCTATACATACGAAATAAATAGTTGATAAATTAGCAACATTTTCATGACAATCTACTCTGCGCGAAGTATTTGTTCCATTTTGAGGAATAGATACCAATAATCTATATACACACCTTGCAGGAGCCAAATTAGTAATGCCACGTTTAGTTAATTTTGTTTTTAATGAAGAATTGATTCATTTTGTTTATCAACAATTCACTAATGATCACCAATGTAAATGTGATGTTAGTTATTAGCGTGACATTTGTTTTTTTGTGATTCACCAGAACCAAATGGACTCTGTGGAAAGCATTTGTGTTATGCACAGTAATCTTCTGATTTGTGATCTGTGACTACATTGGAGTTAAAGTGCTGTTTTCTGTGCTAAAAGGCAGAACACTAATACCATTATTTAAATAGTTATTGACACACTAATGATACCGTGTGAATCAATTTGATATGATATGAAAAATATTGTTTCCAGTATATGTATTTCAAGTGAGACCATGATTTAGTGCGGTTGTACGGATTACAGGGAGAGCACCATGATTGGGACATATTTACATTCTATAATTAATATTTATTTCATTTTGAAATATCTTGCTTTTCTTTGTAATCAAGTGCTGAGTTGTTTGGCTGTGTGTTGCTGCCAAACGTGTGTCAGCCTAGTTCACACATGACATGCTACCTAAACTGTTAAATCATTATTTTCCAATCCTCAGACAGCCAATATTAAATTTTCTCAAGAAAATCTGATTGATATCCATCACCTTATTGTAACACACTTGAAAGATGTTTTAGCAGAAATGTATTGCAAATGGTAAGTGAGAAGATCATATATTCAATATATTAATTATTTTCTCAGTTCACCCAGGGTTTACATTAAATGTTCACACAATGTTCTTGTGTAAAAAAGCCATGTCACCATTGCTTATCTTTCAGAATTTTCAGCATTGTTGCCAAATGTTTGACCAGTTATCAATGTAACATTTACAATTTTGCTGCCATGTATCATTTAAATCTTACAAAAGGTATGATAACTTCTAATATAGGATATTTTCCTCTATAGTGTGGATGTCCTTTGACGGTAATTGACACCATCATGGCGGCGTTTAAAGGTGTTTGGACTCAGTCTTTCTGGAAAGCTGTATCTGGGGAATTTTTGGCTACCCTTTTATTTGTCTTGCTCAGCCTTGGTTCTACAATCAGCTGGGGTGGACGTGACAGCGCTCAACCTGTAGATCTTGTGCTGATATCGCTGAGTTTTGGACTCGGCATTGCAACCTTGGTGCAATGCTTTGGACACATCAGTGGCGCTCACATTAATCCTGCTGTGACGATTGCCTTGATTTGCACAAGAAGAATCAGCCTTTCCAAGTCAGTCTTCTATATCATTGCACAGTGCCTGGGAGCCATTCTGGGAGCTGGAACGCTCTACCTTGTCACACCCACAGATGTGATCGGAGACCTTGGCGCTACTATGGTAAACAATATACTTATTTTGTATATCTTTCTATTGTTGAAAATAAGAGGACCAATGTTTCAAAGTAAGTTGCATATGCAAATCAAGTTCTGTATAAATTTACTGCCGTTTTGAACACAAGATCGCTGGCTGCAATGTACAAAAGAGGCATTTTTAAAATGTATTTTTTATTTATTTGCATTCAAATTGAATCAACAATTTTTTCTAGCAAAGTTACAACAACATTTCCATGAATTAGATCAAATTAAATTGAGTATATGGTAATAAGGGACAACCAAACAGATAGACAAGTTTGTGTATCTGTCCTGGAAAATCAGGAAAAATTTACGCTTCCAATCTCTAGGAGGATGTCTATCAGAAATTTGACTACTGCAATAACATACTTGGTTTTATGGCCTGTCATTAAAGGCTTCCATCAGCAGTCTGTGTCTGAAATTTCAAAGTCCGAAAAGAGCAGTCTTATATGAGTAGAAAGTTTGGCAGTTAAGTCTGGGCACAATGTCATAATGTGAAAAAGAGATTCAACTGAAGTTGCATCATTACCTTGTCGACAATGGTTCTCCGATGATTGACCACGGATTGCCCAAATGTCATTGGTCGGGTGCAAATTCAAACGAGTCCCCAAGAATAAGTCTCTGACCAGTTTGTCAGGGCATTGCTTTAAATATTCACGTGGTGAGTTAAGTTTCCAGCGTTCTGATGCTAATTGAGCAACTGAGTGGTATGTATTTACCATCTCTTGCATTGAAATCCAGTCGCAATCCTGGAGTTTTCTTTTAACCCATAGTGGGTTGGATGTTAGTTGCTCAAAGAACTGCCGATTGTTTCTAGGAGGTTTAACATGGAGATACACCATCCAGTCAAGAAGGGATTGCGGTTTGACCACATCTCTTTGTGAATCATCTCTAACAACACACATCGCGATGGGTACTACTTTTCATGAACAAAACATGCCTTCAGGGCGGCTCTAGAGAGAGTCTGGAATGCTCAACATCGCCCCCCCCCCACAGATTACCGTGGGGACCACTTAGGATCTGTAAAGGTTTATCACTGGTACAATGGAAAACCGACCAAACCTTCTGTTCAGGGCATAAGCTTGGTAGATGTTTTCATTTTTTCCAAAAGATAGGTTGTCATTGGAACTTCGGTTTTGGAATTACTCAACCAGATGCCCAGGTACTTAAAGAATAGTACCCGTTCGACCTTCTCTCCATCTTGAATACAGTGGATGATGTTTTTCCCCTGGGTGCAGTTGCCAAACGTCATAGTCTTTGCTTTCCCCTTGTTAATTTCAAGGTTATTCTTTTTGATGTTAAATTGTAGAGCAGCCAGTTGCCTTTACAGGCCAATCGGGGTATGGTTGATTAATATGACATCATTTGCTTATAAAAGACGAGGCAAATGGAGTCCTCCGACCTTGGGGGAAAAAAATCTCATAGACACTAACGCATCAGGCATGTCCGCCGTTAAGAAGTTATAAAGAACTGGGGCCATAGGACCCCTTTGCTTGACTCCTCTAGTAGTTGTTATTTTGCTGGAGAGGGTCCCTACCTTGTTCAATCTGATCCTTAGAGTTGTACCAGAATGCATTGCCATGATGGGATCGAGTATTCTTTTTGGGCATTCTCTTTGTTTTAACTTCAACCAAAGTTTAGATCTGTTGATCTCTTGGACTAGGTCCACAAAAACAATATATATGTTGGATTTGTTTTTCCGAGAATTTTCTTTAACTGATTGTAATAGGAGGATATTTGCCACAGTGCCTAAGCCTTTGACGAATCCACTTTGAAGTGGGTTGTTACAGCTGGTATCCTTGCACCATGATTGAAAGTGGTCGGGGATGATGGAGCTGTAGAGTTTACCGATGACATCGAGGAGGGCGACAGGGCGGTAATATTTTGGGTTTCCTCAATCACCTTTTTTATGAATAGGAACCACTATCACCCTCCTCCAAGAACTCTGAAACTGGTGGCAGGTAGCAATTTGATTAAATAGCATGGAGATGAAGACTGCCCATTCATCAGGGAATTCCTTAAGCATACAGTTAGACAGCCTGTCGGGTCCTGGCACTCTAGAGCCTTTCAGCCTCTTAATTCGACTTAGGAGATCACAGTCATAAGTCAGGGAAAACCATAAACCAGGACACATGGTAGAGTCAAAGGTTTCGTTGGTGTCACAATTTGTGGAGTAAAAGGTGCTGAAGTGGTTCCACCAAGTTTCCTTGCTTATGAGATTTGGTTGGTTGAGGTTGGAAGCTGCTTCTTCTGGTTTTATCAATGACCACAATTTCTTGGGGTTTTTGCCAGCCTATGTTTTCAGCATGGATTCTGATTCATTCTGGTACCGCTGGTGTTTAGAGGCTAAGAGACAGTTTTTGTACCTTGATTTAGCAGTGATAGCTATACGATGGTCGTTAACTAGACCAGACCTGATCGCTATTTGTAGCAAATTTTGCACCTCCTTTCTTCGAGCCACTACTTTGGTCTCAAAGGAAAGCTGATGATTGTGAGCGGTGAAGCACTTCTTAGGATGATAACCAAATTGTTCGAAGAGTGGTGATTATTCCACACAAGAGCCTGGGCGACCCAAGTTGGACGTTAAGGCGGCTTTTATTCTTGTAGTGGATAGTTTCAAGTGGAGACTGCCATTACAGAGGACATGTGGTGTTAACATCCGGTCCCTGATCAGGGTCACTGGTGACAGCCATTCCAGTAGCAATAGGTGATGGCCACTGTTTATTGTCTTTATGACCTGGAATTGCTTAACCAAGGGCAGAAAGTTGTTTGAAATGTAAAGAGAGTCCAAAACTGAAGTAGAACCTATTTGCTCCCACGTTGGCTCAGGCGGGATATTTCCTTGACAGTTGCCATTGAACAGGTGCATGTCTCTAGAGTTCATATGGAGAGACCATGAATTTCACTTGATGGAGTCGGGCTCATCGGTGTTCCATGCACCCGCTTGCTTTCTGTTGTTTACCAAATCCAGGATATTAAAGTCCCCACAGATGATGACGTTTGTGCACTGGTGGTTAATGAAAGCATTGTCCAACAGGTCAGTGACCTGATTTATAAATGCTTCCATTGTAATTGGTGCAGAATTCCAGTACATATTGTTGATAATTATTTTATTCACGTCTTCAGTCGTTGTTGGTGCTGCCTCGCGATTTCAACCGACCACTACTTCTTGTGTTAGAGCGTTTGTTGATGTAGAGTTTAGGAGGAAAAGGGGACTGCCTGATTTCACCGCAACCAGGAGACCCGCAAAGGGACGGCCTACAGAACCTTTAGAAGCAGGATTTAATGACATTTCAAAACTGTCCAGAACAGGCTTTTTCCTCAGCCAGGTCTCCTGCAGACAAATCAGGTCAAACTCCCCCAAGTTGATTTCGCTTGGTTTGGTCAGATGACCAAACCCCCTAGTGTTCCAAGAAGCAAGCTTTAAGATTCCTGTTGCAGATGATAAAACATTTGTAGGTGGTTCCTTTTTATGTGGTCATTGGGGTGAACTGGTGGGTTGCTAGCTTGTGTTATGGTTCGATAAGGCTCTGGCAAGCCAGGTCCAGTCAGCTGTAACCAGGCTGGATTTCTTTGGGTTTACCCTCTGCTCAGCACAACCCACTTTGCAATTTGATGCTGGAAAGTAACGTTTATTTTTAGTCTAGGACCTGACGGGACTCTGCCCCCCCTAAAGGGTCCTTCAATGTGTTTGATGAGGCCAGTCACGATGAGTTGATCTCTGTTGGTAATCTTCCTCCGTTAGCATTCCTGATGGCCTTAGTTTCTAGTATGGGTTTAGTATGGGTTTAGGGCAGGTTGATGGTGTCTCGTCTGACTGTTTTTACAACTGTCAGGTCGAACCACAGAAGTAGTAGACTCTCAGATGCCTAGAGTAACATATTCTTGACTACCGGTGACTTGATGTGCAGATACACTGCATCTAGTCGTCTTTCGTCACACAATTCAATCAAAGAGAAGTTGGAGGATTAAAGCTGTCTTAAGTTTGGGGTGGAGGTGAGGAGTTCCAGGACTAAACAACGGTTGACAACGGCAATCCAGCCCTCTCTCTAGTCTAAGGGTACGGGTGCGGGTTATTTTGTGACCAGGTAACTCTGCCACCCGGCTGTTACTACGTCCTCCAAACTCTCTTTATTTTAGATCTTCCCACATTCTTAAGTTTCCTCCATGAGTGTCAGAGCCTTTGTGTTGTGGGTCAAATTTTTTGCACGCTTGGTGGTCCCTAGAGATAGCTGATAGTTCGTCAATTTGAACTCTTGTCTCTTCTCAGCCAAAGTCATAAATGTAGGCGAGGCTGGAGGAGGTATTGTTGTCTCTCCTTTTTCAGCGTTGGCCTTAGCCTCCTTTGACGAAGCGGCTGCTATCCTGGCTGAGGACTGAGAGTTTTTAGATGTATCCAGAGAGTATGTTGACAAATACAACAATGCTATTGAAGTTGGGCTTAAGGGTTTGATGCTGGGGTGGCTTACTGAAGCATTAGCGGCGGCGTTCGTAGGAGGCCTAGTTAGTTTGTAAAATAGTCTCAACAGCCTGGTTTTAGCACTGTATGTTGAGGGGCTGGTTTTGGTGCTGCTGTCACAGTTTTGTTTTGTATCTGGGCGATGTGCCAGATTGTCATTCATTAAAGGTCTGCTGTTGTCTCTTTTGGAGAACCCTGATGACTTTTTGCTGGTTGAAGATTGAGAAGGCCAAGTTCCCCGTAACTCCTTCACCTTTGTAGGCCACCCAGATATTGTTCAATGTCTCGTCATTGTTGCGTGCAAATTGTTTGCACGCATTGGTCCCTTCTCCCGAGACTTAAGGAGCGCTTTTTCACTTTGTGGGTTCTTAGGTGTTTCCGGCCGAACAGGGTGTTCATTTGTCAGGTCCACCGACAGCGACTCGTTAGTTGTCTGGACAGACTTTGTATAGGTCATACGTTCTATAATGTAAGGCTGTGAGCTTTCGTCCCTGAAGATAAGTTTTCGTGCGCCGTAACAAAGCCTTCAAGGTAGATGAGTATCGTATGTGTCATGGTCAGTAATGTAGTGTGCTCTTTAAGAGTATCATTGAGCTGTTTGTACAACTTAGTGAATGGTTCCAGTGCGATGGTAATCGTGGAGATGATGGATAACAAGTCCAAAGTGGCATTTTGATTGGGAATAGGTGTTGCGAATTACAATGACTGTATTATGATCAAGCTGTCAAGCAGCACAAGAAAGGGGATGGAAACTGGGTGTTGCATCATTCCCGGTGTGCTCTGGCTAGTGGTTGGCATCAGTGCAGCAGGCAGTGGTCCCACGAGCTGCATCTTGGCCAATTGAGATAATGACCCAAAATATCTTCCGGAAGAATTGTGTGTGAATTTTAATTTAAGTTAATGTTCTACATTTCAATGAGGGGACATTAAAAAAATAAGCTTTTGTAGTAAGTCCCCTGGCATTTCTGACATAAACATTCAACTGATATTAAAAGTAATTTGTCTGGGGGGAGCGCTGTTGCGCACGTTCGGACATGGCTGCCTGATCAGAACGCTCCGGCCCGAGAACCATCCGTTGACTATCCTGTTTCAGAGCCCGCAACGGGGAGCTGAGCACACCGGAATGTGTGTTAAGGGTAGCAGCATCTGCACTGAAAATCCTGGAACGAGCGAGGCCTTGGTTGCGGAGATACACGGCTCAGCGGTTCCAGCGGGGCGGAGCTGTGGCGTGCGCCGACCCCGGGAACCAGAAGAATACTGCTGGGAGCCGCTGACACTCTAGCCAAAGGGCCATAGAGAGCAAAGCCCGCGAAAAACGACCGGTGCTGCGGCGGAGCAACCCAACCTGAGCGGCCAGCTCCCCTCTCCCTCTCATACCTACACCAGACCCAGCCGCGGAGAAACGGTCCGACGTCATGACCACCCGATGAGCGGCGGCTCCCACACCGCGCTGCTGGAAACCTGCGGCTAGAGACGAGTCAGACCCTGCCCTCACGACACACACAGCTCAGGCAAGGCCGGCCCCTCGCGCTGACATCCCGCGCAGCCCCCTAAGGCCCCCGCTTGCCTGCTGGAGCTGTACGGCGAGCCGAGTGACGGCTGGGCGGCTTGACTCCCTGCGGGAGTGAGACAAGGTAGCTGGGGGTGCAGAGATCCCCACAAACTTTACGCAGAGGGCTGGCCTGTGAGGCGGACACATTGAGGGGACAAGGTGAGGCGGATATATCCCTGACTAACTCCTCCAGCGACCCCGGTGTATGGGTCATTGAGCCTTGGCTGCTATTTGGCTGCGTTTGAAGCTACACGTGTGGACCTCGAAGTACCGAGGTGGCCTGAACACCCGAAACCACAGGTCAGTGAACTGACGAATACAGGGGCATGGGGAGCACGAGGAAGCAAGACAAGATGGCCGAGGGAGTAGGAGCTAAGAAGAAAAGGCCAATGGACTCATATACTAGCGGCCAGGCGGGGGGCAGCGAGACGGAACCGCCGATAACTAATCCTATGACGAGTGTGGAGAACAGAGACATGGTTGAATACCTGACCAATATAGTCCAAAGTGGCTTTTTATCCCTGAATGTGAAACTGGACGACATCGTAACGACCATAGGGACTCTGAAAACCAGAGTTGATAAACAAGACCTGAGACTAACAGAGGCAGAGAATAGACTTGGAACAACGAAAGACACAGTAGCATGACATGACCAAGGCATTGCCCAGCTCAGAGAGAACTTGAATAGGCTGCAGAACAAATGCGAGGATTTGGAATCACGCTCAAGAAGGAACAATGTACGCATAGTTGGGGTTCCGGAGTCATTCGGCAAAGACAAAATGGAAGCACGAGTTGAGGCACTCCTCCAAACTCTCTCTCTGATCACTTCTTAGTTGAACGTGCACACCGCACTCTGGCCCCGGTGCTGAAACCTGGAGCGCCACCCCGCACGATAATTGCAAGAATGCTCAATTATAGGGACAGAGACACGATCCTTCGACTGGCACGGAGCATGGTACACTACACTACGAGGAAAACCGTATACACATTTACCTGGATTTTACCACCGGAGTCCAGGCGAGTCGTAGGTCATATGAGCCAGTTAAAAAACTTCTAAGAGCAAGACAAGTCCCGTATGCACTAATATTCCCAGCCAAGTTGCGAATCCAATACGGAGGAAGGGCACAATTCTTCGAGACGCCTGCTGCAGCCCAGGCCTATGTGGAGGCCACCATTCCGCTGCCTCCTAAAGGTCGCGGACCAGACCAGAACGGGAGACACCCACCTGCAGATGCAGACTGAAACCTAGCTACGTAACCCAACACATGCAAGTATCCTTCTGGTTTTGGGACTGCTTGGCCTCCATGAGGGCTCCAAGTAATGAGAAGCGGGCCGTGAGCCAGTCGGGTAGCCTCGTGATGCAACGAAGTATCCTCAGGAATGTTCCTAACAGTTGTCAGGGTCCATCGTCAAGTTGGGGCAGATGATGTCGGTGGAGGGAGGGAGGGGGGGGAGGGTGGGGATGTTTTGTACAATTGCAACCACCCAGACGAGTTTAAGTCTCGGGGAATAGCAAGTATGTTTGAAAGTTGTGTGTTAACTGAAACATGGTCTCGCGGGCGCCGACGCCACTCAGATGTTAATAATTTGCATAATCGGGGTCGCTACAGTAAGCTACATTATGTTCGCATGGAAAATGGGTGATGGGTTAAAGATAAGACTAATGTCATGGAATGTCTGAGGCCGAAACAATCCAATGAAAGCCAGGAAGGTAGGCAACTATGCCACCAGGCATGGACCACACATACTGATGGTGCAAGAAACGCACGCACAGAAATTGGTTAATGAGAACTTACTGGCTAAATGAGGTAAACTGCGATGCTATAACAATTACTCCTCACAGTCCAGAGGCGTGTGCACCCTCATACACCATTCGCTGGGCTTTCTTGCAAAGGGCCACTTAGCGGACCCAATGGGTAGATATGTGCTGGTCTGGGGGGAAATCGCGGGGAAACAAATAACCTTGGTGAATACCTATGGCCCCAACTTAGACAACCCTGATTTTTACCTACAAATGCTTGAGATCCTTGCTAATCATGATGCGACCACTGTTATATGGGGGGGAGACTTCAATGTTGCGATAGACCAGGCCCTGGATAGATCTTCCAAAGGGAACAGGCCACCTACAAGGGTAGCATTGACCTTGAAACAGATCCTCTCGCAATTGTCCCTGATTGATGCCTGGAGGGTACTCCATCCAACCAGCAAACGGTATACATTCTACTCCTCTGTGCATGACAGTGAGTCACGTATAGATTATTGGTTCGTGTCCTCAGACATGGCACCAGCGCTGCAAAATTGTGATATCTTGCCCCGTATGCTATCGGACCACTCCCCGGTTATATTGGAGATTATACTGAAAGAGGCTCCTAGACCGGCGCGAAGATGGAGGATGCCTAGAGGTATACTTAGGGACCCAAATGTTGTCGAAACCTTACATGAGGAAATCGCTAGCTTCTTTACAGACAATGTTGGGTCGGTAGCCCAAATATCAACAGTATGGGAGGCCTTTAAAGTCTGGGTGAGAGGGGCCTTGATATCCAAAACCACTGGTCTATTTAAGGGCATACGTACGGAACTGGAGGGGATGGAGAGGGAATTGAGCGAACTGGAAGAAACACACATAGTGGAGACACACTGGCCAAAATACATAAACTCCTTAGAGATTTCGATAAGTTAGCAATGCGGGAAATACAATATATGGCAGCCCCGACCTCGGCGCGCAGATATGGTGAGGGTAATAAAGCCGGGAAAATGTTGGCCAACTTGGTCAAACAAGAGAAACAAGCAATCCCGATCGCCACAATCCAAACGGCACAGAATGAAATAATCACGAGTGAACAAGGAATTAATGACGAATTTGTTAAATATTACAAAAATCTCTATACGAACAGAGATAGGAAATCCCCTTCTGAGATTAGGCGCTACCTCACGGTGCTAGACCTCCCTAAGCTCCCAGAGGAGAGTAAATTGATACTAGAGCAGCCTGTTACAGCAGAAGAGCTTACCGAGGCAATCAAGGAGCTCACATCTGGCAAAGTGCCGGGCTCAGATAGACTGAGCGCTGAATTTTATAAAGAGTTTCGGGAGGAGCTGGTCCCGGTAATGTTGGAACTATGGGAGGAGGCCCTGGGTAAGCTAATATTGCCCCCCCCACAATGCGAGAGGCTATAGTTACGGTATTGCCTGAACCGAGACGCCCGCCACAAGATATGGCATCGTATAGACCCTTATCCCTGAGAAATGTGGACGCTAAGATCTTTGCGAAGGTGCTGGCGAACCGCATGCTACCCTTTACACCCACGCTGGTACATGCAGACCAAAGTGGGTTTATTCCCCGAAGGTCCACTGCCTTAAACCTGCATAGGTTATTCGGCATAATGGCACAAATTAACCCAAACAAGCAAGCGGTGGCGGTGTTCCCAGTCTCCTGGGAATACCTCTTCTTGGTGCTTGAGGCGTTCGGAGTGGGCCCCCACTTTATCAAATATGTCAAACTGCTATATACTGCCCCTGGGGCGAAAATATGCACAAATAGAACCATATCTGAGCTGTTTGAACTGGGCAGAGGAACCAGACAGGGGTGTCCCTTCTCCCCCATTCTTTTCGCTTTAACAATAGAACCCATGGCAGCTGCAGTTCGGTTGAGACATAGCAACAGGGTCATTACACTGAAAGGAGCCACCCAAATAATATCATTGTACGTGGACGACACGCTGCTTCATGTCCGTGAAGCGGAAAAAAACATTGACCCCATCATGGCAGACATTAACGAATTTGCACAGTATTCCGGTTAAACGTTAAACAACTCCAAGTCAGAAATATTTCTGCTCACCCCTTCCACGCAAAGCCCCGCTCTGACATGTGGCCTCAAGTGGGCGGACCGAAACATTAGATACTTGGGGGTGTTGGTTTCAGGTAATAAGCAAACCCTTTATATGGATAATCATGATCTGGCACTGCAAACAATCAATACCAAACTACAGGTCTGGAGACACCTTCCAATTTCATTGCACGGCAGAATCGCAATCCTTAAAATGATAGTGCTCCCGAAACTGCTATACCTATTTGTAAATATCCCCATATGGCCAGGAAAGGAATTCTTCTCCAGGCTTAGGTCCATGGCGGTGTCGTTTCTCTGGAACGGGGGGTGGCCAGGATCAGCTGGGAAAAGATGACAGAACCATATGAAACAGGGGGGATAGCGGTGCCAGATTTTGAGCTCTACTGCATAGTGGCGCAGGCTCAATTCGCAAGGCACTGGTATGATGATGTAGATAATTCGCCCCACACCTGGATAGAGGAGTACACCACTGCACCCACAGATGTTAAATCAGTTATTTATGATACAAGACAAAGGGATGCATGTGAATTTGACCCTGTGAGCTGCACCGTCTGGGCCTGGGGGGCGATATTTAAAAGACTGAATATAGAAGTGCCATATAACCCCGAGACTCCCCTTTGGAACTATCCAAACATCCCCCCTACATTTGACACCAGTATACAGGATGCCTGGGACCCTAACAAAGAGATGAAAGTGGGAGATATGTATATAGAGGGGAAGTTTGCAACCCTTGATGTATTCACAAGAGGCATGGGAGGAGGCCCGCTCAGCATATTACAGTATTATAGAATGAGATCTGCATATCAGGCATGCTTTCCATCATTCCCTGACGAACCCACCTCTCACCCTTGCACACAACTGGTTACAACACAGGACGGGCTGGGTATCTCCAAATTGTATGAGATAATACAGATCCACACTCCCACGGCCAACCGGGTGAAAGAGAAATGGGAAACAGATATGGAAATGCAAATACCTGACGACAAATGGGGCAGATATTGTGCACTCACGAAAAAGGTATCCCTCAATGCGGGACTACGCCAGATACAATTCAAGATTCTCAACAGGTTACACTACACCCCTGCTAAGGTTGCTAAATTCACACCAGACGATTCAGGCAATTGTCCCAAATGTGGGATTCCGCAAGCGGGATCCTATCACATGTATTGGAAGTGCCCGGTATTGGCGCGGTTCTGGGAGAAGGTGGCCGCCATGTTGACTGATGTCACACAGATTCCTAGACATTTGTCTACCCAAAAATATCTGTTCGGGGACATCGGTAAATACTCGGAGAAAGTCAGAAGACTGTTTAATGTATCATGTATTATTGCTAAGAAATGTATATTGCAAGTATGGAAAAGCTCGAAGCCCCCTACCATGGACACTTTCTTGCGAAAACTAACATACATTAATGAGTGTGAGGCACAATATGTGCTCAACCAACCCAGCACAAGCTGACCGAAGGACATCTGGTGCCCCTTTAGGACATATCTATGTGACATGCTTACGGCCAGCGAAACAGATATGTGAACGATGAACTGCTTACCATGTGATGATGCTATTGCTGTAAATTGACCACAGAATTTATTAACTGAGTGATGTTGTAACTGATGAGACCTTAATAAAAAGATGTTTAAAAAAAAAAAGTAATTTGTCTGGGAGTTTTTATTACTAAATGAAGCATTTTAGATAAGTGATTTTAGAAGTCAAAAATCGTAAAACCCTCACCTCAGTAACCTTTGTGTGACATGCACTTTCCTCTGGACTATTGGAATGTGCTCTCCAGTATTGTACAGAACAACAGCATTGTTTTTTCATCCCGTTATTCATTCTTCATAAAAATAACAAAAGCGTTCATACATGCAGGTGCAATCAATAACTGAAATAATTCCCAGAATATTAGTTCTGATTAGAGAGCTTCTAATATTTTGTCCAAGATCTTGGAGAACATCTTAGCATCTAGTTTTAATAGGGCGACTGGTCTGTATGAGCCGTGGCTTCACTAATTGTGTTAAAGATGGATCACATGGTTATACAATCATTGAAGAGATCCCTCCAGGAGCAATCAGGTTGCTAGAAAAGCATATGTAAAAACCCTTGTAAAGCCATCAAGGCCTGTGCATTGTGGATCAAAAGAGATGTAATACCTCTAAAGCTTCCTTATTAATATTGGGGTCATCGATAAGTTCTTTTTGTGTACTGGTGATTTGGAGGAGTTTAGTTTTCTAATTTACTTACCCCTTTTGTCTGGTAATAATTCATTAGCTGAGAACCATAATTGATAACCTGTTTGCAATGCTGTCATCTTGGAAGCCTCATCAAAAACTCTTACCTTGTCTCTGTTATTTAAAGCATAAATGTGCTTGACAGCTTGAGGTATTGGGCTAACAACTAATCAGCCTAGATACTGTTCTTGTGAAAGGCTAATTTCAGGCTAAATATGGATCTTTCAGCTTTGTTGAAGGATATTGCACTTAGTTGCCCTCTCATCGCTATTCGGATACAAAATAACCTAATTGAGATTTTTAATCATTAATCATTCTGCCTCAAGTTTCCTGGCCATAGCTAGTTCAGTCCCGAGTGCCAGGAACTTCCCTTTTAGTAATGTCTTCAATCATCTAAATAAATTGTACTATTTGCTCTGATATGGCCAGCACAACCACCAAATCCCACAATATGTGCAGGAGTTGTTACCAGTCTTTACTAATGGGGCCATAGGGATAAAGATTAGTTTGTGATCAAAGATCATAAAACTGCCAATTAACACCTCCATGATTGCGTCTCGTAAAGTTAATGGTGTGAATATGTAATCAAGTCTAGTATATATTTTCTGATAAGAATATACATACCCTCTTTCTTAATGTAACTATCTCTATATATCCAGAATGCTCAAGTTCACACATTCCTGTTCAAGCCCTTCAAACAAAGGCCTAGTTTGTGTTGCTAGGTCTATAGAGTGTTCCACTTCCTTGTTCATTAACATATTAAAATGTCCTCCCAAAATGATTTATTCCTTTGCTGCTTGTGACACTATACATGGAATATGTTTCATGAACCCCTCCTGCTCTAGGTTGGGGGGCATGCATTGTGATGCTGGAAATGCATCGGAGGGACAGGGCCTCCGTATCCTTGTCCTTTACTGCTTTTTATCGTGTGTTCTGTCGTGTTTTCCGTGCAGGAGCTCATGTGGTACTCCTGGCGGTGCAGCTCTCTCTCTTTCGGGTTGGTGAACAGACCCATGGGATACCCTTAGGGCACCCATGGGTAAGGGTGCAAGCCTGTGCCCCTAGTGTATGTTTTTGGGCACCTGTGTGTGACCCACAAAGCAGGGTACGGGCTGGTGGCAGCTCTGTGCTGAAATGCCTGGTGCCCTGAGCGTCCTCCTTTTTGGGATGCCCAGGCCCTGTCATTTGGAATCCGTAGATTCCGGATGAAGACAAAATGGCCCCCATGGCCTCTTGCCTTCCATCACCTGTTACCTTGATCTTCCCGAAGTCCCGGGAAGCCCTGCCTCTGTCCCTCCCCCTGACTGGCTGTTGGGTGGAAGTTCCATATATGGTAGTGTGGGGAAGTGCCGACCAGACTGGCTGGAGCCTTCTCAACGACCGTATGTTGTGGGTAAGCCTTTGGGTGGGACCTGGGTGAATGGAGTGTGTGACGAATATGCATTCTATGTTGTGGCTGTGTAGTATCTGGTGATTGACACAGTGGTTGAGACAGCCCTGCCCGAAACCGGTATGAATGCAGCTTGGAGTGTTGAATGGCTCGGTACTTGTCCCAATACACATAACCTGTTGTGAGTGTCTGGAGAGAAGTGAATGGCCTGAATGCCCCATGTGCCTGATTGGCTGCCTGTCTGCATGAATGACTGTAGTCATGATTGGATGCTTGAGTGTGACTCAGCGGAATGAATGGGAGATCAACAGTATATCTGGGGACCTCTCACTGCTAGGAATTGTGTTCAGAAGCTGAAGTCCACTACGACGAGTAACTGGAGTACCTGAAGCTTGATCTTGAAACCCTGCTGGACGAGAAGAATTGCTGTTGCTCTCCTTCGCAATTTGAAAGCTGCTGTGCTTCAAGAACTGACCCAGAGAGGACCTGGTAAGGCGCCCTCTTCCCGAGCTACGAGGGACCATCGTGCACAGCTGTTCTTTGTCTAAGCTCCCTGGTAGACAGACCCTCGACAGGCTGCCGACTCGATACAGGGATTGCTGCGGAACTCCAAGGAGAAGCGCCCGGACTGTTGTCCGCCACTGTCGACGACCGCCGTCGCTGACTGGAGCCGCCATGCTCCCTTTGCCTAAAAACTTAATTGATCCAAGGATGCTCTCGTCCGCATCGTCGCTGCTGTATCCTGCTGGAGAAGGCCTGACCGTCGACACGCTGAGGAGCATCCACCGGTGGGTTTCCCGCCACCCAAAGACCACAGAGACACTGATGACTCGACGCACTTGCTGGCCCACAGTTCTTCAACTCTTTGCAGTCCAGAACTATCGACACCGAGGTGCCCCGCATACCTCTTCCTGGCAGGACGTTTACCCTTCCCCGTCAATGAGCACCGCTAGGCACGACGTGGCCACTTCACCGTTGTATCTCAACCTGTTCTCCGTCAGACGTTCGACGACCCGTGACTCTTGCCTGAAAGGGAGGACACTCAAGAAGGGTTTTCGATTTACCCACCGAGGAATGCTACAACGCCAGGTACTTTGGGGTTGCAGAACTATTGGAAAGTCTAGTGTGAACACAATGTGGACTGGGCTTGTATCTTTCTTCTACAGGTTGCCGATGTGGGGGGATCTCCACACCGAACTGTGTCTAGGTAGCGGGACCAGTATTCTGCCAGTTGCTCAACCATCTTGCTTTCTTTCCTTTCTCTACTGCTGGTTTCCTCTTTATTTTGATCTATGTGTCATTCTGACCGTATGCACTTTAAGGAGATCTAATAACGTTAGTGGTACCACTTTAGAATTATATATATTTACCATTTTTGATTTTCAGAGTACAAAGTGAGTTATCGTGAGCGTGTATATGACCTTGAATATTAATTATATAAAGACTGTATTTTAACCGATACATTGGGCCTCATTACAACCCTGGCGTTGGACCATGGTGCTATTTGCACCATGGTCCATGCCGGATTCCGCCATGGTGGATGGCGGATTTACCGCCCCATTCCAAGGTTGGCGGGGCGGTAAATCCCCATTCACCATGGCCCCTTCCCCATTCCCATTTTTGGCCCATAGGGCTCAATGGGAATGGGGAAGGCGCTAATTACGGTACTGTAAAATACAGTGCCGTAATTAGCACCAAGGTCCCTTAGCGGGTTGGACTTTAACGCCTGCAAAAAGCAGGCGTTAAAGTGTGAATCGGGCGTTAAGGGTTTTACGGCGCCGCAGCCTTTTACGGCGCCGTTAACCCCTTAACGCCAGGGTTGTAATGAGGCCCACTGTGTGACATTCCTTTGTGGGTGCTTGGGGACTACACTGTACTTGAGAACCAGCTCGCATCACCTCCTGAGAAGCTAGGCCTTGATTGCTCTACCACAATACCAATAATAGAGAATCTTGGGAGGGGTCCTCTGTGCCTCTCCTCTACCATATAGAGAGCAGAAGTACAGACCCCCCCCTCCGGTCTTTACAGCTGGTGGCAGCAGTGGGATGCTTATGGTTTTAAGACTCAGTGTATAACCGTGCCACTTACGAAGGATATCTGCGCTTTGTTAAATTAAGGTTAAGTCAGATAAAAGATAATTGCATTACAAGCAATGGAATCTATTGCGAATGGTAAATTGACTTAGATGAGCTTCGAGGCTCTCCAGAGTGCTTGTGAAGCCAGGGAATTAGACTGTGTGGCTAAGTCTAGGGCTGAGCTGATAGCTGCCCTGGTGGACTACCAGATCGATTGTAAAACTCTTGAAGGGGGGGATACAACCAATGAGGACTCTACCCTGGGGGGTTGGCACCGAATCTGATTCTGGGAATGCCAACATTCCTGCTGCCTCTGTTCCAAACCCCAGCAGTCCCTTAGAACTTGAGTTATTAAGGATGAAGTTGTCCTTTGAATATCGCAAGTTGTCAATTGATGCTGAGCTTAAAAAAGAGGAGTTGGAACAGCAAGTGGAGCTCAAAAATAGGGATCTTAAACTCAAAGACAAAGACACTGAATGTCAGCGAATCCAGCTAGAGAAAGCTTGAGTGGAGACTTCAGCGAAACCAGTTGAGAGTGTCAGGTCCCCAGCAACCAAGTTCATGAAAGATTTGGTTGGTGTGTATGCGGAGGGTTCTGATATCCTCCAATGGATTGAAGCATTTGAAATGGCTTGTGCAATTCATGATGTTGATAAGAGAGATTGGGCTAAGTGTTTGTTAAGCAGAGTGCCTCAAACTGGATATGACTGTATTCTGAAACTGAGTGTGGAAGAAAAGGGTCAGTATGAGTGCATGAAGTCTGCCTTAATCGCCAAGTTTGGCAAAACGCCTACCCAATATCTTAAACGGTTCAGGGATTTTAAGAAACGAGAGAATGTGTCTTGGGTTAACTGGGTGAGTGCTGCACACATGAACATGATGGGGTGGATTGATGGTTACAAAGTGAAAACGTTTGTCGAATGGTCTCACCTCTTGTTTTTTGAGCATTTTCCGGAAGCCTGTTCACCAGAGCTGCGTCAGTATGTTGCCGACCAGAACATTTTGGATCCCTTTAAGCTGGCTAGGTTGGCTGAAAAGTGGGTCTCCCACCGGGTGTCTCCTAAGGACTCCAGTGGGAAGGACAAGAACAAAGAAAAGAGGGCCTCTCAAAGCTGAGGAGTCACACAAGCAGTCACAGTCGGGTAAACCAAAACCTTCCTCTCCAAAGACCCAAAAACCTAGTGGGGATAAGTCTGTTGTGGGTGGGAGTAAGAGTAGTGGTCCGCCTACTGCAAAGCAGAGTCCCATTGGCTCCAGTATCGTACCCCACACTCCTGTCACTTGTTGGGATTGTGGGGCTCTGGACCACCGAAGGGGTGACCCCAACTGTAAGGGTAAGGCACTTGGAGTCCAGGCTGCCAGCCTGACCACCCCTACTCTGTACCTGAGGTGGAGGCCACTGTCTCCCCTCCTCTACTGGGATCACCTTCGGTGCCCCCGTAGAGATTTCCTTAGTGTCCCTTGGGGCCTGGACCAGTACGCAGAAGTACTGGCGACTATCCCACAAAACACTCGTAGGTTTTTGAGAAGTGTCCTCTTGATTGGCCAGCCTTCTACTGGTTTGAGGGACAATGGGGCAAGCATGACAGTGGTGGACAGGACCCTGCTCAAGCCAGAGGACTATGTAGGTGCTCCTCTGAGAACCACCAGGTTAGCTGGTGGGCCTCCCAAATTATTGCCTGTAGCCTTAGTCAACATTACGATTGGATACAAGACAGCAAAGCTTCTGGTCCTTGTTCAGGACAACGTGCCTGCGAACATTTTGTTGGGAAACGATTTGGTCGAGTTGGGGATGATCATGGATGGTCTACCCATGGCTGCTGTGGCGGTCACCCAATCTTAGGTCACCCAGGGTCCGGCTGCGAGCCCGGTACCTTTGCTGACGGGGAAACCCAAGGCACGAAAGAAAAGGAGGAGTAAGACGGCCGCCCCTGTGGAGGGAGCCCCTGCTCGTCCCGCTGTTCCGATAGCACCCATTGGGATTCAAGCTCTGGACGGGCTGGGTCCAGTGGTAATTCCCATCTCGACTCCTGTGGGAGACGAGCCAGAAGACTTTCCTGTGGGAGAGGCTCTTAACCCGGAGGATCATCCCGACCTTCAATGCTTGTTGGCTGAAGGGGGACCCTCCCGGGCAGACTTCTGTAAGGGACAGAGAGAGTGCCACTCTCTCAAGGGTCTGAGGACACAGGCCCTGTCCCAGGCACAAGGCGAAGTGCCTAGGACATTTCGGATTTATTGGGATGGTGAGCTCCTTGTTAGCGAGCCCACTAATCCTGAACCTGGTGCCCTCAAGAGGTTGGTGGTACCCCTGGTTTACAGGCCCTTCCTGCTGCATTTGGCGCATGAGGTGCCCTTAGCTGGTCATCTTGGGACCAAGAAGACAAAGCAGCGGCTCTCGGCCCATTTCTACTGGCCACAGATGGGAGTAGAAGTGGAGTCCCATTGCAGGACCTGCCCAACTTGTCAGTTGTCTGGCAAGACTGGAGGCAGAGTCATCGGCCCACCGCAACCATCGCCGGTGGTTGGAACACCGTTTGAGAGGGTGGGCATCGACATTGTCGGTCCCCTTGACCCTCCCACGTCGGGTGGGCATCGGTTCATCCTAGTCTTGGTAGATCATGCCACCAGGTACCCTGAGGCTATACCCATTCGGACGGTTACAGCCAATGTGGTTGCCAGGGCTCTCCTGGGCATTTTCACCCATATTGGATTCCCTAAGGAGGTTGTCTCGGATAGAGGATCCAACTTCATGTCAAGTTACATGAAAACCATGTGAAAAGAATGTGGAGTAACCTACACATTCTCCACCTCTTACCACCCACAGACCAACGGTTTGGTTGAGAGATTTAACAAAACTCTCAAGGGCATGTTAGGTGCTTTGGAAGAGCCCCTCAGGAAGAAGTGGGATCTTCTCCTGCCATGCCTGCTGTTTGCTTACAGAGAAGTACCTCAAGAGGGTGTTGGTTTCAGCCCCTTTGAGTTAATCTTTGGACATCCCGTGAGGGGGGCCCCTCGCTTTGATCCGAGAAGGTTGGGAGGCCACCCCTCCAGGTCCCGCCCAGGCAAGTGGGGGACTATGTGTTAGGCCTCAGACGGAGGATGACACAGATGATGGGTCAAGCAACAGTGAATCTTAAGGCTAGCCAGGAATTGAATAAATACTGGCACAACCTTAAAGCATCGCAAGTGGATTGGACTCTGGGACAGGAGGTCCTCGTGATGGAGCCTACCAAGCCTCGGGCTTTGGCGGATAAATGGACTGGACCTTTCAGGATCATCTCCAAGATGGGCGAAGTAAATTATCTGGTTGACACGGGAGCCTCGGGGGTAGCCCCTCAGATACTCCATGTTAACAGGCTCAAGCGTCCACAGGCGGGACGATGTCTCAGGTCTCTTGCTAGCTTCAGAGCAAGAAGAGGATGGGAGTGAGCCCCTTCCTGATTTGCTGCATAGCAACCCTCAGGATGGCTCCGTGGAGGGAGTACATCTCTCTCCCGATCTGACAACAGAGCAGCAGAGGGCCTGCAGGGCTCTGCTTCGGCAGTACGCCTCTCTGTTTTCACTGAACCAGGCCTTACACCATGGTGTAGGCACGAGATTGACACTGGTGACAGTGTGCCTGTCAAAAACAGGTGCTACCCTATGTCAGATACCGTCAAGAAGCACATCTAGACTGAGGTCGCTAAGATGTTGGATCTGGGTGTTATTGAACCCTCAACCAGTCCCTGGTCCAGTCCCATGGTCCTTGTCCCCAAGGCAAGTTCCCAGGCAGGTGCCAAGGATTGGCGATTCTGTGTGGACTACCAAGGAGTCAATGCCGTCACTAAAACTGACGCGCACCCACTGCCCCGGTTTGATGAGCTCGTGGACACGATAGGTGCTGCCAAATTTGTGAGCACCTTCGACTTTACCTCAGGCTATTGGCAAATAGCTCTGATGGACCACGTCAAGGAAAAGACGGCGTTCAACACCAGAGGGACTCTTCCAGTTTAGAGTCATTCCTTCCGGGTTGAAGAACACCCCTGCCACTTTCCAGAGATTAGTCAACCATGCGCTCAGTGGGCTGGAAGCCTTTTGTGTGGCTTACCTAGACGACATTGCCGTCTACAGTTCCACTTGGGAAGAGCATTTGACGCATCTCGATAAAGTGTTGCAGGCGTTACAAAGGGCTAACCTCACTATCAAGGCCACCACGTGGCAGATAGCTCAGGGGAAAGTCATGTATCTTGGTCATGAGGTAGGAGGGGGTCAGACCCAACCTCTCCCTAGTAAGAGGATGTACATGACTGGGAGACTCCCACTACTCAAACCTAGGTGAGAGCCTTTTTGGGCCTCACTGGGTATTATCGCAATTTCATGGCAGACTATGGAACCATAGCTGCACCCCTGACTTCAGCTCTGACTTCACCCAAGCAACCGAGAAAGGTTAATTGGACAGAAGACTGTCAGAGGGCCTTCGATTGCTTGAAAGGAAGTCTGTGTCGGGCACCCGTGTTGTGTGCGCCTGATTATAGCAAGCCCTTTTATCGTTCAAACTGACGCCTGCAACACCGGAATTGGAGTGGTCTTGTCCCAGTAGATGACAAAGGAAGAGAACATCCGATCATATTCATCAGTAGACAACTCAAGGGTAGGGAACTTAGGTGGGCTACTGTTGAAAAGGAATGTTTTAGTATAGTTTGGAGCCTTAGACGTTTTAGACCCTACCTTACTGGGTCTACCTTCAAGGTCCAAACAGATCATATGCCCCTTAAGTGGCTTATGCAGATGAAGGGTGAAAACCCGAAACTGCTCAGGTGGTCCATTAGTCTGCAAGGACTAGACTTTACCATTGAGCACAGACCAGGTAAGAGTCACGATAACGCAGATGGCCTTTCCAGAAAGTATGTTGACCGTCTGGATGAGGGTGCCTATCCTGTGGGAGATTAGGCACCCTAACCGCAGTCTTGGGGGGGCGACTGTGATGCTGGAAATGCATCGGAGGGATAGGGCCTCTCCATCCCTGACCTTTACTGCTTTTTATCGTGTGTTCTGTCGTGTTTTCCACGCAGGAGTTCATGTGGAACTCCTGGCGGTGCAGCTCTCTCTCTTTTGGGTTGGTGAACATACCCATGGGATACCCTTATGGCACCCATGGGTAGGGGTGCAACCCTGTGCCCCTAGTGTATGTTTTGGGCACCTGTGTGTGACCCACAGAGCAGGGTACGGGCTGGTGGCAGCTCCATGCTGAAATGCCTGTTGCCCTGAGCATCCTCCATTTTGGGATGCCCAGGCCCTGTCATTTGGAATCGGTAGATTCCGGATGGAGACAAAATGGCCCCCATGGCCTCTTGCCTTCCATCACCTGTTGCCATGATCTTCCCGAAGTCCCGGGAAGCCCTGCCGCTGTCCCTTCCCCCTGACTGACTGTTGGGTGGAAGTTCCATATATGGTAGTGTGGGGAAGTGCCGACCAGACTGGCTGGTGCCTTCTCAACGACCGTATGTTGTGGGTACACCTGTGGGTGGGACCTGGGTGAATGGAGTATGTGACGAATATGCATTCTATGTTGTGGCTGTCTAGTGTCTGGTGATGGACACAGTGGTTGAGACAGCCCTGCCCGAAACCGGTATGAATGCAGCTTGGAGTGTTGAATGGCTCGGTACTTTTCCCAATACACAAAACTTGTTGTGAGTGTCTGGAGAGAAGTGAATTGCCTGAATGCTCTGTGTGCCTGATTGGCTGCCTGCCTGCATGAATGACCGTAGTCATGATTGGATGCTTGAGTGTGACCCAGCGGAATGAATGGGAGATCAACAGTATATCTGGGGACCTCTCACTGCTAGGAATCATGTTCAGAAGCTGAAGTCCACTACGACGAGTAACTGGAGTACCTGAAGCTTGATCCTGAAACCCTGCTGGACGAGAAGAATTGCTGTTGCTCTCCTTCGCAATCTGAAAGCTGCTGTGCTTCAAGAACTGACCCAGAGAGGACCTGGTAAGGCGCCCTCTTCCTGAGCTACGAGGGACCATTGTGCACAGATGATCTTTGCCTAAGCTCCCTGGTAGACAGACCTTCGACAGGTTGCCGACCCGATACGGGGATTGCTGCTGAACTCCAAGGAGAAGCGCCCGGACTGTTGTCCGCCACTGTCGACCGCCGTCGCCGACTGGAGCCACCGTGCTCCCGTTGCCTAAGAACTTCATTGATCCAAGGATGTTCTCATCCGCATCATCGCTGCTGTATCCTGCTGGAGAAGGCCTGACCGTTGACGCACCGAGGAGCATCCACTGGTGGGTTTCCCGCCACCAAAAGACCACAGAGATGCCGACGACTTGACGCCCTTGCTGGGCCACAGTTCTTCAACTCTTTGCGGTCCAGAACTATCGACATCGAGGTGCCCCGCACTCCTCTTCCTGGCAGGATGTTTACGCTTCCCCGTCAATGTGCACCGCTAGGAACGACACGGCCACTTCACCGTCGTTGCTCGACCTGTGCTCCGTGAGACATTCGATGACCCGTGACTCCTGCCTGAAAGGAAGGACACTCAAGAAGGGTTGTCAATTTCCCCTACGAGGAACTCTACAACGCCAGGTACTTTGGGGTTGCAGAACTAATGGAAAGTCTAGTGTGAACACTATATGGACTGAGTTTGTATCTTTCTTCTACAGGTTGCCCAGGTGGGGGGATCTCCACACAGAACTGTGTCTAGGTAGCGGGACCAGTATTCTGCCAATTGCTCAACCATCTTGCTTTCCTTCCTCTCTCTGCTGCTGGTTTCCTCTTTATTTTGATCTGTGTCATTCTGACCATATGCACTTTAAGGAGATCTAATAACGTTAATGGTACCACTTTAGAATTATATATATTTACCATTGTTGATTTTCGGAGTACAAAGTGAGTTATTGTGATCGTGTATACGACCTTGAATATTAATTATATAAAGACTGTGTTTTAACCGATACAGTGTGTAACATTCCTTTTATGGGTGCTTGGGGACTACACTGTACTTAAGAAACAGCTCGCATCACCTCCTGAGAAGCTAGGCCTTGATTGCTTGACCACGATATCAATAATAGAAAATCTTGGCAGGGGTCCTCTGTGCCTCTTCTCTACCATCTAGAGAGCAGAAGTACAGACCCCCCCTCCGGTCTTTACATGCATGAATACCAGAATTACTTCTCTGTCCGAAAGTGTTCCTATGACTCGAGTGTATTGTACTTTTGGATACATTAATATGCTCTTTAGTAGGAATGGTGTACCTTTGCAACAGAGAAAGGCACTGGCTCTTTTATTTTTATTTGGGGGAGGTGCAATTTCTTGCAGAGTTAACAACTTGTGTTGCAGTCTACCCAGACCCTTAAGTATAATGCAAATGGGTTTCCTGCAAAATAGCTCTATCAATAGCTATACATGTGTCTTTCAGGAGGTTGATTGTCTTCAATCTCTTGTCTGGGGAATTGAGGCATCTGATATTTATGGATACAAAATTACAAGACACAATAGATAAGATTGTGTTTGCCCGTCCATGTTTTCTGCTTCCCCATCCTCTTAGCTTACTAACCGACGCCATATGCTAAAATCCCAGTAAAGCTAACTAGAAGAGGAGAAAATTAAATAACGCCTACATGTTGCCCTCCAAACATGAATATGGTCATCCCTTTTACACAATCAACAGCACGGCCAATTGCCAGACAAGAAAGGTGTCCTGATTTCTGCTCATAGAGCCTGCCATGAAACATGTGCCATACCACCATAACCTCCAAACCCCCTTGCCCATTCCATCCCCAAAAGATTAGTTGCAAACAGTACCAAAGTACTCTGTAGAGCCAGGTCGAGGTTTGCTGTGTTTACTAAAACCCTAAACTAGTTTGAGTACTCATCCTGAATACTTAATGCTTGTATACACTTGTCAAATGGAAATAATTATCCTTCCTTTGTTCACTGCCAATCACTTAACTAATGTTACCTGCCCATATCAGACACCCTCTTTAATGGGTAAATTTGCTTGTTTCCACTGGAAGCAAGGAATGGCTGTGCCTGTTTTTCAAAAGCTGTCTTTACATACAGCCTGCCCATTTAGAAGCGCCTCTAAGTTAGAGCCCATCACAGTCTGACAGGATGTCACTTGTTTCAAAATGGATCCCACTTATTATTTGTATCACCACTCCCCTACCATAAGAAGTCATGATACAGCTGACCACTCCATTCCTAAATGTGTGATTCACCCTCCCACTGATGGGCACCATTACACCATTACCATCTTAACATTCTTTCTCTTATCAACTCTGTGTTAGTTATTCATTTCACAAACATTTCATAACTTAATTCTGTACATCCTTGCCATTTCTGATTATGCTATGGAAACTATCCAGTGGATGCTTCACTCAATATGATTGAGATCTACTCCAACATCTGATACCACCTGCACACAGCACACATGGGTGGAACAGATGAAATGGATGAAATAGATAGAATGGATGTAGGGGATGGATAAGATGGATGGATGGATAGAACGGATGCATGGACGGAATGGATGGAAAGGATGGAATGGATGGAAGCATGTAGCATGAATGAATGGAATGGATGGCATGGATGCATGCAGAATTAATGGAATGTATGTATATGAAATTGATTGATGGAATGGATGTAATGGTTGGAATGTATGTATATGGAATTGGTGGATGGAATGGAGGGTTGGTGTATATGCCTATGTCCTACCCTATCGCTGTAAACCCAGCCCCCTATCACTGTGTGTCTGTGTGTCGCTGTGCTCCCTGCCATCCTTTTCCTGTGATGTCGCTATGTATCCCAATGTATCACCCAACCCTCTCGTCGTCATGTGTGCTCACCGTGCCCATGTGTCACTGTTGTAATCTGCTCTCTTGTGCCCCACACTGTTGTTATATATCTGTATGCCCTGTAAGGGATTTCAATCCGGCACACACCCAAGCCAATGCCTAGCGTGTAATGCACAACTGAAATCCTTATTTATTTTTGTCTAAAAGTTCTTTATTCTGAACAATATACCACTCATATCACGCCCCTCTCCCGGAACACCCCGGTCACATTGAACCAGGAATCAGGCTGGTTTGCAAAGTTCAAATATTTATGTATTTACAATTTAATCACACTATGTTTTAATGGGTATACAATAATCACCAATGGGGTGATGTAACACAGAATAGTCTCTTTAATACACAAGGAGTAGTAGTGAGCAAAACAATTCAGCACATAAATAATACTTTGTGTGTGTGTTTAGAACAGATGGCACTGTGGTTAGAGGTTCCCCCTGCACACCCCTCAACCCTCAATAGGCAATGTAAAGAGATAGGAGGAGAGAGCAGGTGTTCAGGAATGGTAAAATTCAACAAAATATCAATCCCCCTTTTCCCCCAGCAAACACAAGAGTGTTAACTTAGAATGGACTGGGTAAAAACACTAAATATGGTCAAAATTGCTGAAATTGCTATACATTCTTATGGGAGCCGTTTTTGGATAGTTGAGCACCAAGAAGCAATTTGGAATCTTAAAATTCAAGTCGGAAGCAATCAAAAGCTGTTTTACACGTGTCAGAATTTCCCCAAAATGAAATTCGTGGTAAACTTTTCACTGCGAGATAATCGTGATAACGGGAGAACCGTATGGATTTGGGATGGGGTTTTAGATGCGATTTAAGGCTGTGGATGTTAGCTACAAGCAGAAGTTGACATTCTTATCTAGCACAAAAACTGAGGAAATTATGGACGTTTTAGTGGAGGTCATTTTTTTGAGATAGGCACAAGAAAGGAAAACAGGAATGCACTTTTAAAAGGACAAATGGGTTTCTTACACTAGAGGATGACTATGAACAAAACGAATACCACACAGGAACACAGCCACTTGATCAGAATGACTACCTGGAGGGGACACTCACCTTTTTCAGATGAGAAAAGATCAGTGCAAAGATAGTTTTAGCAATACTAGTACAGGAGGAAGATAGGATGGTTTGGATAGAGAGTTCAGACAATTCAAAAATACTCCTAACAATACAGGTTCTGAATATAAGATAGGATGGGTTTAAGATTGGGATTGGACTAAGCAAGGTACATATGCTAGTGACACAGTTCTTTCTATAGATACTCACTAGATATATTTTTAATCAGAACCGTCCGGATTCTGGTCCGTCAAGATTCTGGTCAGGGAATTGGATCTGGTTCTAGGAAAGACAGCTGGGCACATCGGATTGGATCTGCAATCAGCAAGGCACTCTGGTCACAGCACTGGACTGGACTGGATCTGCAATGCACTCTGGTCACAGCACGGCACAGGACTGGATTGGATCTGCCCTTCTTGGTTCTGATGAATTTGATTTTCAGCAGGCAAGCAGTACAGCGCAGCCCGGCTGTATTTTGATGCTTCCCCTTAGGTTTGTGGGTTCTGGTTCTGGAATTTGAGGCCTAGCTGAAAATGATGGTTCAGCTAAGCAATGGGTTTCTGCTTTGCCAAGTTTCTGGAGTCTGGAGCAAGGAAGATGTAGAGTTCAGCAGCAGGGTGCTCCGCCAGTATCAGGATAGTGAGTGAATCTGTGTCTTTTTGAGTGGTGAGCTGTCTCTATTTATGCTATGAACAGATGTCATAAAGGGGGTGTGTGGGCTAGGTTATCCTAAGATTGCCCCTTTGACAGGTGATTGGGTCAGAGTCTCCTCTCTGCCTTGATAGGAGGAGAGAAACAGTGTGTCACCTTTATGGTGTGCTTTTATGAGGCAGAGAATCCACCCCTACCCCCTTGACCACAAAATCTACTTTAGGCACAATACATATTTACACATGTGCAACCTCTATAAGAATCACATATTCAGATTACATATTTTATATAGCAGCTATCCCTCAAAGCCCCGTAGCTGTGGGATCTTGTCTCGGCTTTTCACAGACTTTTGCCCTTTTCATCAGGAACACAATGTCCAATTCTTAAGCACATTTCTACAGGTGTGCGTGTTTAACATGGGCATACGTGTATAAAGTTTCATACTTCTAGCAGAAATACATTTTGTGTAAAATCACATTTCCTGCTATTTCTTTCCACAACATGTCACACGATTTTGCTGCCTCTTGAAACGTGCAGCCAAAATTTAGATTCACAAATCTGTTATTTTCATATTTTTCACAATTTTAAACAGTAAGTTATCCGTCTTTTTAAAATGTGTTCTTTGTTCTTGTTTAGCAACAAATGGTTGTTTAGCTCCACCACTTGGTCTCTCCCTGGAAGCCCAGGAGCCATCCCCCATGTTTGCTCCCCACAGAGGCCATTTACGACTGTCCTCACACCTACATTTCCTTAGCAGCAGCTGTTCATTGTTCCCTTTTGCCTCTGTAGACCAGGTTCTTTCCAAACCCTATAATTATCACATTGGTGTGATTTCCTTCCGGAAGGAAAGGCCTTCATTCTGTGAGGAAACCTGATATTCCAGTTTGGTAGCTTATAGCCAGGCTTGATTTAATTGTTAATTCTGTTGCGGTTTTCCTTAGCTTAATACAAACGTGTGATTTCAAATAGCAGCTAGAATTCTGATTCAAGATTTTAAACCATGGGACCAAAACAATTACAACATAGGTCACCATCAGTAAAGGCCTCTTAGATTGCAAATATTTGATTTCAGTTTATACCTGTTTAAAGTTCAATCAGGCAGGCTCCTGGCAGCTGTCATCCCTGCAGTCCTCTGCTGCACAAAGATTTTTGACATCCACAGACAGGCCACTTCAGCTTTTCAGGACCTTGCAAGGTCATAATGATTTCTTAGACTAAGTGAATTGTAGCACCCAGCAAGAATTTTGGATGTTTGAGGGTGTTCTGTACCGGCATTCTGCAGTTTCAGCAACAAAGAAAAAGGGATTTAAAGCAAGATTTTGGGGTTTCATTAGCAAAGCACTGCTTTTTCCTTCTGTACTCCATTTTCACAGGTTGTGGAGCCGAGTGACATATTCTAGGAGTGGGATCTCTGTTCCACCACTGACAACATGCGTGGCAGATTGGGCAGCCATTTTTTTGTGCTTTTTGGTGCACACAAGGGTTTTGCGGCCATTTTGCTTTTTCTGACACCATCATAACACAGTGCTGCAGCATAGCAGAGCCGAAGTGGATTAAAACATCCCACAGTCCCTCCTGTCAACATAAGACCACTGCACTGTCAATTTGTGTCCATATGTTGATGTGTTCCCTGCCATCCTGTTCACGTGCCTGGTCTTGGGTGCTTAGAAGATGAACCACCATTCTTATCACATCACTATGCCTACTCTCTACTATACACCATGACACAACTAGAACACAGCTATACCCCTGAAAAATTCGGCATAGCTGTTCATATATGAACACTACCCCATGAACACCTCATCACCCTAATAAAATGCAGCTATTCCATGACACTCCGGCATGGTTTCCCACATAAGCGTCCTTCAGGCATAACGCAGCCAAACCCAGTCTGGATGTCCACCCACCAGACTGCTAACCCATCCAACTAATATCTTCAACACCACACCTAACGCTAGGATGCAGCTACCATCCGACAATTACATCGGCTGCACACATAACTGGTGCACCCACACACCCTTGGACACCATCTCTCCCCACTGACCTGCACTGCGGTTCCCGAGGGCGTTCAACCTACCAGCGCTTTGAGGTCAGTCCAATGACATATAGAGCACTATATAAATGCCAAATAACATAACATAACATAACAAGATTAAAAACACTTTCATCAGCCTATGAATCCTCAACTCAATCGAAACAGCTCATAACATCTTCATAGTAAATGTACCTGTCATGTCACTCCTATCCCACCCATCATCGGTTAAATAATGCCCTACTCGTGTTGAGCAGCTCATGACTGGATGCAAGCCAACTGAGTGCAATGTCCACTCAGAATTGACACAGTTGAGTAGGGATGTAACGGTATAGCGGTATACCGTTAAAGATACCGTGAACCACTTAATTGAAGAATAATAACCGTCACATTGTTTATACCGGTATACCGTTTATATCGTTAAGTGTGCTTTTCAATGTGATTTGGAAAGACTGCAGTAAGAAAGTGCTGCGCAGTCTTGGCCTTGCACTGTTGGATGTGCCGTCTGCAAAGTAGTTTCAGTTGGAGCAGTTTTTAATGCCATTCCATAAACCACACGTGCCTGACACAAAATCAATATGTTAGCAATAGGAAGAATACACACAGTGCCAAGGAGGAAAGGGATTTACTTTGGGTTGGCGGCTTTGGGGTTTATATATTTATAATGGATGTTTGCTAAACATATGGCAATGGAGGATTTCCCTGGTTCTATCATTGAATTTACATATAATAAGTCACACAGCGAAATTCACGCATCTCTTTGGGTATTCCCTGCTGCCATACCAAAGGGTAACATGTCCGTGATTACTGAACACCTTTTGGCCCGTAAGTAAACAAAAGGCTGTAACATAAAGAGAGAGTGTGTGGGTGTGCGTGTGTATGTGTATGCGCACAAGCGTATACTACCATCAGCCTCCATTGATCTGTGGCATGCAGGTTATCAAGATGGCAACATGTTCATCTTCACCAGTAGCCAGTGGGGGAGCTAAAAGCCTAAATGACCACTTAAGAAAAGCTATTCAGTTTGCTTTGCCAGTCGCAGCAGGGCTTCCCCCCACCCTCCTCCTCTCCACACGTGTGTTTCTGTTTTGTGGAAGCAAGGGGTGGCATTTCAGTGGAAAGTATGTTGAAAAGCCCAATTCTGGCACTGGGTGCCTGGTTTTGTTTGTGATGATAAATCTGACAATTTATGACCTTTTAGAAAATATTTGTTAAGATTAGTTAACTCCACCTGCTATACCGCGATAACCATGATATACCGTCATTTGGCAAGAAGGTTATCGTGCCGTCATAAAACTAATACCGTGACACCCCTACAGTTGAGTTGAGGTAGCCAATTACCTCATGAACACATGTAATCTGTTCCATTTTCTTCCTGCTTTGCTGTGCTACCTACTCATGCACTTCAGGGTCCCATGATTCAGCTTTTGGTAAATCGTTATCATAAGTGACTTCATTTTCTTGGTTGCATCCTTCTTTAGAGCACCCCCTTGTGCATGTTGCTCCATCCTGGAACTAATTACAGGCCACCACCCCCTCAAACCTAGCCTTTGTTCCCCAACCTTTTGCACAGTTTCAGGTTTCCCCTACATCACTTCAAAAAAGTGGTGCATGCCAGATTCTTGATTGCACACCCATGATAACAAAAGAGATGAATTGTCTCCTGTTTTGGCAAATCTTTAACAGTATTCAAAACAGTGTTTCACCTTACATTTCATGGATACCTCTAGGACAATCCCCCTGTTGTGGAGGTGGGAGAGCTGTGGGTTAATGGCTATGGGAGTTGTCCCCGATGGAGGATGAGTGGCAAGAACTCTGTGTCTGCCTTTCCAAGGAGAATCAGTTTGAAAGTCCCTCAAATGGTACATGTGATCTATTTAATTCTTCTTCTATAAGGTTGTCACAAGAACCTTCTACATTATCTGATAGTTCTACTACCATGATGTTCTTCCTGTTTTAACACCCTACAGTGTCATAAGCTCTGGAATATAGTAACTCTATTCTCATTCAACTGTGTTTGTAGCTCAGAAACAACCCTTTTCAGTCTCCTGACTTTCTCCTTCACCTTCACCACAGAATCTTTTCTTTAGGAAAATCACATCAGTGCAAATTGACACCCACCTTCACATCTCAATTTTACCTGCAAGTGAAGTTTTTCACACTTGGATAGCCAGTAGAACTTGGGCTATCACAAAGTCCATCCTGTGGTGCTAGCATATGCACAGCACATACCTCAATTGATGTCAGTGCTCACCACCAAGCCACTTAAGTTTAGATAGTTTGGCTATGCTTTGCCCCTTTTTATCTTTCACCAATGGCATCTGTTGTCTTGTGCCCATGTGAGAAATTGCAATATTGCCTTTTCTGCTTTGTGTTCTTTGATATTAGTTGAAGCCACCATGACCACTTTGAGCATTCTCAGAGCAAGTTAGTAGGTTCCTAGCATGACCACACATGATCTTTCCATCTTTGACACTCTATAAGCAGCACATAGCTACTGAAGCATCTCGATCTATTATATCCAACTGTTATCTAGTTTGTTAATACCATCAATGAAATATTCACCAAGGTGCCACAATGATGTACATGAACGGAGGGATATACTCAATGGAGTATTTAATTGTAATGAAACAAGAAGAGGGCGTTATATGGCTCAGCAGTGTTTGAGGGAGAGATGGGGGTAGAAAAGAAGGGCAGCAACCAGTAGAGCATAGGACAATGTGTGGTGCCTATCTTCAGAGACGAGCAGCCTGCCTACTCAAGATTGCGTATTAAAGCCTGTCACAGACTACACACAGGCCTGCAGATCGTATTTCAGTCCTGGCAAAAGCTTATTTACAGAAAGACTTACCAGTGCAGTCCAAATACAGAATTGCAGAAGCAGAGAATTTCTCCTGCAATGTTTTTTTGCAATCCTTTAAACAGCAAAGGTATGGGAAAACCTTTCCTCCGATATTTATGGCATAAACTCTCAAGTTCCAACAAAGGTCAATCTTCTCAGTGACCGTAGATGAAGGGATATTTCTTTAATCTTCCTCCACCAACTATGTGGGTCTTTCCCCAGAATATTCCACTTTTGTTTGGTTTCTGGTTCCCCTTGGGATGTTCCCTTACTTGTTTTATAGGGCCCTCTTGGCTCCCTTGATTCTCTTGTTTCCTGTTGCTAACTTGATTCGTATGGACATGGGTATCCCTTCCTTGTATATCTTTCTCTTGGTTTTTGTGTGGGCTTTGAGCCATTTGGTTGATTCCAACGTTTGGGTTTTTACAGCTCCCATTTCCAATATTGTTATTTATGTCTATTTCTCTCTTTGGATCTGTTTTAATCTAATATACATTTCTCTAGGTCTTTGTGTGTGGCTTTGAGCCATTTGGCTGGTTTCAATGCTTGGGTTAATGGGGCTCGGGCAAATACTCTTGTTAAGTATGTCTGTCTCCTTCTCTGAATCTGTTTTAATCTTCTTCCACCAACTATATGGGTCTCTGCCCATGAGGTTCAAGCCTTGTTTGACTCTGTTTTGCCCTTGGGATGATTCCTTACTTGCTACATAGGGCCCTCCTGGCTTGCTTGGTTCTCTTGTTCCCATTTTTCTCACTTGATAAATAGGAGTATGGGTATCACCTTCTAATATGTCTTTCTCTTGGTCTTTGGCTGAGGCTTTGAGCCATTTGTCTGCTTTCAAGGCTTAGATTTATAGGACCCCCGTACCCACACTTGTTATGTATGCCTGTCGCCCTCTCTTGACCTGGCTGTCCCTCATAGGGATCCAACCACTTCATTCTCTCTCCCGTTCTCAAGGTATTGTGTGTGCACCTCCATCTGTCAAATGAGAAATTATATCGTGCCTCCTATTGCAACAAATATGTGCATATTGGCCTACGCCAAGCTGCTTGTAAGCCACTTGCGAAGAAATCCGTGTTGCAAGGTCCTGACCTTAAAATCAATGTAAGCCGCCATTTTAGGTCAATCTGCCATTTTAGGTTTGCTCTGTAAAGTCACCCTGTGAGTTAAAATGGTGGACGATGTCATTCCGAAATACAACATGGCCGTGTTGACCTAGGTGTGTAATTAATATGTAACTTGCCTGAAGGCCACTTGTTGGGGTCGTGAACTGAGACCTTGTCCTTCGTTGACCTGTGTGTAAAGGATTACTCGCGCCAATGAAACTAATCCGCGAGCATATGTTAAGAACAATGTATTCAAATACTGAACTAAGAACACTTGTTTAACTACATTGTATTAATGTTTGAGAAGACGTGTATGGGAAATCCCAAAACACAGTTGCCGTGTAGGCTTGTTGACGTATGTATTAAAGGCAAACTAGTTACATGTGGATATGCGAACTCGGCATGAACCCTAGATCAGTAATGTATTAGAGGAATATTAACCCGAAGTAGGGTTGGACGTCGTGTTCGCAAATGGTATAAAAGAGCAACAAATTCTAATGTACAGCGTCTCTCACTGAATACACGAACCACGCTGGAGTTCGCTGTGTTTCACTGAGGGCCGATAGCTATCTGATTTTGTTTTGTTCTTTGTAACTGATTCAGTATAAATTAAAGATCTTTGATCACACAGCAATACACATGTAAGAGTGGGAAAAAAGCTCACGCTCTTACCAAGTGAAAAAAATAAATCCTAGAAATCCAGCAAAGCTGCCGAGGGACTCAATAGGTAAAGGAATTAGCCATTCTGGAGAATTCTCCCTAACACTGACTCTGCGCCACACTGTGCCTCATCAGCCCTGCTTCTCATCCTCTCGTGCTTCTTCCTGGTTTCTCTCCAGGTCTCTCTCCAGACTTTCCTCCGATCTTTCTGTGCACCACATCACTAAGCTCGGCAGCACGGCTCCCCTCCAAATGAAGTCGGTATGTCAGAAGCTTGCATCTGATTATCACTTCTCCTCCATTCACGGGGGAAAGTCATTTTATTCTTGTTACCAGATACAGAATAGGTGTGTCTAACTGTCAGAGCCATTGAGAGGCCCGCATTGCCTTGAGCCAACTGTTCACATGCATTTTCTACATTATTTTGAGTTTTACAGCTGGCAGTCAGATCCACTTCTGTTATTCCCATATATGCAGACAATGACTCAGTTGTAGGGAGTTCCTTACCGGAATGGGAGTCCCTGTCCCCTGGAAGGGAGTCACTCCAAGTGAGGTCCCACTTTCCCAAGCACCTTGGGAGGGTTTTGCTTAGTGAGCTTGCCTCTATAGCCTTAAGGAAGAAGGGACAAAACCTCTAGATTCCTTACAGAATGCATATGGGACAGCAACAGTGCACACAGGTGTGATCCTGGGGGAAGAAATGCATCAGATATTGGGTTTCTTGGCACACGTTCGAACGCACCTCTAATGTAAATTTTATATGCAAGTGAAGTGATAAAGGAGTTCATCTCTTCACTTGCAGGCATAATTGTTTGTGATTTGCTTGTGTTATACCAATTAGTTTAAAAAGTGGAGGCTCACATCTCTCATATTGTTTGGAACCATGCAGTATTTTGAGCACACTGCAAGCATTTTCAAAATTACTCTTTGGGCTCAACTGGCAATGAGATGGATAGCAAAAATGTGTCGAATTTGAAATACCACATGGTTTATCATTCCTTTATTACACCACCACTCACAACAAGACTTTTGCAGCAGAACTAAACCAAGTTCACTTCACACAGGGCACCACCTCGATAATACCGAAAGATGACCTACACAGCAGGACTGTGTAAAGTGCACTGCAATGTAGAAAGGACACTCCCTGCAAAACAGAAACGTGATCCTCACTGCTTGACTAAAACAAGTTCAATACTAGTGACCTACTTATCCGGACGAAACAAGTACACTTTTTGCTAAATACAAAAGATTACCCTCACAACATGACTGAAATACGTGCCCTGCACAACAGACGGTACACTTCCACAGAGGTACAGAAAGGTAACCCTCTGACTGAGACAAGGTCAGCTCACATTAGGGGCACAACAAAACCTACATTTTGGGGGAGGTGAATGGGGGGGAGCTAACTGGTGAAGGAAGGGGTCACTTTAGAAACTGGGGAAGAGGGGTGGCGAACTTGGGAGTTCCTAACGGTCATCTGGTGTGGGAACCAAGTATCTGATTCAGGGTCGGACTGGGACAAGAAATAGGCCCAGACACCAAAAAAATAGGGGCCCACCCCTCGCCTCAAAAAAGTGGCCCACCCCTTGCCTCAAAAAAGTGGCCCTCAAACCATCATCTGTGAATCGCGTCAATTCACGACTTTACAGAAAATGCTACGCATGGAGGGGTCATGTGTCTGTTACATTACAACACAACTCATAAAAAAACATTACTTTGCATACAGTTGTGTGACAGGGTCCGTCCACAGCTCTGAGGCGCAGAAGTGGCATGAACCAACCACCCCCACTGCAGTTTTGTGACCTGCTGCAAGTCAATGCTTATACAGGGCTCCACAACCCCAGCAGGGAAGGAGGGTTAGGGTGACGATGGTTGGATAGGAGGGGGGGAGTAGGGAAACCAGAATGAGGTTTAGGGAGAGGTTATGGATTGGTTGGGGATGTTAGATTAAGGTTTGATCACTGTGCATGCTTCCAGCTAGCTGTTCCACTCATACAAACACACGTCCCAGCGCAGGATCAAAGGATTTCTCCGTTCTCTGGCAGCTTTGGTTTAAGTTTCTGGCTGAAATAGCTCATATGCCTCTCACTCTTATACATTGTACACAGTAGAGGTGCCGGGACTTGCGCTCCAGTCCCCAGTAAATTACTAACTCCCCTCATATCGCTAGGTGCAGCGTTTGGGGGATCTGGAAGCATGTACCTGTTTAAACTTTACCTACAACAAGAACACCAACCCCGGCACCATTTTTAGTTTGCGCTATTGGGTAGGGGTGTTGCTAGGGCTGGAAAAAGATCCAGGGGCAGGCTATGCTAATGTCGGGACTGGCGAGACTCTGGGCTAGCTACCATTTTGGTTGTAGGCAGCCCTGCCCCATGAGCTTCTATCCGGGGCTATAACAAAAAGAGAACCAAGGGCTATAGCCTCCTCAGACCCCCCACACCCTCGCTAGCAACGCCTTTGCTCATGGGAACTCTTTGAGCTCACATTAATCAGCCTTATCAAACTTGCACTTGAAGTGCCTGCCAGTGTGTGTTGCCCAGCACTCCACAAGTTAAAGGCACATGGCCCCCTCCGTTGGGGAGGCGGAGTGTTAGTGTGACGTGGGAGCGGGGAAGTGGGGGTTTGTGGGAAAGGCGCGTAGGGCGCCAGTTATCGAATGTTGAAGGAAGAATAAAGAAGCTTCCTGTAAGCCTCCGTGTGTGCGTCCTTTCTTTGTGCCGCGACCTCGGCAACATTGGCGACGAGGCTGTTCCTCGCACACCGGAGTCCTCCAGCGGCAGTCCGCCGCGTCCCGGCTCGCGTGCAGGGAATTACGCGAAGCCTCCTCCTCCTCCGCATGCAAGGCCGCAGCTGAGGAAAAAAAAAAAAAAAAAAAAAAAATTTCTTTTTTTCTCTCTCTCTTCGTTGATTTAAAACAACGCGTGCAAACCGCATCCTCCACGCCAGGCAGTCCCTACTGCTCACGCACACCGGCAACCCCGCCCTCACATAAGGCGGCTGCTCCAGTCTTCTGCCACGGACCACGCCAGCGACGACGCCTGTGAGCCACCTCCCACCGTCAAAGGTCCATAGCCGGACCTGCCTTCGCACGTTTGGGTGAGTGCGCGGGTACACACCAGTGGGCCCATAACCACACACCGCCCGAAGATCGCAGAGGTCCCATCTCCTGACGACATGAGCGTCCAAGGATCCAATTCGGGGTCCCCGCAGCCTGTGCGCGCAGCAAAATCAATACAGCTGAGGCTGCCCCCGCCATTCAGCATGACGCCACAAGCGACAAAAGGACCCAGGTGGACTGACTGGATGGATGACTTCCACCATTTTGTGCGGGGGTCCGGCGATGGTGACTCCCCCAACATCAGAGACATCTTTCTCAACCTCGTGGGGGGTGAAATCAAGACGGTAGTAAAAACAATCCCGACGGCAGAACAAGACACTTTCCCCAACCTGATTAAGGCCCTGGACAAGCTACTCATCATCGAAGTCAACCGAGACTATGAGAGATATCTGTTCAACAAATGCACCCAGCTGCCACACGAGACTGTTGATGAGTTCATAACTCGCCTAAGAGTAAAAGGTGCTTACTGCCAGTTCGACGCTTTCTCCCTAGAAGAAGCAATACGGCTGAGAGTGATAGAAGGTTGTCTCTCTCTTGCACTCAAGAAACAACTTTTGAAAAAGCCTCTCACCATCCCCGAAGTGAGCGAACTCGCTCGCATACACGAGAGAGTTGATGCACAAGCCTCATCCATGAGCAACACAAATAACCCCAAACAAGACACCAATGAACTCATAGGCGCCATACAGCCGCCTCGACAAGGCGACAGAGGACCACAACAATATAGAGCACCAGGGGCACCAACCCCGCGCCAGCAAAGACAGTGCTATCGGTGCGGGATGTCCTTCCCACACTCTGGGTCGTGCCCAGCATTATCCCAACGGTGCACGAACTGCGGAAGAGAGGGGCATTTCCACTCTGTATGTAGGGAGGGCATACCATTTCCCCTGATGCGACCACAAGCACCCGCCAGAACGCCGTTTCGGCCGCCACCCTCACAATACAATCAACCGAGGCAGTACCAACAAGGGCAAAACCAGAGACGATATGTCAGAGCAATTGATGAGTACCAAATGCAGGGATACTACGTGCAACCAGACCAGGTGGACCAGCCCAGGCATTTCATGGATGAATACGAAAACCCCCCCACGGAACAAAGGCCTGAGGCCTTCTATCATGAAGATCAAGAGGCGGCCTACAATGCGCCGCATGATCCATATGACCAGGACGAGTTTGTCAATCTCATTCTTGATAACGAAGAGGCGCGGGAAGCCCCAAAAATCCCGATCAAGATGGGAAATTACCAATTCCAGTTCATGATCGACTCTGGCGCCACTGTGAACATCATGGGCGAGCAGGACTATGGCAGGATGTCAGACCCACCACAGCTTGCCCCGTCACATTCAAGAATCTTCCAGTGGGGCGCTGCTACCCCTTTGCAGACGGTGGGACAATTTGCTCGACGGTTTCTCCTGAATGGACGACAGGTGGACACCACCATCCACGTCATTCGCTCGCTCACCAGGAGTAGATGCCTTATCAGCTACCACACAGCATCCCGCCTGGGTCTGATCGAGATCCACGTGAAAGCAGGTGATACCATTACCGCTACCTCAAACAACCCGAAGGACTCAATTAGCACAATGGCTTGCGTTCGAAACCAGAACCTAATCACACAAGACGACATAATGGAAAGATTCCCAAAGCTGTGTACCGGATTGGGAAAACTCATAGCCCCTCCCATCAAGCTACACATCGACCCGCTGGTACGCCCAGTGCCGCAACACCCCAGACGGGTCGGGTTTCACCTCCAAGAGGCAGTGTCCGAGGCTCTCCAGCAATTACTCTCCGACGGCATCATTGAGCCAGCAACGGGCCCAACCCCATGGGTCTCCCCCCTGGTGGTCGTACCCAAAGAAGGTGGAAAAATACGTCTATGTGTGGACATGAGGGTGGCTAACACGGCTATCCAGCGGGAGAGGCACCCGGGGCCATGCATAGAAGACATGATTGTGCAGTTGAACAACGCCCAGATGTTTTCCAAGCTCGACCTGGTTCAGGGCTATCATCAGCTGGAGCTACACCCTGACTCTCGAGTCATCACAACATTTGCGACACATGATGGCCTATTCCGGTACCGCAGACTGAATTTCGGTATCTCGTCCGCTGCGGAGATTTTTCAGGAAGCCATACGTCAAATTATCAGACCCGTTAAGGGCGCTCTGAATTACAGCGACGATATACTTGTATTCGGCGCCTCCAAGGAGTCCCACGACACAGCGTTGCACGCCACGTGTGAAGCCCTTCAAGCTGCTGGTCTCACGCTCAACATCTCCAAGTGCAGATTCAGCAAAACGAAACTTAAATTTTTCGGCCACATCTTCTCCGGGGAAGGGATGATGCCAGATCCCGACAAAGTTGCCACAATCACTGGCCTTGGCAAACCGCTGCAGGTTGCAGACGTCCGGTCCTTCCTTGGCATGGCGGGGTACTGCGCGAGATACATTCCCCATTTCGCCTCCCTCACCGACCCGTTGAGGAGGCTTCTGCAGAAGGAGACAGTGTTCGAGTGGTCTCCCGCATGCCAGCAAGCATTCACTGCCATCAAGCAGGCCCTCACGGAGGCTCACCGTCTGGCCTACTTCAACCCTGCGTGGCACACCGAGGTGGTGGTGGACGCTAGCCCAGTCGGCCTCGGGGCCATACTAGCTCAAACCAGTGGGGCGGACATCAACCCGAGACATGTGGTCGCTTATGCGAGCAGAGCGCTATCCACGCCGGAGCTGGCTTATTCGCAAGCCGAGAAGGAGAGTTTGGCCGCAGTATGGGCATGTGAACACTTCCACAATTTCCTCATCGGGAAGAAGTTCACGCTGATTACCGACCACCAGGCACTCCTATCCCTGTTCGGGAACCCGCACACCAAGATGCCACCAAGGATTGAGAGGTGGGGCATCCGGCTTCAAGAGTACAACTACGACATCATCCATCGCCCCGGAGGTGAGCTGAACCCAGCCGATTATCTGTCACGACACCCTGTGGGGCCCCCGCTGAAGCGGAAAGGAGATGTGGCCTATGTGCAATATATTGCAGATCGATCGTTACCACCGGCGTTGTCTCTCGAAAGGGTGGCCGCCGCATCTGCCGCCGACCCGACGACAGCCCTTGCTATCAGTTTGACTTTAAACAACAAATGGAAAGACCATCACAGGGCAATGCTAGCCCATCCGAGAGTTATTAGCTTAATTGGAGTTGCAAATCGCTACTGGTGTAATAAAAATTTCTTAACCAGGTCATCCTAGAGCCACTTGATTTATAGGCATTCTGTGTGACCTGCTCGGAAGTCCTGTTAAAAAACACTTGTGCTTGTGTGGAATGTAACCATGGTGCGTGCATGGTGTGTGTGCATCAGGTTTTATATGACTCTTATGCCGTGTGTGTAAAATGGTTGGTTATGATTATTGTTTTTGCTGTGGAGTACATATGTGCTGTGGGCGATTCGTTCACTTCACACTATTGCTTGTTGCACTGCACACACACTAGTAAGTTAAGTATGGGTCACAGCCTTGGATTTGGTGGCCGTGCGAGCTGCTGAACATGGGAGATCCTAAGCCAAGCGTATGAGAAAAGTGACCATAGACCAGTCTGAAAAAGTCCCACAAGCACACGTTTCTTATTTGTTACTATTCACAAAAAACTCAGAAGTTTCTATAGGCACATTTAGGAAAATAATGTTGCCAAACACAGTGTATTTTAAAACACCCAGGTTTAGTAGTACCATGAGCACAGTGTACATACTCCAACACTGGCCTGTTGGCCCTGCCCTTCAGTTACTGCCCTATTACACGTTAAACCAACTGAATCTAATGATAGCAGTCTGAGTCCTGTCCAAATGGCGTCTTGCTCTGGAAGGACTAGAGAGCGAGAGCAGACAGGGTACAGTAGTTTGAGATGCCCATTTACTCCCCATTGGAAGTGTAAAAGCAGGTGGCGCTCGTTGCTGGTGACACTTACTGTGAACACTTGCCTTTTTTGGAAAGTGTGCTTTGAACCACTGTAAGTTACAATGTGGTGGTAAAAAATGGGCATGGATTCTATAATCATCCATGGAGAAAGACATGTGAAAGCCCTTGCAATAATCCATTCGGCAAACACACAGTCACAAAAAAGGATAAAATAAAGTGGACAGAAAATCAGAGGTTCAGTGGTGCAGCCTAAAACGATGGGCCATCCCATTCCGAATGCGTTGAGCGGGAAGCCAAATGTGGCACAACGCAAAGCTCTATGGGCAGGTACACCACGGGAGCTGCAGTGGTGTAGGTTACACTCCCCCCACTGGAGCCCTCCCTTTAGCTAACCAAGACTTGACACACTTTTCAAAAGAGTTACAATAAAGCTGTCACGATATCTTAGAAGCTGCAAACACTTTGGATTCAGATGAACAGGTTTTCTATTTTTTTTAAACATTTGTAGTGGTAAGGTTTGAGGTGCATGCATCAACAATTCGTAAATCAATAGAACACTTTTGTTTTCATAAGTGAATAGATAAAACTAAGTATGACATGATAAATACATTGAAATGAGCCACAATGTATTTGCCCGCCGGATTTCAATATAAATGCTCTGCTTCGCTTAGTATGTGTGCTATTTCAAGAGCGCATACGTTTCAATTTAAAATAGTGTACCTGTCTGAAAATATCCTCAAAAGGTGTACACTTCTGCTTGCCAAGTCGTGCCAAAAATAAGCAAACCCGCAAACTGAATTTGCTATGTCGTTTACAGAGGCCTATAATTCCAATCACTTCATATTGTTCAGCAGTTTCTCTAATTACATGTTGGTGCACTGTGTTCGTTTGTAAATAAATCAAGTCCCAGAAATGTCTCTGAATACTACTGATATGTTCTTTTCAAGCAAAAGTATTTGCAACTGTCTTGAAACTTGGCCTATATCAGATGTAAAAAGGCATCACAGTTTTTTGGACACTGCTTAGGTGTTGGGAAGAGAGGTTGAGCTAAATACAATGCACGTACTAACGCATCCACTAACATATCGAATCAAATATTGAAAACTGCTTTTATTGCATCGTATCTAAAGCGAGGAATGGCAGGATTGGTGGTTTAGGGAGGGTGAGGACAGTCACATTGCAGTCGATTGGGGCTGAAAAGCGAAACAGACTGCGCACTGCACTCTGTGACAAATGTTGTTAAGGCAATAAAAAAACACACACAACAGGATAATAAAATAAAAAACCGCAGGCGCCTCCTATCAAGGCAGCCCCTGTGCAGTGGACCCGAGGCCCCCGCAGGCTATGACATGAAGTGTAATTACTGTCGACCCGGGGATCGAACCCGTGTTGCTCCATGTCGTTTTGCTTTCAAGGCGAGCACGTTGCCCCACTAAGCTATCGTCCCGAGACCTGATGTTCGTCTGATTTTCTTTGGGCACAAGCAGCCTGTGCATGCGGTACGAAGCCACGAAGGGGCAGTTTTGGGGAGTAGAAAAAGCGGCATGTGCAAATCTAGGCTCTAACTAAGAGGAGAATTGGAATAGAACTGAGGGAGAGCTGGCGCCGCATGAGGTAGAGAACAGGAACTGACTGAGAGCAATATTGGGGCAGAATGAATGACAGCGCTCAATAAATTTGGGGCAGATCCTACCTAACCTCCGCGATGTAAGTCGAGCTAGCTGGTGAGTCTGAGCTAGCTGGTGGGCTGCCTGCCAATCCATTAGAAGTCTGACCATACCTGATTGTGCACTCTACAGCACAGTTAGCAGACTGGCTGCTGTGGCCTGGGCACTGGCGGCCTCCTCTGACTCACCTGCCCTGCATCCCTGGTGGTTCCTCTCCTCCTTAGTGGCTGTGGGCACTGGCGGGCTGGCGGCCTCCGAGTTGTCTGGTGGTCCACAACTGGACTGGTGTGTGCACTGCAGTGCGGCTCAGCTGGCTCTCTGTCTCTGTCTCTGTCTCTAGTAGTCTGTGCCTGTTCTGTGCTACCTATGCGCCATGTGGTGTGGTCAGAATCGTGCCCAGGGTCAGAGGCCCAAGGCAAAAATCCTCAATCACGTCACGCAGTGTGACGCCGTGGACCTGGAAGCACAGAGTCTATGTAGGGCGGGCAGCCGGCCCTGCAGCCATAATCTATTGGCCCCCGCTTTGTTCGGCGGCGGCCACAAGCCCCAGGCACATATTGCTGTTTCAACTTTGCAAGAAGTGCAACAAATGTGTTGTTACTTCCTGCAAAGTTGAAGTGAAGCAACTGAGTGTGTGTGAAATGTGGCAGTGGCTGCACTGCCGTGCCAAAGTGCTGGGGGCCAGGCCCAGCTCCCAGCCCAGCCCTGAAGCCTAGGCAGGCAGGCTGCCCCGCACGGTTGGCCCCCCCAGGGTCAGGACTCAGAGGTGTTAATTGCTTTAGTTTGTAATTGCTAAGTTGCCAGATCAATCAGAACTACTAAGCTGGCCCGATCGAGCTGAGCATATGACACTGCATGGCGCCGGACCCCCCTTGGCAAGGCCGCCGGTGGCCACTGGCCACCGTACTTGATGCATATGCATCTGCATGCATCATAAATTATGATGCATGCATGATGCAATCATCAAAGCAAGGTAACACAACATCTCAGATCTGTAGTGTTACCTTGCTTTGATGAATTATTTATGCTGCTGCAGTCTGCCTGCAGACAGTGCCGCCTACTGTTGCCCAGCCCCCACCCCCTCATGAGTCTTGACACTTCCGCCGGCCTAGGCCTGCTGCGAGGCAAACTGCTCTGCTCGATCACGTCGGGCGGGGCTGCCCGCCCGCAGCCAGCGCTGCGGGCCACGGCATGCCACACACACATACTTTCATACAGAGACAATTGTAATTACTAATTAAAAAAAATAAAATAAAAAAATTAAATTTAAAACCGGCCGAAAAACCGGCCGCAGGGGTCCCCAAAGACGTTCGGCCACGGGCTGATTGACCGAAAGGGCCAGTCCAAGCCTGCTGATATTACATTTTAAAGCCCAATATGCAGAGAGGCGATGGAAGCCTTTCTTGAAAGCAGCAGCTTTAAAGTGTCACTGCGTTGTGCAAGTACATTTATCTGCACACACACAGTAAAACCTTAACGGTGCTGGTTTCAGGGAAGGCTTCCCTCACCTTTCTGCCTAACAATAAGCAAGAGCGCACATCAGCCCCCCCCGACCCCCATGTGAAAGAACACAGAACGTTGTAATATGTTGCCTCACATACGTGCGGAGGGGGGTGATGTGTGCATTTGATTTTTCTGAGGCAGAGAGGCAAGGGAAGCCTTTCTTGAAAGAAGCAGCTTTAACATTTTACTGCGTTTGTGCCAGTACATTTTTCTGCATAAACATAATAAAACTTTAACACCGCCAGTTTCAGGAAAGGCTCGTGGCGGATGTGACATCAAAAGAAGCCTCGCCCCTCAACTCACATTTCAGGGAGGGGGCTGAATCCCAGTTAGCTCAATGGCATTGTGCGCCTGGCTCACATATGACAGGGCACCTCCACTGGTAAATATGAACGGGCACCCTTGCTACAGGACTGAGGGATGTGAAACTCACCCAGACTAGGAGATTATCACAGCATTATAAAATGGTGAGACTTGCTGCACCACAGAGAAAAGTGCACCTCATCGAAGACACCACGAATAAAAGCTGGAACAGTCCCTCACTGTGAGGCATTCAATGCACTATTTCTCCTCCAGAAACCTAATGTCACCCAAGACCTGCAGCCTCATATAATTATCAAAGTTTTATAATCAATTTCCAAAATGACTTGTGTAGTGGTTCTGCTTGTTACCCTCTTTCATTAAAGTGATCTATTTTTCAGCACTTTTTGCCGCTTTGCACTCATCCAACTCCTGCCCCCCTTGCTCCCATCCCAAGGCTGCTAAACATTCCTCTAAGTCTTCCTAGTGCAGAACATTATCCAAACCTTTATTGAAACCCAAGTAGACCTCATCCTTCACCTCTGCACTGACATAGTCATCACCTGTTATTACAATATCACACATAGATGGTTAGGAATAACCTCCCAAAGTTTTCCAATAATGTGGAGGTCCTGCTGACTGGCTATTCTTAATTGCCTTTTTCCTGCTCCCACTTTTGCGTAATCTGAACAAATCTGTCAAATATTCTTAAAATTGTGTCGTATCTATTACAATTAATATATCATATTCTTATGGTCCAGAATTGAATGTTTGATATGAGTGCCATCTGGCGCTGCTGGTTTATGCCGGCTCTATTATATTTTACAAGTGAAAGAAAAGACATCACTACGAGGAAGATTGCCTTCAGAGCAAGAAGCTCAGTGCTAAATAACCTGGTTTTTGTAGGACAAAGGTAGTGAACTTGCAACACACACAGAATATCTTCTGTGACCAGTGCTTTAAGTGGGCTGTGGGCAGCTGGGGCCAGGCCCTGGCTGTCTCCAAGAAGTGGGGTTGAGCCTGGGCCCCCCGGTCCCACCATGCCACGGCAGGACACATTATCCCACTACAGGCACCACCACGAGGAGATGCGCCCGCCGTTATCCAGTCAGGCAGGTAGGTGAGACAGCTGTGACTGACAGAAGTGCCACCCAGCAGCCAGAGACGTCTTTCCAGATTTCCCCTTCAGGCTCGTGGCCTGTGTCTAAAACACTATATACTCCATGGCGTGCAGGCCCTGTACTTTGACTTTAGCTACTAATGTCTACAATGTGGTGGGGTTTCCTTTTCTGGTATCGAGGCCCTACACACGGCCTGTAAACTCTCCCATGACTGTGCATACTCCTCCGGCATGCATGTCACATCGATACATCTCCCATCGGCTGCCAGATCTAATCATACTTCCTTATAATTCTCAGGGTCAGTGGGTGGAACAATAACGGTGTGATGTAAACTGGCTACTTCGTCTCCATAGGGGATGGGGACCATGCGAGCAATGGGGTGGTCAGTCTGTATTTCACTTTCTTTTGTATTTAAATCCTGTTAACAAATCAGGAGTGGCCGATCCCATATCGAATACTGGGTTTATTTGTCGGGTTCATCTGTCGATCAGGGCTGATGTCCCAGGAAGCAAGAGGTAAGGGTTCAATGCCCAAACAGGAAATCACCATTATACCCACATCATGGTCCAATTTACTACATTCCTACAGGGAAAGGATGAACACCGCCTTGAAGGAGCACATTCCCACCAATATGGCCACCAAAGGAGCCACTACAGCCCAGTGAGCCGACAGACCGAGGGCTATAGAAACCCCACCCTGGGTCATGCCCATGCTTCACATTATATTGCAAGCACATGTAGCTTGCACTAACACTTACCGTGCACCTGAACTACTGAAGAACCTACCCTTTAGCATCGATCCCGCTCCAGCAAAGTCCTGCATTGATCCCGCTCAAACAAAGTCCTGGTCAGCTCCCACCAGATCCATCTGCCATCCTGATTATCTTGGGAACCTACGCAAAGAGAAAACAAAACCATAGACTGTTAAACACATGTAAAAAAGACCATTAAGTGAATGCGTCATGCATTTCAAGCTCGGAAAATCAACGCGGCATGCATTTTCAAACCCATGAAGTTAATGAGGTTTGATTCCAATGCTTCTGAAAAACGCTAGTCCACTTTGCACAAGCGCAAAGTCTGTGAAGATAAAAGTGACTTGATTTAATGCTTCAACCCCTCTGAGCTACGCTCGCTTTTCAATTGCATGCAGCATCAGTCATTCGCCTGCACTCCGCGCATTGCACAGCTGCACTTGCCTACAAAAACACTGTTCTATGTCAGGAACGCCACTGGGGTCTCGCGCTGTGTCCTGCTGTCATTGTGTGAGACCTGCAAAAAGAGGAAGGATCATTAATCATTGCATCTGCTACAATCTTCAGGTATCGAGACACTATTGAGGCATTATAAGCATTTCAAAATGGCAAGGCAGTCATGCAGAACATTCAGTATTGTGAGCAGCAATTGGAGGCCACAGCCAGCCTAGTTCATCCAACCACTCCAGGAGTACATAATCCATACAGTGGGCAGGGTTTGGCAAGGGAGGGTGTCTAGTCACTTGATGTACAATCCCCTTACTCCTGCTCTGTTTCTCGCAGGAAGCCCCTCTGAAGAACACCAATCCAGGGTTCTGCATCCCGCAACACCACCAAAACAACCTACCTCTTTTGCTGTGAGCACGTGGGTGCACCTTTTGTGCACCACACATGGTCGCATCAAGGTGGGGTGTGGTATAGGTTCAAGAAAGCCATCTGCTGGCCATCCATCTCTGCAAGACACCAGGTAAGCGTTACAAGGGCCTTCTCAGATAGTTTGAGTTCATTTTCCCCCCTATATAAAGCCCAGCTTACTTCCTATTCCTTTGGGGGTTTGGCTATGCTGTGATCAAGGAGATACACTGAACATGCTCACACTTGGAGGGTGGATGGAGCATTTTAGAGCATTTATTAGAGGTCCTTTGAAGACTTTGGGAAGGTTCTCTATTTTTATTGGTCAGTTGGACAGTTTTTACTGTGTGCTTTAAAGCATTTTTTGTGCATTGGAAAGTGTCTTCTGTGAAAACCCAAGACCCTTAAGGGGTGGCTGTACTCTGAGGCAGAACCTGTGATCTATAGTAGGGGATTTACCTCTGAAAAAGATGAGAACATTAAGGGCTTGCTTCACTCTGGAGGAGAACTGTGAATCATAGTGATTTTGTTTCTTATGAAAAACCAGAGAGCCTTAAGAGGTGGCTGCAACCTTTGTGAGATGATGAAAACATTACACACGTGCGTGATCGGGAGTCAAAAACATTACTTGCAGCTTCGTTAGTGCAATGGAATGTGTAAGACAGAAACTGATCATGGCCTCTCAATCCCAATCACTATTACAGCGATCCGTTTCCAAACCACATGGACTACAAACAACCCGCTCCACTTTTCAGTGTCTGACATGTACCGGGTAACAAACAATTGTCCTCAACATGTGTGTTAGTAATGGTGTAGCACAGTCTTCCATAATGAAGTGACTGTTCCTGTTGATAAACATCAATTGTTCAAAATGTGACACTTCAAGGCTTCTGTCTCTCAGATAGCACACTGGAAGGGGGCAGCGTACTGATTCAGCAGCATGTCGCACATGCACCGCTGCCCAGACTGCTTGCTGTACAATACAGTAATGGGTCAGAATCACTTCCCATGGATGAATTGTTCAGTTGCCCATGGTAGAACGTGTGCAATAGATAGGATCAAGCAAGTGTGTGGCTGATGGCCGCTGCTTGATCCTGTTGATGACCCTTCTATATTCAAGATGCCTGAGTCAGTGAAGAGGGTGACACACATATTCTCCCCCATGTAGGCTGCCCCTCACTTCTCGCAATTTTTTTAACAGGTGTCAGTGATGTACTGTCTGTTTATGCCAGCATCATCTGTGAGTTGGCCTAGCCTGGTATAGCTTGCATATATTTGGCAGGTTGGTGTTCTTCCTGCTGTCTGGGCTCTTGCACAATTTACATTTTAAGGGCTGCATCAAGGCATTCTTGCACATATGCATAGTGACTCTTGAGATGTGTGCTTTGACAGCACTCCCTCCTTCCCTGAGACATTTGGATGAAAAGAAATCACTTACTTGGAAACATGGGTCTATGAGAGGTTGAAGGCAGGTCCCTCACGAGGCATACCCACTGGCATCGCCTGCCATGACACAGGCCCTCGCCATTTTTGTCAGGTTCAGCTCAGGAAGTTCCTTGAATGGTCATACCACGGAACAGATATTGGACATCAGCTACCAGACATAGGGCCTCATCACGAGTTGAGCGGTATCCCTTAAATGCAAGGTAATGCTATTCCTGCCACATTTAAGGGCTGGCACTATTATGAGTTGGGAGGAAGGTTTGGAGTTTTACCTCCAGCCTTTTGCTGGAGGTAAGAATCTTGCTTTCTGCCTGTTTTTCGGAGTTATTAGCATGGCGCTAATAGCACCCCCAAACCCAATGAGAACTGACTGCCTTACCACAACCTGGAATCCAGCGCGAATTGCGCCGGACCACGAATCAGTAACGCTATTTGCGTTGGCGGTGCTATCACCGCCGGGATGCCACCAGACTTGTGATGAGGCCCATAGTATTAGAAATACCCCTTCTAGATCTCTAACATGAGTGTTACAGTAATCTTTAATGTTATTGCACTGCTCATGCAGTCTGTCCAGCATGTGCAAAGTATATTTTCATCAGGTGGCCACTCAGGTCTTGAGGTTGAGCAGTGGCAACGTTTGACCCACTTGCAGTTGGTACAGTAGATTGCACGGTAAAGCTAGATGAAATGGGGGCTGGTTTTCTGAACCACAGCAAACATTTGCTTTACAGGCTAACCACTTGATGATAAACCGTGTGACCACGAGGTGAAGGACATGTGCAAAGCAGGTGATGTTCATTGTGTTGCCAAGTCATAACGCAGCAAGGACATTTGATACATTATCTGCTGCAAAAAAAGAAAATGCAAATTATGAGTCCTTCTCAACTGTGCTTCCACCTCCTCTACCGTCTCCCCTGTGACTTTTGCCCTGAAACGCTTGCATATCCAAGGTTGCCTGGTGCTCAACTGCATACCCCTGCTGCCCCCTGGAGTTACTACAGGACCCCACTTAGCTTTTAGAGGAAGAAAAGGCCACCCTCTGATCACTTTCCAACATGTTTATGGTAAGGTGGACATTTTAGCTCAATGGCTGATTTAGTACTCACCCCACTGTAGCCATAACCTTGTCATACAATTCTGGCACCACAATGCGAGAGAAAAACATTGGCTGGGAACTTCTGAGCGGTGCTCGACCTCTCCCATAAACTGGAGTAATCAATCTTTTTCTATAAATGACTATGACAAGAGATATATTGCCAACATTCTAGCCAGGCTAACATTGAGAAGGAGCTTGTGGGACTGGTGGAATTTTGTCCACAATCCAATGATTCCATAACAGTGCCATTACACAATAGGGGATCACTGCGATTCACTGCTGGGGCGTAGGGGCAGAGCTAGCTAGTTGTCTGACACACAGTTCCAAGCAATTGAGCAGACTGATGGAAGCATGCTGCTTTTCTGATGGTAGGTAGGGGATGACTATTAGATTTTTGCCTTCTTCCCATGCCTTTTCATGGAACCACATGGATACAATGTCCATGTTGGCTGTTGCCTTCCCTCAGTACACAGTTTTCTGGAAGTGTGTACAGGTAGCCAGATATGGTTGCTATTTATACTCTGTGATGTACTGCCAAATTCTTTACTTTCTTACTTGTGAGCTAGAAACACATATGATGGGCTCATGTGGCCGTGATGGTTCTGGCAGTATTCTGGAGGCAACTTAATGATGTGATGTGTTTTCTGATCTGACAGCAGGTCTGTTTCTCAAATAAACTGTATATAGGTGGCATCAAGTTTCTTTTACTACTTCAGTCTCTTCATCTCTGGTGTAATTTTCCTTTTCCACCTCAGTATCATTGCTTTCAAACAACAATGATTGTTCCTGTCTGGACTCTGGTGTCCTGATCACCACCCATCACAACATCATTGCTGTCGGAGCCAGTATATGGGGAAGCAGATATAGTGACCTGGGATTTCCATTTTAGGGCAGAGTTTTGCCTAGGTGGAAATGCAGGTGTTTAGGAAGTGTGGGGTGACTGATGAGTTCTAGAAGGAACCGGCAGGTAGGAGTGTTGTTATCTAGTGCAAGAAGGATGTGGTCTCTCATGTATAGAAGTGTGGTTTCAGTGATTCTATTGGGTTTGAAAGCAGGTTGATTGCTGTAGGGGAGGTTGTGCATTTCTGAGAATTGGGTGAGTTGGCCGCATGTTACTTTCCCCATGAATTTTGCAATGAATGGTAGATTCGAGATTGATCTATACTTGTCTGGGTTCTTTTCATCAAGATTAGCCTTTTTCAGGAGTGGTCTAAGTATTGCTGTTTTTGAGTTTCGTGGGGTATGAGCCAGTTGGCAATGAGGCATTTCAGAGTTGTGCTACAATGGGGGCTAGCAGGGATCTCTTTTCTTTGATCATTGAGTCCAAGCAATGGTCAGTTTGACTATTGGGTGCCTTTAGGTTCTTTCTTATCATATCTATTCCCATGCTCAAGTAGATGTGAAGGCTTTGAATGTAGGTGGATTGATGCTGGGGTTGAGCAGTGGAGTTGTCGAAGCGTTGTTAAGGTTTAAATTGTCTAGGGTGTTAAGACTTTTCTTAATTTATTTTTGGAAAGCTAGAGCTATATTGTCAGCCCAGACTTAGGAGTGGGGAGGTTGTTCAAGCTTGCAGGGTTGGTAATTTGGCGGTATATTTTGAAGAGATCAGCTGTTTGAGATTGAGCTGTGGCGATACTGTATTGGTAGAAGCATTGATTTTTTTCTCTTGAGCATAAAGCTACATCCATTGGAGTCTATTTTGCAATTGCGTTTGTCCTTTTACATGGTTTTAAGGGGCCATGGGTGTAAAGTATGGTGGCACATCTGTGGTGTTTTGTAAGTCTGTGCGGGTGATGAGGGACTGTATAGAGTTGGAGAATGATTTGTTGTTGAGGGTTTTTCTGATGTTTTGCTGGGTGATGTTTTTCATTGATATGAAGTAAATTCAGAATTAATGAATGGGATACTCTATGGATTTCAAAAGGAGACAGGCTCTCCTGTCAGAACAAAGCCCAGGCCATTTCCCTAATGATCAAGTATTGGCCTTAAGCCTATGAAAAGACATGTATCTGAATCTCAGTCGAATTCCTCTTTTTATTGTTTCCACCTTACTCAGCCTTGAAAAAAAAGGAGATCCTGTGTTGTTCTGCTGGGACTATTTTAGAAAATGACTCTCATTCATTTCTGAGAAATTACAAGTGGTTAGCTGTAGCCAATATAAAATCGCTTCTGGTGCAGGGACTCCTAATAAACTTAAGAGCTTGTTTTATAATTGCTTCTTTATTAATATAAATTGGAACTTTTAAGGAAATTGCAGAATTTCACCCGTTTCCCCAAACATAGAATTCACGAGTTTGCATTTAAATCCACTTGATCTACTTCGTCTGTATTTCAGTGCAATGCTCAAAAATTCTTGTAATGCTGTATTTTTTCTGTACAGACGTTTTCCTTTTTCTTACTTAGTGCTGATTACTACCTGAATGCTGGATGTTTATTTACATCATATGGCAAGGAAACAAATACAATTGCAAATTGCCTTCAATATCAAAATGATGATTTACATAAATGTGTTTGAATTGTGAATTGTCATGAAAGGTACTCAGAAATCTAATTAAAAAGATGCATAAACACATCAGTAATGTCACATTAGCAAATAACTTTCTTTCAGAATGCCTGTATGAATGAAGCACACACAGAAGTTATAAAGTATAATTTATTCTAAAAGTTGTAAAAATAGGACATGACATTGCTCTAGTATAAGTCCCGGACCTCATCATGAGTGTGGCGGTAACAGGAAAACCTTCATTATTAATAATATTGCCTGTTTTGCCACTTACCCTATTACTGCATGCTGGCATTTACTGCACTCCAAAGGAACCCTGCAGGGGGTAACTACAGCACAACTATGATGTGTGTTGTGCTAACCCTACATAAACGTGCTTGCACACTGTTGTCTTTTGTGGCAGTCCCTGAATGTGCATTCGATGCTCATGTTCACACAGTGCTTTTTGTATATATACATATTTTTTAATCCAATTTTGACCTCCACCCTAGAGATGGAGGCAAACATTTGAAAAACTTCCATTAAGTATTACAATGTGTTTTGCTGTAGAACAAAGAATTCTCCAAGTGAACTCCCACCAAGGGATAAACATTGGCCCTCTCTGGTGCCAACTGTGTCACCCCCTTTTCAATCTTGTGCAAAGAAGGATACCGACTGGGAGTTCTCTGCATCATAACAATGTGTACAGTAGCAGTATGATCCACTAATGCACATGCTCAAAATGAGACTGGAAAATAACAAACAATAATGTTCAAGAAAATGAATGCAGGTTTTCAGAAATATTGCATCTGGTATGGGGTTAAACCTATACAAATGCTGAGGTCGTTGAATCTCTGCATGTGGTCATGGTAATTAATGCCTGCAGATATTCAAAGACAAACTCTGCGTGACCCATCGTGACCCCCATCTATATATATAAAAGTAAAAATGTTTCTGTGGGTTTCTGGCTTGGCAAAGTGTTGTTCCCTATACAATTCTACACTGTTTCACCAATCTGCACCAGATTTTGCAAAGTTACCTGTTAGGACCCAGCGGACAATATTGGCTACGTGACATTTGGACACCCCACTCCGTTCTTCAGATTTCCACACAAGTCAACATTTCTTGGTGGGTTTGTATGGTGGGTTTGGAGCTTGGGAAAGCGTTGTTCCTTATAGAATTCCACACCGTTTCACCAATCCGCACCACATTTTGCATACTTACTAGTTAGGATCCTCCGGACATTACTGACTACATGACATTTTGACACCCCACTCCTTTCTTTGGATTTCACCAAAAGTAAAAATGTGTTTGTGAGTTTGTGGCTTGGCGAGGTGTTGTTCCTCATATAATTCCACACCGTTTCACCAATCTGCACCAAATTTTGCATAGTTACATGTAAAGACCCTTCGGACATAACTGGCTACATGACATTTCCGCACCCCATCTCTTTCCCCGGATTTCAGCAAAAGTTAAAATGTCATTGTGGGTTTGTGGCATGCCGACAAAGCAGTAAACCGTGTTCACGGGAAGGGAAACTAAACATGTTGTTTCTAAACAAGATTTACAATGCTATAAACCAGGTTCACTGGGAAGGGAACCAAATCATTTTGCTGCATCAGGTGAAATTACTTTTCCAGAGGATATTTGCAAGATAGTGCCTGCAGACAAAGCCGTAAACCACGTTCACTGGAAAGGGAAACAAAAAATGTTGATTCTCAACCGGTTCCGACACGAGGAACACAACCACGTTTCAAGGCCCTGGGATGCATGGTTTTGGAGAAATTTGCACCGCAATGAACTGCCGCACACCAGGGTGAGCGGAACAGTGACCTACAGGATCATTCATTATCAGCAATTGATGAGTGTTATCACGTCTGTCTACAGAACCCGTTCTGAGAATGGCTACTACTGTGGGTGTGCTATCAATGCTCCCACTCACTTCCTCTGGAACAGTTAGGGCCTCATAATGAGTCCAGCAGTGGTAAAAAAAAAGGCAGAATTGCTAATATTTCCTGTTTTTAACACCCGCTGAATTATCAGTAGGATAGTGCTTGCAGTTTTCACTGCATTTTGAACAGAATACATGTGCATACGCTATTAAGAAGACACCACACACTGAAAATATTGCATTCAGTTTTTACTGGATCATTATTTTGCAAAACAGCGTGAAATTGGCCAAACATACCTCCAAACTGTTTCTGCATCCAAAGGATGCTGGCAAAGCTTCCAGATGAGGCAAAATGGCACAACGGTTAAGAACACGCTACAAAATGATGCTGTGTACAAATGCTGCATGGATAAAAGAAGCACAGTTTAACAAAAAAATGTAAAATCGAAACAATGCCCATGTGCAGGCACTCACATAAAAAAGGGTGTGATGGCAAAAGACCAAGACACACACTATGGAGGAACATGTACGAGGCAGGTCACATCAAAAGACATGCACAAGCCTGATGTTTTTCTTTGAGGGAGCCTTTCCAAACCTGAGGGACAATGAGGGGATCCAATGTGCCCAAAGGGGAGGAAGATGAGGAAGATGAGTAGGAAGAGGAGAAGGAGGCAGACAAGCCAAGACCAGCTCCCTAGTATTTATATTTATATACAGGAGGAACAATGGAACGTACAATAGAGAAGAAATCATATTTGACAGGAATCAGTGAGCTTCTTACAATGGGGTGAATTTGACGGACATTCTCACCAGGGTGTGGAAGGGAGCAAATGGAACAGTCACAGGGGACAATACATATGTGGACATACATAGATTAAGGACAACCAACATTGGACATTTTTAAGTGCAGGTAGGCGGTATGGCCAGCTGTGCTCAGGAGGTGACCATGAAGTGCTAGAGTGAAGGCAGAGGAATTGAGAGAGAGAGAGGCAGGGTAGAGGTGAGGGAAAAGTGTTAGCTACCAGGCAGATGAAAGGTAGGTTAAGAGGGTAACTCAGAGGCAGAGGTAGGCTTTTTTCGTTTGGTTTTGAACATATTCATGTGGACTGTTTCTCAGATGTCTGGGGGAAGAGAATTTCATTCAAGTGGTGCAACAAGAGAGAAAGTGCGGAAGTGAGAGGAAGCACAGGGAGGGCGAGGAGCCACAAGGGTAGTTGAGGAGGCAGAACAGAAATTATGACAAGGTTTGTAGAGTTGGATAGAGGAGAATAGATACAGTGGTGCCTTACCATGGATAGATTTGTGAACGAGGAGAAGACATTTAAATCTGGCCCTGTGATGGTACGAGGAAGTAGGTGTGAAGTGAGGGAGTTCAAAGACAGTCCTGGTAGTGAAGTTAATCATCTGGTCGAGAGGACAGAAAGCATAGTTGGGGAGACCAAAGAGGATGCTGGCACAGTAGTCCAGTTCAGAGAAGACCAAAGTGGTTTAGAGATGCTTGGCGTTGTTGCTAGGAAGGAGGTGCTTGATTTTTCTTTAGGTAGTTGAGGTGAGCTGCTGTTCCAGTTTTGGAGATTAAAGTAGAGAAGGTGTGAAAAGGGATAACGCAGAGGTTTCTAGCTGATGCACAGCAGGGGAGAGTGTCAGGTGTGAACTGGATAGGCAGAGGAAGAGATGAGAGAGAACTTTTAGCAGGAAAGAAGTGCACCTCTGTTGTGGTAGAGATTAACATCAGAGAGTACTAAGCCATCCATAATTTCAATGCAGAGAGAAAGTTGAATATTTTGATAGAGAAATCAGAGCAGAGTTCAGGAAAAAAGATGTGCGTGTCATCCACGAAGAGTTAATTCGAAAACCGAAAGGAGGAGCACAGGTGTGGAGTGTAAAGAGGAGCAGACTCAAGACAGCCTTGTGGAACACCAACAGTTAAAGGAGTGAGTTGAGATATGTTGTTGCTCCAGGAGACAGAGAATTGGCGAGGTGCAAGGTAGGATTCAATCCAGTCAAGGGCTCTATCGTGAATCTCAAGAAGAGAGAGAGTATTATGGAGATTAGAGTGATCGACAGTGTCAAATGCAGCAGACAAGTCAAAGAGAATTAGGATAGAGGATAGGTTGGAGTGCTCATCAGAGGTGATGAAGTTGGACACATTCACAAGAGCAGTTTCTGTGGAGTGGCAGGAGTCGAAACCTGCTTGTAGGGGGTCTCAAAAGTTGTTGATGTCTAAGAAATTTGAAAGAGGACTGAACACAACCCTTTCAAGCCCTTTAGAGTAGTGCCGAAGGAGAGATACAGGGAGAAAGGTAGCCAGTAGGATTGGGTCAGCCCCATGCTTTTTTAGGAGAGGGATGACCGTGGCTGCTTTAAAAATAAATAGAGGGAAAGCGAGTGGAGTCGAAAGACAGGTCGAATAGTTCAGTGAGGTGAGAGGCCATTAAAGGGGCAATAGGCTTGACTAGCTGAGGAGCAGAGGGTCTGATGGGGCACAAGTGGGGTTAGCCTCCATCAGAAGAGATAGCACTGCATCAATATCAGTGTGACTAAAGTGGGAGATAGAGGCAGGGGATGATGGTAGAGTAGGCTGAGTGTAAAATGTAGGCAGAGGGAGTTTGGGGAAGGTCAGGAGAGAGTCTTTAATTTTGGATTTTATTTTCAGTGAGGTATTCAGGTAGGTAATTAGCTGTGAGAGTGGATGTGATAGCCATAGACTTAGGAGGAGTGAGGAGTGAGTTTAGTGTGCACTGTAGCCAGTGAGGATGATTGGAGTCAGAATCAATGAGGGATAGGTAGAATTCCATTTTCACTCTATAAAGAGCAGACTTGAGAGAGGTCAGGGCAGAGAGATAGAGTTGCAGGTGCTCAAGTGAGTGGGTACGCCTCCATTTGTGCAGCAACCAACCCGTGTCTTTGCGTGGAGTGTATGAATGGGGTGAACCATGACTGAGGATGCTGAGACTTAGGGGTGAAAGTGAGCATTGGAAAGAGAAAGCATAATGAGTCATATAGTAGGAATTGGAAGCTGGAGAAGGCAGTGTTGGGGAAAGAGGCATCAGGTGTGATGGAGGAGAGTGAGAACTGTAGGTGTGAGAGGAAGGGGGAATGGCAGTAGGTTTACATTTTCTTTTAGTAACACGTGAAGCAAGTGCGGTGGAAAGGTCACATGGTTGAAAGGAGATGGTGGTGGAAACAATTGAGTGATCCGATATGGATAGTGTGGCACTAGTATTAGTGGCAGAGAGAGGTGGAGATGAATAAGAGATCCAAAGAGTCCCCCTGTGAGGGTGGGTAGGTTATGGATAGAGTGGAGAGCATAGTCACTAAGAAAAGACTGAAGTTCAGATTTCTGAGAAGTGGTTGGAGAGGGAAGGTTAAAGTCACCTAAGAGAATGATCTGATGTTTAGTGGAAAGAGAATAAAGGAGTGGCCCACAATCATGAAAGAATGGTCCAGTGGGACCAGGAGAGCGATAGATGCAGATGATGTGAACTGACTGAGGCAGAGTAATAGTAGAGCTGGTGAATTCAAAAGAGGTAGGAGAGGACGGATCACTGGACACTTGTGAGGCATTAAAGCGGGAAGAGAATAGCTGTCCGACACCTCCACCTCTGCCAGTCAGTCAAGGAGAGTGAATAAATAATAGTATGGAGTCATGTAGGGCCACCATAGTGGCAGTACGAGATGCAGAAATCCAGGTTTCAGTGATAGCATGAAGCTCTAATGGAGAAGAGGTGGACTAAAGGTATTCAGTGATAAAGGATGTTTGTTTCATACAGACTGAGCATTCCAGAGTGCATTGTTCAGTTGATGAGGTAAGGAAGAGTGGAGAAGTTGAGTCTCAGAGGAAGAGTGGTGAGGTGGATAGGTGCTAGAGGAGGTATGGTTAGCTCATCAGCTTTGCTTGTTGGAAGGTGGTGGAAGAGTGATGGAGTAGTGGGAGTTTCGAATTGTGATTTTTATGATAGGGAAGGAGGAAGTTGTAGCATGATTGGAGAACGCATAGGGAGAGGTGAGTTATTGAGAGGTCAACCATTGCTGCATAATAAATACTAGACTATCATGCTGTTTGCCTTCTGTATTTGTCATTGGGGCAAGCACATTGTACTCAACACAGCCATTTTGGTGGAAGCATTACATCTGAAATGGTGTTATAAACTGATACATGACCATGCAAGAGTCAGATCTAACATGGTGACAGCTTATGAACTGAAGACAAAAAGCCTGCAGAAGAATGCTAAGTTCCTACTGATTACAGACAGATGTTTATTTCTGCCAGAACATCTTAAAGATCAAAGGTGCCATGCGGTTGGGGTCATGTACATGGTTTGGTTGAGCAAGTGTCGCAGGGATTAGTTCTAGTTGTCATTGCAGCTTAGTGCCGTGTTAGACACAACTGCTATATGGCTCTCCAGATGGCATGTGTTCAGAGGCATTCAGGGTATATTGTCTATAGTGGTGGGTAGGAAAACCTACTTGAAATGTGTTCACTTGGCTGTAGACTTTAACAACTCCCACTTCCTGGCTCCCAATCCCCTGAGTGCCTCCCATGTCCAGGATGGATAAGTCCCTCTTCTTGCAGGCTTTAAAAGTGGGGGATGGAGCTATGCCCCATCCAGTAACCTCAGACCCTTTGTAATGTTGGGCATCAAGAGCCCGCACACAGCTCTTTAGTACATTAATTTGCTTCTTCTTAACAGTGGTAGAGATAGATGGAGACAGTCGTAATCCTGTCCCAGATGGATTCCCAGAGAAGAGTGCTCTTCTGGTAAGGTGCTTGGGACATGGAGTGTCCAATCAATCAGATGTGCATCCTTAACTGTTTCTGCCAGAACCTTCAGCATTACATGTGAGAACTTCTCTTTGCACTGGAAGCCATCCCAACCAGTGCCACATCCATCACCCACTGAATCCCCTTGGCCACACATGTTTGATTCATGACGACTGGAATGGTGCAATTTTTTTTTTACATTTATTTATAGACTTTTAGTTTTGTAAAAGAAAACAAACTTTTTGCCAATCACATTCCCGATCCCCAACCCACATCATTGCATTTTTGCATTTTTGCATTTTGCTTCTTTACTTTAGAATTATGCAAACGCGGGCTGGTCGATCCATCTGTGGAAGTGTTCTTTGGGTGAAGGACCAATGTTTACAATGATTGTGGCAATAACAAATCCATGAAATTAATCACGTTGCAAGTTAACTGCACATTTCTTCCCGTGATTAGATAAGACCACCACTCCACCATGTTGCCATTTTTGGGGGCGTAGTGTTCAAGGTGCAGGGAGCGCTGGTCATTGATCTGTGAACATTCAATTATTAGATGTTTAATGGATTCGGGTTCTTGCTTACAAAAGCGGCAATTTTCGTCTATAGTCATGGAGTCTTTTATACTCCTCATACGCAACTTAGTATTGTGCAAGTTGAGGCTTAGCCGCAAGAATTGATTTCGATGGTAATTAGATGGAAATTTAGCCAGATATTTCGATAGAGTGCCCCTTTTTTGCTCACACAGGCCAAGGTCTATTCCTGAGCATAATGCGACTCGTCTTTCCGCATTTTTGATCCACTTCCATTGCATACATTTAATTTTTGCCAATTGCGGTGTCTGTAGAACCAGGGGCATTTTTATATTTGCTTCTTCCAGTATGCCTAATAGGTTCTCTTCCCAGCTGTTTAGCAAAGAGGCGGATGTATCAGTGTTCTTATTGGCCAAGATTGAATATGTCTTTTTTGCTGGAAGTAGTCTCATTTTCCTTAACAGTAGTATAGATTTCCACAGCACTATTGAATGCAGGGAGTCGAGGCCCAATTCATGTCTCAAGGCCACCATTGAGACACATTGTGGCAGCTGGAGGACTTTACGCCAAAAGCAGCCCTCTAGTTGAGCCCAGCGGCATGCACTGATGTTCCACCCTGTTTCACTGCCGAAACGTATTGCTGGTGTCACTTTTTGTAGGTAGAAAGTCGTCACAGGTTGAAGTGAGAATTTCCCATAATTTGTGTGCAGTTTGCACCCTTGTAGGGCAAACATTCGCATACGCGAGATGATTTCATTTGTCCAACTCCATTCTCTGATTGATATATTAAATGATACGCCCAGATATCGAATGGCATCTGTTCTTAGTAATATCTCTTTATCGATTTTCCAATGGTGCAATTCACAAAGGATTCAGCTTTAAAAAATCGCTGCATCCTGGTAGTCAGAAAACCATAAAAATATTCCTGATGCCAAATTTCCTACCCATTCTGACTACTTTTCACACCAACTACAGACATATAAGCGGCTGATATGGAAAGGAAAGCAAAAGGCAGGAAACAAAGAATTTTTTAAAAAAAGTTTGTTAGAAGGCGGATAAACAATGAGGGTCAGGACAATGTTCCCTCTAGTTATTTCTCTCTAAGTGGCTTTCATGCTCACACTATTTTCCATGTACGCAACAGACAATCGAGGTAAGCCATTTTGTGAGCATGCATAGTTATTGAGTTATTGTATATTTAGTGCAGCAAAATGTAGACTTCTGCTCATAAACACTGTACATGAGAGACTGAAGCAGGCAGAGCATTCTTATTTCTGGCTTCTTCACAAAGAGAGCTGAACAGCCTGTGGAGGAGCGGCCGCCAGGTGGCTGAAGGGGAGACAATGGAACAGCACGAGGGGATGGTACAGGCAAACAAATCAATAATGTACAGTCATTACAACGCTACCAATAATTAACCGACTTTCCTTTAAACCGGACACTTCTCAATCATTCAGATGCTGATAATGTGTTTCTAACATGCAGATTTTTAAGCAAGATTGTTTTATTGTCTCTTTGCCTCTTTTCCAGGTGAACGCGAAGCTCTCTGCTGGCCATGGGCTGCTGGTTGAACTGATCATCACATTTCAGTTAGTTTTCACTATTTTCGCAAGTTGTGATTCAAAGCGCAATGATGTCACGGGGTCAGCAGCTTTAGCCATCGGATTTTCTGTCACCGTTGGGCATTTGTTTGCAGTAAGTAGACATGTTACAACTCGGAACATGCATTTATAACACTTTTAAAGTGAAACTGGAGTTTTACTCCGACAACCTTTTTTTTTAATTTGAAGACAATTTTGTGTTTGATTTCTAATGTCCTGGCTTAACTAATTCATGATACCATCTATCATATCCTTTGCACAAATAAGAAAGTTCCCCTGCTAATGAGCACACGCTATGCTAATTAACATGTTCAAGTCATACGCTGTGACGTGTGAAAAGCTACCCTCCTATTTCATATTTTTTGTCTAGAAACCATAAGCTCTCTCCCTCTTCTATCTGAAGCTACCTTCATCATTATTACTCTCCTCCCTTGTACAAGGTTGCATGTTATTTTACCTGCATGTTATTACATCACAATCCTCCTACTGTTGCACCCCAGCTTCTGCCTATCAGAAAGTGGTGCAGTCACAGTTCCATCTTAGCGGCAATCGTTTATAATATGGCTTCAGAGTACTAAGGGAACAGTCGGTGCTTGGCACATCCCTTGCTTTCAGAGATAATCATGATACGTATTTTTCATTGTATATAACTTCATAAAATATAGAATTATAGGTAGGTAGCCATTACATATAGGGATATGTTTCACCCAGGGTTTCCTTGTGAGAACGAGAGTGAAGGTCCCGTTGTCTAAGATGTCACTATTGTGACGTCCCAGTTTGGTTGATGCGCATGCGCGGGCCTCGTTGTGGCCCCGCGCATGCGTAGTTTAATAAAATGGGCCCGTGCGGCAGTTCCCGCCGGGACGCGGAGCAAGCAGCATCGCGTCCCGAGTGTTCTTGTGTGCGTGTCTGTGTGTGTGCCTGCGTGGGCCCAGGGGGACCAGATATAACAACTGGCGACGAGGCGGGATCGCTGCCACAGCGTTCGCCCTATGGACGTGGGCGTAGGACACACGTCGTCGGCACGAGAGTGCACGACGCGGATCGAGCGAGAACGTTTGTCGCCTCGAGGCAGTAGCGGCCTGAAAAGGTGCTCGTGTGCTGCCACGAGGGAAATTTTTGGAACTTTTGACTGTCCCCAGCAATCTGGGGACAATCCAAAAAAAAAAAAAAAAAACTACAAAAGGACAGACACGAAGCCGCGGATTGGACACAGCGAAAAGTGCGCGGAAGAACATATCAGCCAGGTTAGCGGCCTCTATCACACCGAGAGGTGCCTGTGCGACCTGTGAAGATGTCGGGCAGCGAGGATGAAGCGGAAGTGGCGACAAGAGTGGTGAGGACACAACGGGGATCGCTACTGCCCATGCAGGAATTCGACATGTCAGGCCCCCCGTCTAAGCTGGGCCCCAGGTGGCTCCTATGGGTCAAGAAGTTGGAAATGTACTTTACAGCGACGGGGACTTCAAATGACGACGCAAAAAGGGCGACCCTTCTATATTCAGCTGGCCTGGACATTAGGCGCATCTATGAATCACTTGCCCTACCGGTGGTCACGTATGACACGGTCAAGACCGCGCTGGAAAACCATTTCATCCCACAGTCCAATGTCGACTACGAAAGGTTCCTTTTCTGCAGAGAGAAGCAAAGGGAGGAAGAATCTCTCGATCAATTCTGTGCCAGACTTCGATTGATTGCCAGCACGTGTCGCTGGGACAACGACGAACTGATGATTAGAAACCAGGTGCTCCAGGGCTGCAGCTCGGGCAAATTGCGACGTCAAGTGCTGAGGGAGCCAGGATGGTCACTGCAGCAGATACTGGACAGTGGGAGGACTTACGAGCTAGCGGAATCCAGAGGGGCGAGTATGGACGCAGCGGTCAGGCCGAATGCAAGGGAGGAGGCCTTTGCTGTTTCCAGGAGAACTAAGCTGAAAGAAAAGTGGGCCCCGAAGGCATCGGAGAACAGGTACCCGTCCACGCCTGGGTCGATTTGTCCGGATTGCGGGTACGACTTGCCTCATGTTGAGGAGTGCCCCGCCAAGACGAGGTCGTGCGGGCGGTGCAATGGTTTAGGACACTATGCTCGCATGTGCCACGCACTGGCCCCTGTACCCACCCAGAGAGGTCCCGCGAGGGCGAGAGGTGGCGGATTCAGAAGGCAACGCAGCATTGCTGCCCTCGAACAGGAGATACGGAAGTTACAGATCGCGGAGGAAGAGGAAGAAGACGAAGAGGACGAAGAAGAGGTATTCTTCATCTCCAACATTGCCTCGGAGAGCAAAAGGAGGAGGCAGCCCAGGTGCGAGGTGGACATATTGGGGGTGCCGACCCAGGTACTCATAGACACGGGTGCTTCGGTGTGCGTGCTGGCAGAGGAGGACTACCAGAAACTTCCAGGTCCGCCGACACTAGACAAGTCCACGGCGAAGATATTTACTTTTGGAGGAGACACCCCGCTGCCACTCAAGGGTGTGTTCGTGTCACCTGTGTCAAAAGGGGGTAGTAGCATCAAGGCAAAATTCTTTGTCACTGACGTGAGCCCTCACTCGCTCCTCAGCTGCGCGGCGTCGGAGGCCCTCAACTTGGTTCATTTTGCATATGGTGTATACCAGATAGACATTGAGACACTGCTGGACAGGTTCTCGGGCATCTTCGAAGGCATAGGGAAACTTAAAGCACCCCCAGTGCGCCTGCACATCGACAAGTCCATCAGACCGACGGCCCTCAAGCATCGCAGGATCCCGTTTCACCTACGGGAAAAGGTGGAGGAGGAACTCTGATCACTGGTAGAGATGGACATTATTGAGAGAGTGGAGGGGCCGACGCCCTGGGTGTCCCCGATAGTGGTGGCCCCCAAGCCAAAGCAGCCTGGGGCAGTGAGAATCTGCGTGGACATGCGCCTCCCAAACGCCGCAATTAAGAGGGAAAGGCACATCACACCCACTCTGGATGACATCATCGGAGAGCTTCAGGGGGCGAGAGTATTCTCGAAGTTGGACCTACGAGCGGGCTACCACCAGCTCGAACTGCACCCGGACTCCAGGTTCAGAACTACTTTTATGACGCATGACGGCCTCTTCCAATTCAAACGACTGAGCTTCGGCATCTCATCAGCCGCCGAAGTTTTCCAGAACACCATCAGAGGAGCTTTGGCTGGCCTGAAAGGGGTGCTGAACATGAGCGACGACATCTTAGTCTTCGCGGACTCTGAACGGGAGCACATGAAGAGGCTGGAGGACACGCTCCTGAGGTTGAAGAACCTAGGGCTCACCCTTCATCGACAAAAATGTGAGTTCTTCAAGGACCGCATTGGCTTCTTTGGGTTCATTTTCCACGCAGCCGGTGTGTCGCCCGACCCCGCCAAAGTGAAGGACATTAAGGAAGCCGCCCCCCCCCAGTCACCTACGGAAGTGAGGAGCTTCTTGGGGATGGTTACTTATTGTGGGCGCTTCATCAAGGGGCTAGCGTCGCTGGCAGAACCACTCAGAGTACTAACCAGGAACGACGCTGCGTGGAAATGGGGAGCCAATGAGCAGGAGGCATTCCGGACTCTGAAAAATGCCCTATCAGATGGAGACACCATGGCTTATTTCAACCCCAAAGTGGAGTCAGAGGTGGTGGTTGACGCAAGTCCGGTAGGAGTGGGAGCGGTGCTGATGCAACCTGACGAACGTGGGGACATGCGCCCCATCGCATATGCGAGTAAGGCCTTTTCGGACACGGAAATGAAATACTCTCAGATTGAACGGGAAGCGTTAGCCATCCTGTGGGGCTGTCGCCATTTCCGGTTGTACATACTGGGCAAACCTGTAGTGGTGGTAACGGACCACAAGCCGCTCCTGCCCATACTGGCTGGGGGGTCATCCAAGCCGCCCCCCAGGATAGAGAGGTGGATGCTAGCCCTGATGGAGTACGGGGTGAAACTCGTATACCGACCAGGCACGAACAACCCGGCCGACTACCTGTCGCGCCATCCCAACAAGGAGAACTCTGTCACAGACATTGGGGCGAATGAGTGCCACGGGCTGTTGTGTCAGGTGGTGGAAGGGTCTCTTCCAATGGCAATATCGAGGCTGGAGATGGCAACGGAATGCTCAAAGGATGAGGTGTTCACCATAGTCAAGAATGCCGTGAGGAGCGGCGAGTGGAGGGAAGTGCTGCAGGACAACTCCCGCCGTCAAGCGGAGGCTCAGAACGACCTCCGGGCGCTCTGGAAGGTGAAGGATGAACTCTCAGTCGCGGACGATGGACTCATACTTCGAGGGCGGCAAATTGTTATCCCAAGGGCACTGCGGTCAAGGATCCTCGAACTTGCCCATATCGGCCATCAGGGGATTGTCAAAATGAAGGCTCGGCTAAGAAACAAAGTATGGTTCCCGGACTTGGAGGGGCGAGTGGAGAGTTTCATGAGGAGGTGTATCGCATGTCAAGCGGCGGCCCCGGGGGACAGAGGTCCGCCGATAAGGTCGATGGAGCGTAGTTGCAGACCATGGGAAACTGTCCATGTGGACTTTGGCTCGACGGGTCGGGGAATGTACTTCCTGGTGGCAGTGGACCAATGGTCCAGGTACCCCGAGGTGGAGGTGGTACAGTCGACGGCGACAGAGTTCGCAACGAAAGCACTAGACAAAATGTTTGCCACCCATGGATTCCCAGACCTCCTGTGCTCGGACAATGGGCCACCGTTCACCGGCAGCCAATTCGCAACTTACCTCCGTGAACGGGGGATCCGGCATCGCAGGGTGTCCCCGCTCTGGCCGCGGGCCAACGGAGAGGCTGAGAGAATGATGCGGACTCTGAACAAGGTCCTGAGGATCTCCGCCTGCGGCGGTGAAGACCTGGAGAGGAAGCTCGTGGAGTTTCTGAGGGAATACCGGACGACGCCGCACCAATCCACGAAAGTGGCCCCAGCCGAAGCACTATTTGGGCGATGCCCGAGGGGAATGCTACTGGAGGAGGATGGCCGTCTGCCCGGAGTGATAGACGATGAGGGTGTCAGGGATGAACGGGCCAAGCGCAATGATAAAGAAAGTGAAAGGAGGGGTCTGCAAGAAAAGGAGGTGCGAGTGGGTGACACCGTGTTGGTCCGGAACAGGCACCCTGAGGGGAAGTTGTCCCTGCCCTTCGAGCCGCGCCCGTGGAAGGTAACGCATGTCAAGGGCACCATGGTGACGGCAGCCTGCGACCGAGGAACAGTCACGCGCAACCGGTCGTTCTTCAAACGCATTGAAAGACCGGCTCAAAATGGGACCTCCGAGGAAAGCGCAGGGCCGGCTGGTCCGCCAGGAGATCCAGAGAGCGGGCAGGCTAGTCCGCCAGGAGCTCAGGAGAGCGTGCAGGGAAAGGAACCACCGAGACCGGAACATGAGGCTTCTCCTCCGCCTCCCGCCTCGCCACGGTACCCTATCCGCCGTGAGCGGCGGTTGCCCAGGCATCTCAAGGACTATGTCCTGGACTCACGTGACTGAGCTGAACGAGGCAAGGTGAGACTCCTGGGCGGTCATATGTCCGCCCGTGTACCCGGCGTGCAGGGAGATGCGCGCCCAACTGTTTACTTTGTTTTGATTAAAGTTAAAAAGGGATGTGACGTCCCAGTCTGGTTGATGCGCATGCGCGGGCCTCGTTGTGGCCCCACGCATGCGTAGTTTAATAAAATGCGCCCGTGCGGCAGTTCCCGCCGGGACGCGGAGCAAGCAGCATCATGTCCCGAGTGTTCTTGTGTCTGTGTGTGTGCCTGCGTGGGCCCAGGGGGACCAGATATAACAACTATGAACACTGAGATAATGTGCACCTCAGAGTTAAAAGCTGGCCATCTACAATTGTATGTTGTGCATGGCTCCCCACGTCCCTTTTTTGTCCCTGGCCTGTACTTTAGGAGCAAACTTGCAGGGGCTCTATAATGGGACATCAGATTACTATACACAACACAAGCTACCAGGTTACTGCTCTCCTTACCCTGCAAGAACCCAAAAAGTGAATTCACAAAATCCTAGCATAGAAAGTGCTGTTTCCTCCTGTCATGAAATCACAGCAGTTCTTTATGAATTCCATAACCGTCTGCGATGACATAACAGTAGGAAGACACAGCATTTGGGAAGGGGAATCATTTCATACACAATAGAAGTGATTTGTATCACTCAGCAATCTTTCAAGTGCAAGGGCCACACTTGTCTTCACCCTTCAGTCAATACTTAGGTGCCCCCGAGGCACCTTACGTTCCCCACTTCACATCCCACCCCAGAACAGCCCATGCCACATATTCTAACATCTCCTTACCTTATGTGTTACCCTCAGCCTCATGACCAGTTCTCTGTACAGTGCTCCTAGCTAGGTCTGCGCTATGTAAGACCCAAATACGAATAGAATTAAACATATCCTGCAAATGAAGCCATACAAACCCTTCTTTCGATTTTGGAAAATATAATCCAAGCAAATCGCACGAAAAATATTGTACTGAGTGCCAGAATACTTTTAACGATTTTCTGGAACTTTGGAATAACATCTCTGCTTACCTGTGCCTGTACAGAACGTGCAGAGATTACAAAAAGCTAAGACAACTTTGCTCTGTACAGAAGCATTCGGACCCGGTCCGTGATCAATTTGCAACTGAATTCAAGAAGAACACGACTTTGTCCTTCTCTTTCATGGACTCTGGGTTGCATCCCTATGCTCCTGTGATTGTTGTTTATTTATTTATTATTTATTCTTCTGTGTTCCTCATGTACGTGTATCCCGTGTAATAATTAGTTATCCAGGCAACTGGATTGTATGTAGCACACACTTTCTTTCGCCAGAGCTCTGAAGCAAACACTATTTCGCGCAGTGTAGTATAAAATAAACAAATTAATAAACAAATATACATAAAGACACACTAAGAGCTCGACATACCCATGTAGGTAAAACGTTGTTACACACAAGCAATCCTGCAACATTAAGGACATATTCTCATCCATTTTAACTTCTACCAGAAGTGTGAACATACAATAAATGAGGGGCTGATGGTAGATACAGGGTGAAAAGGTAGGACAGACTGCCTTAACAAAAAAAAATTCTTCAGTTTCATTGTGTTTATTAAGATTACACAGAGGGCTATAACAGCATAATGAAGATCATACAGACAACCATATAGAGAGAGAATGTTCAAAGATAATATGAACAACAATTGAGCAAAACTCTCGAAGATTGTGCTGGAAAAAAACAAACAGGCAGATTAATGTTCTAACAATGTTAAGTAACAGCCAAAAGCAACAAACTCTGTATCTAAAATACAAAAGAATAAATAATAAACAAACGGGGGAACAGACAAGGGAACGAACACGTGAACGAGAGGAAGGAAGGGAAGGCAAGGAGCATTTAACATTCTAGCACTATAAACTCTGGAGTTAAGTTAAGACAAAAGTCAATAATAGCAAAAGTTCTATTCAGTTTGAGGAAGAAAGTATGGTGCAGTAACAACTAAGTATGCATCACAGGACAATTTAAGAACTGTGGGAGATCCAAATGAAGTGATCTAAAAAGCCATGTATATGGCCATACATTGTTCCATTGTTCCATTCTCTGCACATGACAAATGTTGTTCCACCATCCCTTAGTGGAGATATTTTGCACGTTTTTCAAATTAGTAGTGATAAGCTTTTAGGTAACTTCCAACTGGCTTTTTCCTTGTGTCATTCATTTCTCTACTTATGACATGGTAACAGATGTTCAGTGTTGCAATAATTATTATGCACAAGTCACAGCACTAAACAACCATAAATGTTTGATATCTGACAAATGAAAGACTGACAGTACTTCCTACACGCGGAGAGGAGACCGAGAGGCAGTCACTACACTTTTGGAGTCTGTTTTTCCTGTTTATGTGAAGGAGGCGTTGCTATTTAAAGAAAACCTCTCCCGCGAAGCGGCACAGAGAGTGGAAAGAGAAGCAGTCACTGCGGTCGCTACTCTTTTGAGGTCTGTTTTTCCTGTTTATGTGAAGGAGGTTTTAAACAAAATCTCTCTCTTCCACCGAGCGGCGACAGAGAGGCAGTCACAGCAGTCACAGCAGTTTGGGCAGCAGTGCGGGGGACTCCTTATGTCCTTAGGCTTGGCTAACTTCTCATACAAAAGGTGACTGTACTGCCTGATGACTTTGAGTTATTGCAAACCTTGTTTTGGGTGGTGACTGCGGCCCTGGGCGCCTTTGAGTAGCTGCAGGGGCTTCACTCATTCTTTGCATCTCATATTGGGGCTGTCTACTGCCGGCTAACTTAGTTATTTCAGGTGTATTCTTCTGTAAGGAGTGCCCCATGATTTATTGCCACTGTAGTGGGGTGGGCTGTGTCTGTTGGCTGTTGAGCTTTGGAGCCAGCCTGAGTAAAGCCCTGGGGAAAGGGGCCGCAGGTAAGAGGTGCTAGAACTGGAGACCAGTGGACGTGGATTGCTGGTGTGGCAGAGACTGTCAAGCATGGGTCTGATATAATGCTTATAACGCTGCTACTCCCATCAGTGCTTTTTCTCCAGTTCTGGTGAGTGACTGCGGGCTTTGGGCCATCCTTGTGAACTACAAACGGGTTTTGGTGTTCCGAACCTGGGTACCTATACCTGTTTCAACTGTGACCTTGTAGTCAGCTATCTGAGATATTTATTTACATATCCTGAAAAGGAATCGGATCGATTTTACATTGAATGTTTGAACTATCTGAAGTGTAACTGTTAGGCGGAAACCTGTGCAGTTCCCTCTGGGACCACTGCAAAAGATTTAGGACTACAGGTGTTTGGCAGTAAACCCACTTGGTAGCAGTCTGTACCACACAGATTCACTTGGTAGCTGTGGCTGAGCAGTCAGACCTCTCTCAAGAAGAGTTAAGCAGTATGTGGAGTATACAATATAGGGCAATTCTTCACAGTAAGACAAGCAGACACGCAACGAGGCTCAGTGTAAAGATATTAAGGTATTTATAACGGAACATCTATGGAAAACACTAAGGCACCATCACGGCAAACAATTCAATTACAATTACTCTACGAAGAAGAAACGATCAAACCCCCTAACAATATTTCGACAAGTCTAGGTTCTACCGGCATCACTTATTTGCAGGCAGAGGTGTATGCCTCAACCTAGATGGCACTCTAATATCAGTTATGACGGGAGAGAAAAATAGTACGTTACGAAATCAACACAGTTCAATGCTTCACGGGAAAAATGCAAGGCAAGAAGACAAGAACCACAATAGATCATAAAGTTCAGAGGCCAGGCCCACTCGGAGAGAGGCAAGGCGATATGTCCCAAAAAGTCTCTTTGTGGAAATGCGTTCGAGTCTGTGTAGCAAATTGTTATTGGAAGATTGAACCAGTTCAGAACAACACGCTAGAGAAAGCTTGGAGGCGACCCAACGGAAAGGAGAGGATTAAGACACCTCACTCGATCCGGCAACAAGGGAAGCCAGGCGGACACAGTACCTTGATTGTGTAGAGACAGCTCCGGCGGGGGCAGTTGTTCCTGGTGGTGGATGCACGTCGGGTCTTTACCAAGAGTAGAGGTGATTTCGTCGTCGAAGAAAAGTGAAGTCCGGTGCACCACCTTTAGGTCGCGGTACAGGGGTAGTGGCTATCCGGTTGCCGAGGTGCTCTGCATGGGCAATTCGACCACTGCGTCCTGAGGCGAAGAAAAAGCAAAGGGGACTGGTTGTTCCCACCAGTCAGGGGAAGAGACTCTCTGGCAGGGAGATCTCCTCTGTCGTCGGGAAGTGGTGAGTCGGTTCCGCAGGGCTCCACCGGAGGTGTCGTCGTGCAGGTCGGCTCAGCGTTACCCTCGTTGGATTATTAGGTCCTGTGGCGACTTCTGAAGATCCAGTCCCAAAAGCCCTGCTTTTATGCAGAAAACCCCCATTCATTCAGCCTAGCTGTCAATCAACACACGCTAAGTGGTGAGCGGGGAGGCTCACCACTTGGGCCAATCACACCAGAGTGCGACCGGAGTTGGCAAGGCAACTCGGTCCAGGGTGCCTAGACCCCCTCCCACACCCCTGTGGTAACCCAGACAGAATGGCACCACTTTGGAGGGTCTCTGTACAGAGGCCCGCCAAAAGTGGAACAAAGGGCTCAAACTTTGGTTTAGTAGTCACAGAGACGAACACAGACGCCATTTTAAAAACCGAGTTCTGGCAGAAAATACCATCCGATAAACTTATTTAAGATAGGTAGACCGGTGGTACGTTAGAGATTAACGAGGAAAAGTATCAATCTCTAACAATGGGACGAATCCCATAGGGTTATGTTCGGGGTCGAACATAACAAGTAGTTTCCACTGCCACCAGCCAAAACTCGACGAGGGGGGACGGGACAGTGCCCCCTCGAATAGCAGATCCAGGAGTAATCGAATTACCCCTACTAGTACGTCCACAATAAGATGGTTTGTACTAGTTCTGTTAGTAAATTTAGGTCTAGTAAAGTCAATGGTGACTTTACATGCCCGGGGAGACAGTAGTCAGTCCCCGGGTATGGAGTCTATGGTGGAGGTCCGCTAGGACGCCCCAGTGTTACGGCACGTAGGTTGCGGTGTAACACACATAGTAAAACATATGAGACCCTATGGAGTAAAAGACCCCATAGCCCATAGAACACATTGACATTCAAAGGAATTACACACATTCATGTCCAAGAGTGGGAGAAAAAGAGTCTCACTCTTGGCAGGATGGAAAAAAACAAACTCCAGAAATCCAGCAAAGCTGCTGGGGGACTCACTAGGTTAGGAAATTCAGCCTAAACAGAGAATTCTCCCTAACACTCGCCCCCCCCAGACTAAGGGACAGGAGGATTTAATCCACTCCTGGATGAATCTCATACCTCTAGTCGATGACGTACATCCTAGAGAGACCATCAGCATTTTGGTGGTGACACCCTGACCTGTGCTCAATGGTGAAATCAAACCCTTGCAGGCAGATCGACCATCTCAATAGTTTTGGGTTTTCCCCTTTCATTTGCATTAACCATTTTAAGGGTTGGTGGTCAGTCTGAATGACAAAAGTAGAACCATACAAGTACGGCCTAAACTTCTTCAGAGCCCACACGATAGCAAAGCACTCTCTTTCGATTGTTGCCCAACTTGTTTCATGATCCTTCAGCTTGCGGCTGATGAAGCAAACGGGGTGCTCCCTACCTTTCCCATCCAGTTGACTGAGTATGGCACCTATTCCTACATTTGAAGCATCTGTTTGCACAATGAAGTGTTGGCGGTAATCAGGAGCTCTGAGTACTGGGGCTTGGCAACAAGCCTTTTTCAGGTTTTCAAAAGCCTGATTGCACTCCTCGTTCCATCTAACCTTTTTAGGAAATTTGGGCGAGGAGATGACATTCAGTGGAGAAGCTATGGTCCCATAGTTCTCTATGAACTAACTGTAATACCCAGTGAGGCCTAGGAAGGCTCTCACTTGGGTTTGAGCAGTAGGTGTTGTCCAATTTTGCACAGCTTCAATCTTACTGAGCAAAGGCCTTATTTCTCCACCTCCTACCTCATGTCCAAGATAGACTACCTTACTCTGTCCAATTTGGCATTTACTCGCCTTTATGGTCAGATTGGCTCGTCCAAGAGCCTGCAAAACATCTCTCAGGTGGGTTACATGTTCTTCCCAGGAATTGCTGAACACTGCGATGTCATCCAAGTATGCCATGCAGAAGTCCTCCATCCCATTCAGAACCTGGTTTACCATCCGTTGAAACGTAGCAGGTGCATTCTTCAATCCGAAAGGCATTACCTTAAACTGGTATAAGCCAACGGGGGTAGAAAATGCAGTTTTCTCCTTGGCATGGTCTGTCAGGGCTATTTGCCAATAGCCTGACGTCAAGTCAAATGTGCTGAGGAACTTGGCGGCGCCAAGTTTATCCACCAACTCATCTGTTCTTGGCAAAGGTTGGGCATCAGTCTTGGTGACTGCATTTAGAGCTCTATAATCCACGCAGAATCTAAGCTCTTTAGATCCGGCCTTTGGTACTAACACAACTGGGCTAAACCATGGACTAGTAGAGGGCTCTATTACCCCGAGATCGAGCATCTTGCTGACCTCACCTTTGATGTGGGTTTGTACGTTTTCTGACATTCTGTATCCTCTGCTTTTGACCGGCAGACAGTCACCAGTGAGTATGTCGTGCTGGCCCCAAGGGGTCAAGCCTGGTGAAAGCGAGAACAGAGAGGCAAACTGATTCAACATAGATTTGCACTCTTCTTGTTGCTCGGGTGTCAGATTGGAGGAGAGATTTACTCCTTCAATTTTTTCGTCTAAAGGTAAGCCTCTGAGGAGATCCGGAAGAGCTTCGCTCTCTTCTTCTTCCTCGGATGATGCTAGAAGCAACGCTCCTACATCGGGTCTTGAGACATACGCTTTGAGTCGGTTGGTGTGAAAGACTGTCGGAGCCTCCTTGGGATTGCCCAAGTCCACCAGATAGTTGACCTCTCTGAGTTTACCCACAACTCTGAAGGGTCCCATCCACTTATCTTGCAAGGCCCTCTGCCTTGTTGGGATCATAACGAGAACGAGCTGGTCTTGAGCGAACTCAACCATGTTAGCCTTTTGATGGTGCCAGTGCTTGACCAAGGCTTGTCCAGCTTTCAAGTTATTGCTTGCTTACATCATCATGTGCGACATTCTCCTTCGGAGACCTATCACGTAGTCAGTCACTCTGACTGGCTTGGGGGAAGGAGCACTCTCCAACCCCTCCTTAATCAGGGCCAATGGACCTCTGACGGGATGACCATAGAGAAGCTCGAAGGGAGAGTAACCTACTCCCTCCTGAGGGACTTCTCTATAAGCAAAGAGAAGGCATGGCAGTAGAAGGTCCCACTTACGCTTAAGGGGTTCTTCTAAAGCACCTATCATGCTCTTCATGGTTCGGTTGAACCGTTCTACCAACCCATTGCTTTGGGGGTGGTAAGCTGTTGAGAACTTGAAAGTAACTCCGCAGGTTTTCCACATGGCTTTCATGTAGTGGGACATAAAGTTTGACCCCCTGTCAGAGATTACTTCCTTAGGAAACCCGACCCTAGTAAAAATACCAAGGAGGGCCTTAGCCACAGCCGGAGCTGTAACAGTCCTCATAGGAATTGCCTCAGGATACCTAGTAGCATGGTCTACTACAACAAGTATAAACCTGTTGCCTGAGGAGGTTGGAGGATCAAGGGGACCAACAATGTCAATCCCTACTCTCTCAAAGGGGACTCCCACAACTGGGAGAGGCACTAAAGGTGCCACATTCTTGGAGCGAACTTTACCAGAGGTCTGGCAGGTGTGGCAGCTCCTGCAGTGTTTTTCTACATCGGCCCCCATCTTTGGCCAATACAAGTAGAGAGAGAGCCTTTCCTTAGTCTTCTTGAAACTCAAGTGACCAGCCAAAGGAATCTCGTGGGCTAACTGCAAGAACTGTGGTCTGTTCTCTTGGGGTACTACAAGTCGTTTGTAGTCTCCAGGTGCAGACTCGGTCGGTTCACTGTAGAAGAGGCCATCTTCCCAGTGCAACCTGTATTTCCTAGGCTCTTGCCCTTTAGCCTGAACTTCTGCCTGGTGGCGAAGACCTTCCAGAGTTGGACATTCTCTCTGTCCCTTACTGAAGTCTGCCCTGCTGGGTCCACCTTCTGCCAGTAAAGACTGCAGCTCAGGATGGTCAACAGGATCCAGATCTCCAATGAGTTCCTGGCCTTCCATTAGCTCTTCCTCAGAGTCTAATTCTACCACACAGGGTGGTACCTCCCTCTCAGCCTCAGCTGGAGGTGGAGTTACGGGTGTAACTTTGGACAACCGCGGGGAAGGCCGTGTTGGCTGCACTGAAATGCTGGCTGCTGGTTTCGGGATAGAAGTCTTAGGTTTCCCTTTCGCTTCTGATTGCTTGGAGACAGCTGCCGACAATTCCAGTGGAGCAGGAGTGATTTCCTTCTTCATCATCTCCTGGAGAGTACCGCGCATGGTCCTCTCTCTTGCGGGTCTGGTTAGCTCCTGTAACCGTTTACTAGGAGGTCTGGGAGTATGCGATACAACTCCGAGAGTTTTCAAATCGTTACCCAACAGTACGCGTCCTGGTACCTCACCCTGTATGCTGACAGGTATCTTTACAGTCATGTCGTTACACTGGATGAGAACTGGTAATTGGGGAAGCATCTGCACAGGCCCTCCAGCTAACTTGGTGAGGTATTTGGGTGCCTTAGCAACATCCTCAGCCTGAAAAAACGATTTATCCACCACAGTTATGCTGGCCCCAGTGTCCCTAATGGCAGGAGACTCCTGACCATTCACCTGGACACTGTCCTTATAATACTCTTTAGTATTATCGGGGATAGAATTATAGACATCTAAATTCTGTTGTTCCCACAACCCCAGAGATACTAAAGAAACGCTGGCTGAGTCTCCAATGGGTTCGTCAGCTAGCAGTAGAAAGTTTCCACTTGCCATTTGGACTTCCTCCTCTGGAGCGAAGGCTAAGGAGACAAGCTGGACCCCTGAAGGTTTACCCTTACATCTGGGATCTCCTTTCACGTGGTCAGTCGAGCCACAAACAAAGCATTTACTGAATGCTTTCTGGAATGGTGGCTTGTTCTGGCCTCCTTCTGGTTTGGCACCAGAAGACACACTATTCTGCTGTGGTTTTCCCAGTGGCTTACCCTTCTGGTTTTGTTTGGGGCCCTCTTTGGAATTTGAGTTATTCGAATTCTCTTTTGAGTCTTTTTTAGGCTGTTTTCCCTCATCCTTTTTCTGAGTTGCCCCAGAATCCTTATGAGTAGCCCTGTTGGCAACCCACAAGTCAGCAGCCTTAGCTAGCTTCCCTGAATCCAATTCCTTCGAATCAGCCAAGTGCTGTCTGAGCTCAGGAGAACAGGCATCAAAAATAGACTCCAACATAAAAAGATTCCTCATACCCTCATAAGTGTTCACTTTGTAACCCTTAATCCATCCCTCTAAGTTTTTCAACCCTTCACTCACCCAGGTAGCCCAAGGGGTACCATCATGCTTTTTGAGGGTTCTAAACCTCTTAAGATACTGGGAAGGGGTCTTCCCAAATCTAGCTATCAAAACTAGTTTCACACTTTCGTAATCCGTCTTATCCGCCTCCCCCAATTCCATTACCACATCAGTCGCAACAGGAGGGAGCCTAAAGAACAACCAGGGAAGTAAATCGTTCCCGGTGATGTCCTGGAGCCCATGATTGTATTCAAACAGTTTTAACCAATCCAACACATCCAATCTCGGTTCATACATACCCACTAATTCCTTCGGCATCCGGGGTCTTTTGGGACTGGAGCTCCTAGAGGAACCAGAGGAGAGAGAAGCATTTTCTATAGACAACTTTTTCATCTCTAACTCGTGATTAAGTTCTATTTCCCTGAGTCTTAACTCAGCTTGCTTCTGCTCAGCCTGGGCATTCATCCGTCTGAACTCGAGCTCTTGGTTTCGTTCAGATTGAGCCAAGAACCGCTTGTATTCTAATTCGAGCTTCATTTTTTCGAGTTCAAAATAAGCAGGGTTACTTGTGGGACCTGGTATGGGCCCCGTAGGCACAGCTGGTAAGGCAGGTAGAGGAGCAGGGGAGACAGGTTCGTTAGCCTCTCCGTCCTTGTCAGCCTCTTCATCGCTATCATCAGAATTACGATTTAGATCAACACCATCACTGTTATCTACATTTGCTGGAGAAATTGGCTCCTCTGAACCAGTACCCAGACTTTGGTTCGCCAGCAATCTCTCTATTAGTTCTAACTTCTTGCCCCTTAGAGAAAGAGTCTCTTGCCTACAGAGAGCTCGCAGACTCTCAGTATTTTCACCCGACAAGGATTCTTGACTGTAAGTTTCCATCGTAGACATGTTTTTGAAAGTTGCTTTTTAGTGCTACGCTTTGTGGTTAGTTATCCTAAAGTGTCGAAAAGCACTCTAAACTGTATACTCGATACAAATCCCACCGCTGTACACCAGTGTTAGGCGGAAACCTGTGCAGTTCCCTCTGGGACCAGTGCAAAAGATTTAGGACTACAGGTGTTTGGCAGTAAACCCACTTGGTAGCAGTCTGTCCCACACAGATTCACTTGGTAGCTGTGGCTGAGCAGTCAGACCTCTCTCAAGAAGAGTTAAGCAGTATGTGGAGTATACAATATAGGGCAATTCTTCACAGTAAGACAAGCAAACACGCAACGAGGCTCAGTGTAAAGATATTAAGGTATTTATTTATAACGGAACATCTATGGAAAACACTAAGGCACTATTACGGCAAACAATTCAATTACAATTACTCTACGAAGAAGAAACGATCAAACCCCCTAACAATATTTCGACAAGTCTAGGTTCATGTCCAAGAGTGGGAGAAAAAGAGTCTCACTCTTGGCAGGATGGAAAAAAACAAACTCCAGAAATCCAGCAAAGCTGCTGGGGGACTCACTAGGTTAGGAAATTCAGCCTAAACAGAGAATTCTCCCTAACAGTAACTGTTGAAGTAGTTTACTGCTTGGGGTCTTTTGATGTATGATTTATGGAGTGGCAGACAATCTATGAACAAGTAAGTGCTCCCTTCCACCATCACAGATGCAGAAATGCTGAGAGCAGCCAGTCTCCCCTTGCTGCCATACCCTCAGGATGTATCGACTCAACCAGTGGAGGCAGTTTGTGTCGATGCTCCTCTGTTAAAGTTCTTGGAGGGGGTTCCATTGAGGGGAGTACAGATTCGGGAGTACCACTAGTACGTCCCTGCTTAAAGAACTGAAGAATAATTTGATAACATCATCCTGTGTTCTCTGAGGGGGGATCTAAATGCAGGAAATGCCCATTGGAGCACTCAGGTACCCCTTTATTCTCTAACAGAGATGATCAAATATCATTGTGCGACTCAACTGATTTATTAAATGTAAGAACGCATGATGTAACGTCGGAGCATAGTGAAACGAGAGAGTTGGACATGGATTGCTCATTCTTTTGTGCATTCCCCCTCTGATGGATTTACTACGTCACCCCTCCATGTCCACACCGGGCAATAACGTATGCTGAAATGTACCGTCTGATGAAACCTTGATAGAAATTAATCAAGTGCTGTGTATAATGGTTACATTTTGCAAAGGGTTGAACGCTGATGTGAGTAATAATTCTGCATTGCTGATGTCAGTTCTAGTTGGCCACCATTACTAGCTTTTATGGGATTTTGATAATACTCAGAACCTATTTTTCTTCACATGCACACTCACCACTATCAGTTAAGTACGTTAACTGCAGAGGTCTATGATTACGAACGTGTAGACCTCCAGTGATCTCTGGAGATAAGCAGAAAACTGCATACAAGCAGCAAGTATATGTTTGAATTAAGTCAGTGCTGTTTTTGCCTTTAATCTCTGCAGTTGATAAAATTAGTAAGACTGTGATGATTGTAACATCTTTTAATTATTATTTTTTAAATTATTATATACAGGGTAATTCATAGAAATTCGCACAAAAATGGCGCACGCGGCTGGCGCACAGTGTCCCTGTGCGATACACTGCGCCAGCCGCGTGCGAAAAAATCCTTTTCATCACACAGCGTATTCATGGATTTTAGCCTCCGAAACCAGCCATGGCGCAGAGTGGCGCAGCGACCCTGCAGCAGCGCCAGTTACGCCCCCAAGAACGCCCTCGCGCAAGGAAAACCCTTCAAAATCCCCAAATCATCGCAAAGGGCTGCGCTAACCCTGGACCAGTTCACAGGGCTGGCAAACAGCAAACGCCAAGCGGGGAACGTGTATTTCAGTGGTTCGCGGGAAGTTCCACACGCGATTGTCCTGGGTACGTGTACATCAGGGGTGCGTGGGAAGTAACACACGTGATTCCATCAGGGCACGTGTATTCCAGGGGTGCCCGGGAAGTATCACACGCAAAAACAGCAGGGTACGTGTATTCCAGGTGTGCGCGGGAAGTATCACACGCAAAAGCAGCAGGGTACGTGTATTTCAGGGGTGCGCGGGAAGTATCACACGCGATTCCATCAGGGTACGTGTATTCCAGGGGTGCGCGGGAAGTATCACACGCAAAAACAGCAGGGTACGTGTATTCCAGGAGTGCGTGGGAAGTATCACACGCAAAATCAGCAGGGTACGTGTATTTCAGGGGTGCGCGGGAAGTATCACGCGCAAAATCCGCAGGGTACGTGTATTTCAGGGGTGCGCGGGAAGTATCACACGCGATTCCATCAGGGTACGTGTATTCCAGGGGTGCGCGGGAACTATCACACGCAAAAGCAGCAGGGTATGTGTATTTCAGGGGTGCGCAGGAAGTATCACACGCGATTCCATCAGGGTACGTGTATTACAGGGGTGCGCGGGGAGCACCACACGTGAATTGCACGTGTGGGTCCTCCCAGGTGTTCCCTCTACACCCTCCATGGCCCCTGCAGGTGGCCCACACCACAGGGGCCTACCCTGCACATGTCCCGCAGGCACCCCATCCACCATGGCCATGCCCCCCAGCCAACCCACATGTCACCTTGCACTACTGCCCACCAACGCATGTCCCCCTGCACCCCCAGCCACCAGGGGCAGCCTCCACCAGGCCCCCACTCATGTCTACCATCACCCCCACCCCCCAGCAGTGCAGGGGCAGCCTCCATCAGGCCCCCACTCATGTCTACCATCACCCCCACCCCCCAGCAGTGCAGGGGCAGCCTCCACCAGGCCCCCACTCATGTCCCCTATCACCCCCACCCCCAGCAGTGCAGGGGCAGCCTCCACCAGGCCCCCACTCATGTCTCCCACCACCCCCACCCCCCAGCCACCAGGGGCAGCCTCCACCAGGCCCCCACTCATGTCTCCCATCACCCCACCCCCCAGCAGTGCAGGGGCAGCCTTCACCAGGCCCCCAACCATGTCCCCTATCACCCCCACCCCCCAGCAGTGCAGGGGCACCCTCCACCAGGCCCCCACTCATGTCTCCCACCACCCCCACCCCCCAGCCACCAGGGGCACCCTCCACCAGGCCCCCACACATGTCTACCACCACCCCTACCACCCAACAGTGCAGGGGCAGCCTTCACCAGGCCCCCACTCATGTCTCCCTGCACCCCCACCCCCCAGCCACCAGGGGCACCCTCCACCAGGCCCCCACTCATGTCTACCACCACCCTCACCCCCCAGCCACCAGGGTGCACCCTCCACCAGGCCCCCACTCATGTCTCCACCAGGCCCCCACTCATGTCTCCCACCACCCCCACCCCTCAGCCACCAGGGGCACCCTCCACCAGGCCCCCACTCATGTCCAACTCATGTCTCCCTGCACCCCACCCCCCAGCCACCAGGGGCACCCTCCACCAGGCCCCCACTCATGTCTACCACCGCCTCCACCCCCCAGCAGTGCAGGGGCACCCTCCACCAGGCCCCCACTCATGTCTCCCACCAACCCCACCCCCCAGCAGTGCAGGGGCAGCCTCCACCAGGCCCCCACTCATGTCTCCCACCACCTCCACCAGGCCCCACTCATGTCTCCCACCACCCCCACCCCCCAGCCACCAGGGGCACCCTCCACCAGGTCCCCACTCATGTCCAACTCATGTCTCCCTGCACCCCCACCCCCTAGCCACCAGGGGCACCCTCCACCAGGCCCCCACTCATGTCTACCACCCCCCCCCCACCTCCCAGCAGTGCAGGGGCACCCTTCACCAGGACCCCACTCATGTCTCCCATCACCCCCACCCCCCAGCAGTGCAGGGGCAGCCTCCACCAGGCCCCCACTCATGTCTACCACCACCCCCACCCCCCATCCACCAGGGGCACCCTCCACCAGGCCCCCACTCATGTCCCCTATCACCCCCACACCCCAGCAGTGCAGGGGCAGTCTCCACCAGGCCCCCACTCATGTCCCCCATCACCCCCACCCCTCAGCCACCAGGGGCAGCCTCCACCAGGCCCCCACTCATGTCTCCCACCACCCCAACCCCCCAGCCACCAGGGGCACCCTCCACCAGGCCCCCACTCATGTCCAACTCATATCTCCCTGCACCCCCACCCCCCAGCCACCAGGGGCACCCTCCACCAGGCCCCCACTCATGTCTACCACCACCCCCACCCCCAGCCACCAGGGGAACCCTCCACCAGGCCCCCACTCATGTCACCCACCACCCCCACCCCCCAGCCACCAGGGGCACCCTCCACCAGGCCCCCACTCATGTCTCCCACCACCCCCACCCCCCAGCAGTGCAGGGGCACCCTCCATCAGGCCCCCACTCATGTCTCCCACCACCCCCACCCCCCAGCAGTGCAGGGGCACCCTCCACCAGGCCCCCACTCATGTCTCCCATCACCCCCACTACCCAGCAGTGCAGGGGCAGCCTCCACCAGGCCCCCACTCATGTCTACCATCACCCCCACCCCCCAGCAGTGCAGGGGCACCCTCCACCAGGCCCCCACTCATGTCTCCCATCACCCCCACCCCCCAGCAGTGCCTGGGCAGCCTCCACCAGGCCCCCACTCATGTCTCCCATCACCCCCACCCCCCAGCAGTGCAGGGGCACCCTCCAGCAGGCCCCCACTCATGTCTCCCACCACCCCCACCCCCCAGCAGTGCAGGGGCAGCCTCCACCAGGCCCCCACTCATGTCTACCACCATCCCCAACCCCCAGCCACCAGGGGCACCCTCCACCAGGCCCCCACTCATGTCTCCCATCACCCCCACCCCCCAGCAATGCAGGGGCAGCCTCCACCAGGCCCCCACTCATGTCTAACTCATGTCTCCCTGCACCCCCACCCCCCAGCCACCAGGGGCACCCTCCACCAGGCCCCCACTCATGTCTACCACCACCCCCACCACCAGCCACCAGGGGCAGCCTCCACCAGGCCCCCACTCATGTCTCCCACCACCCCCACCCCCCAGCCACCAGGGGCACCCTCCACCAGGCCCCCACTCATGTCCAACTCATGTCTCCCTGCACCCCGACCCCCCAGCCACCAGGGGCACCCTCCACCAGGCCCCACTCATGTCCAACCCATGTCTCCCTGCACCCCCACCCCCCAGCCACCAGGGGCACCCTCCACCAGGCCCCCACTCATGTCTACCATCACCCCCACCCCCAGCCACCAGGGGCACCCTCCACCAGGCCCCCACTCATGTCTCCCACCACCCCCACCCCCCAGCAGTGCAGGGGCACCCTCCACCAGGCCCCCACTCATGTCTCCCACCACCCCCACCCCCCAGCAGTGCAGGGGCAGCCTCCACCAGGCCCCCACTCATTTCTACCATCACCCCCACCCCCCAGCAGTGCAGGGGCACCCTCCACCAGGCCCCCACTCATGTCTCCCATCACCCCCACCCCCCAGCAGTGCAGGGGCAGCCTCCACCAGGCCCCCACTCATGTCTACCACCATCCCCACCCCCCAGCCACCAGGGGCAGCCTCCACCAGGCCCCCACTCATGTCTCCCACCACCCCCACCCTCCCAGCCACCAGGGGCACTGTTAGGCGGAAACCTGTGCAGGTCCCTCTGGGACCACTGCAAAAGATTTAGGACTACAGGTGTTTGGCAGTAAACCCACTTGGTAGCAGTCTGTACCACACAGATTCACTTGGTAGCTGTGGCTGAGCAGTCAGACTTCCCTCAAGAAGAGTTAGGCAGTATGTGGAGTATACAATATAGAGAAATCTACACAGTAGAACAAGCAAACAAGGAACAAGGCTTCGGTGTAAAGATATAAAGGTATTTATTTATAACAACACATCTATAGAAAACACTCTGGCACTAATACGGCACACAATTTCAATCACAATTACTATACGAAGAAAAAGATCAATCCCCCTAAAAATAGTTCGACAAGTCTAGGTTCACCAGCATCACTTATTTGCAGACAGAGGTGTATGCTTTAACCTAGATGGCACTCTAGTATTCGTTAGGACGGGAGAGAAAAATAAGGCAGGTTATGAAATCAACTTGGTACCAATACTTTACGGATAAATGCAAGGCAAGTAAGGCAGGGTCTACTGCAGATCACAAAGTTCAGAGGCCAGGCCCACTCGGCGAGAGGCAAGGCGATATGTCCCAGAAAGTGTCTCAGTGGAAATGCGCTTCGAGTCTTTATCGCAAATTGTTATGGAAAGATTGGACCAGTTCAGAACAACACGTTAAAGAAAGCTTGGAGGCGACCCAAGGGAAAGGCGAGGATTAAGAAACCTCACTCTATCCGGCAGAAAGGGAAGCCAGGCGGACACGGTACCTTGTTTGTGGAGAGACAGCTCCGGCGGGGGCAGTTGTTCCTGGTGGTGGATGCACGTCGGGTCTTTGCCAAGAGTAGAGATGATCTCGTCATCGAAGAAAAGTGAAGTCCGGTGCACCACCAGGGAAGAGACCAGCCGCGGAGTGCTCCGTCACAAGGCACCACCTTTTGTTCGAGGTACAGGGGTAGTGGCTATCTGGTTGCCGAGGTGCTCTGCACGGGCAATTCGACCACTGCGTCCTGGAGCGAAGAAAATGCAAAGGGGACTGGTTGTTCCCACCAGTCAGGGGAAGAGACTCTCCGGCAGGGAGATCTCCTCTGTCGTCGGGAAGTGGTGAGTCGGTTCCACAGGGCTTCACCGGAGGTGTCGTCGTTGCAGGTCGGCTCAGCTTTACCCTCGTCGGATTCTTAGGTCCTGTGGTGACTTCTGAAGATCCAGTCCCAAATGCCCTGCTTTTATGCAGAAAACCCCCATTCATTCAGCCTAGCTGTCACTCAAAACACGCTAAGTGGTGAGCAGGGTGGCTCACCACTTGGGCCAATCACACCAGAGTGCGACTGGAGTTGGAAAGGCAACTCAGTCCAGGGTGCCTAAACCCCCTCCCACACCCCTGTGGTAACCCAGACAGAATGGCACCACTTTGGAGGGTCTCTGTACAGAAGCCCGCCAAAAGTGGAACAAAGGGCTCAACCTTTGGTTTAGGAGTCACAGAGACGAACACAGACGCCATTTTAAAAACCGAGTTCTGGCAGAAAATACCATCCGATAGACTTATTTAAGATAAGTAAACCGGTGGTACGTTAGAGATTAACGAGAAAAAGTATTAATCTCCAACAATGGGAAGAATCCCATAGGGTTATATTCGGGGTCGAATATAACAAGTAGTTTCCACTGCCACCAGCCAAAACTCGACGAGGGGGGACGGGACAGTGTCCCCTCGAATAACAGACCCCGAAGTAATCGAATTACCCCTTAGTAGTACGTCCACAATAGGATGGTTTGTACTAGTTCTGTTAGTAAATTTAGGTCTAGTAAAGCCAATGGTGACTTTACATGCCCGGTGAGACAGTAGTCAGTCCCCGGGTATGGAGTCTATGATGGAGGTCCGCTAGGACGCCCCAGTGCTACGGCACGGAGGGTGCGTTGTAACACACATAGTAAAACATATGAGACCCTATGGAGTAAAAGACCCCATAGCCCATAGAACACATTGACATTCAAAGGAATTACACACATTCATGTCCAAGAGTGGGAGAAAACGAGTCTCACTCTTGGCAGGGTGGAAAAAAACAAACTCCAGAAATCCAGCAAAGCTGCTGGGGGACTCACTAGGTTAGGAAATTCAGCCTAAACAGAGAATTCTCCCTAACATCTCCCACCACCCCCACCCCCCAGCCACCAGGGGCAGCCTCCACCAGGCCCCCACTCATGTCTCCCATCACCCCCACCCCCCAGCAGTGCAGGAGCAGCCTCCACCAGGCCCCCACTCATGTCCAACTCATGTCTCCCTGCACCCCTACCCTACAGCCACCAGGGGCATCCTCACCAGGCCCCCACTCATTTCTACCACCACCACCACCCCCCAGCCACCAGGGGCAGCCTCCACCAGGCCCCCACTCATGTCTCCCATCACCCCCACCCCCCAGCAGTGCAGGGGCAGCCTCCACCAGGCCCCCACTCATGTCTACCACCACCCCCACCCCCCAGCCACCAGGGGCAGTCCCCACCAGGCCCCCACTCATATCCCCTATCACCCCCACCCCCCAGCAGTGCAGGGGCAGCCTCCACCAGGCCCCCACTCATGTCTCCCATCACCCCCACCCCCCAGCAGTGCAGGGGCACACTCCACCAGGCCCCCACTCATGTCTCCCATCACCCCCACCCCCCAGCAGTGCAGGGGCAGCCTCCACCAGGCCCCCACTCATGTCTACCACCACCCTCACCCCCCAGCCACCAGGGGCACCCTCCACCACGCCCCCACTCATGTCCCCTATCACCCCCACCCCCTAGCCACCAGGGACACCCTCCACCAGGCCCCCACTCATGTCCCCCAGCCAACATGTCACCACAATCTAGATCCCTGGCCCTTATGGTCAGCCTCCAAATGGCAAACACCAACCTGAGTATTGCATCCACCCACTTAGAAATGGCAAAAACATGATATAACCCCAATTGCAAGTTTGGAAATGAACACATGTCCCTCACATACACCCAATGGGTGTCAGTGAATGTCAAAACCCATATCATGATATGCATGAAACCAATGAAATGATACTACACATTGAACTTTGAAGAAAAAATATGTATTAAAAGCAACGTAAATTGAATCAAAAATAAACAAACAATAATGGAAATTAAAAAAACAAAAAACCAGCAGGTACGTGAAATAATGCAAAACCACAAATCATAATGCAAAGGAAAGGTGTCCAAAGTCACAGTCCACAAAAGTAAATCCAATGGAAAATTAAAATCGAAAACCATTGCTCCATGGGGAAATCATAAAAAAAATGAAAATCCAAAAGTCAACTATATACAGATAAACAATCCAGGGTCCATGATCCCAACCGAAGAAATGAAACCTATCTAATAACACTACCTAAAAAAATAAACTATATACAAAAATGTGGCCCATTGTCCAAAAGGTCCAAATAAAATGCTAAACCAAAGTAAACCTAACACTAACTACAGAACTATTTACAAGGGCAGCGCGCTAGTCCGACGGCTCACTTCGGGATGTTCCGGGCCAGGGCATCATCGAACTCGTGCTCAATGTCCCGGAGGCGCTCCTCCTCCATGGCCCAGAGGGTCCACAGGGCCTTCCACATGTTCCCCCCAAACTCCCTGCGGATTACCTCGAGACACTCGGCCCGCCTCAGGGCCCTCCACATGGAGTTCTCCGCCCTGACCATCGTGAGCCGTGCCTCTTCCGCCCGTTGCCGCTCCACAACTATGGCGTGGCCCAACCGCTGCCACACGGAAGACACTTCCCGTCCTGGGTCCTCCTGCCCTCCGGCCGATGCCTGCCCCTCCGATGTTGAAGGTCCCTAGCCATCATAGCTCCCACCACGTTGCTGCTGCTGCTGCGCTTCTGCCCGTGCACTGCCTCCTGCTGCCTGCACATCCTCCGCTGGCTGGGGTGCAGTCGTTGATGTGGCCACCCCTGCTGGACGCCTGACTCCCGACTGTGGCAGGGATGCCTCCTCCACCAGCCTGACCGCACCATCAGAGGCAGCTCCACAGGGCACCCAGGTGACTGATGGGTGGGAAGATGGCACGGAGGACGACTGGCGCATAGGGGGTTCAGTTGAGGAGGGGGTCGTAGCAAGCCCCATCAAATGGAGGAATCCGGCCTGGGTGACCTGTCCCAGTAGGCCGACGCGGTCAATAAGCCATTCGAGATGACGTGCAGTCTCCTCATGAAAAGACTGCAGGTCACCTCGCATGGCCCGTTGACGCAACGCCACACCAGTCAGGACAGGCTCAACCCGGACCCGGATAGCCACGTCCGCAGGCAGAGGAAGGCCAGTTGTCGTGAGCTCATCCCCTGCCTGAAAACGGGTCTGGACGTAGGCATCCCTGCTGGTGCAAGATGATGCAGTGACAGGATCAGGGACAGGATTGCACACAGGCACCTCCGCGGCGACCTGTGCTGCCTCCTGTCCCTGGTCCTGCACTGCACCACTAGCACCAGTGGAATCCCCACCTCATGACCCCGTCTCTATTGCTTGCACGGCCTCCTCCTCCACCAAACCCCCCACCAACCTGGATGACTCCGTGCCATCTTCCCCCGTTGGGCCCTGTGGGGTCCCAGCTGCCCCTTCTGCTGCCGAGGAGTCCAACTCCAACCTCCGCCTCTTGGACCTCCCCCTGGCAGCTGCGGCCTGGGATGCGGCACCGGACTCCTCACTCCCCGACGAGATCACAACCTGGGAGGGGAGCCGGGCCTTACGTCTCCGGCTGGCGGTGTGATCCCCGCCGCTGTGCTCCACAGCACCTTCTCCGCCCTCTTCATCAGTTGACGCTGCAGACAGGGAGGAATAAAACACAGGCATCAGAGCACTGTACAATGGACACATACACACATGACAGTTGCACATGAGTGGCATTGGCAAACCTCAGACATGGCATCCCAATCGCCAACACACATGTCATTTCAACTTGCACACATGAGCCATACCACAGCCACATCGCAACTGCCAGCACCAACCATACACATACAACAGCATGAGCAGGCAAAGGTGAGCCAGACATCACATGCAACACAGGGAGTGCACTACACATGCACGCACACCACCACACTTGCATGCATGTGTACACCTCAACCAACTGTCGCAGTGTTCCGATGGGCATCCATGTCACATCTGCCAATCAGGCTTCCACATCCCGCTGTCACATGCATCCATGTTGCATCACTGTTGCACCCTTGTCAAATACACACACATGCACATGTACACAGTGCTGATACATGCAGCTGAAAACAACATACATGCGTGACATCACAAACATGCCCACTTACATACACATTCATCCAAACATGTGTGCCCACACAACTGCATTTGGCATGCAAGCCTACACACACAAGCACCATCCATGTCTCACACATGTCAGCTCTCGCATGTGTTAGCCTCACAGTCCTGTACAGCCCTACCCATACTCGGCCCCATACAAACAGATGTGCAACCGGCACACTACTGGCACATCACCACACGCACAGCTTACAATCATGATTCATGTACACTTACCGCTCGACTCCAGACGGGTCTGCCTCTCAAGGACCTCGACGTGGAGCGCTGGGGATATGCGTTCCAGGACCCTCATCTGATCTTCCGACAAGTGGCCCCGGCCTTGCTCAGGGTCCTGGACCTGAAGTCCTCCCAGCGCTTCTTGACATGTTGGAAGTCGCGGACTGCCACCCCCTCCGCGTTGATGGCAGTCACGATGTCCGTCCAGATCCGAGTCCGTCCTTCCTTGTCGGCGCGCACACTTATGTAGAGGGCATCATACTGTCATCACGTGTAATGAGGGAAACACCCGCGCGCGTCACGTCACAGACCTGCTTACGCGCTAAGGGCCTTTGGTCCAATGAAATCGCATATGCGTGCTGATGTGCATACGCGCTAAGGGCCTTTCCTCGATTTACACCCAGACGTGCAGGATTTTCCCGTGCAAAATCACTCCGTATCAAGCTGGCCACGTGTAAGCCCACGGAAGACCACGCTCCTGCCCACAAGGCCGAATTACTGCCGCCCCAGAGCCCCGAGCACGCTCCCACCTGCCATCTTCTGCTTCCTGACTGCCTGCTGCCCAAATGCCCTGCCATTTGCTGCCTGCACATCAGCCAGGGGTGCTGTTGCTGTGACCACCCCTGTTGGAACCGAAGACTCCCGACTGGGATTCCATGGCTCCACAGCCCAGCCCCAGGACCCAGTTGCCCACCCACTCCTGCCTCTGGGGTTGTCATGTCGGGCACTGCAACCTCTGGCACCACTGACAACCCCCGGCCAGAGAGGCAAAGGGGCACCAGCTTCAGTGCCAGGGAAGTTGGTGTCCTGGTGGAGCAAGTCCTGGGGCAGTATGATGCCCTCTACGGAAGTTTGCGTGCCGACAAGGAAGGACGGACTCGGATCTGGACGGACATCGTGACTGCCATCAACGCGGAGGGGATGGCAGTCCGTGACTTCCAACATGTCAAGAAGCGCTGGGAGGACTTCAGGTCCAGGACCCTGAGCAAGGCCCGGCGCCTCTTGAAGGCAGCGGATGCTAAGGGGCTCCGGGGCCACTTGTCGGAAGATCAGATGAGGGTCCTGGAACGCATATCCCCAGCGCTCCATGTCCAGGTCCTTGAGAGGCAGACCCGTCTGGAGTCGAGCGGTAAGTGTACATGCATCATGATTGTAAGCTGTGCGTGTGGTGATGTGCCAGTAGTGTGCCGGTTGCACATCTGTTTGTATGGGGCCGAGTATGGGTGGGGGTGTACAGGACCGTGAGGCTAACACATGTGAGGGCTGACATGTGTGAAACATGGATGGTGCTTGTGTGTGTAGGCTTGCATGCCAAATGCAGTTGTGTGGGCACACATGTTTGGATGAATGTGTATGTAAGTGGGCATGTTTGTGATGTCACGCATGTATGTTGTTTTCAGCTGCATGTATCAGCACTGTGTACATGTGCATGTGTGTGTATTTGACAAGGGTGCAACAGTGATGCAACATGGATGCATGTGACAGCGGGATGTGGAAGCCTGATTGGCAGATGTGACATGGATGCCCATCGTAACACTGCGACAGTTGGTTGAGGTGTACACATGCATGCAAGTGTGGTGGTGTGCGTGCATGTGTAGTGCATTCCCTGTGTTGCATGTGATGTCTGGCTCACCTTTGCCTGCTCATGCTGTTGTATGTGTATGGATGGTGCTGGCAGTTGCGATGTGGCTGTGGTATGGCTCATGTGTGCAAGTTGAAATGACATGTGTGTTGGCGATTGGGATGCCATGTCTGAGGTTTGCCAATGCCACTCATGTGCAACTGTCATGTGTGTATGTGTCCATTGTACAGTGCCCTGATGCCTGTGTTTTTTTCCTCCCTGTCTGCAGCGTCAACTGATGAAGAGGGCGGAGAAGGTGCTGTGGAGCACAGCGGCGGGGATCGCACCGCCAGCCGGAGACGCAAGGCCCGGCTCCCCTCCCAGGTTGTGATCTCGTCGGGGAGTGAGGAGTCCGGTGCCGCGTCCCAGGCCGCAGCTGCCGGGGGGAGGTCCAAGAGGTGGAGGTCGGAGTTGGACTCCTCGGCAGCAGAAGGGGCAGCTGGGACCCCACAGGGCCCAACGGGGGAAGATGGCACGGAGTCATCCAGGTTGGTGGGGGGTTTGGTGGAGGAGGAGGCCGTGCAAGCAACAGAGACGGGGTCTGGAGGTGGGGATTCCACTGGTGCTAGTGTTGTAGTGCAGGACCAGGGACAGGAGGCAGCACACGTCGCCGCAGAGGTGCATGTGTGCAATCCTGTCCCTGATCCTGTCACTGCATCATCTTGCACCAGCAGGGATGCCTACGTCCAGACCCGTTTTCAGGCAGGGGATGAGCTCACGACAACTGGCCTTCCCCTGCCTGCGGACGTGGCTATCCGGGTCCGGGTTGAGCCTGTCCTGACTGGTGTGGTCATGAGGAGACTGCACGTCACCTCGAATGGCTCATTGACCGCGTTGGCCTACTGGGACAGGTCACCCAGGCCGGATTCCTCCGTTTGATGGGGATTGCTATGACCCCCTCCTCAACTGAACCCCCTATGCGCCAGTCGTCCTCCGTGCCATCTTCCCACCCATCAGTCACCTGGGTGCCCTGTGGAGCTGCCTCTAACGGTGCGGCCAGGCTGGTGGAGCAGGCATCCCTGCCACAGTCGGGAGTCGGACGTCCAGCAGGGGTGGCCACATCAACGACTGCACCCCAGCCAGCAGAGGATGTGCAGGCAGCAGGAGGCAGTGCACGGGCAGAGGCGCAGCAGCAACGTGGTGGGAGCCATGATGGCTCGGGGCCTTTGACATCGGAAGGGCAGGCATCGGCCGGAGGGCAGGAGGACCCAGGACGGGAAGTGTCTTCCGTGTGGCAGTGGTTGGGCCACGCCATAGATGCGGAGCGTCAGCGGGCAGAAGAGGCACGGCTCACGATGGTCAGGGCGGAGAACTCCATGCGGAGGGCCCTGAGGCGGGCCAAGTGCCTCGAGGCAATCCGCAGGGTGTTTGGGGGGAACATGTGGACGGCCCTGCGGACTCTCGGGGCCATGGAGGAGGAGCGCCTCCGGGACATTGAGCAGGAGTTCGATGATGCCCTGGCCCGGAACATCCCGAAGTGAGCCGTCAGACTAGCCCGCTGCCCTTGTAAATAGTTATGTAGTTAGTGTTAGGTTTCCTTTGGTTTAGCATTTTTTTTGGACCTTTTGGACAATGGGCCACATTTTTGTATATAGTTTATTTTTTTAGGTAGTGTTATTAGATAGGTTTCATTTCTTCGGTTGGGATCATGGACCCTGGATTGTTTATCTGTATATAGTTGACTTTTGGATTTTCATTTTTTTTTATGATTTCCCCATGGAGCAATGGTTTTCGATTTTAATTTTCCATTGGATTTACTTTTGTGGACTGTGACTTTGGACACCTTTCCTTTGCATTATGATTTGTGGTTTTGCATTATTTCACGTACCTGCTGGTTTTTTGTTTTTTTAATTTCCATTATTGTTTTTTTATTTTTGATTCAATTTATGTTGCTTTTAATACATATTTTTTCTTCAAAGTTCAATGTGTAGTATCATCTCATTGGTTTCATGCATATCATGATATGGGTTTTGACATTCACTGACACCCATTGGGTGTATGTGAGGGACATGTGTTCATTTCCAAACTTGCAATTGGGTATATATCATGTTTTTGCCATTTCTAAGTGGGTGGATGCAATACTCAGGTTGGTGTTTGCCATTTGGAGGCTGACCATAAGGGCCAGGGATCTAGATTGTGATGACATGTTGGCTGGGGGATATGAGTGGGGGCCTGGTGGAGGGTGCCCCTGGTGGCTGGGGGGAGGGGGTGGTGGTAGACATGAGTGGGGGCCTGGTGGAGGCTGCCCCTGCACTGCTGGGGGTGGGGGTGATAGGGGACATGAGTGGGGGCCTGGTGGAGGGTGCCCCTGGTGGCTGGGGGGTGGGGGTGGTGGTAGACATGAGTGGGGGCCTGGTGGAGGCTGCCCCTGCACTGTTGGGGGGTGGGGGTGATGGGAGACATGAGTGGGGGCCTGGTGGAGGGTGCCCCTGCACTGCTGGGGGGTGGGGGTGATGGGAGACATGAGTGGGGGCCTGGTGGAGGCTGCCCCTGCACTGTTGGGGGTGGGGGTGATAGGGGACATGAGTGGGGGCCTGGTGGAGGCTGCCCCTGGTGGCTGGGGGGTGGGGGTGGTGGTAGACATGAGTGGGGGCCTGGTGGAGGCTGCCCCTGCACTGCTGGGGCGTGGGGGTGATGGGAGACATGAGTGGGGGCCTGGTGGAGGGTGCCCCTGCACTGCTGGGGGGTGGTGGTGATGGTAGACATGAGTGGGGGCCTGGTGGAGGCTGCCCCTGGTGGCTGGGGGTGGTGGTGGTGGTAGACATGAGTGGGGGCCTGGTGGAGGGTGCCCCTGGTGGCTGGGGGGTGCAGGGAGACATGAGTTGGACATGAGTGGTGGCCTGGTGGAGGCTACCCCTGCACTGCTGGTGGGTGGGGGTGATGGGAGACATGAGTGGGGGCCTGGTGGAGGCTGCCCCTGGTGGCTGGGGGGTGGGGGTGGTGGGAGACATGAGTGGGGGCCTGGTGGAGGCTGCCCCTGGTGGCTGGGGGGTGGGGGTGGTGGGAGACATGAGTGGGGGCCTGGTGGAGGGTGCCCCTGGTGGCTGGGGGGTGGGGGTGCAGGGAGACATGAGTTGGACATGAGTGGGGGCCTGGTGGAGGCTGCCCCTGCACTGCTGGGGGGTGGGGGTGGTGGGAGACATGAGTGGGGGCCTGGTGGAGGGTGCCCCTGGTGGCTGGGGGTGGGGGTGATAGGGGACATGAGTGGGGGCCTGGTGGAGGGTGCCCCTGGTGGCTGGGGGGTGGGGGTGGTGGTAGACATGAGTGGGGGCCTGGTGGAGGCTGCCCCTGCACTGCTGGGGGTGGGGGTGATGGGAGACATGAGTGGGGGCCTGGTGGAGTGTGCCCCTGCACTGCTGGGGCATGGGGGTGATGGTAGACATGAGTGGGGGCCTGGTGGAGGCTGCCCCTGGTGGCTGGGGGTGGTGGTGGCGGTAGACATGAGTGGGGGCCTGGTGGAGGGTGCCCCTGGTGGCTAGAGGGTGGGGGTGCAGGGAGACATGAGTTGGACATGAGTGGGAGCCTGGTGGAGGCAGCCCCTGCACTGCTGGGGGGTGGAGGTGCAGGGGGACCTGAGTGGGGGCCTGGTGGAGGGTTGCCCCTGGTGGCTGGGGGGTGGGGGTGGTGGTAGACATGAGTGGGGGCCTGGTGGAGGGTGCCCCTGGTGGCTGGGGGGTGGGGGTGCATGGAGACATGAGTTGGACATGAGTGGGGGCCTGGTGGAGGCTGCCCCTGCACTGCTGGTGGGTGGGGGTGATGGGAGACATGAGTGGGGGCCTGGTGGAGGCTGCCCCTGCACTGCTGGGGGGTGGGGATGGTGGGAGACATGACTGGGGGCCTGGTGGAGGCTGCCCCTGCACTGCTGGGGGGTGGGGGTGGCGGGAGACATGAGTGGGGGCCTGGTGGAGGCTGCCCCTGCACTGCTGGGGGGTGGGGGTGCAGGGGGACATGTGTGGGGGCCTGGTGGAGGCTGCCCCTGCACTGCTGGGGGGTGGGGGTGGTGGGAGACATGAGTGGGGGCCTGGTGGAGGGTGCCCCTGGTGGCTGGGGGTTGGGGGTGGTGGTAGACATGAGTGGGGGCCTGGTGGAGGCTGCTCCTGCACTGCTGGGGGGTGGGGTGCAGGGGGACATGAGTGGGGGCCTGGTAGAGGGTGTCCCTGGAGGCTGGGGGGTGGGGGTGGTGGTAGACATGAGTGGGGGCCTGGTGGAGGCTGCCCCTGCACTGCTGGGGGTGGGGGTGATAGGGGACATGAGTGGGGGCCTGGTGGAGGCTGCCCCTGCACTGCTGGGGGGTGGGGGTGGTGGTAGACATGAGTGGGGGCCTGGTGGAGGCTGCCCCTGCACTGCTGGGGGGTGGGGGTGCAGGGGGACATGTGTGGGGGCCTGGTGGAGGCTGCCCCGCACTGCTGGGGGTGGTGGTGCAGGGGGACATGTGTGGGGGCCTGGTGGAGGGTGCCCCTGGATGCTGGGGGGTGGGGGTGCTGGGAGACATGTGTTGGTGATCAGTAGTGCAAGGTGACATGTGGGTTGGCTGGGGGGCATGGCCATGGTGGATGGGTTGCCTGTGGGACATGAGCAGGGGTGCAGGGTAGTCCCCTGTGGTGTGGGCTGCCTGCAGGGGCCGTGGAGGGTGCAGAGGGAACACCTGGGAGGACCCACACGGGCAAATCACGTGTAGCATTCCCCGGCACCACCTAAATACACGTACCCTGCTGAAATCGCGTGTGAATCTTCCCGCGCACCTCGGAATACACGTACCCAGGCCAATCGCGTGTGGAACTTCCCGCGCACCCGAAGTACACGTACCCTAGCCAATCGCGTGTGGAACCTCCCGCGCATCCCGAAGCACACGTACCCAGGCCAATCGCGTGTGGAACTTCCCGCACACCCCGAAACACACGTACCCAGGCTAATCGCGTGTGGAACTTCCCACGCACCCCGTAGTACACGTACCCAGGCTAATCGCGTGTGGGACTTCCCGCGCACCCCGAAGTACACGTACCCAGGCCAATCGCGTGTGGAACTTCCTGCGCATCCCGAAGTACACGTACCCAGGCCAATCACGTGTGGAACTTCCCAAGAACCCCGAAGTACACGTACCCATGCCAATCGCGTGTGGAACTTCCCGCGCACCCCGAAACACACGTACCCAGGCCAATCGCGTGTGGAACTTCCCGCGCACCCCGAAACACACGTACCCATTCTAATCGCGTGTAGAACTTCCCGCGCACCCCGTAGTACATGTACCCAGGCTAATCGCATGTGGGACTTCCCATGCACCCCGAAGTACACGTACCCAGGCCAATCGCGTGTGGGACTTCCCGCGCACCCCGAAGTACACGTACCCAGGCCAATCGCGTGTGGAACTTCCCGCGCATCCCGAGGTACACGTACCCAGGCCAATCTCGTGTGGAACTTCCCGCGCACCCAGAAGTACACGTACCCAGGCCAATCGCGTGTGGAACTTCCAGCGCACCCCGAAACACACGTACCCAGGCTAATCGCGTGTGGAACTTCCCGCGCACCCCGTAGTACACGTACCCAGGCTAATCGCGTGTGGGACTTCCCGCGCACCCCGAAGTACACGTACCCAGGCCAATCGCGTGTGGGACTTCCCGCGCACCCAGGTACACACGCACACACTATTTTTCACATAGCGGGTGTCCGTGTTTGTCGGTACCTCTTTGCACCTCATTTGTCCTAGAAGGCCACTGTATGGACCATTCATCATGACTGTATATGGGTGCTTTTTGTTATCGCACATTTTGGCGCACATTTTTTTCAGGCGCAGGGACGCTACCGCCTGCTTTCTTGTGGCGTACTTGTTTGGCCCTGTGCGCGTCTTTGACCGTGCGCTGGTTTGCCCTATTCGATTCCATGAATACGGGTTGTAGGCGAGCGTGTGGGCGTTCCGCGCACTTGCCTCCTGTACTTCCCCCGTGACGCCCATATTTTCACGCGTTGTTCCCCATTCCGAGTGTTCCGCCCCGTGTTCCGCCTACTTTTGTGATGTGCGCCGCGCTATGTGCGATTTCGCAGTGGCCGTGGCGCACGCTGTTGGATGACCTGTGCACCGGCGTGCGCGGCGCACATTTTCAGCGCACATCCAATGTTTTTCTCGCGCACGGACTTCCATGAATCAATGTGCGCTGGTTTCCCTGCGATTTTGCGATTTTCGCACTTGCACTGCGATTTTCGCACTTTTACTGCGATTCGCACGTTTTGGCACCTCTGCGCGGGAATTTTCGGCGCACATTAATTCCATGAATCGACCCCTTAATCTTTCTTTGTTTTGGTTGTTAAGCACCGCCTTTCAAATATAAACATTTACATAAGATTGTTTCACATTACATATCAGATAAGAAAAATCAGAGAGATATACAAAAATACACATCCTTAAAACAAGCAACATCAGCAAGTTTTACACTCTAAAAATTGCAATACTCTAAAATAATAAATATGTGTGTCTTCATCACAATTTAAAATACATGGATTATTCAACATTAAAACAATAAATATCTTCATTTCATTTTAAGCTCCTATCTCAACATGCTGTGACCAATTAAGGTTTTCCAATTATTTATGTTGCTATAGCTTGCCCTGAACCCAGGATTCTGGCAACACACAGGTATGTTCAGCTGCACTTGAGGAGCGTTATCGTGACATTTACAAGTTGTTCTAAGAGATTTTAAGATGATCAGTAAAACATTTCTGAATTTCCTGGAGTATTGTACTAATAGCAGTGTATCTCAACACTAGTAGAATATTTCGCAAAACAATGCATAGTCATGTCCTTACTCAATAGCTCTAGCGTAAAATGCGATTACGCTCAACATTTTGACACCTTTCATTGAGGTAGGCTGAGCGACCCTATGCATTGAGTCCAGAGTGTACAACACATCCGGCTACTTGGATCCTATAAATCTATTATAGGGTTATATTTAGTTGTCATCTTTTCTAGAGACCCCTTTGAAACAAGTTTCCTGGGATATCTGAGGCAGTAGGGTCAATGTGAATCTTTAATGCGAGCAGATAATGAATAGTTGCTATGTTAAAGGATATATGCTTCACATTAAAAATCCTAGTTCACATTTGATCTTGATTTATTGTTATACATTTGCCAAAATGTTTATGAAATACATTATTTTCTTAATGAGATCAATTGTGGACACTCTACAAACAAGTGTTTTAATCTTTCCATTTGGCCTGTTTCATTGCAGAACCTACATGTCGTAATGGAGTCAACACGTTTGGATCATAGTGCTATTTGTACTGTCATAGGCCACAGGTTAAGGCGTATTCTCATTAGAATTGGCAAATTTGTTATCTGTAAATTTTAGTAGATACATTGGAAATTGATGCTTTCAAATCAAATTCTCTCATATTAAAGATTGAATAAGTGTTGCACTTATCCCAAGTTGCGTACCAATCCCACAGCCAGAGTTTTGTTTCTGCCCTATTCGGGTCCTCAAAAGTAGTTGTTCACTAATATCTGCATTTTTTTTTTATTGTCATGCAGTAAGTTGCCCAAGTGTTTAAAGATCTATCCTTCTTTCCTTTTAATGCAGCAGAGAGATGCAGAATTAAGTTTGCCTGGTTTGTCTGTACCATGATACATTTCCTAAACAAGGTTAAGGATTGCCAGGCTACCAAGGCATTTAGCGAGACCAATCCCTATTCATATCGAAGAATAGCAATTTGTGTGCTTTTTGGTAGGGATAATACCTTTTTCCAATATATGCCTTCTAGCAGATTCCATTTCGGGTGGTTCTCTGCGAAGTTTGACCTGTGCTCCATATGTAATTACTGGAACAACCTTTTGTTTATAAAAAATAACCGGGCCATGTGAGAACTTTCCAAACTTGGTTTGTATTAATTTGCCTTGGGTTGACAATGTTTGCATTTTGAATCCGAACTCGGTTTTATATGGTTGATCAGTTGTATTATTATTAATATTTTGTCCAAAATATGTGAATTCATTCATTATATTAACTCCAAGTGTCTTGATTGTCCACTTAAACTTGTGCTTAGATTTGCTTTTACTGCTATGTATTATCATAATGTTAGATTTTTGTGTGTTGATCATCAAACCATAGGAGACTGCATATTCTTCCAAGGCATTAAGCTTTCTTGGAAGCCCTACGGGAGTTTGGTCAATTATAACCAGGTCGTCAGCATATAAAAGCCATGATATCAGCCCATTGCCAACTTTAGGGGGAAACTAATGGGGAGCATCTAGTAATGTGTTAATGTCCTTAATATAAAAGTTAAAAAGGGTAGACTCTAAAATGAAGCCTTGTTTAAGGACAGAGTGAGTTAGAATGGGTTTCGTCAAAAATCCGCCTTGTGTTAATTTGACTTTGATGGACGTATTTGAATAACATTGGTATATCAAATTTAAAATGTGGGTGGGGCAGCCTGCATCTTTTAGTTTAGTCCACAATCGATCTCTCGAAACCGAGTCGAAGGCTTGTTTAAAATCTATTAAGGCTAAGAACATTGGTTGTTTGGTTAAAATAGCTTGTTTTTTATAGCAGATAAAAGAAGCAAGTTAACTGATGTTCCCAGCCCTTTAACAAATCCTGACTGGTGGCAATCAAACAAATTTACTTTATTAAGCCATTCACTAAGGTTTCTCAGTACTAATCTTGCAACATCTTTTCCTGGTATGTCCAATAGGGAAATAGGGCAATATAGCGATAATTTGTGGGTTAATTTCAGTTCCCTTTTTTAAATATTGGTATAATGATTGACTCTTTCCAGGAGGGTGGAATCTGTCCTGTGTTAAGCATAAGCATGTTTCGAAAGATAATTTCTAAGATGGTCGCCCATTGCTCAGGATGAGCTTTGAACATGGAGTTTGTCAGACCATCCGGTCCAGGAGCTCTCGAAGTGCTAAGTTTATTAATTAGCAGGAGTATATCTAAACCTTCAAACACTAGTTTAGTTAGCTCCAGTTTCCGGATTTGAGGACAGGTGACCTGACTATCTGTTTTGGAAAAAAGAGCCAGAAAATTGTCAGTCCATGCTTGTTCATTTGCTGTGTTTAGCATCAAGGAAGAGGAAGCATTGGGAGTAGCTTCCTTAAGGAGACCCCAAATCTGAGCACTTGACTTGTTAGTTAATGCAGCCAACATTCTTTGTCCATCTTTTTGTTTTTTGGAGAGATTATATTGTTTGATTGCATTTCTATAATGTGTACGGAGGCACACTGTTTCCTTCTTTATTATGTCAATTGCAGGCTGTTTTTTAAGATTTTTAATATTTTTTCAAAGTTGCGTTTTCAGAGAATGAGTGATTGAATCATAAGCATGTTTATGTCGACGGTGAATCATCCTTATAGTAAACTTCTTGAGATAATTGCCCTCTTAACCCTTTACAATTTATATACATGGGTTCAAATTTGGTCTGGGGTGGAGGATCATTTCTAATTTGAGCCAGTTGGGTGATCTGCCACCTTGTGCTGGCTAGATTTGTGTCTCTGTAGTGTACCTGGAATGGGTTGTCAAAATAACAAGACTTACTAGGATTATTGTTGTCATTTCTGCTGCGTCCTTCCCGACAACTTGAACTTTGTATCGAGTCCCTCATCTAAGGTGCGGGGGTGTGTTTTTCTTTGGATTGGAATACTTGACAGTTTTTGATGAATGTATTCTCGATTAGGCTGCCTATGAGGGTTGGTCAAAACTTGAGTGGGGAGTCGAGTTCTTCTTTGTTCCAAGGTCATATAATTAGGAAACTCATCTCCCGACTCCAGAATGGTTGTTACCTCTCATCTAATGTTGTCCAGCCCCTGTGATTGATGCAAACTCTCATATATTGCATCTGTTTGTGGCAGAGACATGGTAGAGTAAGTCGAGAGGTCCATAAATTCCTCGTTCTCTTCCTGATCTATGTTTATCAGATTAGCTAATTGGGCAGGGGAGTTTTCAATAAGTATTTCCACAACCTTTTGGAGAGTATCGTTGACTTCTACAATGGATGATCCTAGTTGCGGTTTGGGTGCCAAAGGTTGAGTTGGAGTGGTACGTCCTCAATACATTTCTTAGATTTATTAATACTTTTTCTTGTTAATGAAGGATGATTTTCTTTTTTGATTTGTTTTACATTAATATTTATTCTTGGTTTGTTTCTGAATTTTTTCAGTTGAAATAAATCAAACACTAAAGCTGAGTCCATTTCTTCACTGACTGGTTCTTTTTTTTAAAATCTTTATTTTTGTTGCACACAGTTAATACAAACACTTAGCTGCAGTACTGATATGTTCATGCATTATACAATTTCAATTACTTTTCAGAGTCAGAGTGTTCTTGCTCGGCCTTTTCCAGCAGGTAAAGTTTGTATCTTTCCCATATATTCCTTGGCCGGGATACAGGCAATACCGAGTCTATGTATAGTTCCTCCATATTGTTTGCCCATACAATGTCTCTATCCTAGACCGCCTTGGTTGGGGGATTGGCACTTTTCCATTTGATCAGGATCGCCCTTTTGGCTAGGAGCAGACTTAAGTTCAACAGTTTACGCCATATCGGGTTCATTTTCTCGACTACCCCCAACAGGCACAGCCGTGGGGTCCATTCCACTGGTTGATCTGCCATCCCATCTAGGGCCAAACACACCTCCTCCCAATATCCCCTCAGTTTTACACATGCCCATAACATACGGTAAATGTTTGCATTTTCAGCATTGCATCTCGGGCAGTTCTCGGTCATGGTCGGATATATGCGTTTGAGCTTCATAGGAGTGTAGTGTGTTCTTTGTATTATCTTATAGTGTATTAGCCTGTATCTAGAATTACATGAAATCTGCTTGTAAGCGCACAGAGTCGGGACCATTCATCGTCTTCGATTTGCTCTCCCAGGTCTTGTTCCCACTTGGTCTTAGTTGTGCGTTGCAATATCGGGCGTGCCTGGAGCATAATCTTATACAGTGCTGACGCCGTTATCTTTTGAGATCTCCCCGTGAACATATATCCCAATCCCATATTCTGCAGTGGTTCATTAGGAAAAGTCAGACACATACTTTGTATGACTGCTTGTATACAGTTATATTGTTGTCTGGTCCCGTGCGTGTTCCCCACTACGTCCTTGATATCATCCCACTGAATAAAGTGCCCATCAGTGAACAGTTGACCCCATTGTGATATGCCCCTGGAGGACCAGTGGCGGGCTACTTCCCCATCTATGCTGAAGGGTGTTTGGGGGTCGCCCCAGAGCGGCATACTCGGGTGGTATATCTTATCCGTGTCGAATATCTCAACTATTTTAGCCCATGCCGTAGTCACCACCTTTGATGGTTTCATGGCATTATAATGCTTGGGAGTTGGCCTCGTAATTTGGTGGAGCGCCAACACGTCCTCTTTTTCGGGCTAGCTCGGTACAGGGCCCGCCGGGTTCAGAAATATTGTAGCCCACTGGGCGGCATATTGTGCCTGTGCCGTCAAACAGTCACTGACTGGCTCTTGCCATAGAGTACAATCCATAATCTCAGTTATTCTACATGATAAAGAGTCATTTTGTGGGCTCATGGAGATTTGCTGGGGTACATCTTCCACAATTTCATCCATTTCATCTGAATGGGAACCCACCCCAATAGGAATCATTGGTTTTGAACTTCTGGCTGGTTATTCACTTACATTTAAAGAAGTAGTGGTTTTTGCACATATTATGCAATCATTAGTTCACAAATTGTTTCAAACGCCAGCCAATTTACTTTGGCCGCTAGAGTTTTCAATGACACTGTATGTTCATAGTTTTTGATTTCTATTGCCTCATATATTTTGGTAAGGCTATTGAGGCCCGTGTTAATGGCCGACATAGTAGTTTCATACATATAGCTGGGTGGATGGATTATGCCAAATGATGGTCTCAGAGTGGGTTTTACAAAAGACATGGCTGAAGAACTCGATGTGAACGAGGAATTTACAGAGTCAGGATATAAAATTGGCAAATTTGATAAGTTTAAAAGTGGCTTGGATATGCAATCTCCCATTTGAGTCTCACTGGCTACGTTTGGAGATAAACACGATGTACCAATCGGTTAATCTGGCATTGAATTCTCACCATTTGATTTTTCATACGTTTTCATGGGTGAGTGCGAATGAGTTATGTTTCCACCATCTTGTGCTGAAGATTTTCCAATCTGAGAATATAAGGGCGGAATTTGAGAGTTGTCGCTTGCATGTACAATTACTTCACAATGCTGGGCTGATAAGCTTTTTTCTTTAGCGTTAGCATTTATGCTTTCCTGCCTCAAAGGAACACACAATAGGTTGTGTTGCATCAGCAAGTAATTCAGTATCAGTAACTTGGTGTCCCTCCTGTGGTGCTGTTAGGAAAGATTTCCAATGAATGTGTAACCCCAACTTTTTGCTTTGTTTAATCACCATAGTCTGACTTTACCAGAGGAGCACAGCCTTCTGCTGCACTCTCTGGGCTTTTTTCGCTGACTTCTTATGGGGAAACTGAAATGCCCTTACTGGGTGACTTTGTTTTCCTTAGTCCTTGTCAGTGTTGCAACTTTTCTGCAACATGTAACAAGTTTACAATGTACCTTACAGTGCAGTGCACTTGGGTCTTCCTGTCATTTGCAAAGGCCCTAGATACTCTCAAAGGATTTTTTAGGAGAAGTGCAGATGTGCCTCGGACAGGGCTGGTTGCAGCTTACCATTTTGCATATTTTTAACCCTTTCTTGCCAGGTAAACCGCGATTACCGTGTTTGGCAGGGTTAGGTGGCCTGGCTCCAAAATGATCATGCCACGAGGTTCTTTGTCCTGTCCTTTGGCCATCTTGTCCCTTCACCTTTCCCAGGTTGAGCCGACCTGGCTCAGTCCTTATTTGGGCATGCATTCACCTGCCAAATGCCAAGCTTTCACAGGCTTCTGCATGCCTTGTGTGCGCGCCCCCAGGATGCAGGCTGGAACGTCTGGTTCAATACACATTTTGGGTGCCAGAGAGTCTGAGGCACTGTGAATGCCTGGGACCACTGTGGTCCCTGATTGGTCCACGTATGGTATGGCTGTCTGAGAGCAGATCACCCATTGGGTCCTCTTCGTTTTGGCGCAAAGTAGATTTTGGATAAGAGAGGGCTCCACACATGCGTACCTTAACTGAACGAAGGATAGGATGCAAGTATCCTGAAACTAAAAAGCTGAGTCTAGGAACCGCTGGTGACCCGCTGGAAGGTTTGGCACCCAGAGCCCACTGTCGTCCCGTGGGACTCCTCTGCATCTGGTCGTCCTAGAAGGTCTGCGAAGGTGCTTCAACCCATTGGAATAGTGGGACCAACTATTCTCGGCACCTTCATCAAACTCCACAAGTAAGCCTTTTCGGAAGTGTACCTGGGCCAACCAGTGGGCTGACCAGCTTGCACAGGAGGTTTGCCCTGATAACGCCGCCGTTTCAAGGAGGGCCTTGAAACCTGGTACATTTCAAGCTCCATGTTCACAGCACTCTCATTTTGTACACTTGGCGTTCCCAGGTCCGGAGTAAAGTGAGTGCGCACGAACCCGAGTACACGCAGTTACTGTGTCGCCCAGCGGTGGTGACGAACTTTGCAAGTTCATTGCCGCTATGATCCTCTGTGCCCTGTAGCCTGCTACAGCTGAACTGGCCGGATCCATCCACCAGGAGTGGAGAAATTGCCACTGTCCAGTAGGGGAATCAAAGCTGTATCTTGGTCGCTGAAAGCTGCAGAACCGCGAGATTGCCACATTTGAACCTGCAACTGAAGTGGACTCGACAGCCGAAGTTTTGTCTGGAGTGCACCTGGGGGTTGTGAGTAATTGCAACACTAACTGGTGGCCCCTAGCTCTTCCATCCATTTTTACATGCGAGTGGCCCCTAAGGGCCCCTCTCCTTTCCACTTCTATTGCGAACTAGCAAACTATTCCCAACTCTTGGAATCGACTGTGCCCTCAAGTGGAGGCCCTCCTTGAATAGTGGGAACCTATTCTCTATCATCTCACCTAACTTACTGAGCTGCATAGTGCCAACGGGTCCTGGGATATCTGCCAGCGTAGGTATCATTATTCAGTCTTTCCCGGGTTGATAAAACTTCCTAATATCACTAGATTGCAATTTTAAGCCTTTAGTTTTTGCATGCCTCAGACTGCTACGAGCCTTTTTCAATTCATTAGATTCTATATGTAGTGGATCATTCTGGCTTGCAAAAACAATTGCTGCATGATCAGTTATGGCTGTAGTTAGGGTATATAAAGCCGTACAATTTGTGCGTGTGTGTTAGAGGTTCTCGGAGCTCCGCTGCTCCGATGAACAGCACTCTCCGGGGCACTCCCGCGTTTTGCGTGTGCGATGTGCGCATCCTCCCAATTTTATGGGAAAGCTGGGTATAGTGGCCGTGGCAAGTTGCCGCACTGTTGGGAAAATAATATACGTTTGTATTAATATGAAGCTTAGCTCTCTAAGCGAAGTGCAAAGTAACAAGCAAGAGTGTTCAAGGCAAAGCCTACCACTTCAAAAGTCCAAAAGATAAATAAGTTGTTGCTCCACACGGCTCGAGACATTGTATATGACGCCGCAATCACAGCAGTAAGTCACAGGAAATGAAAGGTCAGTACCAGCAGAACAGTAGTCTCTGGAGCACTCCCACGTTGCGTGCCATAACATCTGTTAATAACAATGGTGCAAAGAAGCAACACCGTGCTGCAGAGCAGTACATAAACATAAGTCTTTGTTATTATTGAAAAGAAATTGCATAATAAGAAGGTACTGCTGCGTTATGATGGATGCACGTTGGAACATTAGGCTAAGGGCCTCATTACACGGACGGCGGTAAGGGTTAACGGTCACCGTTAATGGTACCGGTGACCGTTAACTCTTACCGCCTTACTACGAGGTCCCTTTGCGGGTTGGAGAATTTAACGCCTGCTTTTTGCAGGCGTTAAAAACCAACCCGCAAAGGGACCAGGGAGCTAATTACGGTACCGCAATTTGCGGTGCCATTAGCACCTTCCCCATTCCCATTATGCCCTATGGGGCAAAAATGGGAATGGGAATGGGGAAGGGCAATGGGAGAAGGGAGAATTACCGCCCCACCAACCTTGGAATAGGGCGGTAATTCCCCTTTCCACCCAGGCGGTGCCGGTATTTTACCGGCATGGACCAAGGTGCTAATAGCACCTTGGCCCACCGCCGTCCGTGTAATGAGGCCCTAAATCTCGATAATGGAAGCTGTTCCTGGAATATGAGCTTAATTGGCAGCTTAGCATGACCCCTCCATATATAGTGGCATTGGGAATGTGGAACATTAGTAAATTAAAGTATTTGAAGGAACATGCCAATATGTTGTATGTGGGCCCTACTAGGCGTCTTTGAGTGATCACTCAGAATGGTATTTTAACTTTCCTCTGAGCCCCTACAAAAAAATGAGAGCTCGCTCCACCCCTCACAATGGTATTTTATAAAGCTTCTGCAGTTCTACTTGTTTAAATAAGGTACTTGATGGGCGGGGCGGTAAGTCCCCAATCCCCATTTACCCTTCCCCATTCCCATTTTTGCCCCATAGGGCATAATGGGAGTGGGGAAGACGTTAATTACGCCACTGTAAATTACTGTGGCGTAATTAACAACAAGGTCCCTTAGCGCCATGGATTTTAACACCTGCTAAAAGCAGGTGTTAAATCCTCCATGGCGCTAAGGGACCTCGGAATCAGGCGGTAAGGGTCGGCGCTGTTTACGCTGCCGTAAACCCCTTACCGCCTTGGTCGGAATGAGGCCCATTGGTTTTACACAGGGGACAGAATTATATTGTGCAAGGACTCCACAGAAAAGTAAAGCCTTTTTAGTTTTGGTGAAACTATCAGATGGCATGGGGATAATATAGATGGTTTAATGAGACAGAAACTTTTTTTGTTTTATTTTCAATGCCTCAGAAGGAGGTGCAAGGCCGCATCACTGGGAGGTGGGGCTTTTAAGTACAAATGCGCCCATTGAGTTCTTATCGGTTAATCTACACGCCCTGGCCATCGGCAATGATTGTCTCGCGCTCACCCCTCCACAAGCGTGCACACACGGCTTACCTATGAAATATGCTGCTGTTAACACGAGGCCTGTCACTTTGGAAATAATGTGCACGGGCGCTCTGCAAGACTCCTGCAGCATGACTGGTGGAGGGAGCTAGAGAACCTTCCATGAAGGACTCAGGTGTCAAGCAGATGACTCTAGCACCCATAGACAGCCAAGAATGATTAGTGTCTTTTTTCGGCAGGAGCGGCTTTGCTGGTGTTTTGGTTGGTCCAGTGTCTTGTAATTCGAGCCAGGTCCGACCCGACTACATGGTCAATGCTGTCCGTAGCCCCGCCTGGCTGGTCCTCTATTCTTTCCAGTGTAACTTACAAAATACCACTGGAGGTTTGGCGAAGTACTCAGTCCAAAACTAAACCTGCACAGCCGGCAGGATCATTTAGGAATGTCTGGGCATATTATATTACCATAGCAGAAAAATAGTAACCCTACTAAAATTTTTCAGACAAGAGCACAAGATTTACAGTGTCTCCATTTTGGTTGAGTCCCACTTTTATCATTCAGTATAAACTCGATCTTTAAAAAGTGTGACCTACCAGAATGTAATCATTGTATTCAATCACTTTATTATTGCTGATTTAGTAATTGAAATGCCAAATACACATAGTATCCCCATCTTTTATTTTACATGTAACAACATCTCATTATTATAGTAGCACTAACATGTTCACTTGTTACATGGACGGTTTTTAGAAAGTGTCTTGCAGGGACATAATATTCTCACGGTGAAAACTTCGATCATTGTAATACCAAAGGGCACTAACAATTTCTAATGACACAGCGCCACCTAGTGGGTAAGCCCATATTGGACGTACCCCTTTATTATCAATGGTGTGTAAAACCGAAGCACTTGCTGGCATATGGTGCCCATTTTTGCGATGGTGATGCAAGAGTGCAATAAACTATTTACAGGCTGCGGTGAATGTGTTTTGAACTAAGGAGCGCTCGTGTCAGGAAGTTATACGGCTTATCATATTTCTCTGTATTTACTTAATTTGCTTCCAACCAAACCCTCAAGCAGTAGCAGCCCCACGTATGAAATACATTTCTTATTGTTCCACAATGTTTTACATCCATAATGTGAGACCAAAGAGGGATCAACCTGTCTCTAGAGGTTTGTAACTAGGACAGCAAGAGGCTAACGTGGATTGGAATGATGTGCTATGACGTCAACCATATTTTAATTTTACTGTATTGTTCAGAGCGGGGACCGAGTTTGAGAGCAGCACATCAGAGTGCAGTACAGTGGCTTGAGGTCTCTGCACTGGTATACACGTCCATTGGGATTATTCCTTGGTCAGGTTTTTTGGAAAAAGCCATGTTTTGAGAGATTTGCAAAACTGGAGAATTGTGGGGGCATTTTGAGAACAATACAGAAACCGAGATCCAGTTGGTGGGAGCATGACAATAGCAGGATTGTTTGCATTTCCTCTCTATGCGGACAATTTATGATTCAAGCCGGTTGTTCGATTTGCTGCACAAGGAGCGTATGCCATCAGCTATGTGAGGCTTAGCGGATGTTAAAATAACATAGGACGAAAAGATCGAATAGCGAAATTCCCAAGGCTCACAGTGTTCCCCACTTTCACTTTCATATACGCGGGGGGGGGCAATCAAGAAGCCCCTGAAATCGAAAAAACTGAAGTAGGAGTGCGCACACCCCCACAACCACCGCACACCTACCTCAGTATGTTCGGATTCATGATTTTATATGTCCAATCCCGGAAAACCATGTGCACGACCTTCTGGATGCAACCTTTTGGGTTGATAGCAAGCTTGGCCACCAGGTACGCTGGTATGCTGCTTGTGGCTGCTTTGTAGATTATACATGCAGTCCTGAACAGTATCCTGGCCTGGAGAGAAATTCAATGTAGTTTGCATAGGACAGGGGTGATTCGGTCAAATATTTGAGCAACCGTAAAGGATATGCTGCAGCCTGTTGGACTGCTTTTAGTGGAGCTAAGTAAGCATCGATGTGCGAGACCACACAGACTTGCACTATGGTTTGAAAGTCCTGCAGTGGTCTAAGGGGTTTGATTTTGCGAATGGTGGGGACTTGGAGCTAGGAACGGCCGCTACAAGGAATTTTGCCAACCTATGTAAAGTGTCAGTTTGGCACCCCCTACACCGGGTACTAACCCTTCTCCACCAACTATCCCAATTTGGTTACTGTGTGCTGCAACCCACTACCTCCACCTAACACATTGCTCACGTCTTCTGCTGTGGATGTATTTCATTGCACTTGCCTCCGCTTCAACCTCACGTCTACTCAGTGTTAGGTTTCAGAAGTCAAATTAAAGCCTGTGTTTAATAAATACAGGTTTATTAAACCAGTCAATGATTATTATAGCAACAACAAATGTAATACTGAGGCATGCAAATCTAATACTTTCTATAAATTATATGTAGCCAATACCATACAAATAGTAGGAAATCTATTTTGCTAATACATACTAGACACCTGTAAGCACATAAACATCACTACCTGGTACAAAATACTATAATGGTGCCAATACTTGCTAAGTATGATATGTACAAATTCAACAATAATTTGCAATACGTCTCTTATTAATAGTCTTAAAACACCTTGAAAAACAGTGAGTGACTCTCCAAAACCACCCCAAAACCCAAAATACAATAGGGCAGAAGTGGAGGGCCACCTGTTGACATAACCCATGAAATATATGTTTGTCATGTATCACATACATGACACATGATACCTGGGGACCCAGACTGATGAAATACACATATGTAGGCTTGCATTGTACTTAGCACCAGATGTGTTAAAACAAACGTAAATTCAAATACATCAGAATTTAACTTTCCAAGCTTTAATATTCACAAATGAAGACACAAGGTTCTTGATGTCAATGTTTTGAGCAAGGTCATGCTCTATTGACAAGGTTGCTAGCCCAACAAGTCTTTCTTGCATCATCAAAGATCAAATATAACTTTTGATTAACTTTAGCTTTAAAAAGCTTCTTTCGCCACTTGCCACTGAAACGGGCAAGGTCACGGGAATCTGGAGAGCAATATATGTGTTGGAGATACTCTGTGCCAAATTATTATTGTATGCACATTTCACTAAATATTGTGGTGATGAATGATTCATAGGATGTATGTCAGTCACGCTACTTCAGACATTGTTAGTAAGTGACTTTTATAATGGCACTTTATTGTTGATTGCTGCTAATATTTCCTCTCTTTTGCCTTAGTATTTCATTTAAGAATTGTAATTACAATGTAAATGTTTTTGGGTCAAATTATTATGGAATGGTTTTTAAATGTGATAACTGAGAAGTTATATTTGAATACTATTCCGTAGCATAGCTGTTTAAGGAATGGGATAGCCCATTTGGGCGAGAATTATTATAGACAGTGGTTTGTTTGTAAAAGTTTTTGCACATGCACTTTTGTATGGATTGCTGCTGATTTCTCCCTTGAGCTCCTTGTATATTTAGGGATTGTACATTTTAGTATTTTTGATGCCTGAAGTGATTGTACAATTGTTTCTGAAGATTGAAAATTGTTAACATACATTTAGATGTTTTTCATATTTGCATCTAGCCCACTTGGGTTGCGAATTTGTATAATAATTGAGTAGTGGGGTGGAATTGAGTATATGAGGCTATACACCTCTTTAATGGTGACCTTTAGCATTCCTGAGCACATTCACAAGTAATATTAATTGATACAATTGCTTTAAATAACAATATGGAATTACCATGCGGGCGAGAATACGAAAGACATATTTGTTATGGCGAGAATCTCAATTTATTTATTGCAAAGTGAACAGAGGTGTCTATTTTAGATCCATGGAGATAACTAGTATGTAATCCTTTGCTTCCACATTGAGGTGTTATTTGAATAGATGTTAAAATCACTAGAACAGGATGTGGTCATCGAGTAACCAGCTAGAAATAGAAGAGAGCCCTAAAATTACTTGCTGAGTTAAGCTGTTCATGACTTCCCATATCCTCTGAATTTCAAGGGTTTTGTTGCTGCGTTAAATCTGCTCAACTTAACCGCACTTTAACTAAAGTTTTTCTGTGAATTTCAAGGGTTTTGTTATACCACATGTGAGGATCCAGGAATGAGACGCTGAGAGATGGCTAATAGTTTTGGCTACACACATTTATTAAAAATAAAAGAGGGGTTAGAAAATGCTTAGCTGTCCCTATTCTAAGAGGTATTTCCCTACCTCAACCAAAAAAAGGGTCTGCCTGTATCAAGATGTCCAAAGCAAAATGTCCTGTGTCCGAATACCTATCCTAGCCCCATAAAAGTTCACAGTTCCTTCGGATGGCTCCCTTCCCTAGTTTTCTCTTCACCAACAAAATGAATCAATTACACAAACAAAGTTATTTATAGCCCAAGAGGATAACTCCCTCCTCTTGGTGTTGCAGTTCACTCTTGGGGAGCGGTCTCCCTTCCCCAGGCCTCTTTAAAACAGTTAGAAACTGCTAAGGGAATGGGTCTTTCTGGGGGAGTGGTTCTCTGGTCAACAAAACAACTTAGACCTGGCCTTGCCTGCTGTACTCCCATGCCAGGTCTTTCTCACTTGGCTTCTTTAGACACTTGCAAACTTGACCTTGCCTGGTATACTCTCCTGCCAGGGCTTTCCTCATGTGATTCACTTTACACACTTGGAAACTTGACTTTGCCTTGCATTTACATTGTTATATGTTTCTTGCATTCCCTTTGTTATCATTCTGAAGACATCAGGCCTCAAATTTCCTTTCATTCACTTCACTTGCTTTCATCTGTACTTGCTAATGTTTCTGGAGCGCCCCATTGTCCCAGTTTCCCTTCTCTGGACTCACTAGCTTTCCTTGCCATTCTCCAGATCTTCTGTGGTAAATGGGTTGCAGCTTTCCAGGATCCCGCTTTTCTTTCACTGGCTCGTTGGCTTCGCTCAGCTGCTCCCACGTCCCTTGCAGCTCCCACCTTGTTGTGGAGTCCTTCTCTGGGGTCAAGTGGCTTGAGTACTGCTGCTAAAGGACGCTTCCCTCTTCTTCCTGTCACGGCACTGACACGGAGAACCAGCATCTGCAGTCTTCCTTCCTTCAATGTCCCCCTGAGCCAGCTTGCTCGACATTCTGCTTTGTGGCTCGGTTGTCCCTCAGTTTGCACTGAGAGGACAACGTTTTCCCATGCTTTGTATCTGCTCTCCACGCTAGTTGGGATTTTTAAATGTCCCAGTACCTATCACAGGTTTGCAAACACTAGAGTGCATGATGTGCTTCTCAGACTCATTGATCTACATTACTCAGTTCAGCCCCCTCGTCCCAGTATTTCTATGCATATGGAATTGATCGGCAGTTCTAGGTAGCTTACTCTTGGAGTATTGAAAAATGCCATTAGTAGATTTGGTGGAGGTTTGAAGAGAACAATCACAGTAAGCCATAAGGGCTTGAGATATGGAGGGGGAAATGTTCTCACCTGACAATGCTGTGTCATACCCCTGAGAGTTGCCTCCCCCAATGTGGTCGTCTGTCATATAGCCTCCTCCAGGGTCAGGATCTGGTAGTGGCTGCCATCCCCTGGCCACCTGGGGAGAGGCTACTTCTGGGAAAGGAGTGATGGCTTCGTCAGATTCATCACATAGATTTTTATGGCCACTAGCCATGGCCTGCAGGCTAAAAAATGTAAGCTTTTGCGTTTCCTAAATGCATTGCTGATGTATTGTGCAACACATATATAGCTATGATTCTGAGAGAATGGGGCACCCCCTTCTCCATCAAATATTTTAACTACTGGACGGAAAACACCAGACCCTTCCAAGAACTTTTATTAGCCTCTCTGCTGCAAAGCACCAAGACAGATATAAAGGTTTTAAGGAGAAAAACTACTTGATAGATTTACCACAAACCAGTCAAGCAACTTTGTGCCCAAATTGTTTATTTGGTCAAACTCTGCCAAGTGGTTTTCACACCAAGACTGTTCAAAAACTGCACTTTCTCTCTAGGGGAAACCCAATGGGAGTAGGCTGAAAACTGTGTGCCTTATTTTTTCTTAATTGCTTTCACATTGTTTGTTGAATTGTTCCCAGAATGTTCAGCTTGGGCGGGTGGGGGCCTCGACAATCTCTTGGGTTTTAAAATGTCATCCAAATCCATTCAGCAAGTCAAAAGTTATTAGCTTCTCTCAGACCCTCTGCCGCAAAGCACCAATAGTGATATAAAGGTGGTAAGGTCCATGGAGAACCCCATTCTCCATTGAATATGTTAAAAATTACTGGATGGATTTACCCCAAACCAGTCGAGGGGATGAAGTCAACACTTTGTGCCCACATTGTTTCATATTTGGTCCAAATCTGCCAAGCGCTTTTCACACTATGGCTGTGCACTTTTTCTTTTTGGGAAAATGAATGGGCTAAAAACTGTGAAACTCTGACATTTTGTTTTCTTAATAACGTTTTCATTTTATAACATATTTTTTCCAACATTTGACAAACCTTTTCTTTTGAGAATTTCATCCAAATCCATCCAGTCAAAAGTTATTAGCAATAGAATTTTTGGGAAAATGGCTGCTTTTGCATTTTTGAAAATCCGGTCAGCCTCTCTGCTGCAAAGCACCATGGGAGATACAGCTATACTTATAGCTGTATCTCCCATGATGCTTTGCAGCAGAGAGCTGTCAATCCATCAAATATTTTAACTACTGGACGAAATAACCCAAGCACCCCCTGGAAAACCGAGTCAATGCTTTGTGCACACGTTGTTTCTTACCTGGTCCAATTCCGTCCAGTGGTTTGGATGTTTACTGGAGCAACAATTTGACTTTGTCTCTATGGAAAAGGAAGGAGACTAGGCTGAAACAGCCTTTTTTAACTTTCTTAATAACTTTTTTTATTTTTAGCAGAGCTTTCCCAAAATGTCCACTCTGTTGGAGGGTGCCATGACAACATTTTAGTTTGCCGAATTTCCGCCATATCCATCACTTCAGTCAAACGTTATATATATATATTACACGGCCTGTGGTAGCAGCCGAGTAGTTAGGGTTAAATTGCTCATCTCATAAGAAGAGCACTTTTTGGGTGGCTTACAACTTCGCTCCCCCAGGACGAATGTTTTACCAAACTTTGCAAAAAAAGTATATGGCCCACTCAGAATTTGTTTGGTGAGTTTGGTGAGGTTTTGTCAAGGGTGGGGGGGCAAAGTTACAGGGGGGTCCCACATCTTTATTTTTTTCCATAGACTGAATGGAATAAAACTTTGCTCACGCGTACTGCCAAAACCGCTGGATGGATTTTCACCAAATTTGCGGCAGGAGCAGCGGCTTGGTCCCAAAAGAATGCTTTTGTAAATTTATTCACAATACATGCAGTAGTTTTTTAAAAAACAGGTAAAATGTAGGTCCAAAAAAATTAGTGATATCTGGCTTTGCTCCGCGGACCCATTTCCCTGATCACTCCGCGGACCGGACTCCGTTTGGCCCAGGGGGCGACGTGATGTCCTGGGACATATGACGCACCCGCTGATTGGCTGGAAGGAAGCGTAATGTGCGTCATAATTTTCTGAAATGCCCACCATGTTGTATTCGGGGATATCCGCGAATAACGCGGCAGTGACAGAGGCCCGAAAACATGTTTTGGTCCATCTGGTGGTGGGAGGAAGGGCTGGAAAGGGTGGGGGAGTGAAAAATGGTTCATATGAATATTTTTTTAGGTAAAAGAAGACCGTGTTGTGTCCGCAGCGCCCGTGAACACTGTGGCAGTTCTCGGATTGCTCCTCGGCGAGCAGCTTCTGTGTTGACTGTAGGCAGCCTTCATTAGGATAGGATAGGACCTGAGGCGAGCAGTGTATGTGGTGACTGCATGCAGGCTTAGGTAGGGGAGTGGATTGTAGATGATATGAGGATGTTTGTAGAGGCTGTATTATGCTGTAGTGTATGTGGCAAGCCCCTAGACTCGTGGGTGCATGGCCTCTACCCACTGGTTGAATTATGATAACAATAATGGTATACTTACTGTTTGCATTGCTAAGCATCTATGCAGTTTTGATATAGTATGTCTAGAAAAGTGTTCAGGGCCTTAGGTGGCTGGCTTATTGGAGTGAAGAGTGTGGTGATTGCTTGTGCGTATTGGAATACTATGTGTACAGAAGTGGCCAGGGCCTCAGGTGGTTGGCTTATGTGTGTGGGTTATGATAGTGTATAAATTGTTGGATTCATGGCTGTTTTATGCTGTGGTGAATGTGACGGGGTGCTGGACATTTGAGTGAGTGGCTTTAAGTTATGTATTCAAGTGTCTGTCCATTGGCTGTAAGTAGTGTAATGGGACGTAATTGTGGCCAGCTACTATAGATTTGGGTGTATGGCTGCAGGTGATGCAGTCAAAAGTTCACGAGTGTGCCCACTGCTTGAAGTATTGTAATGGTATGTGAAGAAAAGTGGCCCGGGCCTCAAGCGGCTGGCTTATTGGATTGAAGAGTGTGGTGACATACTGGAAACTGTATGTATAGAAGTGGACAGGGTTGGTTTATGTGTGTGGTTTGTGGCCAGTGTACAGATTGTTGGGTGCATGGGGGTTGTTATGTTTTGGTGATTGTGACCGGCTACTACAGTCTTGGGTACATGGTTGGAGGTGATGGAGTCAACAGTCCAGGAGAGTGTCCAATGGGTGAAGTGTTGGAATACTTTAGGCCTCATTACGAGTTTGGAGGTAGCCATGTCGTTTTAACCGGCATGGCTACACCCAAACTCGGGTCCGGGCCCCGCAAACTGAGAATTACCGGGCCATTCCGACCTTTGCGGGCCCGGTAATTCCCATTCACGGGACCCGTACCAGGTACGTCCCCATTCCCATTTGAGGCCCCACAGGGCTCAATGGGAATGGGGTGGATGGTAACAACGGTCCTGTTCCTAATGGGACTGTTGCTACCATCCTGTTCTGCTAGCGGGTGTCGCTCTGCACGTCTGGCCTCACTACTGGACAGGGCCTCAGGTGGCTGTGTTATGTTTGTGGGTTGTGATAAGTGGGTAGATGTTTGCATGCATGGCTGTAATATGTTGCAGTGGTTGTGGCCAGGGCCTAGTGGCCATGCACCCAAGAGTTTAGGCCCTGCACACAACCACTGCAACATAATACAGCCATGCATGCAAACATCTACCTTCTAACATTGGGGAACACTTCGCGGACAGTTGTGCGCTCCTCGGACAATTCAAACACAAAAAATGCTCAAAATTTTAATAAAAGTGTCCAGATCGCCAGGGGCAGAGCCTGGGACCTCTGCAAGGGTGAGGTTTCACAGTAAAACAAATTGGACTGCCCAAAAGAGCACTTTTTTGGTATCCGAGGGTCTGGATCCTGTCCGCGAATAAGGGCCTATGCTCAGCGTCGGTGCGGTCACATGTTGACATTGCGGATGTTCGCAAATGGGACCGCTGGCCACAGGACACCTATTGCGCAGGATCCATTGTGCGCATGTGAATAGGTGTCCTATGGACAGGGTTGGGCTCCCGAAATAATTAAAAGTGCGACATGCGTGCGGAGGACATTTACTAACAGGTGTGGTGTTCATATGACTCAGGAGGTGGGATACACATGTGCCCAGGTGTCTGCCAGACATGGGTGGGCTCCCCAAACTAATCAAGGTACGTCATCACTTTGTGGACATGCCGGACAGGGGCGACGTTCGCAGGTCCCAGGAGAAGAGATGCAAATGCATCCAGGTATCCGCTGGACATGGGTGTGGTCCACGTACTAATGAAGATACGTCACCACTTTTTTCAGACATGCCGGACAGGGGTGATGTTTTCAGGACCCAGGGGATGACACACGCACGTGCCCAGGTGTCCGCCAGACAGGCTTGGGCTCCCAAAACTAATTAAAGGTGCATCACAACTTTGCAGGCATGCAGACAGGCGCGGTGTCCTATGGACACCTCCATTTTGAATGCGCACATGCAGACAGGCGTGGTGTCCTACAGACATTTCCATTTTGAATGCGGACAGGCCGGACACGCGCAGTGTCCTACAGGCACCTCCATTTTGCTTAATTGCAGACATCCCGGACAGTCATTCACTCCTCAGACTACTAACAGGCTTTTTAAAAAGGAAAACACACACACACAGCAACAGTATACATATAACATTTTATTTACACACATAAATGGACACATTTAGGAAAGGGAGGGGGTAGCAGAAATTAAGACAAATACAGGGGAATTGGGGTTTTCTACAGGTTGGGCATCAGGGGAGGAAGGGAATGAGGTCTCATTGTAACGTCTTTGATTGTAGGGAATTTGTGGGGATGGCTGGCTGGGATAGGGGCAGGGGGCACAAGTGCAGGTGGGGCAGTGGTATTTAATTTTTTCCATAATATGTCCTTGTACAAAATATTTTAAGTTGGCAAAACTGTTCTGCAATTGCTAATTTTTTGCATCCAGGCTGTCTAGTTTATTTTGTACAGTGTTTGTTTCATTTTCTTTGTACTGATGCCCTTGTGGAGGAGGTGCTGCTTCTGGTGCATTTCCTTAAATTCCCTTATGTACTGTTAAAGAAAAAAATATATGTCAGGTATATGTGAAGCAATGTGTATTAACTGTCTTACTTTTCAAATTGTGTTGTGTACCAATGAAGTTATTGTCTTCACTAATTTCATCATGAGTGAAATTCTCTTCAAGCCATTCTAGGGTGCTTGCCATTTCTGAGTAAAAAAAGAAAAACATTTTTTTTCTACTATTGTACACTGAACAAACTGTGCAGTCATAGGAAAAAATGTAGTGTACTTACCACGTAGTAATGCAGTTCTGCTCTCAGTACTTTGCAGGTTTTCCGCTAACAGTTGCTTCTTAGTTTGTATGTAAAGCAGCACTGAGGTAATATTGTTGGAAGCATAGGTTATTTTTCTTGTTGCTGTATTCCATTATGTTGCATACCCTATGCAATTGGTCTGTTGCTTTAATAAGTAGAGTTTGTAGACCTACTGCATTTTTCAATCAAATTCACTTATGTGCTGCTCTTTCTACATGTTTACAGGCCGATTCATGGAATAATTAGCGCGGCGCAAGTGGGCAAAAACGTGCGAATCGCAGTGGAATAGCGAAAATCGCAGTGCAATTGCGAAAATCGCACGAAAAGCAGCGCACGTCGATTCATGGAAGGCCGTGCGCGAGAAAACCAGCGGATGTGCGATAAAAAAGTGCGCGGCGCACGTTGGCGCACAGGCCATCTAACAGCGTGCGCCAGGTCACAGCGAAAATCGCACAGGCCACAGCGAAATTCGCACATAGCGCGGCGCACGCAACAAAAGTAGGCGGAACACGGGCGTAACACTCGGAATGGGGAACAACTTGCCAAAACGTGGGCGTCACGGGGGAAGTACAGGGCACAAGTGCGCGGAACGCCCACACGCTCGCCTACAACACGTATTCATGGAATAGAATAGGGCAAAAAAGCGCACGCTCAAACCAGCGCACAGGCACAAACACGACCGCCACAAGAAAGCAGGCGGTAGCGTCTCTGCGGCTGTAAGAAATGTGCGCCACAAGGTGCGCCAACAAATAGCACCTATATACTGCCATGATGAATGTCCCATACTGTGGCCCTCCAGGAAAAATGACGTGCAAAGGGGTACCCACAAACACGGACACCCGCTGACAAAAAATACGTGTGCGTGGATACCGGGGTGCGCGGGAAGTCTAACACGCGATTTCAGCAGGGTACGTGCATCACAGGGGTTCGCGTGAAGTTATTCACGCGATCGGGCCTGGGGGAGCGGGCTACGTGTATTTCAGGGGTTCGCGTGAAGTTTCACACGCGATCGGGTCTGGGGGAGCGGGCTACGTGTATTACAGGGGTTCGCGTGAAGTACCTCACGCGATCGGGCCTGGGGGAGCGTGCTACGTGTATATCAGGGGTTCGCGTGAAGTTTCACACGCGATCGGGCCTGGGGGAGCGGGCTACGTGTATTACAGGGGTTCGCATGAAGTTCCTCACGCGATCGGGCCTGGGGGAGCGGGCTACGTGTATTACATGGGTTCGCGTGAAGTTCCTCACGCGATCGGGCCTGGGGTAGCGGGCTACGTGTATTACAGGGGTTCGCGTGAAGTTCCTCACGCGATCGGGCCTGGGGGAGCGGGCTACGTGTATTCCAGGGGTGCGCGGGAAGTTCCACACGCGAATAGGCTGGGGGCGCGTGTATATCAGGGGTGCGCGGGAAGTTCCACACGCGAATAGCCTGGGCGCGTGTATTTCAGGGGTGCGCGGGAAGTTCCACACGCGAATAGGCTGGGCGCGTGTATTTCAGGGGTGCGCGGGAAGTTCCACACGCGAATAGCCTGGGGGAGCGTGTATTCCAGGGGTGCGCGGGAAGTTCCACACGCGAATAGCCTGGGCGCGTGTATTTCAGGGGTGCGCGGGAAGTTCCACACGCGAATAGCCTGGGCGCGTGTATTTCAGGGGTGCGCGGGAAGTTCCACACGCGAATAGCCTGGGCGCGTGTATATCAGGGGTGCGCGGGAAGTTCCACATGTGATTTGACAGTGTGGGTCCTCCCAGGTGTACCCTGTACACCCTCCACAGCCCCTGCAGGCAGCCCACACCACAGGGGACTACCCTGCATCCCTGGTCATGTCCCGCAGGCAGCCCACCCACCATGGGCATGCCCCCCAGCAAAGGCACATGTCTCCTTGAACTAATGACCACCAACTCATGTCCCCTTGCACCCCCACCCCCCAGCACTGTGGGGCAGCTGCCAGCAGGCCCCCACCCATGTCCAACTCATGTCTCCCACCACCCCCACCCCCCAGCCACCACGGTCACCCTCCACCAGGCCCCCACTCATGTCTCCCACCACCCCCACACCCCAGCAGTGCAGGGGCACCCTCCACCAGGCCCCAACTCATGTCTCCCACCACCCCCACCCCCCAGCCACCAGGGGCACCCTCCACCAGGCCCCCACTCATGTCACCCACCACCCCCACACCCCAGCAGTGCAGGGGCACCCTCCACCAGGCCCCCACTCATGTCTCCCACCACCCCCACACCCCAGCAGTGCAGGGTCACCCTCCACCAGGCCCCCACTCATGTTTCCCATCACCCCCACACCCCAGCCACCAGGGTCACCCTCCACCAGGCCCCCACTCATGTCACCCACCACCCCCACACCCCAGCAGTGCAGGGGCACCCTCCACCAGGCCCCCACTCATGTCTCCCACCACCCCCACACCCCAGCAGTGCAGGGTCACCCTCCACCAGGCCCCCACTCATGTCTCCCACCACCCCCACACCCCAGCAGTGCAGGGTCACCCTCCACCAGGCCCCCACTCATGTCACCCACCACCCCCACACCCCAGCAGTGCAGGGGCACCCTCCACCAGGCCCCCACTCATGTCTCCCACCACCCCCACCCCCCAGCCACCAGGGGCACCCTCCACCAGGCCCCCACTCATGTCACCCACCACCCCCACACCCCAGCAGTGCAGGGGCACCCTCCACCAGGCCCCCACTCATGTCACCCACCACCCCCACCCCCCAGCAGTGCAGGGGCACCCTCCACCAGGCCCCCACTCATGTCTCCCATCACCCCCACACCCCAGCAGTGCAGGGTCACCCTCCACCAGGCCCCCACTCATGTCTCCCACCACCGCCACCCCCCAGCCACCAGGGGCACCCTCCACCAGGCCCCCACTCATGTCACCCCCCACCCCCACACCCCAGCAGTGCAGGGGCACCCTCCACCAGGCCCCCACTCATGTCTCCCACCACCCCCACACCCCAGCAGTGCAGGGTCACCCTCCACCAGGCCCCCACTCATGTCTCCCACCACCCCCACACCCCAGCAGTGCAGGGTCACCCTCCACCAGGCCCCCACTCATGTCTCCCACCACCCCCACACCCCAGCAGTGCAGGGGCAGCCTCCACCAGGCCCCCACTCATGTCTCCCATCACCCCCACACCCCAGCCACCAGGGGCACCCTCCACCAGGCCCCCACTCATGTCACCCACCACCCCCACACCCCAGCAGTGCAGGGTCACCCTCCACCAGGCCCCCACTCATGTCTCCCACCACCTCCACCCCCCAGCCACCAGGGGCACCCTCCACCAGGCCCCCACTCATGTCACCCACCACCCCCACACCCCAGCAGTGCAGGGGCACCCTCCACCAGGCCCCCACTCATGTCTCCCACCACCCCCACACCCCAGCAGTGCAGGGTCACCCTCCACCAGGCCCCCACTCATGTCTCCCACCACCCCCACACCCCAGCAGTGCAGGGTCACCCTCCACCAGGCCCCCACTCATGTCTCCCACCACCCCCACACCCCAGCAGTGCAGGGGCAGCCTCCACCAGGCCCCCACTCATGTCTCCCATCACCCCCACACCCCAGCCACCAGGGGCACCCTCCACCAGGCCCCCACTCATGTCACCCACCACCCCCACACCCCAGCAGTGCAGGGTCACCCTCCACCAGGCCCCCACTCATGTCTCCCACCACCCCCACACCCCAGCAGTGCAGGGTCACCCTCCACCAGGCCCCCACTCATGTCGCCCACCACCCCCACCCCCCAGCCACCAGGGGCACCCTCCACCAGGCCCCCACTCATGTCACCCACCACCCCCACACCCCAGCAGTGCAGGGGCACCCTCCACCAGGCCCCCACTCATGTCACCCACCACCCCCACCCCCCAGCAGTGCAGGGGCACCCTCCACCAGGCCCCCACTCATGTCTCCCATCACCGCCACTCCCCAGCAGTGCAGGGTCACCCTCCACCAGGCCCCCACTCATGTCTCCCACCACCCCCACCCCCCCAGCCACCAGGGGCACCCTCCACCAGGCCCCCACTCATGTCACCCACCACCCCCACACCCCAGCAGTGCAGGGGCACCCTCCACCAGGCCCCCACTCATGTCTCCCACCACCCCCACACCCCAGCAGTGCAGGGTCACCCTCCACCAGGCCCCCACTCATGTCTCCCACCACCCCCACACCCCAGCAGTGCAGGGTCACCCTCCACCAGGCCCCCACTCATGTCTCCCACCACCCCCACACCCCAGCAGTGCAGGGGCAGCCTCCACCAGGCCCCCACTCATGTCTCCCATCACCCCCACACCCCAGCCACCAGGGGCACCCTCCACCAGGCCCCCACTCATGTCACCCACCACCCCCACACCCCAGCAGTGCAGGGTCACCCTCCACCAGGCCCCCACTCATGTCTCCCACCACCCCCACACCCCAGCAGTGCAGGGTCACCCTCCACCAGGCCCCCACTCATGTCTCCCACCACCCCCACCCCCCAGCCACCAGGGGCACCCTCCACCAGGCCCCCACTCATGTCACCCACCACCCCCACACCCCAGCAGTGCAGGGGCACCCTCCACCAGGCCCCCACTCATGTCTCCCACCACCCCCACCCCCCCAGCACTGTGGGGCACCTGCCAGCAGGCCCCCACCCATGTCCAATCCATGCCCCCCTGCACCTGGGTCCCAACATTCCCCAATCATGTCCGTAATGCCCATCCTCCCCTGCCAAAAGGCCCAACCAACTATCACACCCACCCACATATCAAAGGCAATTACATGTTACAACCCCAATTTAAATAATGCAATTCAACACATGTCTGTCACACACAATGGCTGCAAGTGAATGACAAAACACCCAACATGACATGCCTGAAAGCAATGAGATGATACGACACATTGAAGATTAAAAAAATAATATGTATTGAACAGCAAGTAGAATGGAAATGAAATAAGAAAAAACACAAAGCAAATCAAACAAAACAAGATGAATGTCCAAGAAAATAATCTGAAAAATTAAAATAAGCCAATGAAGAACCATGAAGAAGATCATCCTGGGTCCATGAGCCCAACCAAATTAAACCTAACTATGACTACTAACTAAAAACTGAACTATATACAAAAAAGTGGTGCATTGTCCAATCGCAACCAAAAGAAAAATCAAAAAAACAAAGGAAACCTAACCCTAACTATACAACTATATACAAAGGCAGCGGGCTATTCGGACGGCTCACTGGTTGTTGTCATGGGCCAGGGCATCATCAAACTCCTGGTCAATGGCTTGGAGGCGGGCATGTTCCCTGGCCCCGAGGTCCCGCAGGGATAACGCAGTGTCAAGCTCAAACTCCCTGCGAAGACCCTCGAGGCACTCAGCCCGCCTCAGCGCCCTCCGCATGGAGTCCTCCGCCCTGACCATCGTGAGCCGTTCCTTCTCTGCCCGCTGCCGCTCCGCACCTATCCGCTGGCACAACCGTTCCCACACGGAAGCCACTCCCATTCCAGGGTTCTCCTGCCCTCCGGCCGATGCCTGCACCCCTGATGTTGATGGCCCCGAGCCATGATGCCTCCCACGTTGAGCCTGCTGCTGCCTCCGACGCAACTGCCTGTGCCAGCACGACGGCATCCAGGCTGATGGAAACCACCGACGCCGTCGTGCACGTGCCCTGCCCGATGATGCCGTCACATCCTCCATCTGCTGGGGTCCAGTTGCTCTGGTGTCCACCCCTGCTGGATCTCTGACTCCCGACTGTGGCAGGGATGGGATCCCCACCGAGCTGGCTGCATTGGTCGGGGCAGGTCCACAGGGGGCCCTGGTGGCATCTGGGCTGGAAGACGGCAAGGAGAACGACTGGTGGATAGCCTGCACAGAGGAGGAGAGGGCCGCCACATTGGCCAACACATGCAGGAAACCCCCGAACATGGCCGATCCCAATTGGGCCACGTCGGCACGGTGCACTTCGTGATGACGTGCGTGCTCCTCCCAGGAAGCACGCACGGCATCACGAATCACAGCCGTGCGCATCGCGACCCCAATCAGGACCTTCTCCGCACGGCCAGGGGTTCCCACGTCCGCAGGTGGAGGGGAGTCAGGTGACATGGACATCCCCTCTACCTGCGGACAGGCCTGGGACGGGGCATCCCTGCTGGTGCATGGTGGTGCACTCACAGGGTCAGGGACAGCGACATGCACAGGCCCCTCCACGGTGACCTGTGCTGCCTCCTGCCCCTGGACTGCACCACTTGCACCAGCAGGGATGCCCCCACCAGGCCCCATGTGTGCCCCAGTGGCGGCCTCCTCCTCCTCTGTGCAAACCACCAACCTGGATGGCTCCTCACCGTCTCCCACCGTAGCAGGCCCATGTGGGGGCTCACCCACCCCTTCCGCTGCAGCCGTGGGGGCATCCCCGTCGCCTTGCTCCACAGCGCCGTCTCCGCCCTCTTCTTCACTAGCCGCTGCGTAGAGGGAGACAAAGAACACAAGCATCAGGGCACTGTACAATGGTCCCCTAGACAGGAAGCAATAGCAGATGAGCACCACAGTCAAAGTACACTTCCATCATGTCCCTCCACAACACATGGGTCAGTCCAGGCAAAACACACACAGTAACAGGCATGGTGCATGCCATGGACATTTCCATGCATGTCCAATGGACTTTTGAAACATTCAATGATATGTAACTCACATGCATCATGGCTCATGCCCATCACATGCACACACTTCACCTCAGTCACATCCATCTGGCCCCAAACACACCAAACACAGCGGATACAAGGGTAATTTGGCTGCTTTACTGAATCTGTGCATTGTCACACACATGTGTCATGCATCCATGGCATGCACAAGTCACAGACACGCAGGTCAGGCACACAGACATGGCTACCATATATGTACCTGGCATCAGCACCCATCCCTCACCCCCACCCATGTCCAGGTACAGAGACTGGCATGCTCTCATGTTCAAAATCTGCATAGGGCTCCCCATGCGGCATTTCAACACATGCAACAACCATGTGCATCACACATCACTGGTCGCACATGCATTACCATGATGTCCCTGCACACATACATGCATACATGGCCTATGGCACACATACAGGCAAGTATCATAGAACCAGCACACCGCAACATGCCCTGTCTCACACAGTAATGCATGGACACTTACCGCTCAACTCCAGACGGGCCTCCCTCTCAAGGATCTGGGCGTGGAGCGCTGGGCGTACGCGTTCCAGGACCCTCATCTGGATGGAACTCATGCGGCCCCGGCCCCCCTCCACGAGGCGCCGGGCCTTCACAAGGGTCCTGGACCTCAAGTCCTCCCAGCGCTTCTTGATCTTCAGGACGTCACGGGTTGCCACCCCCTCCGCGTTGATGGCAACCACACAGTCGGCCCAGATCCTCTGCCGTCCTTCCTTGCTGGCGCGGGACGATCCAAAGAGGGCATCATACTGCCCCAGGACATGCTCCACCAGGACACCAACTTCGGTGACAGTGAAGCTGGTGCCCCTCTGCCCCTCTGGCCTGGGGTTGCCACTGGTGCCAGATGTGGAAGTGCCCGACATGGCAACCCCAGAGGCAGGTGTGGGTGGGCAACTGGGTCCTGGGGCTGGGCTGTGGAGCGATGTAATCCCAGTCGGGAGTCTTCAGTTCCAGCAGGGGTGGACACAGCAACTGGACCCCTGCAGATGGCTGATGTGCAGGCACCAAATGGCAGGGCACGGTGGCAGCAGGCAGGCAGGCAGGCAGGCAGCAGCAGATGGCACGTGGGAGGCTGCTCGGGGCACTGGGGGGCAGTAACTCGGCCTTCTGGGCAGGAGCGTGGGCTTCTGTGTGTTTTCGCGTGGCCAGCTTGATACGGAGTGATTTGGCACGTGAAAATCCTGCACGTCAGCGTGAAATCCGAGGAAAGGCCCTTAGCGCGTAAGCGCGTCAGCACGCATACGCGATTCTATTGGACCAGAGTCCCTCAGCGCGTAAGCGCGTCTGTGACCCGCACGGGTGTTCCCCACTCAGCACGTGATGACGGGGCACACGTGGAGATACTGCACGTCAGAGTGTCATCGCGTGTAATTGGACAAAAGTGCGCGTACACGCGATTGGCCTATGTACGTGTATTTAATGGGTGCGCGGGCACTTACACACGCAAGTACGTCAGCGAACCTGTATCCCGTGGTGCGTGTGAATTTCCACACGCTATTGGACTGGGAACTGGATTCCAGGGGTGCGCGGGTCACACGCTGTATCCCGTGGTGCGTGTGAATTTCCACACGCTATTGGACTGGGAACTGGATTCCAGGGGTGCGCGGGTCACACGCTCGCCTAGAACACGCGCAAAGCATAAATTTGCGGACTTTAACAATAACAAGCTCAGACGGCAGGATGAACATACCGTTCCTAGCAGCAGTGGCAGTGGGCTACCAAAGGAGGAGGAGGAGGATAGTCAGGGCCAGAATATTCACACCCAGAACCAGCCTTTTCGGGATGCCTGATGACCAGGTGCATGGGAGGTACAGGTTTCCACCACACATCATACTGGACCTGGTGAGTGAGTGGGAGGATGACCTCACATCACCCACCCTGTGCTCCCAAGCACTCAGCCCCCTGGAGAAGGTCCTCAATGTACTGCACTTCTTAGCCACTGGATCATTTCAGCGGACAAGTGCCATAGTGGGTGGGGTGTCACAGGCCACCCAGTCACGCTGCCTACACCAGGTCTTGAACATCATCACTGCACGCCCATCAGTCCGCAGGCACATATACCTGCCCAGAACACCTGCAGAAAGCCATGCTGCCGCCCTGGATTTTTACGCTGTGGCACGATTCCCCAAAGTGCTAGGTGCCATCGACTGCACCCATGTGGCTCTACGTCCCCCCAGGGCATCTGAGCACATCTATAGGAACCGCAAGCACTGGCATTCCATCAACGTGCAGGTAGCATGTAATGCCAAGGGAATCATCACCTCAGTATATGCCAACTATCCCGGCTCCACCCACGACAGCTTCATTTACCGACTGTCCACCCTAAGCCGGGACCTAGAAGCTGGGCGGCATGGCGATACATGGCTGCTTGGTGAGTATGTATGCCACTGCACATGCATGCATGTTGGATACTGAGCAAGGTCACAACCCCACCAATGATACCAATCACCACCTCCACAGGGGACAGTGCCTACCCTCTCAGCCCCCACATGATGACGCCAATTCGGAACCCCACCACGCCACCCCAGGTAAGATATAACACAGCCCACATTACAACCAGGGGCATAGTGGAGCGCACATTCGGAGTGCTAAAGTCACGCTTTCGCTCCCTTGACCGTTCTGGCGGGCAGCTGTTATACGCTCCCCCAGTAGTGTGCAGGATCATAGTGGCAGCATGTGTCCTGCACAACGTTGCAACACGCCGGGGCCTGGCCGTGGACATGGTGGTGGCCCCACATCCCCAACCACATGCACAGCCGCTGCGCATGGGAGGGGAAAGGGCACGGGGGGAGGCAGCCCATACACAGCTAGTGGCTAATTACTTCACATAGAAATCACACCCCTGTGGAGTGCACACTGCCCTGGCACATTCCATCTGACAATCAATGATGACTCAACCTGACACTGATCCTGAATGTCTGGAGAATGAACCGGGAATACCATGTCAGCCTGAGATTGTTCACCTGGAAGTGTCACAATGTGTGCATCCCTACCCACACAGACACCACCAATGCAGTTTTGTGAAGTTACACATGGAAGCAGCTAAAATGAATACCCACTTGCAAAATGCAACACGAGGACAGTGCCATGTTAGCCAACCCAACCCCAGCACCGCCACACGACACACCGTGCCATGTCATGCTAATTGCAGGTAAACAAAGTAATCCCCACAACATGACATCAGTCTCACTATGTACAGTGGCACTATTAGAAACCTGCAACACCTGAAATGCTCACAGCAATGCCGGACCAACAACATACTTGAGCACGTAGTACCATTAACATGACATCACAAATGTTACATATTAGTAGTCTCACCACCTGGAAATGCCTGCACTCCCACCACTACCAACTGTGCAGTGTTGTCGCCATGTAGAGTTGTAGGTGCACTGCTGCCAACATGGTCCCCATCTCCAGACTAGAGGTCCTTGTGTGGACATGAGGAAGGGACCTGCAAATTGGGAGGTAGACACAGAAGAAGAGTTACACATCAATGCAACATGCAGTGTACAACACAACAGCAATATGCACTATGAATGTATACACAGTATTGACTACAGACTGGCCACACAGCTCATGGGAGTCCAACGTCACTGTGTAATTCACTGTCACTTGGGCACACCCTTTGCAAGCCCATGGAAACGGGAAGCAGGAGGGGTGTGTGTGACTCAAACCCAAGCATCTGAACCAAATACATTACAAGCCTGCATGTGCCCAGCCACAATGCAGCGTATGCCCACAGGAACCACGGAAGCCAACAGATCGTCCCAAAAAAATTGGGAATAAAAGAAATCAAAATAAAAATAAAAATAAGAAACAATCAAAAATGGCCATTGATGGGCCCGGGGGGGTTGGGGAGGCCACCCAGGAGGTCCGAGGACAGGATGCACACCAGAACCCACCTGCGTGGATCCTGGGAAGATAAAACACCTCCATGGGCTCATGGCCCACACGGCTACCCTATTGTGGGAGTATCACTGCTGTCGCTATTATCACCCTGTGCAGCTGCATCCGGAGGTGGTTGCACTATGGGAGGCAGCCCACGCAAGGCCCTAGTCTGCTCCTCCATGGCTGCAAGCATGCGGGTGTGGTAGGTCTGGTTCTGGAGGATATGTGTGCGGAGGTCCCCATGCAACAACTCACGGGATGCCCGGACCTCCGCCCTCGTTGCCTGCATCTCAGCTGAGAGCGTACGGGTGAGACGCTCCAGCTGCTGTTCTGTCCTTTGGTGTGTTGAAGCCTCAAGCTCAACAAGAGTCGTCCTGAGGTGAAGGAGCTCCTGCCTCAGGGCTTCCCTGTGGCCCTGGGACTCAATGGAGATGGCCTCCTGCAGAGTCGCCAGTGCCGCCCGCCTGTCCCTGTTGGACCCCAACATGTCCTCCCTGTGTGACTGGCAGATGGAGTCGGTTGCCTGCTCTAGTCGCTCCATCAGCCTTTCTGGGGGGACAATGGAAGTGGCCACCCTATCCATGGCCTGAGCCATCATCTCGGATGATGCAGCCTGTTGGGTTGCCATACCGTAAATGGATTGCTCCCATGCGGTATTGCCGGGTGGCTTACGGCCACCACGTCGGCGGCCACCACACCTGTCTGGGGCAAGGCGAACTGCGCCTTGCTGTGCCGGCACTGCCTGAGGCTGCAGGACTGCATTCCCCCTCTGATCTGCTGGCCCAGGAACAGGATCAGATGTCGCGGAGTGTGACCCTGCATCCGTAACCACCGAATGCGTAGCAGCCAACACTGACATCCCCATGGAGGGTCCTGACCCTGGTGCAGGTGGGTGAGACAGAACAGAATCCCTCCCTGGAACACTCACCTGCGACGGCACGTAGGTCTCATCCGAATCAACACCTGAGTACAGCTCGGGGGAGGTGCAGCCAGAGACACCCCTTGAGAGCACGACCTGCAGCACTTGTGGGTTCTCCCCCACCACCACACCACGTCCCTCACTGGTGGTTGGTCGGCCCTCGGACCCCTCCTGGGTCTGCACCATCTCCACAACCCCAGCAGTATCAGGTGCGTCTTCCCCTGCAAAGACATGAAAACAAAGAAATGGAAACAGGCATTAGCACCATGGCACACAATGAGGGCTGAGAAGCAAGAGAACCAGTACTTGATTGACACATGTCCCACATGACTAAAACCCTCCCATGCATGCACCCTCACTGCGTATGAAGTGCAGGCAAAAGGCACACACTGATGACACCAAGATGGAAGATGAACACATTTTCTGCATGCTGCCTGGCAGTGGCATCACACATTGGCCTGTGATTGCCAGGTGAAGCACACATGCCATCACACAGATGGCATGTACCATTGCAATTGAGTGAAGATGGAGAGGAGGGCAGCACCTATTCATTCAGTCCAGTTCCCGCATGTAATTGCTTTTCTAATTCTAACAGGTCAGATTTTTCACCTGGAGCTGCCAGTCTGAAATGGTCCAATTGCACAGGGACATGTGTGTACAAATGATATCCAGGTAACAAAGTCACTCCACTTTACCATACCCATGTCAGACATATGACTAGTGGACAGCGACATGCCTAGTGAAAGTGGTGGAATGCAAACAAACTGACTGAATGAGCAGTGAAAAATAAGCAAATATGTTGTGGCAAGGTGACACTTCAAGGGCAACTGGCGTGCAGTTGGGCTAGATGTCTACTGTTGGCAGAAGGGATACTGCTATGGCCAAATGCAGCTGCGCAGGAAGGATTGCATGAAGCACATGGCTGACCCATACGACTCAGGCGCACACACTCTCACCTGGCACACAAACAGAAGCCCTCACACACACACCATGCACATGGATGACACACACATGCATGTGCACTCACCGGACAATGCCTCGTAATCAGCCAGATCTCCCACGCCTTGGATCTGTTCCTCCGTGACGTAGGTCCCAGCGACTGACTCATGTGGAGTGAGTTCCATGTCTACTACTGGAGACCCACCTCCAGTCACTAGAGTTGCGGCATGACTTGAGGCCAGCTTACTCTTTGCCCTGCGCTTTAGGTCATTCCAGCGCTTATAGCAATCATTGGCTGTGCGCCTCACAATTCCAAGGGCACTTACGATGTCCGCAACGGTCTGCCAGTGTGCCTGGCGTTGTGCAGGTGTGGTCTTGGATCCTGCAACAATGACCATCTCGTTGTCATGTCCGGACACATACTCGACAAGTGCATTCAGTTCGTCATTCGTGAAGCTGGGCTTCCTGGACGGGCCGGACTGTGTAGCCGTGTCTGGGGCATCAGCCTGTGCCGGACGAGCACTCTTCCTCTTCCGCTTGGAAGGTGGTGGTGATCCTGAGTGTCCTGCGCCTCTCTGGACACTAGGGGCAGGAGCCCTGGTGGACTGTGTATCAGGAGTGTGGGATTGCACACTCAGCATGGGAGTTGGTGCAGGCATTGGCTCTAGTGTGATGGTGTCAGGGGGAATGTCAGCAGCATGGACTAGGACCGACACTGTCCTGGCTGGGTGTGTGAGGGCTGGGGTGGATGGAGCCGCAGCTGCCCCTGCAGCCTCTCCGCCCTGCCTCCTTGGTGCAGCAGATGACCTTGCTGCCCCAGATCCACGTGGCATGATGGCATCAACGTGCACCAGCGCACGTGTCGTAGCCCTGCTGACCTGGAAGTCAGCCATGGAGTCAGCCAGGTCTGGTGCCACAATGGGCTGGTCCAACAAGGGCTGAGCATGGATGGTGTCAGCCACATCAGCCTCAATGGGAGGGGGGGAGGGAGGGGGATTATGGGTGCCGTGACTGGTCCTCCACACATGGGGGGACAGGCTCACCCTGCAAGTTACGACCACGTCCCCTACCGGATCCACCACGGCCACCACTTGTGGCTCTTCCACCTTTGCCACCCTTACGGAATCCTCGCCTCCCAGCCATGGCACTGATGTTAATGTGCGTATGGGAGTGGATGTAGACTATTGTCCTGGGCAATTGGGGGTCAAAGGGGTTGGGTACCAGATGGTAATTGTACCCTAGTGCTCTAGCAAGGCTGAATGTAACCTCTGGGGAAAGATGACGGGTCACGCAACGCACAGGAGGCCCAAAAAAGGGAGATGACGTGCACGCAACCCCTCCTAGACCACGTGTGCAGAAAGAAAAACCTGCACTACGCTGTGGCACCCAGAAACACAAGAATGAACGTATGCGTGTCACACGCAGCCTAGAATGACCTCTGAAGGGGTAGGCTACACACGGGGCAAGCACAGATGTTAGATACGTGCGTGACTCACCGTCTGCCTGGTAAACGAGCGTGTAAAAGGAGCACGTTTGGTTGGCAACACCCCCGCCAAAAGAAGATTTGTACGCTGTCTGAGGAGACAGGACAACAGTAGAAGGGAACACTGTTTGAGGGAACAGGCCCAGGTAAACCAGTAAAAGCGAAAGAAGAGAAAAAGCTGTCAGAGGTAACAGGGAATATACGAACTTGAAACGCCGTGAAGTAAATCGCGTGTGAAACGACAAGAAGTACAGAATTCACCCACTCGCTCTCCACGAAAAGCACGTACAAGGAAGTGGTGTTCTACGCGTACCTTTTATACAGGCCCACACGTCCAGCGTCACTTACGCGGCGTGTACGCGCTAGGGCCATTTCCACCAATTACACGCTTTGTCACTTCTGCGTGTAGGGACATTTCCTCCAATTACACGCTTTGTCACTTCTGCGTGTAGGGACATTTCCTCCAATTACACGCTTTGTCACTTCTGCCTGTAGGGACATTTCCTCCAATTACACGCTTTGTCACTTCTGCGTGTAGGGACATTTCCTCCTATTACACGCTTTGTCACTTCTGCGTGTAGGGCCATTTCCACCAATCACACGCGATGAGACTCTGACGTGCAGTCTTTCCACGTGTGCTCTGTCATCACGTGCTGTGTGGGAAACACCCGTGCGGGTCACGTCACAGACGCGCTTACGCACTGAGGGCCTTTGGTCCAATAGAATCGCGTATGCGTGCTGACGCGCTTACGCGCTAAGGGCCTTTCCTCGATTTTCACGCTGACGTGCAGGATTTTCATGTGCCAAATCACTCCGTACCAAGCTGGCCACGCGTAAGCACACGGAAGACCACGCTCCTGCCCAGAAGGCCGAACTACTGCCCCCCAGAGCCCCGAGCACGCTCCCACCTACCATCTGCTGCTGCCTGCTGCCCACGTGCACTGCCATTTGCTGCCTGCACATCAGCCAGGGGTGCTGTTGCTGTGACCACCCCTGCTGGTACCGAAGACTCCCGACTGGAATTCCATCGCTCCACAGCCCAGCCCCAGGACCCAGTTGCCCACCCACTCCTGCCTCTGGGGTTGTCATGTCGGGGCAAACACCATCTGTGACCACTGACAACCCCCGGCCAGAGAGGCAGAGGGGCACCAGCTTCAGTGCCACCGAAGTTGGTGTCCTGGTGGAGCAAGTCCTGGGGCAGTATGATGCCCTCTTCGGAAGTTCCCGCGCCGACAAGGAAGGACGGACTCGGATCTGGACTGACATCGTGACTGCCATCAACGCGGAGGGGGTGGCAGTCCGGGACTTACAACATGTCAGGAAGCGCTGGGAGGACTTCAGGTCCAGGACCCTGAACAAGGCCCGGCGCCTCTTGAAGGCAGCGGATACCAAGGGGCGCCGGGGCCACTTGTCGGAAGAACAGATGGGGGTCCTGGAACGCATATCCCCAGCGCTCCACGTCCAGGTCCTGGAGAAGCAGACCCGTCTGGAGTCGAGCGGTGAATGTACATGCATCCTGATTGTGAGCAGTGCGTGTGGTGATTATTCGGTATTGTGCAGGTTGCACATCTGTTTGTATGGGGTCGAGTATGGGTGGGGGTGTACATGGCCGTGGGGCTGACACATGCGAGGGCTGTAATGTGTGAGACATGGATGGTGCTTGTGTGTGTAGGCTTGCATGGCAAATGCAGTTGTGCGTGCACACATGTTTGTATGTATGTGTATGTAAGTAGACATGTCCGTGATGTCACGCATGTATGTTGTATTGGGCTGCATGTATGAGCACTGTGTACATGTGCATGTGTGTGTATTTGACAAGGGTGCAACAGTGATGCAACATGGATGCATGTGACTGCGGTATGTGTAAGCCTGATTGGCAGATGTGACATGGATGCCCGTCTGAACAGTGCGACACTTGGCCGAGGTGTACACATGCATGCAAGTGTGGTGGTGTGTGTACATGTGTGGTGCACTTCCTGTGTTGCATGTGATGTCTGGGTCAACTTTGGCTGCTCATGCTGTTGTATGTGCATGGATGGTGGTGGCAGTTGCGATATGGCTGTGGTATGGCTCATGTGTGCGAGTTGCAATGACATGTGTGTTGGGGATTGTGATGACATGTCTGAGGTTTGCCAATGCCACTCATGTGCAACTGTCATGTGTGTATGTGTCCATTGTACAGTGCCCTGATGCCTGTGTTTTGTTTCTCCCTGTCTGCAGCGTCAACTGATGAAGAGGGCGGAGAAGGTGCTGTGGAGCACAGCGGCGGGGATCCGACCGCCAGCCGGAGACGCAAGGCCCGGCTCCCCTCCCGTGTTGTCATCTCGTCGGGGAGTGAGGAGTCCGGTGCCGCGTCCCAGGCCGCAGCTGCCGGGGGGAGGTCCAAGAGGCGGAGGTTGAAGTTGGACTCCTCTGCAGCAGAAGGGGCAGCTGGGACCCCACAGGGCCCAACAGGGGAAGATGGCACGGAGTCATCCAGGTTGGTGGGGGGTCTGGTGGAGGAGGAGGCCGTGCAAGCACCAGAGACGGGGTCTGGAGGTGGGGATCCCACTGGTGCTAGTGGTGCAGTCCAGGACCAGGGACAGGAGGCAGCACAGGCCGCCGCGGAGGTGCCTGTGTGCAATCCTGTCCCCGATCCTGTCCCTGCATCATCTTGCACCAGCAGGGATGCCTACGTCCAGACCCGTTTCCAGGCAGGGGATGAGCTGACGTCAACTGGCCTTCCTCTGCCTGCGGACGTGGCTATCCAGGTCCGGGTTGAGCCTGTCCTGGCTGGTGTGGCGTTGCGTCAACGGGCCATGCGAGGTGACCTGCAGTCTTTTCATGGAGAGACTGCACGTCATCTCGAATGGCTCGTTGACCACGTCAGCCTGCTGGGACAGGTCACCCAGGCCGGATTCCTCCGTCTGATGGGGCTTGCTCCGACCCCCTCCTCAACTGGACCCCCTACGCGCCAGTCGTCCTCTGTGCCATCTTCCCACCCATCAGTCACCTGGGTGCCCTGTGGAGCTGCCTCTGACGGTGCGGCAAGGCTGGTGGAGGAGGCATCCCTGCCACAGTCGGGAGTCGGTGGTCCAGCAGGGGTGGCCACATCAACAAGTGCACCCCAGCCGGCGGAGGATGTGCAGGCAGCAGGAGGCAGTGCACGGGCAGAGGCAGAGCAGCAGCAGCAGCAACATGGTGGGAGCCATGAAGGCTCGGTGCTTTCGACATCGGAGGGGCAGGCATCGGCCGGAGGGCAGGGGGACCCAGGACAGAGAGTGTCTTCCGTGTGGCAGCGGTTGGGCGACGCCATAGGTGCGGAGCGGCGGCGGGCGGAAGAGGCGCGGCTCACAATGGTCAGGGCGGAGAACTCCATGCGGAGGGCCCTGAGGCGGGCCGAGTGCCTCGAGGCAATCCGCAGGGGGTTGGAGGAGGACACAGCGTCGTCCCTGCGGACCCTCGGGGCCATGGAACTGGACCGCCTCCGGGACATCGAACAGGAGTTCGATGATGCCCTGGCCCGGGACACCACAGAGTGAGCCGCTGGACTTGCCCGCCGCCTTTGTATATAGTTCTTTAGTTTTAGGTTTCCTTTCTTTCGTATTATGATTTGGAGTCGACGGACACTGCTCCACTTTTTGTATATAGTTGATTTTTAGGTAGATTTTTTAGTAGGTTTCCTTTGTTCAGTTGGGCTCATGGACCCTTGTTATTTTTGTACATAGTTCTTTATTGCATGGAGATTTTTTTACATTTGACTTTGGACAAAAATGTTTTCTATTTGGATTTCAAGTTTCATTTTTTCATACGGACATGCAGCTTACTTTTTTCTCATTCACATTGTAGTTAGGTTTCTTTCTTTAGCATTCTTATTTTTTTTCAATACAATTTTGTTTGCATACTTCACTGTGTGGTATCATCTCATTGGGTTCATGCATGTCATGTTGTGTGTTTTCCCATTCAATTGCAACCATTGTGTGTGACGGACATGGCTTCATTAGCTTCATGAACATTGGGGGTGTAACATGTGATTTCCATTTCCATGTGGGTGAATGGGTTACTTGGTAGGGCTTTTTGGCTGTGGAGGCTGACCATTACGCACATGATTGGGGATTGTGAGGACCTGGTGGGAGCTGCCCATGGAGGCAGGGCGGTGGGGGGGTGGTGGGAGACATGATTGGGGGCCTGGTGGAGGATGCCCCTGGTGGCTGGGGGTGGTGGGAGACATGAGTGGGGGCCTGGTGGAGGGTGCCCCTGCACTGCTGGGGGGTGGGGGTGCAGGGGGACATGAGTGGGGGCCTGGTGGAGGGTGACCCTGGATGCTGGGGGGTGGGGGTGGTGGGAGACATGAGTGGGGGCCTGGTGGAGGGTGCCCCTGCACTGCTTGGGGGTGGGGTGGTGGGAGACATGTGTGGGGGCCTGGTGGAGGGTGCCCCTGCACTGCTTGGGGGTGGGGTGGTGGGAGACATGAGTGGGGGCCTGGTGGAGGGTGCCCCTGCACTGCTGGGGGGTGGGGGTGCAGGGGGACATGAGTGGGGGCCTGGTGGGGGCTGCCCATGGTGGCTGGGGGGTGGGGGTGGTGGGAGACATTAGTGGGGGCCTGGTGGAGGATGCCCCTGGGGGGTGGGGGTGGTGGGAGACATGAGTGGGGGTCTGGTGGAGGGTGCCCCTGGTGGCTGGGGGGTGGGGGTGGTGGGAGACATGAGTGGGGGCCTGGTGGAGGGTGCCCCTGGTGGCTGGGGGGTGGGGGTGGTGGGAGACATGAGTGGGGGCCTGGTGGAGGGTGCCCATGCACTGTTGGGGGTTGGTGGTGCAGGGGGACATGGGTGGGGGCCTGGTGGAGGGTGCCCCTGCACTGCTTGGGGGTGGGGTGGTGGGAGACATGTGTGGGGGCCTGGTGGAGGGTGCCCCTGCACTGCTTGGGGGTGGTGTGGTGGGAGACATGAGTGGGGGCCTGGTGGAGGGTGCCCCTGCACTGCTGGGGGGTGGGGGTGGTGGGAGACATGCATTGTTGATCAGTAGTGCAAGGTGACATGTGGGTTGGCTGGGGGGCATGCCCATGGTGGATGGGCTGCCTGCGGGACATGAGCAGGGGTGCAGGGTAGTCCCCCGTGGTGTGGGCTGCCTGCAGGGGCCGTGGAGGTTGTGGAGCATACACCTGGGAGGACCCACACGGCCAATTCACGTGTAGTACTCCCCAGAACCCCTGAAATACACATACCCTGCAGAAATCGCGTGTGGAACTTCCCGCGCACCCCTGGGATACACATACCCTGCTGAAATCGCGTGTGGAACTTCCCGCGCACCCCTGAAATACACATACCTTGCTCGCACTGGGCCAATCGCGTGTGGAACTTCCCGCGCACCCCTGGAATACACGTACCCTGCTTGCACGGGGCCAATCACGTGAGAGACTTCACGCGAACCCCTGAAATACACGTAGCCCGCTCCCCCGGCCCGATCGCGTGAGAAAGTTCACGCGAACCCCTGTAATACACCTAGCCCGCTCCCCCAGGCCCGATCGCGTGAGAAAGTTCACGCGAACCCCTGTAATACACGTAGCCCGCCCCCCCAGGCCCGATCGCGTGTGGAACTTCCCGCGCACCCCTGAAATACACATACCTTGCTCGCACTGGGCCAATCGCGTGTGGAACTTCCCGCGCACCCCTGGAATACACGTACCCTGCTTGCACGGGGACAATCACGTGAGAGACTTCACGCGAACCCCTGAAATACACGTAGCCCGCTCCCCCGGCCCGATCGCGTGAGAAAGTTCACGCGAACCCCTGTAATACACGTAGCCCGCTCCCCCAGGCCCGATCGCGTGAGAAACTTCACGCGAACCCCTGAAATACACGTAGCCCGCTCCCCCAGGCCCGATCGCGTGAGAAACTTCACGCGAACCCCTGAAATACACGTAGCCTGCTCCCCCAGGCCCGATCGCGTGAGAAAGTTCACGCGAACCCCTGTAATACACATAGCCCTCTCCCCCAGGCCCGATCGCGTGAGAAACTTCACGCGAACCCCTGAAATACACGTAGCCCGCTCCCCCAGGCCCGATCGCGTGAGAAACTTCACGCGAACCCCTGAAATACACGTAGCCCGCTCCCCCAGGCCCGATCGCGTGAGAAAGTTCACGCGAACCCCTGTAATACACGTAGCCCGCTCCCCCAGGCCCGATCGCATGTGGAACTTCCCGCGCACCCCTGAAATACACATACCTTGCTCGCACTGGGCCAATCGCGTGTGGAACTTCCCGCGCACCCCTGAAATACACGTTCCCCGCTTGGCGTTTGCTGTTTGCCAGCCCGGTGAACTGGTCCAGGGTTAGCGCAGCCCTTTGCGATGATTTAGCGATTTTGATGGCTTTTCCTTGCGCGAGGGCGTTCTTGGGGGCGTAACTGGCGCTGCTGCAGGGTCGCTGCGATTCTCTGCGCCACGGCTGGTTTGGGAGCCTAAAATCCATGAATACGCTGTGCGCGGAAATCGGTTTTAGCGCACGTGCCTGGCGCAGTCAATCGCACGCGGACACTCTGCGCCAGCCGCTTGCAACACTTTTCTGCGAAATTCTATGAATTACCCTCTTAGTGTCTTTGCTGCATGGTAGAACAATGTAAGACAACCCCAGAACTTTTGAGTAGTTTGGATGATACCCGATGTCTGCGAACAGTCGCGCGGTATGTGGACCCTATCGTTATTAGAGTTGGAGCAGGGGGTTCAGTATGTTGTATGGTATATGTATACACATTAAGGGTATCCTGGTCAAAACCTATGAAATTCAGTGAAAACAGTTTGTTAAAGGGACGTTATGAGTCAGTTGCCCTAGGAAAAACCTATCAAATTCAGTGCAAACCTTTTTAAAGGGACATTCTTGAATGATGTGGATGCTGTGTATTGGAAATTGGACAAGATGTTCTGGCCAATACTGGGCTGCAGTCTTTTTTGATTAATGTGTGGTCTTATATCTTTACTGTAGCTGTGAGCTGCAGTTGCGTATAATGAACCTGCACCTATTAAAGGTGCTGCTAGCAACAGCTAGAGTTTACAAACATTTGCAGCAATGGCACACTCTATTTGCATAGTTATTAGAAATTCTAGAGATGTGGCTTAATTTTTTGTGACATTGGGCCTCATTACACGGTATGCGGTAAGGGATTACCGGCACCGGTAAGGGCACCGGTGCCGGTAATCCCTTACCGCCCTACTACGAGGTCCCTTATCGGGTCCCTTCCTTAATGCCTGGTTTTACCAGGCGCTAAAGAAGGGACCCGTTGAGGGACTTCAGAGATAATAACAGGCCTGCTAATAGCAGGCCCGTTATTAGCTCCTTCCCGATTCCCATTGAGCGCATTGAGCCCTATGGCGCTAATAGCGCCATGGCTACCGCCTACCGTATAATGAGGCCCATTGTCTTTTTATAGTTATCATTTTAGTTAGTTTAAATTTTCGTCACCAGTTGGACCATTTGAGTATGTGTAACATTGATCATGAAAACACTAAGATGTGGCACTTTCAATGTTTTGTCGGAAAGCTTGGGAACATCAATCATAATAAATCATGTGTGGCGAGTGTGCTGGGATGATGTGGATGATGTGTATTGGAAATTGCAAGAGATGGTCTGGTCCATACTGGAGGGCAGTCTTTTTTGGCTTATATGTGGTATTATATCTTTACTGTAGCTATGACCAGCGGTTGTGGAGAATCAACCCCCCCCCCATTAAAGGAGCTGTCAGTGATAGGCTGGGTCGTCAAACACTGGAAGCACTGGAACACTATTTTAAGAGTTATTAGAAATGCTAGAGAGGTTCAGAGAGGAGGCTTTTCATGAAGTGCTTACAGATGTGGTGCTCCTATCTGCAGTATTAGGACTTGGATGAGCGAGAGGTCTTCCTAGGATCTTTTCTTCCTGATGTCATGTCATGCATCTGTCAGACGTTTTCATCCACTTCATTCCACGGTACTAATAGAGTATTTATTTGGTTGAAGACACACCAGCATTTCATAACTGAGAAAAGAAAAGATGTGGGAAGAAGTTTGGGAACATCAACTATGATAAAGCACTTGGTGCGAGTCTCTTGGGATGATGTGTATTGGAAATTGCATATGTGGTCTGATATGTTTATTGTAGCTGTGAACGGTGGTTGTGCATAATCAACCTCCACCCATTCAAGGTGCTGCTAGCACCAGTCAGAGTTTTCAAACATTGATAGCACTGACACACTCTATTTGAAGAGTCATTAGAAATGCTAGAGAGGTTCAAAGAGGAGGCTTCATTTTTTGTGACATTGGCCCTCATTACAAGTTTGCCAGTCCGGAATTAATGGTGCCGGTAAAACCGTACCAACACCGTTTTCTAGACCGGCAAACTACGAGTTCTGCCCTGGAGGGCAGAATGACACCCACCTGCAGAGGTGCACGGAAACACTGCCATCTTTACGACATGATGCCGTTGTTTCTGCGGTTCCCATTCCTGTGGAGTCGGGAATGGGGATTAACAGATTTGCTGGTGCTGGATTTACCGTACCACCGGGGTTGTAATGCCCTGGTAAATCCAGCAAATCCGGCACTGGTAATTTACTACTGGTCCGGCGGTAGCCTGCAAGTTTTAACGGCTCAGCTACCACCGGACTCATAATGAGGGCCATTTAGAGTTGCAATTTTGTTATTTGATATTTTCTTCACCAGCTGGACATTGGAATATGTCTGACATTGTGCAATAAAACACTAAGACATGGCTCTTATAATTTTCTGTCAGAAAGATGGGGTACATTGATTATGATACATGATTTGTTGCAAATCTGTTGGAATAAAGTGGATGAAGTGTATTGGAAATTGCATGAGATGGTCTGGACCATACTGGGCTGCAGTGTTTTTTTGGTTTATATGGGGTCTTCTATCTTTACTGTAGCTGTTAGTGGTGGTTGTGCATAATCAACCTACACCCATTACCAACAGCTAGAGTTTTTAAACACTGGTAGCACTGGAGCACTCTATTTGAAGAGTTATTAGAAATGGTAGAGAGGTTCATAGAGATGGCTTCATTTTTTGTGCATTGTCCATCTGTGCTTATTGACAGTGGAATCACATGTTTGGATCTATTGACAGAGCCATATCATGACATCCGTGTGTACAACACCGTCCAATCTGCGGGTGCCGAAGTTTCAGGTGTGAATAATCACCACAACCACAAAAAAAGAAGTTTACATTTATTGCTTTTTGCACTTGGTTATGAAAAGGTTTTTTTAGTAACAGCAAGCACCTTTGGCAATATACCCCTAATACTATTATTCTTTGTTTTGTCATCTTGAGAACACTATTTGAAGAGTTAGTAGAAATGCTAGAGAGGTGGCTTCATTTTTTGTGACATTGGGGGTCATTACGAGGTAGGAGGTAACCATGCCGCTATTAGCGGCAAGGCTACCTGCTTACCAGGTACCGGGTCCGGGTTCCTTGAATGAGGAATTACCGGGCTATTCCGACCTTGGAGGGTCCAGTAAGTCCTCATTCTAGAAACCCATCCCCATTCCCATTCGAGGCCGCATAGGGCTCAATGGGAATGGGGAGGGTGCTAACAATGGGCCCGTTAATAACGGGCACGTTATTAGCACCCTGTTCTGCTCGCGGGACCCGCTAAGGGTGCCTGGTAAAACCTTAGCGGGCTCCCGCGAGCAGACTTGTAATGGGGCGGTAAGGGGTTGATGGCTCCGGCACCTTTACCGGTGCCGTTAACCCCTTACCGCCCAACTCGTAATGACCCCCATTGTCTTTTTAGAGTTGTAATTTTTGTTATTTTATATTTTCGTCACCATTTGGACATTTGAATATGACTAACATTGTGCAAGAAAACAGTAAGATGTAGCCTTTCTAATAGTCCCTTTTTATGTTTTGAGACATTGGGCCTCAATATAAGTTGGTGGTACGGTGCGAACGGTGCCGGTAAGGCACCAGCACCGTTCATACCGTACGCTGAATTACAAGTTCTGCTCACGGGTGCCTGACAGCCCGTCGGGTCTGACATGGCAGGCTGTGCGGCACCCTGGAGCATAACTTGTAATTGTGCCAGCACCGTTATCAATGGTGCCAGTGCATCCATGCTCCCCACCTCCCTTCTGCCCCATGCGGCAGAATGGGGATGGGGAGCCCAGCAAAACCGCCACCCGCGAATGGGCAATTACCTGCCCATTCAACTCATAATGGGCCGGTAATTGCCCATTTGCGGGTGGCTGTGCCGGCAGCGAGTTTGACGGTAGCCATGCCTGTAAAACGGGGACGGCTACCGCCAAGCTCGTAATGAGGACATTGTCTTTTTCATGTTATTTTTATTGTTTTACATATTCCTTCCAACATGTCCGACCAGGAAAGTACTGAAACAGGGGGGGGGGTGTCCTTCCCTCTAGAATTCAAATCTATGCAATGTTTTTGTGCAGATATATTCAAACCCTTGTGGAAAAGCGTCAATGGGGCACTCAAACATTTGTCCCATTGGTAAGAAACCTGAAAATACACGTAATCATTCTGTTATATTCACACAGCTTTTTATTATTTAGCTGTTATTTTGCTTATTTAAAGCATAATAGGCCTCATTACGACCTCAGCGGTAGCCATGCTGCTATTGGCGGCATGGCTGCCGCCGAAATCACATCTGGGTTCCCAGAATGAGGAATTAGCGGGCCATTCCGAGTTCGGAGGGCCCGGTAATTCCTCCTTCTAGGAACCCGGACCTTCCCCATTCCCATTTCAGCCCCCATAGGGCTGAATGGGAATGGGCGAGGGAGCAAACAATGGGCCGATTCCGAGCGGCCCGTTCTTTGCTCCCTCCTCCCCCCGCGGGACCCGCTCTGCATGTCTGGTGAAACCAGACGTGCAGACCGGGTCCCGCGAGGGGACCTCGTAATCAGGCGGGAAGGGGTTGACGGCGCCGGCACCTTTACCGGCGCCGTTAACCCCGTCCTGCATGGGTTACAATGAGGCCCAATGTCATTCAAACAATTGTGCCCATAATATGATACTGAAACATAAAGGTTCTTGAGCGATGAAATGAACATAAAACTGTAGACCACAACTCATCAATAAGTTCACATTTGTTAAATGACAAGTGATGGAAGACATATAAACTGATGCAATGATTTATTGTCCTTAGGTGTAATGGTCAGATCCAGGAAATTAATTCTCTGATTGCTTTTGCTAATGGTAAATTGGATCTCCTGTGTACATGTATTGAGCCATTCAAAGAACTGGTCGAGTGTCCTACTGTCTCCTTTCCAAATGAAAATAATATTGTCTATGTATCTGAACCACAGTGTGTCATAGGGCCTCATTACGTGTTTGCTATTAGTGCCATGGCTGCCTCCAAACCTGTGTCCGGGTTTGGGTAGTCGGAATGGGAACTTTCCAGGATATTCCAACCTTGGAGGACCCGGTAAGTCCCCATTCTGAAAACCATTCCCCATTCGAGCCCCCATAGGGCTCAATGGGAATGGGGAAGGAGATAATAACGGGCCTGCAAATGGTAAAACCAGCCGGCCTTAGTGGGACCTGCTAAGGGACCTCAGAATGCAGCGGTAGGGGGTTAATGGCACCAGCATCCGTACCGCTGCCCATAACCCTCTACCTTCGTACTCGTAATGAGGCCCATAGTCGGGAAATGGATTGGAAATATTCAGTACATGTTTAAGTTCGTACTTGGCCATAGAAATGATGGCCATGCTGGGTGCGAAGTCAGCCCCCATGGCTGTGCCACATGTTTGCAAATAGAAGGTGTCATTAAATACAAAAAAAATATGAGTGAGTGCTAATTGATGCAACTCAACTATGAAGTTGATTGGAACCCTTTGTTGTGTCATGTGCAGGGCAAGGTGGCTTCTTATGCATTCCACTGCACTATGTTGAGGGATGCTGGTATGAAAGCTCTTGATGTCCAGTGTGACCATAAGATCTTCCGATTGCTTAAATGGCTGTTTTTCAAATTTGGAAATAGTGTCCATGGTGTCTCTGATGTAAGTAGGCGTGCGTTGACTCAGTGGTTTGAGGAAATGATCTATGAATTTTCCCATGGGTTCCAGAATGGAACCACAACCTGAGACTACAGGTCTCCCGGAGGGTAGAGTACTGTTCTTATGAATTTTAGGGAGTGCGTAAAGTGCGGGTGTCCTTTCTTCTGAAGAGTTCAGAAATGCCTGCTTATCAGTAATCCAGTCCTGTTCTAAAGCGTATCTTGTGGCTTCTTGGATCTCGATTTTAATATCCGGTGTGGAATCTTTTTTTTAGTTTTTTATAGTTACCCTCTTCATTAAGTAGGGTTATCACCATTTCATGGTATTGTGTAGAATTTTGTACCACTATACCTCCACCCTTGTCGGCTGCTTTGATCACTAAAGATTTGTTGTCACCGAGGGTTTTGAGGGCTTTCCTTTCCCCTATTGTCAAGTTCTGTCTGAGCTGTTCAGGCGTAGACTGAAGTTTAAGGAGCTCTTGCTGGATGTTTTTTTTTTTTTAAAAGATAAAATGGAAGACGGTGTTTCAGTGTCCCTTAGGTTGAAGTCAGATTTAGGTCTAAGACCTGTGTCTTCTGGTGGTGGTAAGAGGTCTTTTTCAAAAAAGAAAGCCTTCCTTCTAATGGTGCAGAAGAAGTTAGACAGTCCAAGGTCCAGTTGAAACCAATCTGTATGGTTGGTCGGAACAAATGATAGTCCCTTGGCTAGTAATGATGTCTCATCCTTCGTAAGTGGAATACCCGGCAGATTGAAAATAGGAGTCATCTCTATTGCCTCCAGTTGTTTCTGCGTCGTCTGTTCGGCTTTCTCCAATGGGGGTAGTTAAAGAAAGGGAATTGGGGCTCTTGGGGGGGGGCAGTGCCCTACTCTGGGCCCCCCTTGGCCTAAAAAAGGCACCATAGGTGGTTGCTGGAATGATTGGAATTGTCCAAAGTTAGTTTGTCTCCCTCTGGGTTGAAGTTGGTCATCTGTTGAAGAGTCAGAACTAGTGGTGTCTGAAAAAGAGACACCTCTGCGCCTATTTCTTGATATGCCACCTTGCCTCGCCGCCCTTTCTTTATCCTTGGTTTCCTTGTAGTTGGCAGCAAGGTAGGGATAGACCTGTTCTATTTTAAAGTTTTTTATGTCTTTTGCAAGCTTTTTGTGCTTTTTTTCAAGAGTGGTGGCCATAAATGTTTCCATAGTTTTGTCAATCTCTTTAAGTTTGTCTCGTGCGTTGGTTAATGTGTCATCGTGAGGAATTTTGTTTCCTCTGTTTTAAGATCTTTAAGCCTTTGCGAGTGGATCCTCTGTGCCGTGGTGATGGTAAGGGCCATTAGATCGCGGCTGCATTTGGTGGCTATCTTACTTAACCCTTGCAGATATTCTTGGTCATCTAGGAATAGTGCCGGTACCTTGCGTACTGTAAGTCCAAGGGGGACCATATTCACTCTGAGATACTCTCTGAGAAAGTGCCCTTGGACTTCTGTTCTGAAGCATCTCTTTTTGAGATTCAGAAGGTCTTCCCCTGTGGCTGTGGATGCTGGGTGTTGTTGTGCTCCTTCGATGTTGAACATGGTGGGGCCTTGTGTGATGTTATTTAGTTCTACTTCCGAGAAACTGAAGGTATGTTCCATAATGGAGGTGGGCCGTTCTAGCTGCAGGGCGGTCGAAGTGGAGGGGCGGGGGTCGGGACATGGAAACAGGAACGTAGAAGTGAATAAATTGGAAGGCAAGTGGAACTTGCTCTCTAATACTATTTAATGGTCCTTATTACAGCGAGAGCTATATCAAAACACTAGGTAACAAAGAGGGACAGCCCTGGAGCGGGAAGGACAAAGGGCTGGTAAAACACTGAAACAGGGGGGTGTCCTTCCCTCTAGAATTCGAATCTATGCAATGTTTTTGTGCAGATATATTCAAACCCTTGTGGAAAAGCGTCAATGGGGCACTCAAACATTTGTCCCATTGGTAAGCAACCTGAAAATACATGTAATCATTCTGTTATATTCACACAGTTTTTTATTGTTTAGCTGTTGTTTTGCTTATTTAAAGCATAATGTCATTCAAACAATTGTGCCCATAATATGATACTGAAACATAAATGTTCTTGAGCGATGAGTGAACATAAAACTGTAGACCACAACTCATCAATAAGTTCACATTTGTTAAATGACAAGTGATGGGAGACATATAAACTGATGCAATGATTCCACAGTCTGAGTTAATACTCTGATAAGTAGACCCCGGTCGAGGTGCACCTATGCCCGGCAGAAGTATGACCTCATGATAGGTCGACATCTATATCTTATGTTAGAAATGTAAGTGCAGGCTTGGTCGTCCTCCAGAGCTGTGGGCACGGAGGCTGCGGACGTTTCAGCTCAAAGGTGGTGGGAGCCTTCTTCTATGGCCATTAAAGTCAGGTCTCTCTGTGTGAGGGACAAGCAAAACAATGAGCATGTATTAAAACCAGGAAAATACCAGCAGTGATGGCGTTACCATTTGTGTTACAAATCCATTGCCACCAATGACGAAGGCAACTGGGATGGAAATCACTGCTGACAGTTGCTGCTTCTTTAAACTTAAACAACACTGTTCTAGAAAAGAGGCAGAGGAAGTACGTTGCACATTCTGCAACAAAACTCTACGCTTTTGGTCTTCCAATGTTCCATCTGAAAGCCTGAGAAAATCTATTCTAATTAATCATGTAGTGTGAGTCCAATGGGATAACGTTGAAAATTATCAGAAAGCGCACACACATTATACAAGAAAAATGCATGGGTTCCCTTCTTTGCATAGACAGACATCAGCACCACTTGCAGCACTTCCATTCACCAGTGCAACAATATTACAAACTGCAAATGAAGCTTCAACTTCAGCAATGGTGTCAACTGCACAGACTCCTGTTTTACCAACTCCCGAACTTTCCATGATGCAAGTCATTTGTAGATGATGTGCTTCATTACGAGCCTTGCGGTAACCCTGCCGGTACTACCGGTGGGTTGCTTCCGAACTCGTAATGATTTACTGGCACCTGGCTTCCTGGTACCACTGGTTCATTATGAGTCCAGCGGCCGGGAAGTCAGGCACCGGTAAAAATGTAAGTCCCCACTCCCATAGAGTCCTAGAGGACTCTGTGGGAGTGGGTACACAGAGATGCCGGCACTGTTACCAACGGTGCCGGCGCTTTTGTCACCAGTCTACCTACCGTGGCCATTGTGCCCATCAGGGTCAGAGCTGTTGGGCATAGCGGCTCCGGCAGGCAGACTCATAGTTTGCCGACCCAGAATCAAGGGTGCCAGTGAGCTCTCCGGTACCCTTGTTTCAGGTCCGGCAAACTTGTAATGAAGCTTGATGTCTTGAATGTGTAGTCAAGAGAGGTGCTATAATTGTGGAATGGTAGAAGGTAATCGCTGAATATTTGATTACCTGTAATTCTAATTTCTTGTATTAAACATATTATGTTGTTTTTTATTTTAACTCCCTTTGTTAGATGTTTCATTCTTATGTGTTTTCATCCCTTATTGAATCAACCTCTTTCCGTCCCCCACAAAGGTCCTCTTAAGTGTCGCCTTTTAAGTTGCAAAAATAGATAAAATTAAACACAGATGAAAAAATATATTGAACTATATATTGTAATTAAGTTTATGCAGTTTCAGTAATTAAAATCTCCCGATTGTTTGTTTATTTCTGCGGTTACACTGTTAACAGGGGAAGTATTTTAGCTGCGAATGAAAGCGCTCCAGTCGTTGGTCGTGTTAGGTTTGCATGTAATATCTTGCAATTCATTGGTTGATGCTGGAGCTGCGGGTACAAATAATATTAAAAAATATGCAACTTCGTGTATAGAATAAAAAACCCTTGAAATTCAAGGGAAAAAACTTTAGTTGCAGGGACTTTAAGGTGAGAACGTAATGCAACAAAAACCCTGAAATTCAACTAAAGCCACCTTAACTTCGCGCCCCCTGTTGCGCAGTCTATGACCACAATGATGACATCACAGATCACATCAGTGATGACATCACTAATTACATGTTGTATGAGAACACTGATGACATTACAAATCACATCACTGATGCCATCACTGGTGACAACACTAATTACATTGAATATAACTGATTACATCAAAAATGGAATAAGACATGATATAATTTATAAGCTAGCTCATGAAAAGTTTGATTACCTTAATAACAATTTAGGCCATGGACTTGGCCATAACAAAGGCTAGGGTCATTGGCCAGTACCAAAGACGATTGCTAGTGGTTGGTTACTGCTCAAAAACACCAATGTGCATGGTTAAAAGCCATGCCATCACTGTTTTCAAATATACAGTGGGCAACATTCAAAACTGTAGTCAGTGGCCATGGCTAAAGGCCATAACTAGTGTCCATTAATATATTAGAATATACTGTCCACATAGCTCAAAACCTGGCTACTACTGTATTGTGTTGAAGAACATGGCTAGTGGCTGATTAGTTTATATAATATACAGTGTCAAGGCTGAAGGCCATAGCTAGTGGCTGGCTATTGTATAATACACAGTGAGCACAGCCAAAGGCCATCGCTTATTGCATTTTATTATTGTAAAATATATAGTGGACATAGCCAAAAGATGTACAAACTATTCAAGGTCAAAGGCCATGGCTAGTGGCCCATTTATTTGTTAGAATATATAGTGGGCACAGCCAAAGATAGTGGCCACTAGGTTGCATTGTGCTAATGTACATGGCTAGTGCTTGACCAGTGTATAAAATATACAGTGGACTTGGCTGAAAGCTGTACCACTGGTAAAACCAAAATCTATGGTTGGTAGACTGTTAGTATTTTAAAATATTTAGTGCATATGGGTGAAAGTTGGCACCACTGTCAATAACTGAAGGCCAAGAGAAGTACCCATTTATGTGTTAAAATATATTTGGCCATGCACACTGACCATGGCTGAAGGCCATGCTTAAGGCCAGTTATTTTTGTAATGTAATGTAATTAGTGTTGTCACCAGTGATGGCATCAGTGAAGAGATTTGTAATGTCATCAGTGTTCTCATACAACATCTAATTAGTGATGTCATCACGGATGTGATCTGTGATGTACTCATTGTGGTCATAGACTGCACAACAGGGGGGCACAAAGTTAATCTGGCCTTAGCTGAATTTCAGGGGTTTTGTTGCATTACGTTCTCACCTTAACGTCCTCACAACTAAAGTTTTTCCTTGAATATATATATTCAGCGGCAACCACTTTGTATACCAAAAGCCGCTGTTGGCCCTCTTGATGGAATGATATTGCTCTAATTATTTTATATTATGTGGTGTGCTCCATCAAATTGCTCTCTCTTTACAGCCTTGCATGTATTTCAGGATGTAGGATTGAGTAGGATTACATACAGGACTATGTACAATGGTTATGTCCCATGGAGATGTATGGCTGGCTTTTATCTTTTGACTCTTGATTGTGAGATATTTTGTATATTTTACTTCCATTGGTGGTGATTCTGTCCCCACTCCTGCACTAGCACTTTAGTCATTCATTTTATTCCAACTCTTAGCAGCCAGCCTAACTCCCTGTTACATGTTTTGGATTGGGCTGTTAAAATCTGCCTTTTTCATGTGCACACCTCATGTTGGTCATTTTATTGCTATTTAACCATGCAGTTTTAATATTTTACATTTTTGCATCTTTTCATTTGGCCAATTGTAAAATGAGGTATTTTTTTGTCAAAATGCATGCATGGCCAAAGCAAATTTGGGGATTACTTTGCCACATTTTTGTCCTTACACATGCCATATTGGTTGACTGTGTATATATGTTGTATTTATGGCCCTTTGACATCTTTTTTTATATTTTTATATTAGATGCCCACTTGTGCTTTTTTATCGATGTTTTGTCATTTACATGTGCAGTACTCATGCACTATGCATTTTAGTATGTGTTTTTGCCCAATCTTTTGGGTTTCCTTTGACATGCATGCATTTCTACTCCATTCCATCATGGCCGCCAGCGTGCTCTATTAACTGCTTGGCTCTTATTGAGTCAATAAACAGAGTAGAAGGATCACTCGCACGGATGATATTTATGTCAGTTATCCTTCCTCCCCCCCCTTACGTGATCAAGCACTTCGTGTAGCGTGAAACGCGTTGTTTGCAAGTCGTGCACCATGGCGTCCTTCCTCTGTCTGTCTGTGTTGCTGCTTGTTGTGCCTTTTATCTTTTGTACAACTTTGCCTTTTTTAATTATTAAAATTAACATCTGTATTCATTACATGGTTTTCTTTTTGCAATTTTCTTTGGAGTATGCCATTTGCTACTGGCCCGCTGGAGTGCGGTTCGCCTTCTCCTCTCTTTTTTGATATATATATATATATATTACATGGCCACAGTAGTGGCCATGTAGTTATGGTTAAGTTGCTGTTTCCATAGGAAGAGCACTTTTTGGGTGGCTTATAACTTCGCTCTCCCTGGACGGATCCTCACCAAACCTTGCGAAAAAAGTAGTTGGGTCACTCTGAATTGCTTTGCAAAGTTTGGTGAGGATTCGTCCAGGGGGGGAAAAGTTATAGGGGGGGTCCCAAAACTTTTTTTTTTCCATAGACTGAATGGGAAAAAGCTTTGCGCACGGCTACAGCCCGAACCGCTGGACGGATTTACACCAAATTTGCGGCAGGAGCGGCGGCCTGGTCCCAAAAGCGTGCTTTTGTAAATTTGGTGTAAATCTGTCCAGTAGTTTTTTTAAAAATGACCAAAATGTAAGGCAAAAAAATTAGTGATATCTGCGTTCGCTTCGCGGACGGACTTCCCTGTTCGCTCCGCGGACAGCACCCCGATTGGCCCATGGGCTTGCGTCATGTCCGCGGACATGCAACGTGTTCGCTGATTGGACGGCGAGGGGCGTGGAGCGCATCAGATTTTCTGTGGCGTCCGCCATCTTGTATTCGCAGTCGACCGCGTACAGCGCAGTGAAACGTGGATAAAAAATTGTATTTAGTGCCGTGTGTTGGTGTGTAAGAGTGTTTGGGGAGGGTGGGGGAGTATGAGATAGGTTCAATGTTTTGTTTTTTTATGTGCTAGACCTTTTTGTTGCGTTCGATTTGTCCGCGGAGAACACGGCTGTTCTGACATTTTGTAAATAAACTAAATGGTGGGGTGTTTAGAGGACGGAGTATGTGTCATTTTTGTTCGCAAGGAAGGTAAAAATGAGCTATGAACACTCGCGGTGTACTTAATTGTTCGTAAATACACAAACTGGGGGTGTCCTCAGGACGCTGTCCGTATTGTAATCTGTCTAGTTGAATGTGTTCTAAGAACACTCGCAGTGTCCCGAAATGGTTGCAATTACACAAAATGGGGGTGTTCTGAGAACGTTGTTTGTATTGTTCGTTGTCAGGGTGAAAGTGTTTTAAAAGCACTCCTTTTGTTCGCTAATAGTACAATTTCCTACGGGCATCAACTGACTTTTTGTCCACTAAAGAAACGATAAATCCGGCTGGTGTGCGCCGACATTATGTGATAATCCTATGACTGGCGCTATTGACCTGGCTGACTTGCTTTTGCGACACTAAATCATATCTCCCGCCCCTAAGCCTGATATTATCAAAGCATTCATATTCCCCGCCTTTCTCCATGACGTTACAGGGTGCGTAATGAAACGCGCCCAGTCGTCTCCAGTACTACGCGACTTTACACAGAACCCGGAAGACAACACACATTATGTCACAACACAGCGCGCCACAATTCGGAATATGAAACTGTGATTTAAAAGCAAAGAGCAAGATTGTAAATGTTGTAAAGTACATTTATTTGACATCAAATGTTTAGAGAATATTCAGCAATTTGCATTTGTCTTTGTTGTCGATCCGCAAAAGTTCATGTTGAGACACGCGATGTTCCTTTGCGGTACAGAGAGTGTTAGATCAGCTTACAACTCAGTGCGCCACAATTCGGAATATGAAACTGTGGTTTAAAAGTAAACAGCAGGATTGTACATTTGGTAAAGTACATTTATTTCACATGAAATGTTTAGTGAATATTCAGCGATTTGCTATTGTCTCTGCTGTCGATCAGCAAAAGTTTATTTGGAGCCACGCGTTGTTCCTTTGCGGTAGATAGGCTGTTGGTTTATGATAAAAGCAGTAAATGGTCGCTCTGATAATCGGAAGGTTGCTCCAACAACGAGCCATTAGACCACCCTATTGGTTGGTATGTTGTTTGTAGCCGCTAGTACTGCGTAAGGATATATTGGTCCTTGGCGATTGTCCCATAAAATGGTGAGGGTCATGAAGTTGCATATTTGGACTTGCACCTGGCGGTTGAAGACCCCATCCGCTGGAGTCTGTAAATCGTGACATAGACAAAATGGGGCCACGTACCTGTTTTAAAAAACATAAATTAGTCTCACCAGCCGATCTTCATTAAAAATCATCATTTTATTTATTAGGGCGTGAAACTATTTGCTATCGAAGATAGTGCAACAGAGTATGTTAATAATAAAATAATAGTATTTTCCCATTCATATAGCGCTAAGAACCGTGAGGTATGTAAGCGGTGCTTATTATTAACCACGGTGTGTGGTGCTCATTTATCAACCACGGAAGGATGAAAGGCTGAGTTTGGCCTTGCCGGGATTCAAACTTGCGTTAGCAAGCTGTGCACGGATGTCAAAGCGAGCGCTGTACTCGCTGTGCCACTTGACAGGCTACAGTGAAGTGGCACAGCGAGTAGAGCGCTTGACCGCCTATAGACCGGTTAAATTATTTATATTAACCCACCCTGTGTCGTCTGCCTTTTTCAGAGCCCTCTAAACGACAGGGGATCAATTCGGCGGTGATAGTGCGCGGTAGAAAACATTATGCCACTTTCAACGAACAAGTTCAACTTGAGCGGTCTTTAATGCTACACTATTGTAATTATATTTGGTATAAAGTAATCTAAAGGGTTACTTACAGTACAATTGCAATTTCCATTGTCTACGAGTGGTGCAGTCCCAAAATACGACTCCGCGTGTGCCAACGATCTTTCGTATAGTGATATAATATATAAAAGTGGTTTCGTTTCAGAAATGTCATCTTTATCTTCTCTTACGTTTTAGCAACACTCCTTCAAGAGAAGTCTTTCATCACAATCTCTGTCTGTCAAGGTCAAAACACAATACAACCTTATAGTCCGCTTTGTGAGCCTCTCCGGGGCCCGAGAAAAAAATGGAAGCAGCTGACCTTCACTGTGAATGAGCATAAATTCTTACTTTGCAACATTCTGTGTAAAGCCATCTGTAGAAGTTGTGGAAGCAGCTGACCTTCACTGTGAACGAGCATAAATTCTTAATTTGCAACATTCTGTGTAAAGCCATCTGTAGAAGTTGGTTTTTGCACGCCATGTTTGTATATTATTTGCGTGATATTAAAAAAACTTTGTTAAAGGGACGTTATGGCTCAAAGTAAAACCGAAAAACTCCTGAAATTCGCCAGTTATGGTAACATAAGCACCCATAACTCGCGCCACCGTGCACTGCTAACACTAACACCCAGGACATCAAAGATGACATCACAAATGTCATTGATGACATCACTGATGACATCACATGGCTGGCTCCCCCTTTTTATCCTTTACTGACATATCGAAGCCACATAGTTTTTTTCAATAACAGTCAGGAAGTAAAAATTGAAAAGGTACTATATTTGTAGACTTAGGGTCCTGTCACATCATATGAAACTTGTACATAGCGGAAGATACAGGCTTGAAAGAGAGCAATCCTTTCTGTGCATGAAGATAATCATTATGGTTATCAGCACGTTCTCATAGTTTTATTTTTATTACTCTACCTTCCCTCTATATGCTCATATTTGTATACATTATACTCACTCTCCATAGAGTGAATGGGAAAAAAATTTTGCTCGTGCATAGAGCCCAAACCGCTGGATGGATTTCCACCAAATGTGGACCAGGAGCAGCGGCTTTGTGATGTTCGCGGACATGCAAAGTGTTCGCTGATTGGACGGTGTGGAGCGTGAAGCACGTCAGATTTTTCGGTAGCGCCCGCCATATTGGATTCGCGGACGTCCCCGAACAGCGCGGTGAAACTTTGTTCAAAATGTGTATTTTGTAGAGTGTGTTGGTGTGTAGGAGTGTTTGGGGAGGGTGGGAGTGTATGAGATAGGATGAAAGTTGTGTTTTTTATGTGTTAGACGTTCTTTTTGTGTTCGATTTGTTTGCGGCCATCACGGGTGTTCTGAAATGTTATAAATAAACTGACTAGGGGGTGTTCTAAGGAGTCAATATGTGTCCGTTTTGTTCACAAGCAAATTGAAACTGTTCTAAGAACACTCGCGGTGTCCGGGGAGTGTTCGTAGGTGGTGTCCTGAGGACGCTGTCCGTATTGTTCTCTGTCAAGTTGAATGTGTTCTAAGAACACGCGCGGTGTCCTGAAATGTTCGCAAATAAACAAAATGGGGGTGTTCTGAAGACGTTTTTGAGAACACTCCCGGTGTCCTGAAATGTTTGTAGGGGTTGTTCTGAGGACGCTGTCTGTATTGTTCTCTGTCAAGTTGAATGTGTTCTAAGAACACTCACGGTGTCCTGAAATGTTCGCAAATAAACAAAATGGGGGTGTTCTGAAGACGCTTCTAAGAACACTCGCGGTGTCCGGGGAGTGTTCGTAGGGGGTGTCCTGAGGACGCTGTCCGTATTGTTCTCTGTCAAGTTGAATGTGTCCTAAGAACACTTGCGGTGTCCTGAAATGTTCGCAAATAAACAAGATGGTGGTGTTCTGAAGAGGCTTCTAAGAACACTCGCGGTGTCCGGGGAGTGTTCGCAGGGGGTGTCCTGAGGACACTGTCCGTATTGTTCTCTGTCAAGTTGAATGTGTCCTAAGAACACTCGCGGTGTCCTGAAATGTTTGCAAATAAACAAAATGGGGGTGTTCTGAAGACGCTTCTAAGAACACTCGCGGTGTCCGGGGAGTGTTCGTAGGGGGTGTCCTGAGGACGCTGTCCGTATTGTTGTTTGTCAAGTTGAATGTGTCCTAAGAACACTCGCGGTGTCCTGAAATGTTCGCAAATAAACAAGATGGTGGTGTTCTGAAGACGCTTCTAAGAACACTCCCGGTGTCCGGGGAGTGTTCGCAGGGGGTGTCCTGAGGACGCTGTCCGTATTGTTCTTTGTCAAGTTGAATGTGTCCTAAGAACACTCGCGGTGTCCTGAAATGTTCGCAAATAAAGAAGATGGTGGTGTTCTGAAGACGCTTCTAAGAACACTCCCGGTGTCCTGGAATGTTCGTAGGGGCTGTCCTTAGGACGCTGTCCGTATTGTTCGTTGTTAAGTTGAAAGTGTTCTAAGAACTATCGCGTTGTTCTGAAATGTTCGTAGGGGGTGTCCTGAAAACGGTGTCCGTATTGTTCGCTGGCAAATTCAAAGTGTTCTAAGAACACTCAGATTGTTCACGGACATTAAAGGTTTCCCATAGATCATAGTTGAAATGTTTGACTCTATGGATGTGATATGCTGTGGTGGTTGTTGCCAGGGCATAGAGTCTTGGGTGCATGGCCATTTGGCCATTTGGCCATGCACCCAAGACTCTATGCCCTGGCAACAACCACCGCAGCATATCACATTCATATTTGTTTATAACTTTGGGTGAAAAACAAATGTATAAGGAACAAAGGTATTAGATACTATGGATGTGATAGGCTGCTATGGTTGTCCTTATTATTGTATACTTACTGTTTGGTCTAGTAATGGGAGTCCATGTTTTTCTTCTTCATTTCTGTGATAAAAGAAAATAGCATGTTAGTATTAGTATTTTGTAATGACTTATTACATTGTATAAGCAATATACTTTTATTTTTTTTCGACCCTCATATTTAGTATAGTACAAATCAGAGTACTGTGCAATTTGCTCAGTTTCTGTATTTGTTGCTAAAATCATTGGGTCTGTGGGAGAAAAAAAAATCCATGTTGGATTAAAAAAAACCCTTTTTCTGTTATGCTACAGTTTATTTGTTTGTTTGTTTTCAGTGTTCACTTGTTGTTTCTGGCTAATGCTTTATACTTTGCTTTGTTTTATTTTTTTTGGAGCAGTAACAGATTCTTCATTTGTTTTGATATTATAACATTTTGGAGCAGTTAGATACCAACTGGCGTATTCTAACTGTCTATTTTGTTAATATATTTTAGTGGTTTTGATTTATCTATTTGGATATTGTTAAATTTTGGGACAGTTATATACCAATTGGCGTATTCTAACTTTTTTTTTTGGCCTAATTTAGTGGTATTCATTTATCTGATTAGTTGTTGTAGAATCTTTGAGCAGTTAGATAGCTTTTGGAGTATTCTAACAGTTTATATTTTTTTAACACAAATTTATAATTTTGGGACAGTTAGATACCAATTGGCGTATTCTAACTGTGTATTTTTTGGTCTAATTTAGTGGTATTCATTTATCTGATTAGTTGTAGAATCTTTGAGCAGTTAGATAGCTTTTGGAGTATTCTAACAGTTTATATTTTTTTAACACAAATTTAGTTAAAGGTTTAAATACAGTTTATTTATCAAATTTTGGTTTTAAGAACATCAAATAAGCGTTTGTAAGATTTGCTGGTAATCTCTGCTTTAGAGTAATGGTACTATCATTACATTCAAACCATTCACATTTCTTTTTTATATATGCCGTGTAGTGCCCTGAATTGGTTGTGCCTCCTGCGTGGTAGATTATACCTATTGTTGTGAAGGTTTTCTTACCAAGTGATATATGACCATGTGTGAATCCAGTCAGCTTGCAGTTGTTTTTGGTACCATCTGCATTGTAACATAGAAGCATTACTATTATGTATTTACTATGTGTTTGTATTACTAACGTGGAGCGATTATCTGAATTGCAGGTAGAGCATAATCTACCATGGTTTGCATTTTGTACAAGTTGCTGAAATGGAATGGATTCACAATTTGGTATTGATATATATATATGAAGCATTCATTGGGGATTTCTTCTTATGTCACATTGTTGCAGAGAGTGCATGTATGTTTCCACATGTATGAAATCTGAAAGATTTCATTTATAGGTATGTTTTTGTTTTCCAGTACTTGTAGTAAGTACATTAGAAATTCTTGTGGATCTTCCTGTGAGTTTATAGTGAATTTCACCATTCCAGCACAGTAGTCCAATTGTCGTCTTATTCCAAAAACACTATATGTGTTGTCAGGATTGTTTGCTGCATTTCTGTGAAGTACTAACATTTGCAAACACAATGGGTCTGTACTGTGTAAGTAAATGTTGTCAACAATTGGTGGTAATTGAAATAGAATATTCATTGCTACATTTGCATAGCAACTTACACCAACTATATTTGAGAATTTAAATGGTCCAGGTAGTTCTGTATCTAACTGCTTTTTTTGGAGTTTGTCTTCCTTCTTTAAAGAAGTACCTGGTTTACTTTCTCTAATTGATTCTTTTTTGTTTGTGGTACTTGATGAAGTATTTGTTTCTTTTACTCTCTTTGGAGGATTTGCAGTGATGTCCTGTTGCATTTCTGTTTGATTTAGTTTTCTTTTAAAATGTTTTAGTTTTTGTGGAACAGAATATGTGTTTAGATGGGGAGTGTATAGTAAGCGAAGTCTATTATATTCTAAAATGCAAGGAATATCAGCGTTTACTTTACTTGCATCAAAGTTGATTAGAAATAGACCGTCAAGTGTACGTAAGCGTGATAGTGCTACGTAGCTCATGCCTTCTTTAAAGACTGTTACCAATATCTATCATTGCTTTGTCTAGGGTAAGACCTTGTGATTTATGAATCGTGACTGCGTATGCAAGAGTTAGAGAAAATTGTTCTCTGCATACATACATATCTTTGAAGAGAAGGAATCTAGCTGTTGAGCGTCCTATCCGTTTTACTTCTGAAAGTTTGTCAAAGAGTATATTGACAAACTGAATTTTGTTGTCACGTGGGTATGTTTGAAAGCCAACAACTGTACCCAGAGCTCCATTAACTAGCCCTTGGTCCACCTCAAGGTTACGTTTAAGCATTACTCTGCCATTTAAGGATAATTTTAACATCTTTTCTAAGCCTGCTGTGTTTAAGATTGATTTTTCTAAATTATTTAGTCTTGTTGTGGCTTGGTCACACATGGGTAGTGTCATACCATGTACATCTAGTTTGTCTGTGGCGCTAATTTCCATTATTGGTTGCATTTCTTTACTTAACATTATTTCATTGAATTTGAGACAGCTTGCAAGAGTTGGCATTAAGGCCATACAATTGACATTTTTGTGGGCTAATTGTTCCATAACATCTGTAGCACATGCATTATCGCCATAAAGTGCATTAAGGTGCCGGGTTTTCAATGTTGCTTCTGCTTCTTTAGAAAGTATACCAACTCTCAAACTTTTTAAAATGTTGGCATAAGTTAGATCTGCAGATTGGCGCATGTTTTCTGTTAATTCTCTGTATTGGAAATGTTGCCAAAGGTTGACATTTCCAATGCTGCCAACAGTTTTACGGCAGAGTTTGTGCCCTAATGTTTTAAAAATAGGTTCACCTTTTACTGGTGTTAATTGAAGCAGATCTCCAAAAACAATAATGTGTTTTCCTGCAAAGAGCTCTTTATAGTCTGTTTTGAGTACTTCTTGTAATCTGAGGTGAATCAAAGCTAACATCAGGTTGGAGACCATGCTCACTTCATCTATTAGCAGCATTTTCATTTGTTTCAATACTCTGCGTAATTCCATTGCAGCTTCTGCAGAAAGTTTGTAATAGTCTAATTTGTTCTGGTGTTCTACTGGTAATAGTAGTAATCGGTGTAATGTAACACCACCTATGTTGTAGGCAGCTAAACCTGTGGGGGCAGTGGCAACAGCTGACAGTTTGTTGTTTGTCAATTGTTGAAGGAACTTACTACTGATTTTGATTAGGAATGTTTTGCCAGAACCAGCTTCACCACTGACGTACAGTAGTATAGGTTTATAATTATGGCAGGAACATTCTTTATTTTCATGTTTTACACCATGTGAAATTTGTTTTGTTACTTCTTGAAAAATGCTACTTTGCTCATTGTTTAGTTTTGATTGTAGTATAGTTAAGTCTTCCTTATCTTCATACTGACACATGGTGTTTTCTACTTCTATCATAGCTAATTCTGCCTCATTTGTTATTAGTGGTTCTCCCAGTGGTTCTTGGCTTCCTGTTACAGAAGGTTGACTACTGTCAGGAGTATCCTTATCTAGTTGGGCTTGGAGTTCTTCTTCATGTTGCTGTTCATTGTGCAACATTGTTTTGTACTGTGTAAAGTTTACATCAGTTATAGTGCTTTCATTTGCTTTGAAAGCATCCTCATATGAGTCATAGTTATCTAGTAATTGTTCTTCTTTTCTCCATGGTTTGAAGAGTTGTAGCAGGGACATGTAATATACTTCTTTATGTTGAGGAGTCTTCAATGACAATTTGATATGATTAATTAAATTTGGTTTAGTGAGTTTAACTAAGCTGCCTTCACAGTCTGTCAATCTATATTTACCTTTTTTTTCATCGGGTTTCATATTATTTTTGTATGTGTAGTTTTGGGCTATTTGGTATAGACACATGTTTTCCAAAGTATTACTTCTGTTTGGGTAGTATGTGTCCAATAAATTGTTTTTTAAAATGTCTTGGCTGTTGGGATCATGTTTGGCTATTGTTTCTATATCTTCATATGATTTTAGAACTCTTTTTCTAGATTTAGCTGGACCAAGACTTAGCCATACTATATTTTCAGATTTACCATACAATGAAGTACCAGTTAAACGATCAGCTGCTTCATAAGATCCACATTCTCTATGGGTGAGCATTTTTATGCCCAAGCTGTATAATTTCTGAGATACTGTTTTATCTGATGACAGGTCATTCCAGAGGTCTTGGAGCTCTGTCTTTTCTGCTTTAGTTAAGTATGCTGTGACATATCGTGCAACTGCAGTAGAATTGTCTGCAATGTACTGCACATCTATGTTTGCATTCCATAAGTGGGCAATGATTGCATTATAATCATTGATATATTTTTCTTCTTCTTTTCTTTTTATGTAATATGTTTTTTAGGTGACTTTCTTTTAACAGTATGTCTAACTGAAGACATGAGGTTGTTTACTTGACCTGTATTTGTAACTGGTCTAGGGGAACCAAATCAGCATTTGGTGTAGTATTTGCCTTTGTTTTTGTATTTGCGACGACAATATTTTCCACATTTGTGTCTTTGAAATTGTAAAATTTGTGCACGAAGATCACTATTTGTGGCTTCTGATGGAATTTCACAAGTGACATATTTTTCAATAAACTGTAAAACAGTGGCATCACTGTCTTGACCAAATTTAGGAGCATCTTTAATCCATACAAGCATGTGGATATGTGGTGCTCCTCTGGCATTGGTATTCTTTTCTCCAAAAGAAGTGTTGCACTTCTCCAAGGGGAGGAACAGTTTTATTACAAATAAAATGTAGCATAGCAATGAAGCGATGGTGAAAATATCTTGAAACATTAACAGGATCCAAAGAACAAAGTTCTCCAGGTGTTAGAATATCTATGTTTGTTTTGTTTTTATTTGATATGCGTAGGAAATCATGTAAATCTTCCCATGCATATTCTGCACAACTTAATGTAACAAACCAAGTGGGTGGGCCAAGGTTTCTGATCATACAACGTACATCTCCATGATGTCGAAACCAGTACTCTTTAGTACCACGCATATTTGCTAATAGATTTGTAATATTTGATTGTAAAACCTCATCCTTTTGTTGCACTTTCTCTAATAATTGTGTAGCTGTCATATTTTGAAAGTGTGATCCTGATTTTAATATGTGTGCAACTCCGTAACATAAAGTTGCTACTTCACTTTCAAAGAGTAGGTGGAATATGTATTCCACATTTTGTCTAAATCTGGGATCTTCAGAATACATCCGTAATGAGCGGTATTCTGAAGCTGATATTTGAATAGGTCTATCATCATACCTTCCTCCTTTGCCAGTAGGAAAGAGTAGAGGAAAAGCAGGTGCTTCTATACTTTTTTCCCATATACTGATTGGCGATCCTTTTGTTTGACGCATTTGGTAAGTTTGTAGTACATCTTGTACGGTGTCATTACAGTGCAAAGGATGAATTGTATAATGGTCTAAAGTATTTGATATTGTAGCAGGGTCTAGTAGCTCAAATTGACCAGCTTCTTGTGTTTCTTGAATTATTTCAGTTGTATCTTTCAAGTTTTCTTCAATATTAATTTCTTTGTAATATTCATTATTCTCTTTAAGATATTGGAAGGCTTGTCTAACTTTATATAAATCTACCAGATGTTGCCATATTTTTTTGTCTTTTGTAGGTACTCCATTTACCAATATAATTAAAGATTGCTGCATTGGACTTGCACTCCTAGAGTATGCACATTTTCTTTTAGATTTAATGGTAAATAAACTACTTTTCCACAAATGCCTTTTACCAATTCAGAGGGAGGTAATTTTGCTGTTTTTGGTTGAAGGCGTATTATTGCTTGAAATGGGTGTACTGTTTGAATTATGATGCTCTCATATAAATTAAGTTGTTGTAGAGGTTTTGGTACTGGGTATAATTCCAAATTATTTGTGATAGAACGTGGAGGAGTTTGGTTGTTGTCAAGTTTTGTAGTGCAATAACTGCAAAGTATTAAAGGCTCAGTTATTTCATATTTGTTTTCTGCTAGAAGGTAGAGAGCTAATTCAAACCATTTTGAATCTTCATTTTGTATGATAGGTCCACAGTTTTTGTGTTACTTTTATAAAAAATTCTACGGCAACATACACATACATAGTTTGGTACTTCAGCTGATGTACTTTTAAATTTTAGTATTTCTTTTTTGTATGTGTTTAGCAAAAGGTTGCCATGTGTAGAATTGTTGCTTAATTGGTTTAAAGCTATTTCATTCTGTAAATGGCTTTCACTTCCAAAATAGTTTTTCTGGATATAGTGAATTTCTTCAAGTAGGTCTTTTGCTGTACCATGTAGAAGGATGTTATTTTACTTTGTTAGTGCTAAAGCAGGACTTTTAGCATAGTACAGTTTATAGACTAGATTTCTTATAGTTGAATGATGTGTTGATATCCTTTTGATAGCATGGAAAGTGGTTTTACAAGTAGGTCCTGTAATGCAGGCCAATGAATGTCCTTGTAGTCCTGTGTACTTGCGCACTGGACAGGTATCTATATTTTGATTTTGTCTTTGCTTTTTACATATTTATTGAGGAATTGGTGTGAAGATTTGAAACATTGTTTGGGAATGTTACACATTGACGTGCATGGCCATTTGTACACTAGACGTTCTGATTCACTTGAATGGAGGGGTAATTCTAAGTTTTCAGGGCATATTTTTGTAAGGAGTACTTCTTGTTCCATTATGGTATTATTCACTTTTTCATAACCTCGACCAGTGCTATTTATGGCAATTGTATTTGTTTGCTTTTGTTTGTACGCTTCTTCATTAAAATATGGTCCTGTGCTCGTAGTGTGATTCCATTCACCTCCGCAGATACTTAAGAAGTTCTTTCTGTTGAGATTTCGCTTATTGAGAAGTCTTTTTTGTAATTTAGTTATTAGTTTTGTTAGTGGTTTCATTTTGTTTAACAGTAAAATAAATACATTTCTTTTGAGAAGAATTGCACTGTCCATCAATGCTTCTAAGATTAATTTCCTACGATAGGTTTTAAGCTTTGAACCTGATTTCTCTCCTTTTTTTATAAGATTTTGAAGGACTTTGTGACGGTATATTTTGGCTAAAATACTTTTCTTGGTATGCTTACTTTTCACTATATTAAAATTTGAAGAAGTAGTTTTATCTGTACTGATAGCTGATTTTCTGTTAATTGTTTTTTGGTTTGTTTTACATTTTGATAGAGGAAGCAAAGTTGTTGTACTTGAAACTTCTTGTGTTTCACTAAATGATTGTATTAGCTGTTTTGTTTCAACTTTTTTTACAAATTCTGCTAGAGATGGATGCTTATGTTGGACACCTTTATTTTCATTTGCTCTAATTTTGCGTTGCTTTCTACGGAGTTGTCTTTTGGTAGGCATTCTTTAGGGTCTGTTGAAAAAAATAAAGAAGATATGGGTTGGGGTGTTCTGGAATGTATGTGTGCTGTGTGCATGAGTGTTTGAGTAAGATGATAAAGATGCATGTAATGGTGTGTGATTGTGCATTGGGAACTAAAACTAGTAGGGATAGGTATTCTTGAATTTATGTGTCACTAAACTGGGGTTCAGATGACAAAAAAAAGTAAGCTGGTGGTGTGGAAAAGTACAAATAGTAAATCTAATGTATACAATTAAAACAGTTGTTTGTTCTATAATATGAAAATTGTAGTGGTTCAGTTGGCTAATTTGTGTGTCCAAAAATAGAAATTTGTGGGCCATTCTGGTTGTAAATCGCTGTTTACGACATGGACATTTTTGGACAAAATGGTACAAAATCTCTATTTTAAGAAACCAAAATAGCTGGTATTAATGTTATAGTATATTTGATTAATAATATAAATATTATGGTGATATTTTACTTACTTTTTTTTTAAATTAACAGGTAACTTCTTAGTTTTTCTTTCTTCTTCGAATTCGGCCGCTTCTTTTCAGGAAACTGGTCTTCACTGCAACTGTAAAAGCTTCAAATTAGTAACTTTGTTTGTATATAGCACTGTTTTTAATTTAGATATTGATTTTTTTAATTGAAATCCTCAGTGCCTTCTGTAAAACCATTAAACTAATTTATTTACATAAGATACATTGCATCAGTTCAGTACATATGATATGTTCTTAATGAACAAATTGTATTGAATGACTTACTGTAGCAAAAATAAAATATCTTTACTATGTCTTGTGAAATGTATAATATATTAGTGAATACCACTATTTCTGTAAGTAAACTGTTCTAGGTAATAGCGCCTCAATGGCATGTCTAATTTAAAGTAATTAAGTAAATAAATAAATAAATAAAAACAAAAAATATGAAATTGTATAAGTATTTTTATAAAGGTTTAAACATAGATTGTGTTTGCATGCAATTTTGTTTGAATATATGTAGTCTATATATTTCATTTAAAAAATGTTACTTTAACATGATTTGAGTGTGTGTGTATAAAGAAAGTAAAAAGTATAAAGGTGTATAAGTGATAGTTGATTTTAGGAAATTGAAAAAAGTACAGTAAATTCATTTTACAGATTTTACAAGGTAAAAGTCTGTTTGAAAATGTGTTCATCTACCATAGCTCTCAACTCACACGCTTTTGGCGGGTGTCACACGCCTTGTAAAGGGCAGACTCACCCGCCAAGCCTCCTGCACGCCCATTCATTCCAATGGGCGTCTCACCCGCCAAAAACAAAATCGGGTGATTTCACCCGCCTGTAAAACAAAAATGGTTGAGAGCTATGTCATCTACTATACAGAAAATATGCATACCTGAAGTTTGTGTTCATGCATATGGATATGCATGGAGCTGCAAGTAGAAATCTTGAAGACTTGTACAGTATTTGTGGTAGATGCTGCTTGCCAATGATATGACACTTGTACTCAGAGAGATTCAGAGTACATTTGCTGTGCTGATCTATGATGATGCAGTTAGATGTAGAGGTCTTGAATGTGATTGGTGCATGGTCATGTGATTTTCGAGGTACATCCAATGAGGGAATGGCAGAGAGAGTGTAGTGGAAATGGTAGAAGGGCTGGTCATGTTACGATATGTCCGCGGACATGGCGGTAGTTCGCGGACATCGGGAGTTACATCCGGGGATTTTTGGGTTCAGAAGTCATGCAAATGAGAATAAGCACTGAAAGGGATTGGTCAGGAATGTTTGGTGGGTGTGTTGTGCCAGGAGAGATTTTCTCAGATACTCCTTTTGCTGAGAGAAGAAAAGATAGCTATGGCTGTGTGTTTCAGAAAACAGATTGTTTGGATTTTAGGAGATTCGTGGATACATTGGTTGAAGGTGCATGCAGAAAGCTGTGGAGTAGCTGTAGATCTTGGATTCCCACATGTGGAAGTACACTGGTATGGAGTATGTGGAATGAAGTGTTTGGACTTGCTACCTCTCTGTGCTACTTTGGAGACAGAGCAACATCCAGACATTGTAATTCATTGTGGAGAGAACAGTTTAGGACATGTGACTGGAATTTTTTTGCAATTTGCTATGAAAGAAGGACTTAGGAAGGTTATGGACATGTTTCCTAATTCTCAAGTGATATTTTCACGGATTGCGCAGAGACAAATGTGGCTTTGTTCTTCTTCATTTGGTCCACAAATGGAAAAAGCAAGGCGCAATGTTAATAAGGCTGTTTGTGGCTTTCTAAGAGATTTTGGCATGTCTTCTTTTCACAATGAAAATATTATGTTTTGTAGTACATACATTTTTCGCAGAGATGGAGTCCATCTTACTTATGCTGGCAATCAGATTTTTCTGAGAAATGTACAAAATGCATTGCGACCTTTTTTGGAATTACAACAACAATTCTGAAGTAGATGTTAAGCATTTACAATTTTTGACTTACAAACACCACCCAAAGGCTCTTTTCAGAGCCACCACTTCTTTCCAGAGAAAATTACAATGTTTGTGATGGAGTAGCAACCCAATTTTTTTAATGTTCGCGAACTGTCCGCGGACTTCTAAAAAATACAAAGAGCCCTGCTTCATTTATTTTCACTTCTATTTTTTAACTGGGAAAGGCGGCTCTGGAAAGAGCCTTATTTTTTTTTATTTTTGTAATTTTATATTTTTCTTGGTTTTTCAGACACGACACACTAGGAGAGGAGGGTAAAGGAGGGTAAAGGGGGGGACACCAACTACAGGGATAAGAAAGGGCGAGCTGAGAGAGGAAGATGTAGAGCGGGTTTTATTTGGGTAGTGAGCAGGTCTTCTCGTGCTCTGAGACGATAGTCTCAAAAGCACTCCGAAGTCGCTCCCCCCTGCAGAGTATTGTGTCACAGTACATACATACAACTGTGACCCTCGAAAGGTAAGGGTCATCAGCATTCTGTATGGCCTGTGAGGCAGCTTGAGAAAGACGCTGTCCCACAGAGGTGGTCCTTGTGGTGACAGGATCAGAAACAGAGGATGAAGTAGAGGAAATCAACCTGCTACGTTCTTCGCAAGGTACAACCCTGCGAATAGCCCCAGAGTGAAATGACCTCAGGTGTCGCTTCATAGTAGTGGTCCCAAAGCTGTAGTTACCGTGCTTCCCGCAACTGAGTATCATTTTGCACTCATTGCAGGTAACATGGTTCGCACGAGCCTTGGGACCATTCCCATGAATGGTAAATAACCGCCACACCCAAGACTCACGCCTAGTGTGGGTAGTAGGGATTTCCTCTGCCTCATTCTCCTCATCCTCTTCTTCCTCCTCCGCATCCTCAGTCCTGTTCCCCTCTTCAGGCCCTTGGGGAGGTGGTGGTGGTGGAGGGGGTGGTGGTGGTGCTAAAGTAGGTGCAGCACCAAGTGGCAGTTCAGCAGCCAAGGATGCCATGTCGACGATGGTGTAGTCTGCAGGTGGCAGCAAACATCACTGTGTTCTGAAGAATAGCCAGAAACACAATGGGAATAAGCTCTTGGGCGTGGTCTTTTATAGGGGTGCTTGTGCGCGGTCCGCAGACATGCGCACTGTGCGCGGACAGATCGAACACAAAAAAACGATCAGAAAGTTTCAAAAGGTATATAGAAACTCAAGATTGCTATGTGGGACTTGTGGCATGGTGAGATTTTATTGAAAAATATTATGTATTAACTGAAAATGTACTTTTAAATTGTTCGGGGACACGAACAGTGTCCGCATTTCAGGACACACGATGAGCGTGGGCGCGGTCATATGATCTGTTTGCGAACTAGTCTGCGAAGGAAGCGCCTGTCCGCAGGACACCAAGTGCACGGAGATTGGTTAGCGCATGCGCATTGATGTCCTACGGACACTGTTCGGGTTCTGAAGTAATTAAAAGTGCGTCACACGTGAAACGAACATTCCAGGACAGTGCGTGTGTTCTTAGAACAGTTTAAACTTGGTAGCGAACAGTAAGGACAGATATAGTGTTCTTCAGGACACGTGTAATTTAGTTTATGTACGAACATTTCAGGACACCAATTGTGTTCTTAGAACAGTTTCAATTGGGTAGCGAACACTATGAACAGTTGTACTGTTGTTCAGGACACATCATTTTTGTTTATTTACAAACATTTCAGGACACCAATTGTGTTCTTAGGACAGTTTTAAGTTGATAGCTATCAATACGGACAGATATAGTGTTCTTTAGAACACTTTAATTTTTGTTTTTTTACAAACATTTCAGGATACCACGTGTGTTCTTAGAACAGTTTCAACTTGCTAGCGAACAGTACGAACAGGTGTGGTGTTCTTCAGGACACCTCCATTTTCGTTTATGTACGAACATTTCAGAACACTCGCACTGTCCGCGGACACTTTTATTGTTTTTTTAAAAAAAAACGGAAACTATTCACAATACAATATCAAAATTAAACTTTATTTAACATATATTAATAATTTATGACAGAGAAGGTGAGGCAGAAACAGAAACAAAAACAGGAGAATTTTGGGTTTCAACATGATTGGATTTAGGTGAAGAAGGGATGGAAATTTCCTCAAAACGTTTTGTATTATGGAGAGGGTTTGGGGATAATTGACTGGGATATGGTGAGGAGGGACAAGTACATGTGGGGCAATGGTATGACGTTTTTGTTTTAAAATGATCTTCAACAAAAGTTTTCAAATTATTAAAATTGGTCAACAGTAAATCAATTTTTTCTTTTATGTTGTCAAGCGTGTTTTCCATAACAGCTTCTTCAGAGGTAGTTTCCTTTTTGTTATGCTCTGTACAAAAAAATATATATATGTTAAATGTATACAAAATAATAATATTTAAATGGTTTATATTATAAAGTGTTTACCATTAGTTTCACTATCTTGTGACATTTTTTCATGTGGGAAATTGTCCTCTAGCCATTCCAGAGTACTAGACATTTCTGTGAGAAAAAAAAGAAAAGATAATATATTTTTTAATCTAATACAGAAAGTTTATACATATATGAGTAAAATGAAGTACACTTACTATTTCTGGTAAGATAAGTCCTATGTATTCAGTGGGTCTGGTCTTGTTCTCAGTTCTGTTGTGTCTGTGAGGTAATTATGTTGGAAGCCAATTTATGTTCTTGTGGTATATTCCATTTCAGAACATATTGTATTTAAATGAATGGTTATGTGTTACATATGGGTTACATTTCTTATGTATTACTATATATAATGTGTTTGTGTGCTGCTTTTTGAATTTGTTAAATGTTCCTATATTATGATATAACAATCAAACATACCCCCCCACGCCCCCACAGTTTTTAGGTAGTGGTACTGTTCTCCGAACATGTCCGCGAACATTAAATAAGTTCGCGGACATCACGTTCATAAGAAGAGATCTAGTCAGTTCCATATGACATTTATATAAGGTCAAAGTCATTATTGTTAAGTTTTGCTACTAAAAACCTATGAAATTCAGTGAAAAAACTTTATTAAAGGGACGTTATGGTTAGGTTGAGCTACTAAAAACCTATGAAATTCAGTGAAAAAAACTTTGTTAAAGGGACGTTATGGTTAAGTTGCGCTACTAAAAACCTATGAAATTCAGTGCAAAAAAAACTTTGTTAAAGGGACGTTATGGTTAAGTTGCGCTACTAAAAACCTATGAAATTCAGTGAAAAAACTTTGTTAAAGGGATGTTATGGTTCCAAATAAAACCGAAAAACCCTTGAAATTCGCCAGTTATGGTAAGCTAAGCAACCATAACTCGCGCCACCACCGTGCACTGCTAAGACTAACACCCAGGACATCAAAGATGACATCACAAATGTCATTGATGACATCACTGATGACATCACATGTGTATGTACTTCTCATGAAATATGTGTAGAAGGGATTCTTATTATGTTGCGAAAAAAGTGTCAAGAATCATTGCAAGAAATATACCCTAATAAGTGCATTGAACGATGCATTGATATAAATAGCATCCTATTATGGGGTTCTACCTAGTATACTAAGCTACTCATACAGAAACATAACATTGGGCCTCATTACAACCTTGGTGCTAAGTGCACCAACTTTACCACCATGGTGTAAACTCCGTTTACACCATGGTGGATGGCGGATTTACCGCCCCATTCCAAGGTGAGTGGGGCGGCAAATCCACATTTCCCATTTTCCCTTCCCCATTCCCATTTTTGCCCCATAGGGCATAATGGGAGTGGGGAAGGCGCTAATTACACCGCCGTAAATTACGGCGGTGTAATTAGCACCATGGCAGGTTAGCGCCATGGATTTTAACGCCTGCTAAAAGCAGGCGTTAAAATCAGAATCAGGCGTTCAGGGTTAACGGTGGCGTTAACCCTTAACGCCTGAGTTGCAATGAGGCCCATTGTGTGCAGCGTACAAGATGAAGGTATGATATTCGTAATGTTAATATGTTGAATAATGAAATGATAATTGTTTTCTTAATAGATTTTTGTGTACTGTGAAATATGTAATAAGTAGCTAATAAAACCCATGTATTACATAATTGCATTACTATAGACAAAACACAAAGACACAAGAACACATACCAATATGGGTATATACAGGGAAAGTGAAGTTAGCAAAAAAGCACAAGTAGTAGCAGAAACAATTCATAACTTAACTGATTAGTTTCATGCAAATAAATGATTGCTCTGTTTCAAAGCTGCTATTTACCCTAAGTATATGTATCACTTGATGTGATTGGACCCTAAGGAAAGTAGTGTGAGTACAATGTATACAAATATGACCATATACAGGGAAAGTACAGCCATAAAAAAAACAACAGAACTATCCGAAAGTGCTCATAAGTCTAGTGATTATCTTTATGCACAAAAAGGATTGCTGTCTTTCAAGCTTGTGTTTTCCCATATGTATATGTTTCATATGATGTGACTGTACTCTAAGGGAATTACTGTAAAAACCTACTAGAAGGATATGTCTACAAATAAAATAAAATTCTTAGTTTCTGACTGTTACTGAAGAAAACCATGTGGCCTAGATATGTCAGCAAAAGAAAAAATAGTGAGCCAGACATGTGATGTCATCAGTGATGTCATCAATGACATTTGTGATGTCATCTTTGATGTCCTGGGTGTTAGTCTTAGCAGTGCACGGTGGTGGCGTGAGTTATGGTTGCTTAGCTTACCATAACTGGCGAATTTCAAGGGTTTTTCGGTTTTACTTGGGACCATGACGTCCCTTTAACAAAGTTTTTTCACTGAATTTCATAGGTTTTTAGTAGTGCAACATAACCATAACGTCCCTTTAACAAAGTTTTTTTCACTGAATATATATATATATATATATATATATATATATATATATATATATATATATATATATATATATATATATATATATATATATATATATATATATATATATATACACATCAGGGCCAGCAGTAGAGGCCCGGCAGTTATGGTTAAATTGCTCAACCAATAGGAAGAGCACTTTTAGGACGGCTTATAACTTTGCCTCCCTGGACAAATCTGCACCCAACTTTGCGAAAAAAGTATGTCAGATCGATCCTGCGAAATTTGGGGGCAAAGTTATAGAGGGTCCCAAAATTTCGCTTTTTATCCATAGACACAATGGAATTAAAATTCTGCTCATTCTATAGCCCAAGCCGCTGGATGGATTTTCACCAAATTTGAGGCAGCAGCAGCAGCTTGGTCCTGAAAGTGAGCTTTTGTAAATTTGGTGTAAATCCGTCCAGTCGTTTTTTAAAAATGGCTCAAAAGTAGATAAAGAAAATGTGTGATAGCTCGGTTCGGTCCACAGGCCCACTTCCCTGTTCGCTCGGGGATGGGCCCCCGATTGGTCCAGGGGCTGCCATGATGTCCGTGAACGTGCTCACTGATTGGATGGTGAAAAGTATGGGGTACATCAGATTTTCCGAAATGCCCGCCATGTTGGATCCACAGATAGCCGCAGCTGATCCGGATGGATCGGTGGGGAATAAGTCTAGAAAACACATTTTGGGTCATTTGGTTTTCGAAAGGGGCGCTGAGAAGGGTGAGGAAGTGGAAAAAATATGATATGGGGCTTTTTGTATAAGTGGAAAAAGAACGTGCGGGTGGCACGGTAGTCGGCGGACACCACGCTAGTCCACAGAGTCTTGGGCGGACAGCTTGAGAAACACATTTGGGGTTTTTTGGTGACTGAAAGAGGGTTGGTCAGGGTAGGGGAGTGGAATATCGATGATATGGGGATGTTTTTATAGGTGAAAAGTAGGGTCGGTGGTCCATTTTGATGTCTGCAGATGTAATTCGAATTGGGAGATCCAGGGTGAGATGTGGTGGTTGTGGCCAGTGGCCAGATCTTTGGGTGCATGGCCGTATTATGTTCTGGTGGTTGTGGCTAGAATCTTGGACGCATAGCCGTAGGCCATGCACCCAAGAATCTGGTCACAACCATTATAATATGTGTATAGAAACTGAATCTGGCCACTGGATGCAACCATTATAATAATATGTTTATAGTAATTATAGACATGGTGACATAATACAATTAAAGTGCAAAGCAAATAGTACTTATGATTGCTGTACCTTTGGAGGTACAGGTTGAGGTTGTTGTACATGTTAATGAAGGAGAGATCTTTGCTTCTTTTTCTGTGAAAAAACACAGTATAATAGGTTAGCCAGGATAGTTTACAATGTTTCATTGCATAAAATCTCACATATTCATGTACTTTTTAGACTCTCATAATCAGTACATTCTAAGTACTATCTCCCTGATTCATGGAATTATTTGCGCATAAAACGCACATTTGTGCGCTATTCTGCCCGAAAATCCCCATATCTCAAACAGGGATTTTTGGGCAGAATGGCGCACAATGTGCGCTTTACGTGCAAACAATTCCATGAATCAGGGTGTATGTTTGAAACAATATTACTGTGTGTTCTGCACAGTTGCTGTTTCTGTTTGCATAATCACTGGGTCATTGAAAAAAAAACCCATACAGGATTTAAAAGAAACTACTACATTTATGTGAGTTTAAGTTTCACAGTATGTTTGTTTGAAGAGTGCAGCACTTAAGGGAATGTTTAAAGTGCACAAATAAGTGTATTTGTTGTTACAAGCAGTGATGGAGCAGGAAGAATTGTGATGGTGTATTTGCAATGAAGTGTAATGAAGGGTATTTTTGAAGTAGTTAGATACCTGTTGGGGTATTGAAACTGTTTTGCATTTCAAAAGCAGCATTACAGTACTATAGCTGTTGTTAGATACCATTTGGAGTATTCTAACTGTTGATAGTTTTACAGGTCAGTGAGTCATTTAGGTTTAAGGAATATTAAGTATGCATTTGTTAGATTTGCTGGTTATCTCTGTTTTAGAGTAATGGAAGTGTTTCATTTTTGTGAAGGTTTTCTTGCCAAGACATACTTGCCCGTGTGTGAAGCTAGTAAGCTTGCAATTGTTTTTGGTACCATCTGCATTGTACCTTAAAAGCGTTAGCATCAGATATTGGCTATGTGAGTTTATATGCAAGGTGGAACGATTGTCTGAATTGCAAAAAGTGCATAATATGGCATGATTTGCATTTTGCACCAGCTAATGAAATGGAATGCATTCACAATTTGGTACAGATACATATACAAATCGTTCATTATGGATGTGCTCTTGTGAACCATGCTTGCAGAGACTGCATGCATGTTTCCAGTGTATGCAATCTGGAAGATTTCATTTATAGGTGTTTTTGGTTTCCAGTAAGTACATTAGACATTCTTGTGGATCTTTCTGTGTGTTTATGGTGAATTTTACCATTCCTGCACAGTAGTCCAATTCTTGCCTTATTCCTGAGACACTGTAAGTGTTGTCAAGATTATTTGTTGCATTTCTATAAAGAACGAACATTTGCAAACACAACTGATCTGAGCTGTTCAAGTAAATGTTTTGAACAATTGGTGGCAATTGGAACAGAAGATTGATTGCTACATTTGCATAGTAATTTACACTGGTTCTGTTGGAAAATTGAAATGGATCAGAGAGTTCGGTCTCTGTGTCATTTGCTGGACATCCACTTGTTTTTTTTAGAAGGAATATTGCTCTTTATATCTGCTGATGGATGTGCAGTTGTGTTTGCACTAGATAGTTTTGTGGTTGTACTGCTTGATGGAGTAGCAGTTGTTTCTTGTTACTTTGGTGTTTTTTTTCGGAGATCTCTTATAAGTTATATGTTTCTGTTTGCATTAATTTCCTTTTTAAAACTTTCCCTTTTCGAAGAACAGGGTATATATCTAGATGGGGTGTGTAGGGTGCACTTAGTATGTTGTACTCTAGGATGCAAGGAATTTCTTCCTTTACTTTGTTTGCATCAAAATTGACTAGGAATAGTCCTTCGAGTGTACGTAGATGTGAAAGTGCTACATAACTCATACCTACTTTAAAGACTGTGCTGCCAATGTCAATCAATGCCTGATCTAGGGTTAGACCTTGCGATTTGTGAATAGTGACTGCATATGCAAGATACAGAGAGAATTGTTCTCTGCGTACATACATGCCTTTGAAAAGAAGGAATTGTGCTGTTGAGCGCCATATCCTTTTAACTTCTGAAAGTTTGTCAAAGTGGATGTTTACAAACAGAATGTTGCCATGTGGATACTGTACCAGTTGCTCCATTGACTAAACCTTGCTCTATGTCAAGGTTGTGTTAAGATGTACTCTGCAGTTTAAACACAACATTAACATTTTCTACAATCCAGCTGTGTTGGAGATATATTTTTCTAAGCTATTTAGTCATGCTGTTTCTTGTTGACACATAGGGAGTGTCATGCCGTGCACTTCCAGTTTGCTTGTGGAGCTAACATTCAGTATTGGCTGCATTTCTTTTTTTAACATTGTCATGCATTTTACATGTTTTTGTCCTAATTGTTCCATGCCATAAGGAGAGATGTGTTATGCACATATATCTCATGGATGAGTCTACTATTGAAGATGGATTGCGCATGTTTAGAAAGAAGACCAGTTCTAATGCTTTTTAAAATGTTAGCATAGGTGAGGTCTACAGACTGACGCATGTTTTCAGTTAGGTCTCTGAGGGAGGGAGGTTCCCAAAACTCCCCTGTCCTTTGTCTTAGGAATGCCTGAATGCACCCAGTCCTGATTAGCTGGATGTCCTAGTAGGACATCCACCCAGCTGTTCGAGGGACAGCTAAGCTGTGCATGAATGGGAGAAACCTGCCTAAAAGGTGAGGGATTTGGGACTGAAGACAGAGTTGACCACTGGGAAGGACATCCCGACAAAGAAAACGTAAACGAAACTTGCTGCATCCTCCTGGACCGTTGAATTGCCCAGTGAAGCCCTGCTGCTGTGCTGAAATTTCCTTTTCTGTTCAGCAAGAGAAGCTCCGGAAGAGACCACTTCTTCCCTTGGGTTAGTGGGAACAACTAACCCTTAGACGAACTCCACTGGAAGACCTTCCCCGATTGGCTGTACTTCTTTGCTGCTGCAGGAACCGAGTGCCAGGGATTGAGAAATCTGTAGTCAAATGCAACGTCTGTGATTCAGGCCCGGCTCCAGGTATTTTCATCTGGGTGGGCAAGGTTTGTGATCAGTGGGGCCCAAATTCCATTGGGAATGGGTGTGTGTAGGAGTACCCTAAAGAATGTGCTGGCATTGAGTCATATTTCCCAGATCCATGGTCCAGCAAAAATGTCTTCCTTTATGTGCAAAATTCCATTCACACCATTAGATGTCTTTAGTCTGCTTTCAAAAGGTACAGAAGCCTAGATTCAATACGAGGTTGTTAGGACCGGGGATGAGACATGTACTGTACAGCTACTTGAATTTTGGATCAAGAGACTTGCTGGAATTACACCCAGTGGCAGAATTATACTCAGTGGCAGATTTAAAGCAAAGGGCTGGACACAACTGATGGAAGGCCCTGGGTAGGTGAGGACTGGGGGTGGTGCTTAGGGTGGAAGAAGTTAATGGCTGTCACAAGTGCTATACATGTTCCATGTTTTTTAAGTTCTATTTTTCTACTATTGGAGTTGTGTGTTTAGGTTAGCCACACATCATGGTTATCTCATCAGATTTTGCTGACAACGTGATTTGTCCAGGAACACTCAATTCATTGAAGTGGGAAATCTGCTCTCCCCCTCGATCCTCCAATCCCTTAAAAAATCACATGATCTCCAGTACCCCTTAAAAAGTCTTCTGCTCTCAAAAGTTATATATTGTTTTCTCTTTTTTCACAAAGGGAGGACTCACAAACAATCTTTCTCTTGCACCTACCCTCTGGAACTCTATCCCAGTGTCAGCTCAGAATGCCCCCACAATCCTCCAATTTCACAAATCTTTCAAAACATTGTTCATTCAACAACACCTGACCAAGGAATAATTCCAATGGATGCACATACTGACACACAGGCCTCACAGTACTGCGCTAATGTAAAAGATGCCTGTCCAAATGCTGGCTACCCACATTTTGTACAGTGCTCTGCTGCTCTCGAGCTAGGTCTTCGCTTTAAATAATAAAAATCAAAAAATAAAAATGCTATTGTTTAGCTACAGTACAGAACAAAATAGAAGCACGAAAAATAGTGTGGCAATATCAATCTACCTATCTTCCCTTGGCATCTGCTTTCCCCTTTCTATTCAATCCACGCCTCCTTCACCTTTCACTGTCACGTTCCATCAGCTCTTTGTGGTAAGTCAGACATAGGAGATGGACCGGAATACATGTTTGAACAAGGTGTTTTATTCAAAATAATGAAAATTCCTGTTCTAAACCCTACTTCTAAGATCCGGTTCCACTTCTTAAAAAACAACAAACGGGTGCTCACGAGGACGTGCTACAAAGAATCCTCTGTCAAAAATTATTCTAACATAACATCTGCTCTACCATTTTGAAAGAAAAAGACAATATAAGTTATAACTTTGGATTGGGTTACTCACCCTTGGGTAGATTAGTGGTGGCTGGTTTTCTGACCCCCATCAAAGAGTTCTCAAAGTCTTTCTCAGCCTTCCAGGTTGCTGTAGCATTACCAACAACAAATACATGTCTCTCAGTTTCCTCAAAACCATAGCCTTATCAGCCAATCCGAACAGTTACTAGTTTCTCCTGTATTCTCCTTATTAAACCTAACAGGTTCTTCTGATCTGGATAGGTCATTATTCACAAAAACAAAACCTTATCTTTATTCATGGTGGGATATTCTACTTCAATGTTTCCCACCAACTACAGGAAATCAAGTGAAGCCGCAAAAAAGGAGCAATAAGGGCTGATACCAGAAGCCCAGCAGGTGGGTCCAGGAGATGCAAGGGGGTCAGTGCATCCTCTGCAGTATAACTGCACTTCTGGCGCAATTCACTGGGGATTTGTTTGCTTGCCCTGGGCAATGATGTATGCGTCACAGCCATTAATGCAGCAATAAGAAGAGAGGTGGAGGACCATTCACACCTCTGTAGCACACCTATTTAAGCAGGCTGCATTTAATTATGAGCTAATTATGAGAGAAGATCCTATGTCGCTATTTTTAAACTGCAATGTTCATCTTACTTATATTCCTAAACTCTGAAAACCAAAATCAAAAGTTGATTTCTGTAATTTAAAGTATTTTTTATTTTTGTAGGAATATAAAGTTATTCCCATCATGCTTAGTAAAATGGTTAACTGTATCAAACAATAAATGACAGGTGTTGTTGCTTGCACACAGATTTCTGCAGCAGGTGCATCAATCGAATGAGGGCACTTAAAAATGACATTCAAAGTATACATTCTGCTGCATTGACTACTTGAATATAAGTGAAATCATAAGATTGGTAGCGAGAAAAATGTCATTCTTGAGGGGGGAGTGTAGTAAAATCAAAAAATGATAGATGCAAGGCTTTGAAATAAACATTACCACTATCATTGCTGCCGACAGCTTTCCATGCCATTATTCTTTATCTGTGCAATTACAGAAGGGAACATGCCATTAGCAAATACATCATGGTTTGCCACCGAAAGATGCAGTGCAATCTTAACTGCCTGGCCAGGTCTCTTCTGCGCTGGAACACAAGTGGTCACAGGCATTGGGCCTCATTACGAGTCCGGCAGTAACCGAGGTGTAAAATCGCCTGGTTACCTCCGGACTCGTATTACCATTCCGCCTCCGTGATTCCCGGAATTACTGGGGCATTACAACCCCGGTTTTCCGGGAATCACGGAGGCAGAATGGTGTTAATCCCCATTCCCATTGAGTCCTATGGGGCTCAATGGGAATGGGGATTATGGAAACACCGGCAGCATCTCATAATGCTGCCGGTGTTTCCTTGTCTGCCTGCAGGCGGGCGGTGTTAAACCCGCCAGGTCAAACCTGGCGGGAACATCACCTCCCGGCTGAGGAGTTGGGATCAGGCGGTCCGGAAACAACGGTGGCGGCGGGTTTACCGCCACCGTTATTTCTGGACCGCCTGATTTGTAATGAGGCCCATTGTGTCTAGTGGTCAGCGACCAGGGCTGTTTACATTAGAGGCATGGCCAAGGCTGATTTGCAAACATTTGTGTGAAAGACAGACAAGAGCAATGCAAGTGTTTATGAATTGTTCAGAGACTTACATCCTTCCTTTTTTAGTTTTGGCTATTGGGTGTAAGCCAGAATTCTTGCGTTGGAGCACAGATAGAATGGAGATGGGATGTGAGGAGGGACACACATCCTATGGGCACGTTTGGTCATGTACCCACTCATTGACTGCACATTGTCATGTTAATCCCTAAGGGATTCCCATCAACTACCTGCCTCTCCCTTCCAAACATACCCTCTTGGGAACTGTTTGAGGAAGCACTATCACAAAGTAACACAAGATGTACAGTATAGGGCCTGTCAGTGTTTATCTAAGCATACTTTTGAGTGTTTAATGACTTCATTGCTTCTGTATATGAGCTCCTGGTGTCATAAAAATATCTTAACAATGTGACCATCACCCAATTGATGTATAAGCAATTTGTGTGTCCTTGCATCTGTTCTTTGCACTGGTGTCCTGTCTAAACCGAGCACTCACAAAGCCAACAGTGTTGGCTTGTGTATAATATAAGACAGGCATTTGCCAGGCAATGACATCATATGCTCATGTACTCGCACCATTTTCCAGCTGCTCCCCATCTTAGAGCCAGGTGGTACCCTCCTGGCAGTGCCTGGCAAATGCCTTTCCAATGGCCAGGTTGTTTGTTTTTCAAATACCTGTTGGTTTTTATTTTCCCTGACTAAGTGAAAGTGTGTATGCCAAGATGAGGGGGTCATCTAGTGAATCAAGCTACACCTCACTGTGTAGGTCCAACATGACCCTACCTGAACATGTCAAAGATGGCAAGTGTGGACCATTTTCTGATGATCTTCTCCTGCATACTTAGCAATACGGTTCTGACGGGAATAGAATGCATCTTTGTCTGTGCGGAAGGTTAGCATGCCCTGCCAGAACCTTTCATGATTCGAACTGATAAGTACTGACTTGATAACCTCATAACATTTCAGTAACTAGTTACAAAGTTTGCATGCTAACAAAATACATGATGTGTATTGTGAGTCCTGTTTGGAAAGTATGATGTAACTCCTGGGTGCTAAGTGTTTAGGCAGCACTGGAAATGGAAATGATTTACTGTGGCGCACACGTGGAGTCCACGCAGAGTCCCGCTTTCCCTTTGCCAGGACCGCTGGAAGAATTTCCTCCTGCTTGCTTATCTTCATGTTCAACTACATTACCCACAGGGTGCGGACTGCTACATCCTTGGATTGGACTTATATTTATTAAACCATTCAGACATTATATTAGTATTTATATTTACTCCTTGTTTATTTTAATTTTAGCCTTCTCTAAGCGTAAGTGGGCGTGCTATTTAAGCAGGACCCCACGCGCACAGCGCGCGCGCACACGTGGAGTCCACGCAGAGTCCCGCTTTGCCGCTTCACCGCGGCGACCGGTCGCGGGTAGCGTAAACTCTCAATTTTTTGTTATTCTGTATGTTGGTGATGGTTTAGTCTGTTTTTTGTGTATTCAACTGTTAATTGCTAACTGTTGACCTTTTACGTGGTGTTGGTAGTAACGCATTTTAATTCACGCTTAAAAGAGCTTGTTCCTGTTCTCCTAATTGTGCGTTGTACACTGGTTGTTTGATATACGGCACGCAAAGAAATATAATTAATAGGCCATCCATGTCTTGTGTGCCGTATACGTTGAAAACGGACATGCCGGACGTATCTGCTCCAAAATACACTAGTAATAATGTAAATGGGGTGCTAACTGGCATAGCCTCCCCTGAGATAATTTCTTCCAAGGATGAGCATAACACACCAGTAAATGGGCACAAGCCTAAATTAGGTGAAGAAAAAAAGAGCTCCTCTCGAATTTCGAAGAAATCGATTACTCTCACTCCAGTAACTAAAACCCCCTCACAAAATCGAGACATTAGAAATTTCCATAATAAAGTAAATGACCTTTCAGCAGTGACTCACGTGCCTGGTCTGCCTGAAAGCATGCTGCCATCAGCAAATAAACAGCTGCTTGAATCTACAAACACCTCACCAATAGGCACTAACGGGCCAATCTCCTCTGTGGTCATTTCTGACCAAACCTTATTAACATTACCTCAGTCTCCTGCCAAAATCCTACAGTGTAACAAAATGGTCACGGTAGTTGAGGAAGAAACGATGGATAGTACGATGATAGCTGCCAGTGCTACAGCCAAAACCAATAGTGTTGCTGAGTCTAAGGCAATTTCGAAACACCAAAGATCTAATACACCGGTAGATATATCTGTTTGCGAAGATGTGATTGAGATCATTGACGTGAATGCAAAAGAATCTGCCATAATTAATGAATTCTCACAACAGTGTAATATAGATCTGGAGAGCTCTAGATTGTCTGTTATTACTGACTATAACCTTCCGGCTCCATGGACTCTACAAGGCAATTAATTGATGAGTCCTTTATACAGCCAATGCCGAGACATTGTTTGTTGGTAAAAACGCCTGGCGAGCCGCATGCGAACCCAGCTCTCCTAGAAATTACTCTGGGGGCCGTGAATACCTCCATTTTAAGTCTCTTCAAACTTTTTAAAGAATTGGATCGCAAAATAGCGCTCCAAACAGCAAGAATTGATCAGATTGGTGAGTGGATGCATCAATGCTCTCAAAACACGACATCTCCCACAACTCTGAACCTAATTATGCATAGACTTTCTACTCTAGAAAGTCTAAGCGCTTCAGGTGCTATGGTGGCAGCTCAACACAAAGCAAACATCATACAGAGATTGTCAGGGTTGGAACTTAATCATGTTCCAAAGCCTAGGAGTGTAAGAACTCTGCTAACAGCGGTTCCAACCTTTGCAAAAATAATTTGTCCTGTTGAGTGCAGAAGACGTTACTGACCACAAAAATGATTCGTGGATCAGTGTTGATTCTCCACAGAGACCTGATCACCCTGCTGCTAACAACATCAGCAGCTCTCCCACAGATCAGGTTCCTGCTCAGAAAAATAAGAGGAAAACTTTAGCTCTAAAAAGAACTAAATCAACATCCAAAATATCAACAACGCGAAAGACTAATCAAAATATTCAGTTCAAAAATCCACCAATCCCCTCTACGCCTTGGGCCACTTCGCCTATACCGCCTCAACCTCAAAGCCTGAAAGTGGTTAAAGATATGGTTGCTCCTTCATTGGTGTCTGTGGCTTCCGAATTCGCAACCTTTTCCACTTCTGGTCCGCTGTGATGAACTCCGGCCGACAGACACTGCCTGCAGCTTCTGCAGGCTTTGAAAATCGGCTGTCTGCTTTGAAATCAGCTGTAGATGCCTATCTTGGTAAGAGGCTGGCCGAGATGCTTCCTGAGATAAATTGTGCGACAGATATTCCAGCCTTTGTTGGAATACCTGTCTCTGGTCAGGTTCAAGATGAATGTCGCCATAGAGACCAATCTTCGGGCCGCCTAAATGACGCTCCTGTGCAGAAGGTGCAGTTTAACCTTCCTAACTCATGTTCAAATAGGAGAATGTGACCCCTGGTGTGAATCCCAAAACTCAAGAGCATACCCATAAAGATATTAAAACACAGCGATTCAACTCTTTTCATACTCTAATATTAAAGTGTCGAGAGGGGCCCTTTCCAAAATATGATTTGTGTCGTTCAAGTGTTTTGAATATCTTTGCTGACATCCAGTCCCTGGAGGACTTATCCTCGAGTGATTTTGACCAGATTGAATTCATCTGTGAGAATAATCTATCAATTGTAAGATTATGGATCAAATCGGGGCTGGTCCGAAACGCTTTATGGAAAGCGAAAATAGACCTTTTTAGTTTGGGCTTTTTGTTTGCGTTAGATCCAGCTCGTCCACTTGCCCAAGAGAACAGAGAACAAACTGAGACAGCAGCACAGACACCGTCCGCAGAGTGCGCATGTACCTTCTGCACTCAGGTGAACTGCTCTCAGAGCAGGCTGTCAACAAAAAATTCATTATAACCGTTAATAGTCGAGAAGTGTCAATCCATCTCTCTGGCAAGTTGGAATACACAAGGTTTCTCGCACCTACAGTGGACAGTGAATGCTCAATTAAACAACTATGACATTGTAGCTCTGCAAGAGACTTGGATGTTACATGCACCCATATGGGATGACCATGCTATTTGCTTGCTTCCAGCAGTGGCCTCAAACAAAGGCAGGCCCTCAGCTGGCTTAATGGTGGCTGTAAAGTCCAGTAGGAATTTCCAAATTGGGGAGTGGCTTTATCCGAATAGATTTATTCAGGTGGTCAGAATCACTCATGGACCTCATGTATATGCACTTATAAATCTGTATCGTAACCCTGCAGGCATTACTGATGATGCCTTCTATCGTGCTTTATCATCAGTATTTGTAACCATTGCCCTGCAATCGATCTCTGGTATAATGGTGGTTGGTGACTTGAATCTGGTATGTCTCCCAACACTTTATAAGGGGTTGTGCCTTGCAAGCCAGAAATGGAGTATATTCATTCAAGATCTAAACTTGAAAATGACGAATGGGAATATCTTGGGTGACATTCCACCTCAACACACGTGGGAAAGGGGAACCTCTAGATCCACTATAGATTACATTTATGTGAGTGAAAGCATACATGCAAATGCCACCAAATTCGAAATCATAAAACAAACACATAGTGATCATCATTTACTGCTTCTCCAATGGTCTGACTTATGTCAATCAGACACTACCATTAAACAATGGTCTAAACAAGTGCTGAAAACTAATAATGGTAAGAATCGCTTTCATTGGTCACAAGCCAAGCTACAGACTTTAAATACAGCCTTTTAAAACACCAAAACACAAATGATGTAACAACTTATGTTGATATGCTCGTTAAGTTCAGAAACATCCAACCGCTAATCATAAGACCAGCTCGATCTTACATTCATGGTTTTGACCTTGCTTTACAACAACGCAAAACCCTACTAAGAAAACAAATACGTAATTGTCGCAAATTGCCGTTAAATGAACAACTCAAAGCCGTTAAAACAGCGAAATGTTTATATCGTAACTGGACTTGTGCCAGAAAAGCGCAGCTTTTTCAAGCTGATAGTGAAAATTTCTTGTCTGCTTGTTATGCAAAAAACTCGGCCCAAATGTGGCAATTATTGAACATGTGTAATTCCTCCTCTCAACTGGAGCTCCAATTAAATGGTGTCCAAGAAGCACAATGGGTAAAGCACTTCTCGCAATTATATGCTGATCTTAACATGATTAAGTATGAATATACTCAGAGAGTTTCTTCAAGCTGGTCTCTGGAGTGCTCTGTAGACATCGTGAGAGAATTCATAAGTAAGTCATCTTCTTCAAGAGCTGCTGGACCAGATGGTTTAACAAATTACATGTTCAAACAGAACCCAGAAGAATGGTCCATTATCTTATATAATACCTTCCAACACATTTTACGAACTAAGATAATTCCACAATCATGGCGCACTTCCTTAATAGTTCCCATCTACAAAAAGGGTGATCGTAGGGACCCAAAATGTTATCGCCCTATTGCTCTCTTAGATGCAACGGGCAAGATTATTTCCCGTTTGGTGTTGAAGGCATTTAACCAATGGACCCTCAATGCAAAGCAGAGTGATCCCGCCCAGACAGGCTTTGTTGCAGGTCTAGGGACTGCGGTGAACCTAATCACTCTTCACGCTATCAAATATCGAGCACAGTCCATCAAACAGCCCGTGTATTTTACGTTCGTAAATCTACACTCGGCCTTTGATTCAGTCTCTATACCTCGGTTGATGGATAAATTGTTAAAAGCTGGTTGCCCATCAACTTTAAGTGACGTTATCTTTGCATTACACTCGAACACCTCAATTAGTGTAAGATTAAACTTAGAGGGGTTCTATCATCGGCGGTTAGGACTGAACAGGGACTTAAACAGGGATGCATACTTGCCTCGGCGCTGTTCAATTTCTTCATCAATGACGTCAGAAGTGCCCTTGACGAGATTTGCGCAGATGTACCGAAATTGGATAACATCGAGGTAAAAGCGCTATGGTATGCGGATGACTTAGTGCTAATATTTAAAACACCCATAGGTCTTCAAAACCTCCTAGCAGCACTATGTATATATTTTCAATCTAATGAATTGGTGGTAAACAACAAGAAAACTCAAATTGTTGTCTATACTCCAAAAGGCAAGCGCAGCCACCAAATGAACTGGAAAATAGAACACATAAGTCTCGAGGTGGTTCCTAACTACATATATTTGGGCATCGTATTTGATGGTCCTGCGACCATCCAATCTCAGTTAACAAAAATTGAAGTTAAAATTCTCGCAGCAATACGCCAGACTCGACTAATTATGCACAAATATGGGAAATTTTCTATTAAACCTGCTCTTATATTCTGGATACAAAATGTCATCCCTACCATTTTATACGGGTTAGAAACATATAGTGTGATTCAACCAGTGTTTCTGAATGTACTGGAAGCAAAGTTTTGGCGTGCAATTCTTCAATTACCACAAAGCACTCCAGGAACGATGATTCGATATGAATTAGGACTGACCTCGTTATTGGCAATGTACAATTGGCGCTTATGTAGCTTGTTTAGAAAATGCTTATTATCTGCACTTGATAATTCAACCTTATATATAAAGACTTTGACCCATCTGTGTTCGCTGCAAAACGTTACAGAGAAATAGCATTCTATCTGTGTAAAGCTCCTTCTCCTAAAATTAGGAATGCATTATTGCGTATGCGTTTTAACTTATGCCCCACTCGTGAAATTCAAGCACGCAGGAAAGAGATTGCGCCTGAATCCTCAGGGTGTCGCTTTTGCAACAATATAACAACTGTTGAAACCTTAGAGCATGTCATAGTAGACTGTCCAGCTCTTATGCATTTAAGACAGTCACTTCAGTAAACACTTGGCCTATTTTAGTCAGATGAGACATGAATTTAGATGGCTTGCGATTTCCACCACTAACTCTATGAGTATAAAATTGGCAACAATTAATTTTCTGCGAGCCTTAGATTTGATAAAATAGATTGTTCCTTGATGGTGAATGTCCTCTGAGATCTATCAGTGCTATATGTATTGCTCTGCCAATTGACTGACAATGCAATATTCAAATGCAATCACCAGTATTGGTGCTAGCAGGGGTGTTGTAGTATATAACGTGTTTTATAAGGACTTACAACCTTATGTGATGTTTAATTATTATGACCACTACTATGTACAAAGTGATTACAACATGAAAGCCAAATGCTAATTGTCTTGTTTTTATGCTACCGACAGTGATATGTGGTATCTTTGTTCTTGTATTCTTCTGTATTTTTTCTGTATTTTTTCGTGTCTTAGAAAACCTTTTTATTTTTTTTAATTATTATGGTTATTGTGTTCTTCACTCATTATTTTTTCATTGCTATGCTTGATATCAATATTCTAGGATGTTATTCCAGTTATGATGAATTGACGAGAATGCTCTTGTTTTATGGTTTTATGTTTTATACTGTTATGTGTTTTATATGTAATTTTGATAAAAGTGTTGTTTATAAATTGAAAAAGGTCATTAAATTCAGCTAAAATGAATTAAAAAAAATAAAAAAAATGTTTTTACTGTGGGATCCCAACAGTGATGGGGGATGAGGGCAGGCTGAATGGGAGCAATATCTCCACCCGGCCAATAAACATTAATTTCTCACCCAATTAACCATGAAATCAGGAAAATAGCCCAAGAAAAGAGCATTTCAAATAATGTTGCCCGTAAAAAGTATACATGATGCACATCGTTTAAACCTAAAAAAAACACTATTTTCATAAATGTTTTCTACAATGCGCAATCTGAGGTAGATTTCAGTCTGACAAAGGGCATAGGCCCATCAGGCCCCTGTTCTGCTTCTCTCTCCTCAAAGAAAAACAGCCAGGGCTCCACAGGACCTCACAGTGAGCTCTTATGTTTTTAACCTGTCTCGCCAGCAGATTATTTAAAACAGGAAGTGATTAGAGATCAGAAAATGTAACTGGTAGTGACCATTGCTGTGGCACTTTTTTCTTAAAAGTATATAAGGTTTTAATAAGCTATTTAAGTGTGATTGTTGGGTGATTACAAATGATGGGGGAACAGAACAAACTGTGAAACAATGAGCTTGTCATGCATTTTATTTCACTTTTTGGCTGTTTGAGATTTTTTGTAAATGCTTACTACGTTGCATGCTGGAGCTTGTAGGCTTCCGTGAAGAATGGGAAAAAAGCAAAAATCATAGGGGGTAATTTTCCAAGTCCAGCGGAGTGGAAAAGTGGCACTAAAAGCATTTACTGCCACTTTTCATGCACTGCAGGATTTTGTATAATTTGGCAGACAAAGTTGAAGAGCAGAGCAGATGTAACACATTCACTTGTTCTTACAAGTCACCCTGTCCAATGAGATTGTTTTACATCAGTATATATTGTTATGCTGTTGGAAAGCCAATACATTCCTAAGGAATCCGCCTGATTTTACACCTGTTAAAAGCAGGCAGATTCAAAAGAAAACTATTCAAGATGGCTCCCACAAATGTTAATTGTGGAAAGGATTTATACTTTTGCAGACACGTAGTGGAAAAGTGAGGAGAATGTTATTTTGCCTATGTTTTACTATTTACTTTTCCCGTAATTGGTGGAGGCCCTTTTGCAAAAATGTGCAAACAGGAGTTGTCCCCTCCATGAAATTCAGGATTCAAAAGAAAATGACCCCCTTACTCGTTTTCATCACCACTTAACCGAAGTGTGTTATCTTGGGCAAATCATTTGATTTCACTATGCTTTACCTGCCAAAATTAGGTGACCCTAGAAGTGATTCAGTTCACACCATAAGCTATTCCAAAAAAGCCTCATTCATGGTTTAACAGATAGACAACGCAGGGGTCAGGGCCCGCCAAGCCGGCACCCAAACATCCTTCTTTGGAAAATATAAGGCTGCATTTTCCGAACAGAATTGTTGCATTTAACAGAAAATCAACGAAAACAAGAAGTTATCATGGACAATTGCATATTATAAACAGTATGTATCACACAATGATATATAGGGATGCGACACGAGAGCAGAGACCCCTCCTCTCTGCCACGCCCCACCATGAACAATAACAGGAAGCCAGAAACCCCTAAACCTGTATTGCCTGCCTCCTGATTCCACACTCCTTGACCTGGCTGTCATGCATGGTAGCACTCCACCTCCTCCCTGGTCTGCTGGGAGTACAGTGTTCAGGGCGGCATTGTTGAATGTTGAATAGACACCATCAGAGATGGAATAAGGACTGGAGGCCTCATTCCTACGCCCTTGCAAAGGAGGAGGAAGCATCATCGTCTATTCTGCCCAGTTAGGCCACGAAGACATGGTGGGAGTAGGTGGCGTAGATTAGTATGATGTAAATGGGAATGGAGGTCAGGGAGATATGACAAATGCAGGAAATTCATCCCTCCTCAACAAGGGGGAGCCACCCCCTTTGTTGCTAGGAGGGAGAGCCCTCTATGCAAGACCCTTGCTATGGGCTGCAAGCGGGATCCCATTGGGGGTGATGGACCCTTTGGGAATAAGGAATCTTTAAGTAAGGATTTTGTTTCACCTTCCTTTACTTCAAACTCCCAAGTGTTTGTTGGTTTTAGGGGAAACAAACAGAGGAATCATGTCCAGAGCCCCGTTAAAGTGGATGGCTTGGTTTCCGACCTGTATCTGTTGCCACCCATTTCTGAAGACCGGAACAAATGGAAACTTCCCTTCAGTTCCAGGGTTGTACATAAATACAGCTGGACACTAGGAGAAGGAGCTAGAATCAGCGGGAGAGCAAGAAATGCCAGCTTGACTGAGCACACAGAGGAGGAAGTCTTTCACGCGCAGGAGGAGCGGAGCCAAAGAGAGACGTGTGGTGGCTGGGCACCCAGGGCAGTCTATATCACGCTGCCACTTTGACAGCTGGGAGCCCGATGAGCTCTGGGCTGCGGAGGAAGGAAGCACAACCAGGCCAGAATAAACGCACTTGCGTCCTGCCTTTCCGAGGCCATAGTCCTAGAGAAGAAGAATGGACACAAGGAAGCCGACCGTGCAGGCCAGAGCCTGGTTGAGTGCAGGGATCCGGTCTAGATACAGAGACTGCCTCCATGAATGAGCACCGCCACTGGCCAGAAGGTCTGAGGTGCCCCAGGAGGAGCAGGTGGAAAGTGGTGAGGCCACGCCGTAGGCCCACAAAAGGCTGATAATCTGAACACCTCAGGAAGGGGTGAGAGAAGCAAGTACAAAAACAGTGCTGAGCAGGCCATTAGCCCACACCAGGCTATTAATCTGAATACTGCAGGAGGAGATGATAGAAGCCACAACCAATTCAGGGCTAAGCAGGCCCATAACCTACACCGGGTTGATAATCCAGTAACCCAGGACAGGGTGAGAAAAACCACAACCAAAGCAGGGCTGAGCAGGTCTGTAGCCTATTTGAGGATGGAAGTAGAATATCCCACCAGGAATAAAGATAAGGGGCCTCATTATGAGTTGGGCGCAAAGGGATACCGGGCACCGGTAAGGACACCGGTGCCGGTAATTCCTTTGCACCCTTATCCGAGTTCCCTTAGCATGTCACTTCCTTAATAATTTGCGGTACCGCTATTAGCGCCTTCCCCCTTCCCATTGAGCCCTATGGGGGCTCAAATGGGAATGAGGAATGGCTTTTTCAATGGGGATTTACCGGTCCCGCAAAGGTCGGAAAAGACCGGTAAGTCCCCATTGAACGAGGGCGGACTCGCTACCGGTATTGGAGGTAGTCATGGCGCTTACATTACTCGGAATGAGGCCCGAGGTTTTGTTTTTGTGAATAATGACCTATCCAGATAAGAAGAACCTGTTAGGTTTAATAAGGAGAATACAGGAGAAACGAGTAACCGTTCGGACTGGCTGATAAGGCTATGGTTTTGCCAAGAGGAAACTGAGAGACATTTACCTGTTGTTGATACTGCTACAGTAACCTGGAAGGCTGAGAACGACTTTGAGAACTCTTTGATGGGGGTCAGAAAACCATCCACCACCGATCTACCTAAGTGTGAGTAACACAATCCAAAATTATAACTTATATTGTCTTTTTCTTTCTAAATGCTAGAGCAGATGTTAGATTAGAATATTTTTTGACAGAGGATTCTTTGTAAGACGTCCTCATGAGCACCCGTTTGTTTTTTTAAGAATAGGAACCGCATCTTATAAGTAGGGTTTAGAACAGGAATTTTTATTATTTTGAATAAAATACCTTGTTCAAACATTTCTTCTGGTCCATCTTCTATGTCTGATTTACCACAAAGAGCTGATGGAAGGTGACTGGGTGAAATGTGAAGGGGGCGTGGATTGAATTGAAAGGGGAAAGCAGAAGAAAGGTTGATATTGCCATACTATTTTTCTTGCTTCGCTTTTGCTCTGTACTGTAGCTAAACAATAGCATTTTTTTCTATTATTAATTAAAGGGCAGACTTAGCTCGAGAGCAGCAGATCACTGTACAAAATGTGGGTAGCCAGCATTTGGACTAGCATCTCAGTAGCGCAGTACTGTGAGGCCTGTGCGTCAGTATGTGCATCCATTGGCATTATTCTTTGGTCAGGTGTTCTTGAATGAACAATGTTTGAGAGATTTGTGAAAATGGAGAATTGTGGGGGCATTCCGAGCCGACACCAGGATAGAGATCCAGAAGGTGGATGCAAGACAAGAGAAGGATTGTTTGCGAGTCCTCCCTGTGTGAAAAAAGAGAAAACAATATATAACTTTTGAGAGCAGAAGACTTTTTAAGGGGTACTGGAGATCATGTGATTTTTTAAGGGATGAGTGGATTGTGGGGGCAAGCAGATTTTCCACTTCAACAAATTGAGTGTTCCTGGACAAATCACGTTGTCAGCAAAACCTGATGAGGTGACCATGTTGTGTGGCAAACCTAAAACACAACTCCAATAGTAGAAAAAGAGAATTTAAAAAACATGGAACACGTATAGCACTTGTGACAAACATTAACTTCTTCCACCCTAAGCACCACCCCCAGTCCTCACCTACCCAAGGCCTTCCATCAGTTGTGCCCAGCCCTTTGCTTTAAATCTGCCACTGAGTGTAATTCTGCCACTGGGTTTAATTCCAGCAAGCCTCCTGATCCAAAATTCAAGTAGGTGTACGGTACGTGTCTCATCCCCCGTCCTAACAACCTGGATTTGAATCCAGCCTTCTGTACCTTTTTAAAGCAGACTAAAGACATGGGAGGTCATTACAACCCCGGCGTTAAGGGTTAACGACGGCGTTAACCCTTAACGCCGGATTCCCACTTTAACGCCTGCTTCTGGCAGGCGTTAAAGTCCATGGTGCTAACCCGCCATGGTGCTAATTACGCCGCCTTAATTTACGGCGGCGTAATTAGCGCCTTCCCCACTCCCATTATGCCCTATGGGGCAAAAATGGGAATGGGGAAGGGAAAATGGGAAATGGGGATTTACCGCCCCACTCACCTTGGAATGGGGTGGTAAATCCGCCATCCACTATGGTGTAAAACATGTTTACACCATGGTGGTAAAGTTGGTGCACCTAGCACCAAGGTTGTAATGACCTCCATGTAATGGTTTGAATGGACCTTTGCACATAAAGGAAGACATTTTTGCTGGACCATGGATCTGGGAAATATGACTCAATGCCAGCACTTTCTTTAGGGTACTCATACATACACCCATTCCCAATGGAAATTGTGCCCACCCCGATCACAAACCTGGCCCAAATTCCTGGAGCCAGGCCTGGAGGGGTGGGGGAACTTGTGACGTACTTACACCCTGTACACTCCATGAGGAGTTAAACCAATATTACGGTTTTTACATTCAGTAAAAGAGATAGGATAGGACAGCCTTCGTTTATAAGGACTGTGACATGGAACAGTAGAATCCACGCAATGAAGATTACCAATAAGTAGTCGGGTATTATACCCAGAGTTCAGATACAGATGTAGGAACAATCAGCTGTGTAGCTTTATAGCAGCAAATGCTCCATGGAAACAAAAATAGGTGGCATAATGGCAAGGAAATTGGGTTACTGTTTTTGAAATCCTGTATGAAAGGAAACAAACTCACTTTAGGCCGGAAGAAATGCGAGGGCAAGAAGAAACGAAGCAAGAAAATCTTATTGTATTTAATATGCATTTGCAGCTTTACAGGGTAATTCATAGAAATTCGCACAAAAGTGGCGCACGCGGCTGGTGCACAGTGTTCCCGTGCGAATGTCTGCACCAGCCGCGTGCGCTAAAATCAATTTCCGCGCACAGCGTATTCATGGATTTTAGCCTCCAAAAGCAGCCGTGGCGCAGTGGCGCAGCGACCCTGCAGCAGTGCCAGTTACGTCCCCAAGAACGCCCTCGCGCAAGGAAAAGCCATCAAAATCCCCAATCCAGCGCAAAGGGCTGCGCCAACCCTGGACCAGTTTACCAGACTGCCAAACAGCATACGCCAAGCGGGGAACGTGTATTACGGCTTTCACGGTAACTTCCACACGTGAAAGGGCCTGTGCGAGTGGGGTACGTGTATAACTGTTGTTCGCGTGAATTTGTACACGCGATTGGCCTGGGTATGTGTATTCCAGGGGTGCGTGGGAAGTTTCACACGCGATTGGGCCTGGGGGAACGGGGTACGTGTATTTCAGGGGAGCGCGGCAAGTTTTACACGCGATTGCCCTGGGCATGTGTATTTCAGGGGCTCGCGGGTAGTTTCCCACGCGATTGGGCGTGGGGGAGCGGAGTACGTGTATTTCAGGGTCTCGCGGGTAGTTTCACACGCGATTGGCCTGGGTATGCGTATTTCAGGGGTGCGCGGGAAGTTTCACACGCGATTGGCCTGGGTACGTGTATTTCTGGGGTGCGTGGGTAGTTTTCCACGCGATTGGGCCTGGGGGAGTGGGGTACATGTATTTCAGGGGATTGCGGGTACTTTCACATGCAATTGGTCTGGTAACGTGTATTTCAGGGGTGCGCGGGAAGTTTCACACGTGATTGGCCTGGGTACGTGTATTTCAGGGGTGCGTGTGAAGTTTCACATGCGATTGGCCTGGGTACGTTTATTTCAGGGGTGCGCGGGTAGTTTCAAACGTGATTGGCCTGGGTACGTGTATTTCAGGGGTGCGCGGGAAGTTTCACACGCGAATGTGCCTGGAGGAGCGGGGTACGTGTATTTCAGGGGTGCGCGGGGAGTCCTACACGTGAATTGGCAGTGTGGGTACTCCCAGGTGTTCCCTCTACACCCTCCACGGCCCCTGCAGGCAGACCACACCACAGGGGACTACCCCGCACCCCTGGTTATGTCCCGCAGGCAGCCCATCCACCATGGCCATGCACCCCAGCCAAGCCACCTGTCCGCTTGCACCACTGATCACCAACTCATGTCCCCTTGCACCCCCACCCCCCAAGCACTGCAGGGCACCTGCCAGCAGGCCCCCACTCATGTCCCACTCATGTCCCCTTGCACACCCACCCCCCAGCAGTGCGGGGCACCTGCCAGCAGGCCCCCACTCATGTGCCCTTGCACACCCACCCCCCAGCAGTGCAGGGCACCTGCCAGCAGGCCCCCACTCATGTCCCCCTGCCCCCAGGTCATGACGATCCTCAATCATGGCCCTTATGGCCAGCCTCCCCAGACCAAAGACCCAACCAAGTATTGCATCCACCCACATAGAAAAGGCAATTACATGATACAACCCCAATGGCAAGTATTTAAATGAACACATGTCCGTCACACACACACAATGGTTGCAAGTGAATGTGAAAACCCATATCATGACATGCATGAATCCAATGAGATAATACCACACATCGAAGTATGAAGAAAAAAATGTATTAAAAGCAACATGAATGTAATTAAAATCAAACAAACAACAATGGTAATAAAAAAAGAAAACTGCATGTCCGTAAAATAATGAAAAACAAGAAATCATAATCCAAATGAAAGGTGTCCAAAGTCACAGTCCAACAAAGCAAATCCAAGGGAAAAACAAAAGTGAAAACCATTGCTCTATGGGGAAATCCAAAAAAAAAGATGAATCCAATAGGGAACTATATACAGATGAACGATCCAGGGTCCATGATCCCAACTGAAGAAATGAAACCTATCAAAAATACTACCTAATGAAAAACTATATACAGAAACGTGGTGCATTGTCCAAGCGCAACCAAAATAAAGAAAAAAACCAACGGAAACCTAACACTATCTAACAATTTACAAGGGCAGCGGGCAAGTCCAATGGCTCACATGTTGATGTCCCGGGCCAGGGCATCATCGAACTCCTGCTCGATGTCCCGGAGGCGGTCCTCTTCCATGGCCCTGAGGGTTCGCAGGGACGATGACATCTGGAACTCCAGGTCCCTGCGAATGGCCTCAATGCACTCGGCCCGCCTCAGGTCCCTACGCATGGAGTTCTCTGCCCTGACCATCGTGAGCCGTGCCTCTTCCACCCGCTGCCGCTCCGCATCTATCGCATGGCCCAACCGCTGCCACAAGGAAGACACTTCCCGTCCAGGGTCCTCCTGCCCTCCGGCCGATGCCTGCCCCTCCGATGATGAAGGCCCCGAGCCATCATGGCTCCAACCTTGTTGCTGCTGCTGCTGTGCCGCTGCCTGTGCCCTGGCTCCTGCTACCTGCACATCCTCCTCCAGCTGGGGTGCAGTTGTTGAGGTGGCCACCCCTGCTGGACGTCTGACTCCCGACTGTGGCAGGGATGTGTCCTCCACCAGCCTGGCCGCAGGGTCAGAGGCAGCTCCACAGGGCACCCAGGTGACACATGGGTGGGAAGAAGGCACAGAGGACGACTGGCGCATAGGGGGTTCAGTTGAGGAGGGGGTCGGAACAAGGTCGAGAAAACAGAGGAATCTGGCCCTGGTGAGCTGTCCCAGTGGGTCAACGTGGTCAATGAGCCATGCGAGAAGACGTGCAGTCTACTCATGAAAAGACTGCAGGTGAGCTCGCATGGCACATTGACGCAACGCAACGCCACCCCACCCAGGACAGCCCCAACCCGGTGCCGGATAGCCACATCCGCAGGGAGAGGAAGGCCAGTTGGTGTAAGCCAGTCCCCTCCCTGAGAACGGGTCTGGACGTAGGTATCCCTGCTGGCGCAAGATGATGCAGTCACAGGATCGGGGACAGGATTACACACAGGCACCTCCGCGGTGGCCTGTGCTGCCTCCTGTCCCTGCCCCTGCACTGCACCACTAGCACCAATGGAATCCCCACCTCCAGACCCCATCTCTGTCCCTTGCACGGCCTCCTCCTCCACCAAACCCCCCACCAACCTGGATGACTCCGTGCCATCTTCCTCCATCGGGCCCTGTGGGGTCTCACCTGCCCCTTCGGCTGCCGAGGAGTCCAACTCCAACCTCCGCCTCTTGGACCTCCCCTCGGCAGCTGCGACCTGGGATGCGGCACCGGACTCCTCACTCCCCGAAGAGATGACAACCTGGGAGGGGAGCCGGGCCTTGCGTCTCCGGCTGGTGGTGCGATCCCTGCCGCTGTGCTCTACAGCACCTTCTCCGCCCTCTTCATCAGTTGACGCTGCAGACAGGGAGAGATAGGAGACAAGCATCAGGGCACTGTACAATGGACTCATACACACATGACAGTTGTACATGAGTGGCATTGTCAAACTTCACACATGGCATCACAATCCCCAACACACATTTCATTGCAACTCACACACATGAGCTATTCCACAGCCATATTGCAACAGCCAGCACCATCCATACACATACAACAGCATGAGCAGCCAAAGGTGAGCCAGACATCACATGAAAGACAGGGAGTGCACTAGACATGCACACATGCCACCACAATTACATGCATGTGTACACCTCCGCCAACTGTCGCAGTGATGAGATTGGCATCCATATCACATCTGGCAATCAGTATTCTACATATCAGTCTCACGTGCATCCATGTTGCATCACTGTTGCACCCATGTCAAATACACACACATGCACATGTACACGGTGCAGATACATGCAGCTGGAACCAACATCCATGTGTGACACCACAACCATGCCAACTTACACAGTAATCCAAACATGTGTGCTCACACATCTGCATTTGGCCTGCATGCTTACCCATACATACACCATCCATGTGTCTCACACATGAAAGGACTTGCATGTGTCAGCCTCACAGCCCTGTACATACACATCCATACATGGCCCTACAAAACCACATGTACAACCTGCACACTACTGGCACACCACCACCCGCACAGCTTCCAATCAGTATGCATGTACACTTACCGCTGGACTCCAGACGGGTCTGCCTCTCAAGGACCTGGACGTGGAGCGCTGGGCATATGCGTTCCAGGACCCTCATCTGATGTTCCGACAGGTGGCCCTGGCGCCCCTTAGCATCCGCTGCCTTCAAGAGGCGCCGGGCCTTGTTGAGGGTCCTGGACATGAAGTCCTCCCAGCGCTTCTTGACATGTTGGAAGTCGCGGACTGCCACCCCCTCCGCGTTGATGGCAATCACGATGTCCGTCCAGATCCGAGTCCGTCCTTCATTGTCGGCGGCCGACCTTCCGAAGAGGGCATCATACTGCCCCAGGACTTGCTCCACCAGGACACCAACTTCGGTGGCAGTGAAGCTGGTGGCCCTCTGTCTCTCTGGCTGGGGGTTGCCAGTGGTGCCAGATGGTGTAGTGCCCGACATGGCAACCCCAGAGGCAGGTGTGGGTGGGGAACTGGGTCCTAGGGCTGGGCTGTGGAGCGATGGAATAGCAGTCGGGAGTCTTCGGTTCCAGCAGGGGTGGTCACAGCAACAGCACCCCGGGCTGACGTGCAGGCAGCAAATGGCAGGGCACGTGGGCAGCAGGCAATCAGGCAGCAGCAGATGGCAGGTGGGAGCGTGCTCGGGGCTCTTGGGGTCAGTAATTCGGCCTTCTGGGCAGGAGCGTGGTTTTCTGTGTGTGAACGCGTGGCCAGCTTGATACCGAGTGATTTGGCACGTGAAAATCTTGCACGTCAGCCTGTAATTCGAGGAAAGGCCCTTAGCGCGTAAGCACATCAGCACGCATACGCGATTTCATTGGACCAAAGGCCCTCAGCGTGTAAGCGCGTCTGTGACATATCACACACGGGCCTGTACGTACTTTTCGTGGGGTGGGGTGAGTGTGTTTTCCAGGCTTTGGAGTTCACACGCTTTTACTTCACAGCGGGTGGGTGTTGGTTACACATTCTTCTACACGCAAGGCAGACGGTGAGTGGTACCCCGCTAGCCCAGGCCCAATCGCATGTGAAACTTCACGCGCACCCTTGAAATACACGTACCCAACCCAATCGCTTGCATGTGAAACTTCACGCGCACCCCTGAGATACACATAACCAGGCCAATCGCGTGTGAAACTTCACGCGCACCCCTGAGATACATGTGCCCAGCCCAATCGTGTGTGAAACTTCACGCGCACCCCTGAGATACACGTACCCAGACCAATCGCATATGAAACTGCATGCGCACCCCTGAAATACACATACCCAGGCCAATCGCGTGTAAAACTTCATGCGCGCCCCCGAAATACACGTACCCAGCCCAATCGCATGTGCAACTTCACGCGCACCCCTGAGATACACGTACCCAGCCCAATCGCATGTGAAACTTCATGCGCATCCCTGAAATACACATACCCAGGCTAATCGCGTGTGCAACTTCACGAGCACCCCTGGAATACATGTACCCAGGCCAATCGTGTGTGAAACTTCATGCGCACCCCTGCAATACACGTACCCAGGCCTATCGCGTGTGAAACTTCATGCGAACCCCTGTAATACACATACCCCGCTCCCCCAGGGCAAATAGCGTGTAGAACATCCCGCGCACTCACGAAATACGCGCACATGCTATTTTTCACACAGCGGGTGTCCGTGTTTGTCGCGTACCCCTTTGCACGTCATTTGTCCTAGAGGCCCAAAGTATGGGACATTCTACATGGCTGTATATACCTGCTTTTTGTGGGGGCACATTTTGGGGCACATTTTTTTCCTGCGCAGGGCCGCGACGGCCTGCCTTGGTGTGGCGGACAGGTTTGGGTCTGTGCGCGTCTTTGCCCGTGTGCTGGTTTGCCCTATTCGATTCCATGAATACGTGTTGTAGGCGAGCGTGTGGGCGTTCCGCGCACTTGCCTCCTGTACTTCCCCCGTGACGCCCACATTTTCACGGGTTGTTCCCCATTCTGCGTGTCACGGCCCGTGTTCCGCCTACTTTTGTTATGTGCGCCGCGCTATGTGCGCTTTCGCTGTGGCCTTAGGGCACGCCATTAGATGACCTGTGCGCCGGCCTGCGCTGCGCACTTTTTCAGCGCACATCCCAGGTTTTACTCGCGCATGGACTTCCATGAATTGATGTGCGCTGGTTTCCCTGCGATATTCGCACTTGCACTGCGATTTTCGCTCTTTCACTGCGAATCGCACGTTTTCGCACGCTTGCGCCGATATTTTCAGCACACATTAATTACATGAATCGGCCTGTTCGTTTCAAACAGGCAGATGCACTTTCAGAGGAAATCGCGCCTCCTGTGATGGAAGGTGGGAGGCAAAGTCCTGTAAATACAATCCCCATTTTCTTCCACATTTACAGACCTCTGTATTAAGTTCCAGTTAAACAAAGTGACCTTTCATGTATAATGAACAGCTTTCTGCTCCAGCTGAGCAGAGATAAGGTCAAATACAGCCGTTGTTGAATATTCCAAGAATGTGTACATACATATAATTTTGAAAAGGCCAAAGGATCCTGTAAGCCATTCCTTTTTCTGAAGTCTGCACAGTTCCTTATATTCAATATCCAATTTGAAGGAGCGTCTCTTTTTCTTTTTTTTTTGCAAGTAAAAGTTTCAAGCGTATTTAGTAGGAACAAGAATAATATGCACGTTCTTAAACAACCCATATGTACTGCATGTGTCACGTGAGCTGGAGCTAGCAATTGTTGAATGCCATCTTCTCATTATGAAGATGGACACGGTCTGGGCACTTCTTTCAGACCTCGGTAATTGCTGCTGCAGCACAGGAAGTTACAGAAGAAGGCACTGCAGAACATAGGATAGTTACATTCATTATTATATAATTGATCTTTCTCATTATCGGCCTCCTAACCAAATCAGTATAACAGCTGGAAACAAGCTCATTAAAAAAAGTGAAGAATCCAGCAATTGTCAAAGCTAATAGAAGCTAATAGTTTTACCGCCTGCTTGGGTTTATTGCATTCTGGGTGCCTTGAAACCTATCGGCGCTCGGCGCCATACAATAAATATATGATAATAAGTTTACATGTACAGGCATGAATGCAGTAAATACTTAGGTCCTTCTTATTCAGAGATTCATTTAAGAGCTCTAAAATATCAGCAAGTCCGTTTTTGTGGATACAAAAAGACCATAAGCCTTGGCATAACATATAAGCGCCCTACCTATTTCCATCAGACACCCAGGCAGCACTCTCATTTGTCCTGTAGTGACATAATAAGGGTTTAACATGTTTTCATAGCCTTCCTTTTTAAAGCCTGTAGTTTTGGTAGATATGAATCCGACCAGTTTATTTTATTTTGTATTTACATATATGAAATTAGTTGAATTCGGCCAAAGTTGCACGAACAAAGTGCAGATTTAAAAAAGAAGTCTTTTAAATGACTCATTACAATAATAAGGCCTGGTGCTCAATCACATGCTAGGTTTCGCTATCCTAAACCAGGTAATTCCATCAAATGTCCAGCTACTTACACTGTTGCCAGATTTTGTAATCAAAATCTCCAGACACTTGCATTATTACACTCCAATGTGCAGATATTGATGCCATTGTCAAATATATACACAGTATGCTGAGCAGTGCCTATTTCGCTATACCAAATCAGTACCAGAATCCATTTAGTCAGTTACAAAAGCAGCGTCAGATTCTAACATGCAGACTTAGCATAGCTGCGCCAGATTCTAACATGCAGACTTAGCATAGCTGCGCCAGATTCTAACATGCAGACTTGGCACAGCTGTGCCAGATTCTAACATGCAGACCTAGCATAGCTGCGCCAGATACTAACATGCAGACTTAGCATAGCTGCACAGATTCTTTTATGGCCAAAGCCAGGTTTCAGATGCCCACTCAGCCCAGAAGACCAGATGCTATTATGCTCAGTTAGCAAAGCAGTGCTGGATTCCATCAGGCCAAGTGAGAACAACAAGGCTGTATTCCTTTATTCACCTTTATCAAAAGGTGATGTTATTAAATACTTTTAAAGGCAAAACATTCAGAATCCTAAAGCTGAAGGCCTCACCATTGAGTTGTGTGGAACAGGGATGTTACTAGGTTTGTAAAAGATCCAGGGCTACGCTAATGTTGGGACTGTCAGAACTCAGGGCTAGCTAGCTTTTTGGTTGTAGCCCCTGAGCTACAACCAAAAGACCCGGTGATAAAGCTTCCCCCAGCTGCCCCCTAACTACACCTTTGTTGTGGAACTCATGTATGTTATGTTGTACAAGGAAGATTCTCAAGACTGACAGGAACACAATGATGATGATAGTCTATCTTTCTAACCACATATTGAACAAATACGAAAATGCTGTACCAGAGAAAGGACTAGGTGTTGTCATTTCCAGTAAAGAAGACCCATTTACTAACAGAACAGAGTTCATATGAAAGATCAGATGAAAATAATGTGTTCACAGAATCACCAGAATAAACCAGGGACAATATCAGGACACTCTCTGCATTTATGTCCCCTTATTCGAGTGTGTCAGTGAAATGTTACTTTTATTTTTAACATAAGAGTATTAAAAGACATTAAAAAAGTAGAAAAACAAACTATATTACCATTCCAAAACATGAGTAAAAGAGAACGAGAATCCCTGATGAAGCTGAGAAAAAACAAAGAACTGATTATAAAACCACTGGATGAGGGGGCAATAACAATTATTAACAAATGGGTCTGTTCTAAGGGGTGCCACAGACAAGCTAATGATGAAAAAAGTTAGAAGAAATATACTCCATGCAAGCTTTTCGAGTAGAGATCAGAGAGAAAGAAGATACAGCAACATAATTAGGCTTCCTTTTAGTACAAGAATAATAATATTTATGCAGACAAAAACTCAGATTGCAATTTCGTAAACTATTTACAAAATACACATGAATTTACTTGAATCCCCTGGATGCCCCAGAGCCTCAAGAATACATTCTATATAAGAACCCATACCCAACAGTATGTAGATTATATTCTGAATCCCAATATGAACCCAATATGAAGTGCTTTGTTATGGATACCACACATCATCAACACTGCAGGGTTTATGCACTTTAACCCAACAGGTCACTATCTGATAGGTCTCAACACTGAATCCCTATACAGTAGGGTCCCATAGAAGACAGCAATAGAAATAATTCACAAGTATCTAATGGGTCATTACCAGACACTAGACTAGGAAATCTGTTAATTCATAGAAAGGTACACAGAAATAACCTTAACACATTTTGTTTATCAGTTTCATTCACAACTGTATTTACAATTAGAAGGCACCGCTATGGGAGACACGGAAGCTCCTATCAAAGCCAATATATACATTAAATAAACATTTTGAAGAAAGGTGTGTGTATATATAATAATAATAATAATAATTAGGCATTTATATAGCGCTACGAACCCTCAGGTATCTGAGCGCTGCTTATTATAACCCACGGTGTGTGGTGCTCATTTATCGACCTCGGAAGGATGAAAGGCTGAGTTTGGCAACGCCAGGATTCGAACCTGCGTTAACAGGCTCTGCACAGATGTCAAAGCGAGCGCTCTACTCGCTGTGCCACTTGACCGGTTGTGAATATATATTCACTACAACAAAAACTTTGTTAAGGGGACGTTATGGTTAAGTTGACCTACCAAAAACCTGTCCTCTTCACTAAAAAAACTTTTCCAGCCTGCCATTACGGATCACATTACAACCTAAACACCCCTGAAATTCGCCAGTTATGGTAGGCCAAGCACCCACTCCTGCCATTAGCACTGTGCACTGCTACCACTATCCCCCAGAACATGAAGGATGCCATTACAAATGTCATTGATGACACCACTGACAACATGACATGTTTCACCCCTTTGTTTTTCTTCACTTCTATATATATATATATATTCAGTGAAAAAACTTTGTTAAAAGGGACGTTGTGGTTAAGTTGCGCTACTAAAAACCTATCAAATTCAGTAAAAAAACTTTGTTAAAGGGACGTTATGGTTCAAAGTAAAACCGAAAAACCCCTGATCCGTAATGGCAGGCTGGAAAAGTTCTTTTAGTGAAGAGGACAGGTTTTTGGTAGGTCAACTTAACCATAACGTCCCCTTAAATTTTTTTTTGTAGTGAATTTTACATGTTTTTAGTAGGGCAGCGTAACCATAACGTCCCTTTAACAAAGTTTTTTTCACTGAATTGCATAGGTTTATTAGTAGTGTAATTGAATCATAAAATTACGTTAGCAAAATATTTCTATTGCATTTATGAGGGTTCTAATAGTAACAAATAAGCATACTACATTTGAAGTAACTGCTCACCTTCCGAAGAATGCACATTATCATATGCTGGCGCACAGCATGGGTGCGTGTTCGAAAACTCATGCACACTTCACAATAACATGTGTGCCTGGTTGATAGTGCAGAAGTACATTGTATATTCTTGTAGGAACTTGTAACTGCAAAATTTCCAGCGCAGAACTCCACAGGGCAAGTTTGCAGTACAATAGAAGGAAGAGTGCATAACGACGTCTCTAGATCATTAACCCCCATTCCTCCCCGAAAAATGGGGGATGAATGCCATTAGCAATTGAGATTTTACAGCAGTAACCCGTGGTACCAAAAAAGAGGATTTTTTGTCTTCAAACGGAACACCTCGGGCGTTCCCGGCTGAAGAAAACAAATCCTTTTCCAATAATCCCACCATAGAAAGGGAAGAAGGGTGTTGGATAGAAACCCTTCTTTGCTTTCCATTACAGCCTGCAGAAAGCAAAAATGAAACGTGTGACCGTAATGGCAGCACCACATTTTTGTTCCTTGAGAAATGTGTCGTTATGAGCAAGACCTTTACCAGAAAGCCAGTCCCTGGTGGACTTTGCGACTTCAAAGCAATGTTTTGTCCCTTCCAGTAATAGCCAGTACCCACTTCCCCGATATTGTGGCCACTAACCATACATAGAACCTACCCCTCAGAGACGGACGCTATACTGTTAATTTGTTATGTACATGACGACACTTGTTAAAGAGCAAAACACTACCACATGCACAACTCGAAACTTTTTCGGTCGCTGTCAATGACCTTTACATACATGTGTTGTACATGCAGTAATTTTTGTCTATAAAAATGTGTACAAAATGCAAAGGATTAGTCTTATTACGTCTGCACAAAATCCCAAGAAACTCTGTGATGGCAAGCACAATCACGTCAGAAATACTGCAAGCAACACCATTACCACTCAATTTTCGACACATAATTTTGTAAGTGGCACAGGTCGAAAGGTGTGAAAATATGTGTATTGGGAGGGTGTAGCCATGTATTATTTTACAAACATTTCTGTACAGCAAACACTTTGAGTGCACCTTACCTCATTTTTCCTCTTTTAGAATGATACCAATCATTCTGAACTAATGTTGGTTAATGGGGCATCTCGGTGACAGAAAGTGGCCTGACGGTGACAGAAATTGGCCTGATGGCACTAAAGCATATGAGATTGGCCTGACCCTCCTGTAGTCAAAGCAAGTGGTATGCCTTTCTCCATAACGTTCCTTGGATGCATAACCAAATACATCCATATTTTGAAATAGGAGAGTCAATTTGTAAAAAAACACTAACATTTAAGAATTAGTAAAGTAGTTTTATTTCACAATAAACTGAGCGAAATCATCACCCTATGGAATTAGTAAAGTAGGTTTGTTGCACAATAAACTCTGCAAAATTATCACCCTATTCACATTTCCATAAAAGTAGTAAGTTTGTCTCTTTGGTCGACAATGAAAAAGTTAATGGTAATGGCCTCATTGTTGTTTTCCCGCACAGAAAGTAAGCTTTGCCGGCACAGTAGTCATTTTCATTGCATATTGATTTGCATGGCGACGTCAATGGCTGTGATCTTCACCACCAGAAAGGATGGAATGTTACTCCTTATGGCGACAGCAGCTTAAGGGCATAGAGGTCCGACACGGTCATCCCACTGAATTATGACGCAAGACAACCGATGATGAACAGTTGCATTTGACGGTTAAAAAAGCCGTCACTCGGCAACTGCAATCCATGACAATCACAATAGGGGAGGAAGTAGCTGAAGGGGAAAAGGGAAATAAAACATGTATCAATACGCAACCTTTGACCAAAACAAAGTTGTAATAAATAACCTTTTCAGTAAAAATTATTGCAATAGGAGGAAATGTAGTGGGACCCTATGGACGGCGACAATGTGCAATCTCCATAATGTGAAAAAAACATTTCAACGGCACAGAAAGCTGGACCGTCTTTATTAATACAATTTTTGTTTGGAAGTAGCTGAGCGGTTAAAGGGTAAATGAAACATGTATCAATACACAACCGCTGCAAAAAACAAAGTTGTAACATATACCATTTTTACTATTTTACTAAATATGAATTTCATTTGGGGAAATGTAGTGGAACCCTACAAACGGCGACAATGTGCAATTTCCATATGGGAAAAAAAAATTAAACGACACAGAAACCTTATAATTCATTAGGAAAAATACATTTTTTCTTTTCGAAAGTAAAAATTTAAAGCCAGTTCTGTATATAGGCGTCAAAAATAAACTTACATAATGTGGACCGCCTCCATTGCATTCATAAAAGTCAGCCAGTATTGTATTTGGAAGAGTGCCTGTTCGGGAACTGGTATTTCTTGTTCGGTACAAGCGTTTTTGAAGCATAACCTTATCAAACGATATGTTTTTCTAACTGTTACTCCCTGTATTCTTTCTGCTTTTTCCCTGTAGCTCAAGGTTAAAAAACAAGTGACCCTTATGGGTGCCGACAAATATGTGGCCGTACTGAGCTCATATTGAAAAGCGAAAATCAAGTGACCTTCACTTCGAATGGAAATACATTCTCATTTTGCAACAACATATCAGCAGCTATTCATGAGAATTGCTACTCCCGTACACACGCAGAAGTGCTGTGTGTACAAAATAGTGCAGGTGGCTGACTTAGATTTTAAACTCTAGGCCGCCAGTCTGACCGCAGTAATGTTGTTTATGTATTTTAACATGGACGCAGTAAGTTCATTTCGTACAATGAGTAGCAAGTCCCACTGTACCGTATGACAGTGGTAACAACAATACATCAATGTTTGACTTTGTACTGCCACATCTCATTAACGCTCACCTTTCAAAACAGTGTTCTATAAGTGTAACAAGTGCATTGGTGTCTTCTTCCTTTATGTATGTTAGCGGCGATGAGCGCGTACAACAGAAAATGAAGTAAACACGGTGGCCGTATCGAAAGATTATGATGCACTTCACGCTGTGGCACAACCAATCGGTGAAAGCGCAACATGGTCGCGAGCAGCATGCCAGGGAATAGCCAATTGAAATCTTCTCCACGCAGCAAACAAGGAAGTGTGACCACGGACCGGACATAGATATCACTAATTTTTTGAGACATACTTTTGATGAAAATCCGTCCAGCGGTTTGGCCTGTAGCCGTGCGCAAAGTTTTTCCCCCATTCAGTCTATGGGAAAAAAAGAAGTTTTGGGACCCCCCTATAACTTTTGCCCCCCTAGACGAATCCTCACCAAACTTTGCAAAACAATTCAGAGTGGCCCCTATACTTTTTTTTTGCAATGTTTGGTGAGGATTCGTCCAGGGGGAGCGGAGTTATAGGCCGCCCAAAAAGTGCTCTTCCTATGGAAACAGCAACTTAACCATAACTACACAGCCACTAGTGTGGCTGTGTAATATGTTACAGACAAGATATAGTAAGTATGCCTCCTACTTTGAAAGAGATACACAAATATCCTTATCTGAGACGTAAGCAAAATTGAAGCTGAGGCTTTCGTACAATGGCTACATTCATTCAACCCGCATTTAAGATTTATACACACCATCATAAATTAGGAATTTCATTTTTCCGGATATTCCCATGTAGTGTGAAGAATAGGTATTGCCGATGAAACCCTATGCAAAACCTACAAAGAAAACATTGGCAGAAAAGAGCTACCCTAAGAAAGACATCACAAGGTCATGTAAGAGAGGTTGCAGTAACAGGGAAGCTCTCTCAGAGGGCAGAACAAAAAAACAAGAGAAGACATCCTCAAGATTGTGAGCACCTATAAACGTCTCTCATATAAAATTAACAAAATCATAATTAACATTGACATTTCCTGGAAAAGAGTTGATACAAACACATTCCCCCCAGAATTGCATGTAAAAGTAAAAGCATATCAAATGTCAAAGTCAGGAAAGATACAATGATAACAGAACTTTGGATCTTGATGGCATTAGTAGACCTTTTTCTTGGTGGCATATGTTCTATTTGCAAATGCCCAACACTCAGCACTGAGTTAGATGTGGCGTTAGCACACCCATGGACACAATGAGCACATGCTAACAGTAATGCAATACGTCTATGGTGGTTTCTCAAGCGAGGTGTGATTGTAACAAAACATAACACGACAAGGAAGGTGCAGACACTCATTGTAGAAGACAGTATTTGAATTCACAATGAAGTGACTGCAGACCCATTGTTCAAACATTATGTGTAGAAAGGAGACAATGAGATGGACTTGAATGGATGACATTGATGATTGCAAAAGGCGGCAATAACCAGTAAGAGTACCTTAAAGATTGGGAACAAATCCTCATTTTTAAACCCATAAGCCCCATTGTGGAAATCAATGAAGGAAGGAAGCAATATCAAAACGATGACTCTGCATTAAATACTCACAGAGAGTAAGAGGGTGTCACATAATGTTCTCATTTTGCATTTAAACTTAGAATATACAAAGCATGAGAAAAGCATGCTGTTAATTTCATACAGAAGCCCCCTTCTCAGATCTAGTCAGCACCCATGGACAGGGGACATCATGCACACAATTCAACAGTAAAGGCCTGAAGCTTAGGTATGTGTAAGACGTTGTCTTATGTTGTAGACTCAGAATGTGTTTGTTCCTTTATCACCTGCAGTTTAGCCAAGGAAAGGAGTCGACACTAGCCACTTCCCAAAGTAGAAAGATGGCGCAGAAGCACCCAGAATAATAAGGAAATATTCTGCTTACCTTAAAATGTAAAAGCAGTTAAGATCTTTCATTTCTTTTCCACTGGAAGGTTGTGAGCAACTTTGAAAATGATGTTCCCCTTGATGTAGACCGTGTAGCAACAAATGGATTTAAAGATGTAGGGGTGGCAGTCGCCTACTGATGTAGCCAACTCTGCATTGCTTTAGTGTTGCTATGGTTTTGTAATTTGCTTTACGTTTTTCACTATTAATATATCTTAGATAGAGTCGGAACACAATACTGAAAAATTATGCTAAACTGAAATACAAATATCAATTGAACTGTTATATGAGCTGATGTTAAGTTTGATAACATTATTTGGATTAACAGAGGCTACTACGGATTGATTGTTTTTTGGCTGTGAATTTAGTATGCAACCGGGTTATGGTCTCTCTAAGAAATTATTTTCTGGGTCCTTCTTATGTTATTATATTCCTGTTATGTTGTAACATAGCAGATTTTAATTGTATACACACACACACACAATACGTTGCATACATTATGAGGTGCAAGTCACCAGTGAAAGATGTCAGCATTAAAAAAGCGTTGCAAATGTTAAGCAATATGAACATAAATTGTGGGGGTAGTTTTCTAAACAGATGAAGTGTAAAAACAAGGCAGATATATGCTCATTGCAGTTCACTTAAATGATCTGGGAGGCTTTGCTGCCATTTGAAGGAAGAGCGAGGGAACCGATTGGGATATACTCATGTGCTGCTCTCCCGCTCCTCCTTCAAAGAGAACCATGGGTTTCTACCAGCATGTATTTTCATCCTTGCGGAACACCAAGGCATTGTTCTAGAACCTGCCTGACCTTTGCACCTTCTAAAAGCAGATGGATTGCTTAAGAATCCATTATACATCCTGCATGGAAGGCATTATTTACAGACAGAATGTCGTTTGCTTTCAAAATGAACTGAAAAAAATAAGAGAAAAGGCATATTACTTATGTTTCAAAAGACAGCGTCGTAAATGTTCAAAATTGCACAGATAGTGTCCATTTGCACTTGACTCCTATGCAATTTAGGAGTGTTTTAAAATGTACCCTTTATTTTTCAAGTATTTTGATTCAACATCCCAGTGCCACTGCACATTCTCTTAGTATGCTACTACACATGCTCTTAGTATGCGACTATGGACCTTTTAAATTCCCCTGCACATGCTGGTAGTATGCTACTATGGACCTTTTAAATGCCTCTGTACATGCTCTTAGTATGCTACTACACATGCTCTTACTATGCTACTGTGGACCTTTTAAATTCCCTTGCACATGCTTGTAGTATCCTACTATGGGCCTCTGAAGTGCCCCTGCACATGCTTTTAGTATGCTACTATGAGTCTTTTTCAAAGGTGACCTCTAAAGGCCTCCACTCATATTCTTCACATTTCAAATGTAAAAAGTAAAAAAAAAAATCTGCTCCAAATTACTCTTTGCAGGTGGGATTTACAAAGGATTTCAATGAATTCTGACGGCTTTTACCATGTGGTGAGTCAAGCGAATTCTATAGGAATAAATTGTTTTTCCACCAGCATAATAATACATGCAGCTGCAAAAAACATTTTACTTTTTTCATTAAAATCCCCTGCAGAGTAAAGGCAAGGTATAAACGGCATACATCTTGGTTTTACATTTTACTTTTTCTCTTGAGCAGGGTTTTAAAATGCCCCCCACTGTTTGATTCAAACGTACAAAGTCAACTAAAATATCAGTACTTCTGCCACGCTATACAATTGGTGGGTTTATTCGCATGACTTTAATGTACCCAGTACAGTGCAGGCTACATGTTAACATATCTCAAATTCGTTTCCAATGTCATTATTTCCTTTTATTTTTACACTAATACTAATCTTTCTCTTTTCTGTCCCTATACTATGCATATGTGTATCCCCAATTTAAAAATTGATTAATACATACCTACTCAAATATTTCAAGTCGGGCGTTGAGATTAACACGTTCTCAAAATGAACGCCATTCTAGTTCAATACACGCTAGAGCAGACATGAAACAGCCAGAACCTGTACAAACACTGCTGTCTGTCCCCTTGCCTTTAAAAATATAGAGCCGAAAACTTTGCACTTTCTTTTTAGTACAACTTAATTCCAGCAAAAACACAGTACGAACCTGTGATATGTAACCCCCCTTATTTTATCAGCATACATCCCACCTTCCAAAAGTATGGTCCATGGACCATGCAAAGCCCAAAATAGAAGAGAGTAGTGGGAGGAAATACAATAACAATACTGATCAGATGCATATATATTTGTGGAGAATTTAACTTCTGCCCACCAATTATATTCTAGCACCATAATATGTTTCCTGTTGAAAGCAAAATTAGAAACTACGGGAACGAATGCCTTCTGCTCTGAAGATGTTGGAGCGATTAGAAAGGGAGACAGCTGTACTCAATGTAATACCCTGTCTCTCAATTCTGAAGTGGGTGCCTCTGTGGGTGTACCGATTGTCATCTACTCATAACCCTTCCCAGCCTCTATAGTACTTAGGAGGATGCGCAGGGGGCAATCATTCTGTGTGTTTAGTACAATCTTTCTTTAAACACGAATCAATCACCCTTATGCTTTTGTGGGGTTGGGGTTTCAAAATGAAATGGCCCATCACAGCCTCAAAAACACGAATAACAAAGATTTTGATCTCTATCTTTTCACACACAAGGAATATTTTCACACAAAAAAGAGATCCATCATAACCCATTTTCAATTCTTGCTGCCTACTGTGCAGCCCTTGACTGGCAAAAAGGTGTACATTATTACAGTAAAACATAAGGAATTAATGAAAAGGTCATTGAGATAACTGCAGAAAGCTTTTGTGGATAAACACCAGTCATATCAGTTGGCCCAAAACACAACTTATAATTGGCAGGCTGCTCTTCAGCTAACACAAGGGTAAACAGTGGGAGGGGCAATAGGACTGCACATTAACAGTGTACTGCTGTAAACATTCCTCAACAAGGCCATTGCTTCAATGTCTTTCAAGTGCCAATACTGTGAATGGCAGTATTGAAGGAAGCGGGGATGTGTCCAAATGTTGGGCTGTGTGTGACGAAATGACTACTGCTCTGCAGAAGTACAGGGATGAGTAGTGTCTAAACCTCCTACACAGATGCACACTGCTACTAAACCAGCAGTGATCCGAATTATCAATGTGAAACAAGCACAGCTCACCAGATATACCTCCTTTGCCTATTTTGGTAGAGCAGGCCCAGTATAGGTTAGAACCTTCAAGGGGGAGTGTACGCTCACACACTTATAACACAAACAACAATAGTACCAAAATAAAAGAATGCCCAACAATGGTTCTAGAGAAATGGGAACTTTAAAACAAGCTAACAATAAAGACCCACCCCGTTAATGGAAGCACAGAGAATGGGGCTCTGGGATGAAAGTAGGGGTGCTCAGGCAAACAATTTCAGCAACCATGTCAATGTTAAAGGTTTATTTTATTTATTTATATTATTACATTTGTTATACACCCAGACCCGGAGGTATCATGGCGTAGTTACAGACAATGGGAGAATGCAATCTTAGAAAGTACACAGAGGTACACAGGAATAGCAGTCAATAATATACAATAATATGCAAGGCAGTCAATAATATACAACAAAATGCAAAGCAGTCAGATATGTACAGTTAATTGGAGCGGATTAGTGCTCTAGTTCAGTTAGAACTTATTGAAGAGCCAAGTCTTCAGGAAGCTTTTGAATTTAGCGAAGGAGGTTTCGTTCATAATGTGGGTAGGTAGCGCATTCCAGTGTCTAGGTGCCAGTGTTTTGAAGCTACTACCCCCTGCTTTCTCTCTTTTGTATCTGGGGGTTTCAAGGTATGCGTTTTTGTTGGACCTGAGAAGTCTAGTCTGGGGCTTCATCGTGACTGTATTGTTGAGGTATTTGGGAGCTTTGTTAGCCCTGCATTTGTGGGTGATGCTCAGGGTTTTAAATAGAATTCTGGCTTGGATGGGGAGCCAGTGGTGGTCTCTTCTGGTGTTAGAGATATGTTCAGATTTTTTGATGCCTAAGGCTGCTCTGAGGGCTTTGTTCTGCATGAGTTGGAGTTTGGCTAAGTTGGCTTTGGACGTGCCCAGGAAGAGGATATTACAATAGTCTAGCTTAGATAGTATGAGTGCTCTGGCTAGAGTAACACAATTTTTGGCTGAGAGGAATTTACGGCTGAGGGAGATGAGTTTGGAGGTGTAGGAGGTGGACAAGGCTAATGTGTTTACTTGTTTGGACATGGACAAGGTTCTGTCTTTAAAAGTCAAGAAGGGGGGCTTAAAAGTCACTGTGGTCTGCTAAGGTAGATCTGAGCAACAGGGCTTCTTCAAATACCTTTAGTTATTTGTCTTGTCTGCTCAACAGAATTGAGTCAGACGTCTGGGTGCTTTCCTGTTGTTGAGACAGTGACAAGACAGTTGAGTTACGTTGGTCCAGTGTCAAGTCGGCACCAAATTGGCTTTGAGATGAAGCTCTCTGTGGACTTAATGAGTTCCAACAGCTCTATCGGTGGTCGGGCCAGGGCAAAATAATGCTTACACCCTATTGAGACAGTGCTCGAGACAGGCGAGCCGAGTCATCTTTTTTGTTGGGTTGATATGATGCTTTTGTTAGGTCGAGTTGGCGCACGGGAAGCAATGAGTTGGGTGAGTCACATCATCGGTCGAGTAGGGTAGTCATGTTCTTTACTAGGTCGAGTCGGTGTTGTGACAGCTCGAATAAGAAGCTAAGTGGTCTGAAATCCATAGTGTCAAAAGAAGCACTGTGGGACCTGTAGGGGCTTGAAGTGAATCAAGTGAGGTTGAGCCAGGTTGAAGATGGTTTAATGTGGTAAACGGACCCAATCCAGGGTCCCCAGCGACAAGGTGAGTCCTCAGATCCAAACTTCTACTCTGGGAAGTTTGGCTGGTATCTGCATGAGGTCCTTCTCTTCCAGTGAGCAGGGTCTTGGGTCTACTGCACATCAGTTTCACTGAAATGTACCCAGGGGATGGTGAGAGAGCAGTGGTTACCTCTGCATTGGAGCTCTTTATTTACACTTTTATGGCAGAAGACATTGGAACATTATGTATCCCCAACAGAGTTCCAGGTTAATCCTTTTTGTCTTGAAGTCCAAAGGTAAATTAACTCAGGGCAGTATTTCCTGTCCTTATAAAGGCACATTGCTATAGTGGTTTGGCCGAAGGCAAGCCTGTTATCAGGGGTCCAATCAAGCCTGCTATGATAAGTGTCCTTTTCCTTCTGACATCATACCCAGAGTTCTTTGCTTGCAGGAAGTGCAGAGGGCAGGAAGTGTGGTGAGCGGTGGGGGGAAGCCCCAATTACGTCAGTCCAACACGGGTCCACCACCAGAGGAACTAGTGCACGTTTTGTACGTAAAGCAAGTTTATTTTTCACTTCTCCGGGGAGCAGTTAGATGGTACTGTGGGACCGAACTAACCCCAGTCTCAATGAACCACATCAGTTGCAACAGTTAAAACACTCCCAGATGCTTTATTACAATCCACCCACCACATGTGATTAGAAAAAACCTCTTAAAAGAAATCACATCTTTCTCGAATTCCTACACTCTCATTGGTAGCCGTTTATCTAACTACCATCTTCAGATCATATTCATAATATGCCCTTGCTTGGACTTCATCCATGATAGGTCGTGACATCATGACATAATAAATCATTCCCATACAAACATAATTACTAGCAACAATTGGCCTTAGGCCTTTTAACCTTAACTCTTAATTGCACATGGTTCGCATAAATACTTCAAGCGATATGAAGAAGGCTGAGTAAACCGGTTCTTCTTTGAAGTAACGATAACTATCTCATCCCCCAGTTCCCTGTGCCCAATGGAACATTCTAATTTAAACAGCTGCCATTTCATTGAATGCAGCTTATCTGAAAATACAATTGAAACTCCTGCGTTTCAATTACTTTAGCCCCAAACATTTACTAACCCCATGTTTTACTGCCGGTCGAAAACAAATAGTGAAACCCTTCTGTCAAGCTCCCATGCATTTGAGAACTTACATCTGTTTTCTGCAATACTTATCAGACCATAAATCCCATGGCCGCTCCTTGAGCAGAGCTAACCATTGCGAAGGTTGAAGTTACTTATTTACCCATTCTCTGGCCTCTAAACATCTGCAGAACCGGTTTCTCAAGTCAATCCACATGCTTGCAAAACCAGAAATTTCCAGTTACCAAAAATACATTGCACAAACTGCTAGCTGCAAAATCCGAACAAGTTCATAAAAAGCCCACTAAATATAGATTTATCTTAACTCCCCTTGTATGTTCCTCGGTGTGCATGTCTAATAAATATTATTTCTCTTTTACCATGGGTTTTCAGGACAGGCTCCCTCTTCGTCTCTGCATTAAAAAAATCATCTTCCAATTTCTACGTACTTAAGAGCACCCTGTGTGTGAATCGTGTTCATGTTACATTTGGTGGTTAACATTTTATCTTTCTGCACATGTGCAAATCTAATAGGTATCAGTTCTGAACAAAAAGTAACACTAAAAGAAACATATCCCTTCCTTAATTAACTACACTAGATACATATGAAATTGCAATATTGTCCTCAGATCGCTGCAACCCAGAGTCATCAATATTGCACATGCAACATGAACCCCTCATGCTCTTGGGGACCCTCCCCGACCACTCCAACATTCACCCCTTTAGTTAATACTTTAACAAATAATCATCTTCTTGGGGAACAACCCTAAAATCATTTCTCATCTCTGTCCCAAAATGGGCCTACCCCTCTGCTGAACAAACCCAACTCGCGTCCCCCCACCATTTCTGTAATATACTTTACTTTACTTTATTTGTATATGGCGCAGCCAAAAGGCCCAGAGGCATACGGGTGCCAAGAGCAAAGGTGCTAAAACACAGAGGGCAAAGACAAAAAACACTACCCTATTCTCCCTACATTGTCAAATAAGTGAGTTTTGAGCTTTTTCTTAAACATTTATAGAGACTCACAACTTCTAAGATCAAAGGACATTGCATTCCAACTTGTAGGTGTAGCTGTACAGAACGTGCAGCTCATGTCAAAAACTGAGTTTGGGGATTTGCAATAACTTGAGATTTTTCGATCAATTTATCTGCTACATAAGACAGGAATTGTACCGCTGAGCATTTAAACGTGATTGAAAGGAGGTGAAATTCACTTCTTGCCTTAATGGGGAGCCAGTGTAGACTTCTCCTGGCATTGGAGACATGATTGAACTTCTGAAGACCCAGAATGACCCTAACTGAGCCATTCTGTATCATCAGAAGTCTGAAAAAGTTATTTCTTCCCTATGCCTTCCAGGAGGCTTCCACAATAGTTGATCTTATAACCAATAATGTCTCTACCCACTATTTCACAACTCTTTTGGGAGAGGTATGGGCAAATGCGGTGCAGTAGCCTAATATAGTAGGCCGAAGGTGATACCAAACTACTGACCTGGGCCTACATGGACACGGATTGGTCAAACATAACCCCAAAAGTTTTTATTTTATCTTTGATTTTAATTAAGCAGTCTCCAATGAGAAATTGCTGATAGTCCTTGCTGAGGTTTTTAAGTCTACAGACAGAACCTAAGACCATGAGTTTGTTTTTTTTCACAGTTCACTGCCAATCCATTCTGTCACATCCAGTCATGAATCAAGTTGTATATCTTATTTATCAATTTCACATCCTCCAAATAGTCTCCTGTGAGGGATATGAGACCCTGAGTGTCATCGACATAATTTGAAAAACAGATCAGATTTATTTCCAACATGGTAAAACGTGGGGTTGAAAAGATATTATAAAGAATGGGCGATAGGCAGGCCCTCTGTATTATTCTGTAATTCAAAGGGGCTGATGTAGCTTCTGCTATGTTATTGCAAACTCTAATTCTGTTTCCCAGAAAAGCTTCAATCCATGCCAAATGCTTGATCACTGAAGTTAGCGACATCTCAGAGTCTCTGCAGCAGCAGAGCGTGATCCACCAAATCAAATGCCGTAGATAAATCTAACACCATAAGCACCATGTTCTGTCCTCCAATGATCCTTCTCATCATATTGGATTTTAAATCCAAAAGAGCAGACTCCGTACTATGACCTGGACCGTAGGTCTGATTGATATTTGTTAAGGATATTATTCTTCAGATGGAATAATGCTTGTCCATAAGCAATTCTATCCAGAATTTTAAGGAGAAAATGGGGTTTACAATGGGTGTATAGTTGGTAGGATTGGAAGGGATAAGACCCTGTTTCTTCAAGAGTGGTGTACCCATACTTGTTTTAATCGTGCAGGGACAAAAACCTCCTTGAGGGAGGCATTAATGATTCTGGTGAGGGAAGTTATCAAGGATTCCAAACATGCTTTGATTGCCATGGCAGGTATCACCTTTACAAGTTGAAGGTTTGAGTTTGGACAGGACCAACCTGAGCTCTGCTTCTGTAATCGCTCTAAAATTAAAAATAGGCGGTTCTGGGCATAGATCAGTTTCAATGTTCTGATGGGGTCAACATCAGAGCTTTTCAGAACAGTCTGTTCCAAAAGTGTTTCTTCCTCGGTAGGGAGTTTTATTTGTTCTAGCTTCTCTGACATGGCTTTTTGAATAGAGGTGCACCAATCCAAATCTCTAATAATACTATCCTACAGAATGATATTCATCGTCTCAAGTTCTTTAAGTATTCTAAAAATCTATTTGGATTTGTGTTGAGCTTTGCCAATTCTGGCATTGTAGATATTCTTTTTGGCAATAAATATTGCTATTCGATAGTTCTTGGCTGATGTAGAATATCTTTGTTTGTCCAAGGAGTCCAGAGAAGACTTCCATGATAGAAATCTTTCCTTTTATGAATCCTTAGGATTTTTAATTCTTCTGTAAAACATACCTTGGTAGGCTTAGTGATAATCTTCCTGGTATTAACAGGTGGCAGAAGGTTAGTTATCTTCTACAACACAACCAGGTGGAAATTAGTCATCTCCTTAGTGGAGTCAAGCTGTAAAATTCAATCGTTAATTGGTACCACCAACTCTTTTGTTACCTCTCTTTTGTCAGGCAACAGTCTCTTAAATTCTTCAAAGTTATCCAATTATGTTAAGGGACTCTATTTCTCAATGGAGGTTTGTTTGTTTGTTTCTTTATTCATAGAACGCGCCAGACCCAGAGGTATTTTAAGCTTACAAAGTTATATAATGTGACATAAGGTATTTACAGCGTTTACATATTACATACTTACTGCATAAAGAGCATACAGTTATATTACAGAGCATAGCATCGCATATGTGGTAAAGTACACAACTAGCAAATATGACAGTGTAGGCGATATTCACAAAGGACTACAATACAGTGATATCTACAGGTGAAGGTCAAGGGTCTGTTGGAGTGAGGGAGAAGTCAATGAGAAGAGGTTAGTTGGCCTTCTCTCTTTAGTCTGAGCTTTGTAGATCATTTGATTTAAGCCAGTTGATAATGCTGCACCTGAAGTGTCGATATGTTTGGTTTTCCCATAGGCCTGGTGGCAGGGATTTCCATAATTGGGCGGCTTTGACAGGGAAGCTGTTTCCGCCAATGGTAGTTCATTTGAATGGAGGAACTGTCAGACAGTTGCTGTAGAATGTTCTGGTAGGTCGGAGTGTCAGTCTTTTGTTGAACTTCTCAGTGAGGTAAAGAGGTGCTGCGTTATTAAGTGATTTTAATGTTAGGGAGGCGGTTTTGAGTTTAATTTTGTCAAGGGTAGTTAGCCAGTAATTGTTTCTCCTCACTGTGGAGATGTGAACTTTTTTGGATATTCCTAACGCCGCTCTCAAGGCATTATTTTGGAGTATTTGAATTTTTTTTGTGATATATTTGTTAGCTCCAATGTAGAGCGCATTACAGTAATCGAGCTTGAATAGCACAAGTGCTCTAGCCAGAGTGGTATAGCTGCTTGTTGAGAGAAAGGGTTTAGCTGATCTAATCAGTAAACACGTGTAGGCCATGGTGGATGCCATGGCATTTACTTGTTTTGTTAGGGTAAGGCCAGAGTCAAGGTAAAAGCCTGGTGTTTTTACGTCCTTCATTACCTTAATAATTTTGCTGTCCATGTTGAAAGAGGTATATTTATGGCCACGTTTGTTGATGTTAGGTGTGGTCCCCAGGAGAATGAGCTCCATTTTATCATCATTCAGGCCTAGGCCATGTAGTGCCATCCATGCCTGGAAGATGAGGTATATCTTATTCACCATTGCCAAATCCTGGTTGTAATCCCCTGGAAGTGGGAAGAGAATCTGAGTGTCATCTGCATAGTTAGTATAGGTGACACCAAGACAATCCAGATCATCAAAGAGAGGCTTGGTGAATATATTATACAGAGTGGCGGAGACGCAAGACCCTTGAGGAACACCACATGAAATTGGGATGGGATCAGTTGCTTCTGATGTAGAGAAGACTCTCATCATTCTTTCGCTCAAGAAAGATTGAATCCACGCTATGGCGTGTTGTGAGAAGTGTACCGCTGATTCTAGGTGGTTACAGAGAACAGTGTGGTCCACCAGGTCGAACGCTGCTGAGAGATCTAGGAGGAGTAATAAGGCGCATTTACCCTAATCTCTCAACACGTCAACTTGGGCCTTGAGGTCGATGAGTGCCGTTTCTCTCCCATGCTGAGGTCTGAAACCTGATTGCCGGATACCTAAAAGTTTGTTCTGTTCCAAGAAGTTCTGAATCTGTAAATGCACCACCCTGTCAAATATCTTAAGGAGGAATGGCACCGTTGTAATTGGTCTATAATTAGTGGGTATAGCAGGGTCGAGTCAAGAGTTTTTTTTCTTCAGAAGAGGGAGTACCCAGGATTCCTTAAGATTGCTTGGGATTGTACCTGAGGTATATGATGCGTTAATAAGCTTAGAGATAAAGGTGAGAACTCTGTTGCAGCATCTTTTATAATTTGGGCAGGACATTGGTCTCCACGGCAATTGGAAGGTTTGAGAGAGAGTATTATTTTTTCAACTTCTAATATTGTAATTTTGGTGAAGTTGAAATGGAGGTCTGGTTTTGGTGAGTTCAGTACATTTCTAGGTTGGGTAGTGGATGTTGGTATGTTTTTTTTTTTTTTCCAATTTTTACTTGGAGGGTGATAATTTTATCAGTGAGTGCTTTCTGTAGACCAGCGTACCATGTCTTATCTTTGACGCATTTATCAGGTACAGTGATGGGGTTTTACAATTCCTTTAGTATGGTGAATAGTTCCTTGGTACCTAATTTAGCCTGTAGTATGCTATTGTTGAAACTTTCTTTTTTTGCTCGTCGTATTTCATTTTTGTATTTAGTAGAGATGTTAATAAGGTTCACTTTATTCACCTCAGGCAGTGTTAACCTCCCATTTTTAAGAGGGCAATAGTGTCAAGGGCTTCTACTATAACTTTGTTAAATTCATTCACTAGAGAGGAAGAATTAAGCAAGTCTGGAAGTGAGTTTAACGTAGGGAGTATGATTGGTAGGAGTCTGTCTGAGGTTATGTTCTTTTTATTTCTGGTTCGCATAGCGGGTGCTATGGGGTTGTTTAAGGCATAGTTAATTTTGGTATCTATGGTAAAGGGTATAAGCGAATGCTCTGTCCAAGCCTGTGGGCTGATGTTAGTGATGTTAATGTTACAGTTGTATTCGGCCACCCAGTCAAGAGTTCTGCCCTTGACTTGGGTGGGCTGAGTTACTTTTTGTAGGAAGCCAAGTTCAGATAGGGCATTGGCGATAGTAATGGCTTGAGTATCATTATGGTAATTGTAGCCTAAGTTCAAGTCTCCTAATCGGAGTATATGGGATGCATTTTTTAGATTGTCTGAGCCAGTGGGGCCCTGAGGCATTATAGATTAGGTGTATATTGATAGTTTGTGTATCTGAGATTGGTAACTTTATAGTGAGGGATTTGCTTGAGTTGACATGATTTGGAGCTACTAATTTCATTGCTAGAGTAGATTCAGCTATAATTGCTACACCCCAGCCTTGAGTGCTATCTCTATCTTCTCTTAGGATTGTGTAACCTGTTGGCACGGCAATCATCAAAGCTGGACATGCTGCCAGGTGCAGCCAGGATTCAGTAATTGCTAGGAAGTCGTAGTTCTCTATTTCTATTAAATCAGTGCTTTCTGTAGCATGTGCTACTATAGATCTCGCATTGCTAAGCGCTCCTTTGAGCAGATAGGTAGGTACGGTTGGTGTTGAGGTAGATAGTCTTACTGTGGTTAATGGTTGTCAGTGTGTGGCTAGTGTTCAGTTTAGATGGTTTCATAGTCATCATGGGGGTGGTATTTTGGGTAGCCATGCACAGTTTTGTAATGATTGTATCTGTGGGATGGTAGGTGTAATTAATTGCTAGGCTAGCTGGTGGTATGTACAGTTTAGATAGTGCAGGAGGTCGCACAGGGCATTTGTTATGGTCAAGTTAAGTTGGGTGTTGGGCTGAAGAGCTATTGTTGCCTGATGGGAGTGGGTAGTCATGGTATTCTGGGAGGTATTTTGGATAGTCCAGCACTCAGTTGAAGGTAGTGTAGTCAAGAGAGCCATAAAGTAGAAGGTATTGGCAAACATCATGTGCTATAATATTCAGTTGCAGAGGTGCCGGTGGTTATACCACTCAATATATGATACCAGTGGGCCAGTTTGAGGCGCTGGTTTTAGTGAGGGTGGACTATCCCAGCTTCCACACTAGTATGACAGACTGTGCAATGTCAGGAGCTGTATAATTAATATTAGCTGGTCAAAACACGTGTCGGCTGACAACCAGGGGGCATAATTGCCCCTAAATGTACTTAATACATACCAACTGAATGTTGAACAACTCAGCACTAGCACAAATAAAAGCGAAAATGTTATCGCAATAACCACTGTGTTAGAACCTTTCTTTGAACTACTGAAGCAAGATAACCAGGAGAAAACTCTTTCTTCTTAAATATTAACAGAATGGGGGTCATTACGACCTGGGCACAAAGGGATACCGGGCACTGGTAATGACACTGGTGCCGGTAATCCCTTTGCGCCCTATTCCAAGGGCCCTTTGCGGGTCCCTCCCTTAATGCCTGGCTTTACCAGGCGTTATGGACGGGACCCGCAAAGGGATACTGGGGTCAATAACGGTACCGCAATTTGCGGTACCGTTTTTGACACCTTCCCCCTTCCCATTGAGCCCTATGGGGGCTGAAATGGGAATGGGGAAGGGCTTTTCAAATGTGGATTTACCATTCCAACAATGGTCGGAATAGACCGGTAAGTGCCCATACCACCAAGTCGGTGGCGGTACCGGTATTGGTGCTAGTCATGGCGCTTATAGCGCCATGACTAGCACCAACCTCGGAATGTGGGCCAATGTTTTTAAAAGCAAAATTTCCCTAAAATCAACGTTACTAAAATAGCAGCAAGGTTCCATTAAAAGCAGAAAGAACTATAATGTTTATGTTTATGTTTAGTATTGATAATGTGCTCACAAACCCAGGGGTAGCCGGGCGCAGCAGATACAAGATTGCTTAGGCTTAAGTTACAATATACAAAGGAAACAATACATGTCAATACAAACAATCCAGAAATCAGAGGTATTAGAGCAGTACTATGCAGTAATTCATGGGCCTGGTGCAGGGCTCGGATTAGATGTCGTTGGTCCAGAGCCAGCTTTTCACCTTGCATCTAAATCTAGAATAGGGTAGATTGGCTCTCAATGCAATGGGCAGTGCATTCCAGGCTTGGGCAGCTCTAACAGGGAAGCTTACTCCACCTGCTTTTGTAAGCCTAAATCTGGGAGTTTCGAGAAGGAAATGGTTAGCAGCTCCGGTATGGTAACTAGAATACTTTCTGGTAAGTCTGGCGGAGATGTAGGGGGGAGCTGTATTGTTCAGTCGTTTGTGGGTAAGGGATAGTGTCTTGAGGAGAACTCTGTCGCTAATTTTTAGCCAGTGGTGGTCTTTCCTTATATTAGAGATGTGCACTCTGCGGGGTATGTCCAGGGCAGCTCTAAGAGCATTATTTTGCAAAATTAGCATTTTATTTATGACATTTTTGTTGGCGCCCGCATAAAGGGCATTACAATAGTCCAGCTTCGACATTACTAATGCGTTAGCTAGTGTGATGCAGTTAGTTTTGGATAGGTACAGTCTGGAGGTCCTAATTAGTTTGCAAGTGTACGCTTTGGAGGGGCCAGGGTGTTAACTTGTTTTTTAAGGGAAAGGGTAGCAACTAGGTAGAAACCAAGTGTTTTTACCTGAGTTGCTACCTTAATTATGTTGCCATCTATGTTGAAGGCAAGACATTTGGGCCTAAGTTTTTTTGAGGTTGGAGTCGGAGCCCAAGATCAGAATCTCAGTTTTATCATCATTTAGGCAGAGGCCGTGGAAGGCCACCCATGCCTGAATGAGGAGGTAAATCTTGTTTACTAAAGCTTTATCTTTGACAAAGTTTCCCGATAGTGGTATGAGGATCTGCGTGTGGTCCGCGTAATTGTTGTAGGTTACCCCCAATCTGTCAAGTCTGTCGAAGAGAGGCTTAGTGAAGATATTGTACATTGTCGGGGAGACACATGAGCCTTGTGGGACACCACAAGTGATGTGAATTGGGTCGGCTGCGGCTGAAGGGGAGAACACTCTCATCGTACGGTTAGCTAGGAAGGATTGTAGCCATGCTATAGCTTCACTTGAAAAATGGCCGGCGGACGCTAGTTGGTTGCATAACACTGCATGATCCACCAGGTCAAAGGCTGCCGATAGCTCAAGGAGGAGGAGCACAGCTGTTTTACCTTTATCCTTCAACTCGTTGATTTGTGTCTTGAGGTCAATAAGGGCCGTTTCAGTACCATGTAGTGGTCTGAATCCAGATTGTCGCAATCCTAATAGTTGGTTGGACTCTAAGTAGTTTTCAATCTGGAGGTAGGCTCCTCTGTCGATGATTTTGAGGAGGAATGGGACTGTAGTGATAGGCCTATAGTTGGTAGGGATGGCTGGTCCAGGGTCTGTTTTTGGAGAAGAGGCAGTACTCATGATTCTTTGAGATTTGTGGGTACAGAATTGGTATTAAAGGGGGCATTGATTAGTTTAGAAATGAAGGGTGCTAGGTCTCTGGCTGCGTCCTTGATAATTTGTGCTGGGCAACTATCGCCTTGGCAGTTTGAGGGTTTCAAGGATAATATGACCTTTTCAGTTTCCAATATGGATATGTTAGTGAACCTGAAAGGTTTGCAATTTCTTTGTGTGGTTTTACTAGGTGTATCTGTCAGTAGGGCGGTTTGGGTTTCAGTGGGGCTCAAGGAAGCTTTTTTCTTAGCAATTTTGGATTGCACGGTAGTAATTTTATTTGCTAGTGCATTTTGGATGCTAGAGCACCATAGTTTATCCTTGGGGACGTTGTCTATGGGGGCAATTGGGTTTTCCATTTCTCGGAGAATGGAGAAGAGTTGTTTGGAATTAGAGTTAGGTTTGCTGATTCTCTCGTTAAAAGTATCTTTTTTGGTTTGGATTATTTCCTGCTTGTATTTTTTGGCGAGGTTGGCGAGTAAGGTTTTATTCTCAGCTGAGGGTGTGTGCCTAAAGATGGCTTGGAGTTTGCGTTTTTGGAAACGTAGTTCTTTGAGGTGGGGTGTAAACCATGAATTAAGGTGAGATTCTCTTTTGCTTTCGCGTAATTTGATAGGGGCAATCGTATCCAATGCTTTGGTCATAGCATTGTTGAATGTCTCAACTAGCGAGATTGGGTTGGATTTACTCAAGCTGGCGGTGAGGGCTGGTAAGAGTAATGGGAGTAGTTTTGCAGTAGTGATTTCTTTTTTACTTCTCGTAGGCATGGAAGGGGCTATTTCACTATTGTTACGTTTGGGCGATTCTATGGTGGCTGAGAAGCATATGAGGTGGTGGTCGGTCCACGTTTGTGGCAGGATATTGGAGATGGTAGTATCACAGTTACGGTTGGCTATCCAGTCTAAGGTGCGTCTTTTTATGTGTGTGGAGGCTAGGACTTTTTGTGAGAGACCATGATCGATCAAAATTGATTGGATAGATTGGGCCTGTTTGTCCTCAGCATCATTAAATCCCAAGTTAAAGTCATCTAGTGATATGAGCTGAGTGGAATCATTGATGCTATTGGTGAGAAGGTTGGATAGGTCTTCTTCAAAGTTACCCTAGTGGGCCTGGCGGTCTGTACACTAGGAGGACCGAAAGTGTGCTGCTATTAGAAATTGGTATTTTAGCAGAAAGAAGTTTGCATGAGGAGATTGCTGGGTGAGGGGTAAGTCTAGCATCTAGCTGTGTTTTGGCAATAATGGCCAGGCCGCCTCCACTGGAGTTGGGTCGGTCAGCTCTTAGGATGTTGTAATTATGTGGGATAGCGATCATGAATGCAGGACCTGCTGCGTCATGGAGCCAGGTCTCAGTGACAGCAAGAAGATCTAAATTTTCCATGGTGAGTATGTCAGCGATTTCTGTATTATGTGCTATGAGGGACCTAGCATTGATAAGGGCTCCTGATAAGGTAGGAGTAGTGATAGTGTCTTTGAGAAGTCTAGGGCTCGAGTGGTTATGTCTCTTCTGTTTGTGATGCGGATTGATTTGGGATTTACCACTCTTTGCGGCTGCGGAGGCTCGAGAGTCGGGGATGGTGGTAGGCGTAGTGGGAGTAGGGCCTGCTGGGCTAGTTCTTTTGTTTTTTAGGTCGTAGAGTCGTGGCAATCTTGCTCTAATTTGTAAGTTTCTCTCTTGCAGGTTGCAAGGAGTAGAGTTGGTGAGGGCCATTATAGTGAGGAAGACTAGAATTATCCAGGCTAAGGACCAGTATGTGAATAAGAGGCAGGTCTTAAGAGTACTCATGTTGGGCGCAGGATAGCGCGATGGTACCTAGATTTTGGCAGACCCGGTTGGGACTAACATGCAATGATACTACCGAGGGGCATCTAGTTTAACATTAGTTGACATCTAGTTTAACACTCAGGACGAAATGCATAGAAACCACGATGCTACACCTAGATATGACAATCCTATTTCAGGACAAAATGCATGGAAACTACAATGCTGCATCTAGATATGACAATCCTATTTCAGGACAAAATGCATGGACACTACAATGCTGCACCTAGATATGACAATCCTATTTCAGGACAAAATGCATGGACAATACAAAGCTGCACCTAAATTTGACAATCTAATTTCAGGACAAAATGCATGGAAACTACAATGCTGCACCTAGATATGACAATCCTATTTCAGGACAAAATATATGGACAATACAAAGCTGCACCTACATTTGACAATCCTATTTCAGGGCAAAATGCATGGAAACTACAATGCTGCATCTAGATTTGACAATCCTATTTCAGGACAAAATGCATGGACACTACAATGCTGCACCTAGATTGGGGCGTATCTGTTAGTGGGTCGTGTGCAGGTAATATGTAGCTACAGGCAGCTGTGTTCAGTTATTTTGGTGACAAGAAGACAGGATGCCATGAGACATCTGATTAAGGTAAACATGATGACTTAAGTGTATGCATACAGACATGAGGGGAGCGAATTGTCAATGGCAGTCTGTATAAATGCAGAGGTGGTAGGAGAGAAGATTACCGCAAGGAGTCAGGGGTGTGCAGGTGGACAGAGGTACTTACAGTAGCTTTCCAGATCCATGAGATCACTCGGTTAGTTGTTTAGTACGTCCTACTGCGGGCGGGCGACTCGGGTTAGACGAGAAAATGGTTTGAAGGTGAAGGTCTGTTAGCGTGTGCAGCGTTAGACGGGATATGTTGCTGATGGAGGCCGATCCGGCAACGTGGGTGGCCGCGCTGCGCTCCCATGCACGCGAACAGGCAGCAAACAGGTGCCAGCCTTGATTGAGTGGGCCTTGTGTGATGTGGGCCGGCTTCACCTGCCGGCACCTAATCACGGATAGAAAAACAAAAGGCGGCCAATCCGGTGGTGGCAGTGGCTATGATGAGCCAGGTCAGGCTCTGGGGTCAGGCAGCAGAAGGCGGGCGGCCATCTTAGAATGTGAAGGTACCTCGTGTACCTTAATGGAGATTCTGGAAGCCGGGTGCAGAAAATGGCAAATGCAGCCGTATTTCGGCTATTCAGCCTATTTTTTGGACAATACTTGGCGCTGGATAAATTGTAGGGCCCTCATTACTCTCGAGGGTGATTCTGCACGGATGAGGGCAATGAGCATCAGGTCGAACGGCGCTAGTCGGCTGGGCTCGGTGCTAGGCACACACTGCTCCTGCAGGGGCTGGATCTAGAAGAGGAGCTCCTGCTCCTACTCCGTGGCTGGGCGAAATATGGTAAAACACAGGCAGCAAACAGGTGCCAGACTTGATTGAGTGGGCCTTGTGTGATGTGGGCTGGCTTCGGCTGCCGGCGCCCAATCACAGATAGATAAACAAAAGGCGGCCAATCCGGTGGTGGCAGTGGCTATGATGAGCCAGGTCAGGCTCTGGGGTCAGGCAACAGAAGGCGGGCGGCCATCTTAGAATGTGAAGGTACCTCGTGTACCTTAATGGAGATTCGGGAAGCCGGGTGCAGAAAATGGCAAATGCAGCCGTATTTCGGCTATTCAGCCTATTCTTTGGACAATACTTGGCGCTGGATAAATTGTAGGGCCCTCATTACTCTCGAGGGCGACTCTGCACGGATGAGTGCAATGAGCATCAGGTCGAACGGTGCTAGTCGGCTGGGCTTGGTGCTAGGCACCCACTGCTCCACTGCTCCTGCAGGGGCTGGACTTAGAAGAGGAGCTCCTGCTCCTACTCCGTGGCTTAGACGAAATATGCCATGCACAAGAGCAAACACTCTGTATCAAACAGCTTCAGTCTGAGTACCCATGTGAGTTGAAGTGGTAGTTATTTTAGCCTTGGACAGGATTACGGCCATCATAGCAGCTGCTTTTGGTACATGGGCAGAACAACATCGTAAGAGCAAAAAGAGAAAAATAGACAGGATTTTCACAGCAAGGCTCATCCAAGATGGTAACCAAGAGAACAAAGACCCCAACCACGAATCATTGGTAATGCCTGACTAATTTTCCATAATCACTCTAAGCTTATGTATGGCAGTGATAATCCGTGTTAGTGTACCATTCTCTGTGTCATTGGGAGGCACAAATGTGAAGCAGGTACTCCCAATCTTCTGACATCCTCCACCCCACCACTGCTGTCAGGAGGTTGAGCATGTACTGATTCTGTAATGTCATTAGCCTAAGTGCCCATAAATCTTCTTTGATGGCAATAAACACTGACTTGGACATGTTAACAAATAGTAAAGGTTCATGTGTGGTCACCTGGTGCCACTTGGCATTTGCCGCGGCTTGGCTGCCAGATGCAAGAAGAGAAGTGAAGATGGTTGAAGTATGGCTAAACAGCCGGTACTGATCAGGAATTTCCATTAACGGATGAGCTTTAATCAAGTCTATACAAAAAGGACGAGCATACTCATCCTTAGCACTTAAGGGGTTAAAGGTTTCGATGAGGCCACTGACAAGTAATTTGATCATAAAACAAAGCCATTGGTTTGTCCATGTATGTTGATGAAGGGGACACAAGTAGCACATTGGACAAAGGGAGCACAGATGTAACCTTGGGCATTGGATGGACCAGAACCAGGTGCACCTCAGGTATGATCAGGACTGGCATGTGAAGGGTAGAAAAGCTGTGCACACCTTGCCAGGCTGAAGGCAACTGCCTGTATGCATTTGCTCCCCGGGTCCAGAAAATGTACAGTATGGCAACCATACCTCCAGCCAGATCAGTGATGGGAAGCGTGCGACTGCAGTTCCTATTCATGCCAAAGGGCACCATGCCATCGCCCTTAAAACATAGGGAAAAATTGGTAATTACAGATTTGTCTAGCTCCTTGAGCCTCGTCAGATGCTGCAAGTAATTTCTCCATAGAGTCCCACATTCTTCATTTATTTGTGCCACCCCTTCTTCTGAGAATCCCCTCATTCCTTCAACTCTGCAACTCTTCACCCCTTGCTCCCATGGATTTTTGTTATGTTATGTGAAGGCATGCTCCTGAACGCTCACACCAGAGATGATACAACCCGCTAGGGAAGAAAAGCCCAAGTTGATCGTGTAAGGATAACAAGTTTTAATCTCACACACTGATGAGAGCAACAGCAATGAACGCTGCGGCTAAGAATGTTCTGCTGAAAAGTAGTACAAGCAGAATCTTATAAAGGAACACATTGTCATATATGATGCAGTACATACAGTAAAAACCTGTGCGGCTTATTGATTGGACCCCATTCAGGTACCACCTTTAGCCATAAGGGATGGCAGTTTATTGGTCCCAGCCCAGTGTGTCCATCTTCCATCACATCGGTGCTCTGGAACTCATCTTCTTCTCATGTCGAAGGTCAGAAAACAAATTAATTATACTCCTACTATACAGCTTGTTTTATCGCGCATACTGTGCACTTGGCAGGCCTCAAAATGGACACAGAGGAGGTTCTGGGGCACTTTAACCTTCACACACATATTTCAGTCACTCCCTCCACGCTATCCGGCTACAAGATCTCCACCCTCATTGTGAACTATAATTTATCCCTCCCAGCACCTTTCAATACAAATCACACCATTGCCACTTCACCGATATGCCCTGTCTGTCCTTCTTTGAACATTCCAGGACTTGTTACTTTGGGGTTGGTGGTCAAAGGGCACCTGATGCCATGGAATTCAGGGGCCTTAGGGTTTAGTCAGTTATATTGGCTATAATTTGTGGTCAACCGGGAGTGATCCGGGTCATGCATTGGCCACTGTGAGATAACACACACACTAGGCACTGGTCTATGATCACTGCCTTGTAGGGCGCATTCCTCTTGGGTGAAAGAAAGCATCTTTGCAACACTTTTGGAACAATTAATAGATATTGTGGTCGTTGGGGGTGTGAACTGTCCTTCTGGGATCTTGGGCTTGGCTGGGGATTTCTGTGGTCTCGCAAATCTGGGCCTAGTGCATGCAATGCCACATTTACCACGCAGGCCTTCCCTTCTACTTATGATTACTAATAACTATGCAAATTAGCGATGCTGCTTGCAGCTTGATTCACACCATGTAGTTAGACTGTTTGTTTACATTTAAATGGGGTCCTGCTAAACAGGAAGGTGTCCCTCTCACTGTTCCCCCTCCCACCCTGGCCCATCACAGTACTTCAAATAGATCTCACCTTACTTTAAAGCACCTAGTGGGGGGAGAGGCCTTTCTCCTTCGCAACATTCCCCCCTTTCGTTACTTCTATAGTAAAAATGTCTGGAATGCTTATGCGCTCCCGCTCCCCCGTCTCTGCATCCAAATATGGATGAGTCCTCTTTGCAGGCACCCAAGCCCTACACACTGATCTCAAACTCTTCAGGTGAACAAGTGATATAAATGCATCTCTCCTCCCCCACCAGGTGGGACCCAAACCTCTGTGTAGTTTTCTGGATCACGGGGAAGGGAAATGATAGTGTGGTATAGAGGATCAACTTCATCTCCATACGGGGTGGGGAACATTTCATACTTTGGGTCACCCTGTGGGACATCGTTTCTACCTCAATATTATTTGTTTAGTGAGGTGCTTATGAACCCCCAATTGAAACCATCATCGTTGTGCTATCAGGTGCCACAGTGGCACAGCATCGAAGGACCAGCTGACAAGTGCCAAAAAGGACCAGTGTGAACACAATGATGGGCATTAACATCTTCACGATCGCTCCTATCCACGCTTGGGCCCGGTTTGCCATATTCAGCCAATCACTGTCCTGTGTTCCTTCCTCCTCCTTCATGCGAACACCGGGCCATGGACATCCGCAATGATGTGGGATGATGATACGTTCTCTGCATCCTCTGGAGGCATACATGTACAGCAGGAATTGCCACATGTTTTACAAACCCCACACTCCATCGCTGTTAACATGTCCAGCACATAGTGATTTTGCATTGTCATAAGTCTCAGTGCCCGCAACTCAACCTTGATCATGTAGAACCCATTCTCTGTATCGTTTGCGAGCTGGACCAGTTCCCACCTCACTATTTGCAACCATTTGGCATTAGCTGCAGCCTGCACACACGGCAATAGTAAGGATTCTGCTGAGCTGAAAAGCCTGTATTCTTCTGGTATTTAACTAAGCAAGGTGGGAGAGTCTTTGGATGTGTAGTTCAATCTTTTCATCCTCTGCGGTTGTTGAATCTGTCCTTTTCCTAGCCTGATGTGGTGCTCTTGTGTGGGTATAACGCTCATATCTTCATTTTTGGCTGTCAGAAAGCTTGTTGGCCCCTCTGCAAGCAGTACTCCCCGCTTCAGGTGCTCTTCTGGGATTACTAATAGCACTGAGTGCAATGTGGCCAGCGAACATAAAAGACCCTCCATGATGGTGGGAGGTGCAAGTAAGCTTGTCGGCCGCAGGCCCAGTAGTAATCCATCAATGCCGCCGTTCCTTTCTTTATGTCTGTGATCAAGAGTTTTATTACAGTGTTAGTTTGTGCCAACAAAGACTGCACCTTTGCTGCAAAAACAGTCTATATTGTTCTTGCTTATGTACTCCAAACTAGCTTTTCAATCATTGCAATCCACGTCAGCTTAGGGATATGCTCTGTCCAGATTTGTGCGCAGAAAGTGTCCACTCATGCTATCCTGTCCATGCTATATGTTACCAGTCCCTCTGCCAAGCAAGGTAGTGTGATATCCTGCCAGTTGGTACTGACATTTTTCTGCCCTTTCACCATCAGATAGTGTAGCTCCACACACTTGATGTTTTTTGGGTCTTCAGTGCATTTTACAAAATCTGGGCACACCATTTGCAGTTGAACACTATGTGCCTGGAATGTTCCTTTTCTTCTGCATAGCACAAAATGAACCAGGCATTGTGCCTCTATAATTGGGACTGCTTGTTGTGGTACTAACACCTTGGGAGCTCCTGACATGTGTGGAATGAATGAACACACATAACAGCTCCCATTCACAGCATTTCTACCCACACCACTCATATCAGAGTACCATGAATTAGTGAACTCATGGTAAGGAATATCCTCGATCACATCAAAACCCAGCCCTTAATACTTGTCATTCTTTTGTTGTACTTCTCTTTTAATTCTTCTATACACATTCTCAAGGATGGGCACCTTAGCAGTACTGTAAACAATTAACATATCATTTCATAGTGGTAGACAATACCCTACTTGTTGTAAACAACCTATTTTCTGCTTCCCCCACTGACGTAATCTGTATATTAGATGCATTAAATGCATTTCCATTATTATTAGTGTTCACGGAAGTACTAATATACGTAAATCCACTCGTATTATTGACATTTATATTTATCGTTCCATTTGGATAATATTCAATCCTTTTTCCCCATTCTGCCCTTTATAGGACCTCCCCTTATAATACCCTCCTCACTACACTTCCAGTAGTACTACACTATCACACATAGTCCTCCAGCAATAACTGACCCACAATAATATATATACGTCAACAGTCTCTCATTCGTGTGTCTGCGCCTCGGGTCCCTGCTTAACAAAATATTTATATTAGTTGCGTCCATCTTTTTCTTTCCTGAAATAGAAGCACAGAAATAGTCGGGATAAAAGTACTGTTACCCCTTGTTCTAAGATAACTGATGCACTTGTGTGCTCTCTGGAGGTGCCCTACAAAAGTCAGAGGTGGACCCAGTAGCGTAATTCTTTTACTTTAACTGCAAGGGGAGTACAACACACCACCTCTTCAAGTCCTTGGAATGGAGGGTTGTTCCATCTGCATACAAAATTGCGAACATAGATATAGTCCCCAGGCAGCAGTGGTTGAGTGGTTATATGCTCAGGATCTGTCACTATAGTAGGTTCAGCATCTGACATCTGTCATCACAATCCTGAGAGATGCAATCTGTCGGGAGACACATTTAATGGCCCGAGTTAGTGTATTCAAATATTCTTTGAATTCCTCTCCTAACACTGCTGCACCTATATGTGCATCTGATCTGAAGCCCTTCTCTTCAGGGGATATGGGAGTATGCATACATCAGCCAGTGACCACTTTGTGAGGTGACAGATGGTGGTATTCGCTTGGCTGCATGCATAGACTGAAAAGGGCAAGGGGCAAGTAGTGCTCCCAGTTTTTCTTCAATGTGGTACACCAGGCTTGTCCAACCTTTTTGAGTGGGGGGCCTAAGCATTAACTTTTTGTCACCCGGTGGGCCAGCGGGATACTCGACTGCATAATTTCTGGTAGTGGGGGACTGCGTTCGCGCTTTCCCCTGATCTTTGGTTTCAAAAAAAAAAAAAAAAAAAAAAAAAATAGAAAGCTATATTGTGTGACCTTTGACACAATAGCATCACATGCAGTGATGCGCCATGCAGTCCAAAAGATAGCTTTTGGTGTCAGGGGAAGTGAGTATCTAATCCGAGGTCAGTTGCTTGTGATCTCTTTCAGTGTGTATGTGTTCATATTTTCCTGAAATTGTGGGGGCGACCGAGCATAGCGATGGAGCTATTAGGATCTTGGGAGGGTTTGGGTGTTCACCCTTCAAGAACTTTTTTCAAATATGGGGTTTAAAGGTGCATTTTAGAGCAGAAAAACTGACCAAAAAGCCATAAGTTTACAATCAGTTCTAAAGGGGAACATGAAAATTCCATGTCACCAACAGCAGAGAACATTTTACAACACTGCACATTTTAATGATCTATGTGTCCACAGTGTAAGACAGCACTGTCACTGATGTCACACATTTGCATGCTGGTTGTGCCCCAAATAGGCCTCTGTAGCAACATGTCTATCCTGGCTGTTCCCAATTTAGGCCATCATTGTCCTTTACAAAGCATGATTGATGCTGCTGGAGCATGTGCAGTGTGCCCAATACAAATGCCAGCTTATCTCTGTTAATCACATTCATTACCTCTGTGTTAATGAGTGATGCTGCCTGTGCAGTGTGTCCAATACATATGGCAGCTTATCTCTGTAATACACATTCATTACTTGTGTTAATGATTGATGCTGCATGTGTAGTGGTGTGCCCAAACCATATGCCAGCTTATCTCTGTAATACAACATTCATTACCTCTGTGTTCATGGTTGATGCTGCATGTGCAGTGTGGCTAATACATATGGCAGCTTATCTCTGTAATACACATTAATTAATTCTGTGCTAATGAAAGAAGCATGATCTAATTCAACAGATAAAATGGGGGAAAAGCGAGATCACCCAAAGGTGAACCTAATTGAAGAAACGCAATGTGAGCACAATCTTAAAGTATGAAGAACTAGACTTGGCCGGGTGCCATCCTCTCCCAGCGCCCAGGGATGGCTGGTTCGCCGGTACTCGGATCACTGCAGCTGAGCTGAGGGCCATGTTGTAGGAACCAGGGAGGGAATTGACCTCATGGTATCTGCTGTAAAGCCCACAGTGCATTGGATCTGGTGGGCTACGGTGTTATGCACTCTGAAAGTTCACTCCCGTAGCTGGCCTTCCTCCGACAGAGGCACAGACACCTCCCATGGGCTGTTCTGCCTCGTCCAGGATAGCATTTGTCAGTTGCAAAAACAAAAACTGGAAAGAGCCCCAGGCATTTTACCCGCTGTGCTGCTTTTCCAGGTGTGGATGGCGTGATTGTGTTACCTAGCCATTTTGGCAAGGAATTAATTCACACATGCGGTAAAATCATGTGGGAATTCATTCCTTTGGTGACGCAATTTGAACAGCACCCAAGGGGGAGGTTTTTGTCAAAACGTGATGCAATTTGTACCCTCCCTCCCCAAGTGTAATGTTCAAACTAAGGCGGCCCACGCTGCTTTTGAGCCTCTGAGATACTGCTGAACAGATACTTGTGTTTCGGTGTATCTGGTCAGCAGTATCTCGGAGGCTCAAAAGCACTGCATTTCCCTAAACATACATCGGAAAATATAGCAGGAAGTGCTTCCCACTGATGGAGGCAAGGAGAACTAAGCCTCGGTGTGCACCGCACGTGGCACTGTGAACCTGGGCTGGGCTGAGCTGCTGGCTCACGCAGGCTCTGTATTTGTATTTTATTTTATTTGTAGAGCACAACCAAGCCCATGGGCATCTGGGCGCTATTCATACGGGTTACAACAGAGAAAATACAGAGCAGGTGTACAGTAGAAATGAGCATAGATAAAGATACACATATATACAAATATACAAGGTCAAAATTACAAACTAGTCAAGTTTACATATGTACAACAGGTAGCGATTGTATCCAATTAGCCTTTTACATTAAGGTCTAGTTCGTGGAGCCAGGTTTTAATAAGGGAAGAGACGGTTCCTCTCTTAATGATACTTGGAGTGTATTCCATTTCTTAGCCGCGAGGACTGGGGAGCTGGCTCCGCCTGCACTTTGTAGCTTGAGTGAAGGGATGGAGACAGTGTGTGACTGAGCTGTTCTAGTGGGTTGAGAGGTGGAATGACACGTCAAGGTGTTGGAGAGGTAAGTAGGGGCTTGGCTGGAAAAGCACTTGTGGGTGAGGGAGAGTTTTTTCAGGTCAATTCTTTGCTTAATATTAAGCCAGTTTATTGAGTGTCTGGTCTCTTAGGTGTGTTACTTGTTGGGTAGGTTGAGGACTGATCTGATAGCGTTATTTTGCATGACTTGCATTTTGTTAAGGTTTTGTTGTGACATACCCAGCTGGAGGGCATTACAATAATCAAGATTTGATAGGACGAATGCTCTGGCTATCGACATGCAGTTAGTTGTAGTCAAGCATTGGCGGCAGGCCGTAATGAACTTGCAGGTATGAGCTGTGGAGGATGCCAAGGCGCTTGTTTGTCTCGATAGGGTAAGCGTAGTGTCGATGTAAATTCCTAGAGTTTTCACGACATTGGCTACTTTAATTACATTGCCGTCAATGTAGAAAGATGTGAATAGAGCACCCAATTTGTTCAGTTTGGCAGTGGACCCTAGGAGAAGCCATGCCCTGGGCTCGGCAACGCAGATGTGTGAAGGTGGCGCTCCACCCACACACATTACGTGATTATGATTTCCATTGGCTGAGAAACAGTCAATGGAAATACTGTTACCATGCAATGCATTTATTTATTTTATTTATTTTCACTACTACGACGTGCCTTGCATGGTAACAGTATTTCCATTGGTTGTTTCTCAGCTGGTGAAAATCATAATGTGTGTGCACTACAATTCCTACCGTGAAACTACAACCACAATGCTCGCTCTGTATAAAATAAATACAAAACGTACAAAAGTAACCCTAATGCTTTGTCTGTGCTCTTGGGCTTCGAGGGCCACATAAAATGGCTTGGAGGGCCGCAGTGTGGCCCTCTGGCCGCATGTGGGACAACCCTGTGGTACACAGTTTGGATAACTTGCTTTTAAGGAGCCCATTTATTCTCTGCACAACACCATTGGCCCGAGGGTGATAAATCAAACGCATCCAATGCTTGATGCCAAGTAGTGCTGTAACGTGTTGGAATAATGCATTGAAGAAATGTGTGCCATTATCTGACCTTAAAACCTCGCAAACACCTCAGCGCGGGAACATTTACTGCACTAAAAATCTCACAGCCCACTTAGCATCTGGGTGCGCATAGGGCTCTGCTTCCACCCACCATAAGAAGGGACAAACCACCACAATGAAGTACCTAGAAGCATTACAAAGCTCACCCCATATCAGTGTAGTCTATGTGTAATTCACGGAACAGCCCACTAGGGCGGGGCAAGGTACCCCATAACATCCGTAGTGTCATTCCTGTACTGAAACCTTGACATGTGGTGCAATGTATGACCATTTCTGTAATGCCTTCCTGGATGTTTGGTATAACCCAGTCCTCCTGAAAGTCTGTGGCTATGTGTTGTTTCGAACTGATAGATCGGTAGTGTAATTGTTCAAGGGCTATGGATAGCAGCCCCTGGGGCATTACTGTCTTTCCAGAACTCTCCTGCCTCCATAACAGATCTGTCAGAGATTGTTTACAACCTCTCCATAACCACAACTCTTTCTCCCTTTCAGGTACCCTTCCTTGTAGTTCAATAATCTGGGAGATGGGCAATGCTGTGTAAGGTGCTGGATGCTTGCTTGCTGATGGATCAGTCACAACATACTGAGTGGGTATTTAATTTGGCAGATACGCTTCAATTTTGGCTGCCATGTCAGCAGCTTTATTCCCCACTGATATTTCGTCTGTCCCATTACTGCAGGATGTGCACTTAACTATCGCCACAACAGATGGCTGCAATAACGCTTCGATCAGTATTTCTAGCAGTACTGCATGCTGCCCTGGGGATCCATCCACCCTCCACAACCCCCTCCTTTTCCAGTGGGAGAGACCAGCATTTACTGTTGTTTTAACGTACGCCCAGTAAGAATATATTGTGACATGGAACACTTGTGACGTTCTCAATGCTTCGATGAGCACCACAAGTTCTACCGCTTGTGCAGAATAATGCATAGACAACCTTTTCATGACCACCGTTTTGTACTCCCCTTCCTCAAGTTGTACCAGTGTAGCTCATGTCCATGTCTGCCCACCCTCCTGATCAATTATTGATGACCCATCAACGAAAAGTATCTCACCCTCTGTCAATGCACAGTCCCTTGCTTGGGGAGTGTCATCCTCTTCCCCCTCGTATGTGGCACAGTCATGCACCATCATGTCTTCTTTAGTAGGCATGTCTGTTAAAAAGGTGACAGGATTCACTGTTTTACACCTAACCACACGAATATGGGGTTTAGAAACAATTATCTCATATGCCGACGACCTTTGTGTTGTCAGGGTAGATTTTGACCTTTCTAGAATTGAAAACAAAGAATGTTCCACATACAATGTTACTGAACACCCCATTACGATCATAGAACATTTCTCTTTTGCAAAGGCAGCAGCTGCTAAAGCTTGTTCACATGCAAACTGCGCCTTGCATCACTGCATCCATTGAGCCACTATAATAGACCAATGGCTTGTGGTCCAAAGTGCTTTTTTGCGTCAACACTGCTTTCATAAATTGACCATCAGAATGTGAAAACAAATGCAATTCATGTGTATAATCTGTGGTGGCCATTAAGGGTGCCAAACTAATCACTTCTTTTAAGTCGTCAAACTGTCTGCTCATCTCAGCCGTCCACTGTAACTTATGGTCCTTTGTGTTTCCCTAAGGACCTGTAGAAGTGGTTTTGTGTACGCCACATAATCTAGGATCCAAGCCCTACAGTAATTACACAGGCCCAGAAACGTATGCATCTCTTTAACTGCAGCGGGTCTGGGGGTGGGGGGTACGGACGCTGCCCTGCTGGGTAGTATTCTCTTACCATTTGCTGATATGAATTGCCCCAAATAGATTACTTCCTGTTGTCAATATTGCCATTTGACCTTGTTGACCTTGTACTCCTCACATGCCAGCAATTGTAGGAGTGCAATGGGGTCCCTTCAGCAGTGCTGTTCACTATCACTACACATGAGCAGATCATCCACGTACTGGATAATTGTGCTAGGCACCTGAATATTCCCAAGATCAGCATGCAGTATTCTGTTAAATATACTTTGGCTCTTGCAGTACCCCTGAGGTAATCTAGTGTGTTCGATCTGCATCTGACCCTGTGTAAATGCCGTGAGGTACCTCAATTCCGGATGGAGTGGAATGGAGAAAAAGTAATTTTTCAAATCCACTACAGTACAAAACGTGGCTTCTTTGGGGATGCTGCATAAAAATGTTGCAGGATACTGAACGACTGGAAATTCTTTCTGCTCCACATCATTTAGGGGGGCTGAATCATTCTCCAATTGCCCCTGTTGATTTTCTAACAGGATATCTTGCTGTTTTACATGGGGACGTAGATGGTGCGATAATCCCCTGGTCAAGTAGGGTGTGTATTGTTTTTCTAATACCCTCATCCGCTTCTCTCGATAGTGGATATTGTCTTACCCTGGGTAGCACCGCACCTGGCGTAATGTTATATACACAGGTGTTACGTCTTTCAATAATCCTACATCATGAGGATTTGTAGGCCACAACTGTGAAGAACAACAAACAAACACCTATGGGGAGGTAAGAGGATTATGAGCCCTCTTTTTGGCACATCCTCTATACTTTTAGGCAAAGCCTAGAACAACAAACAAAACAGTGCCAAGGGGCTTGATTCGATCCCTTTTCAATTAGTGTCCCAATGCTTGCAGCATTAATCACCAGTTATTGATTGCGAAGACACATGTTGTAATTCTTCATCAAAAAATGGAGATGGAGTTAAGTCTGCCATTAAGGGACACTGTACTCTTTGGTACTGTATCATTATGTCCCATGGGATACACATCTCTAGGATTATTTCCCCCTCTTTATCGTTATTTTCAAACAATTTGTCATCCGTCATCTCTTTTAGCTGCACTATTTGATCCATGCAGAGCACTGTGCACCACACACCCCCAGCACCTCAGGTGACACCGCTGGCCAAAAAATCAAAACAGTGGGCACTCACCAACATTGTTTGGTAATCTGGGGCACCGCCTTCACAAGCACTGTAATACCATAAATGAAAATGTCCGGGCCTCCCTTGTGTGCATTATCAACATCGCCTTTACAGCGCACATCCCAGGCATGGAACAGCCTACTTAAAGGATGTAGTCCTCTTTAACTTACGAAGCAGGTTCCTGCCCAGTAAATCGAGTGGGGAACTCTCAGAATATAGTAAGGGTGCTGTACTACCTTGCCTCCCACCTTCATGTCCAACTCCTCAGTGTATGGAACTTTGTAAATAGCCCCAGAGAATCCCTGCCCGTCAAGATATTTTCCTGATAGAGGAAAGTTTCCTTCCATGATACATGATTTAGTTGCACCAGAGTCCACAATGAATATGAATTTATTATTTCCTATCTTCGCCCTCACCAAAGGTTCCTCTTCAGAGTGGGTAGTCATCGACATGAACGGGCACGCGAGTGCTCACTGGGGGCTGTCCTAATCAGGATATGTATTTGTTCCAGGGAATGAGAAGAGGCTACCTCCTACCACTGGTGCTCCCCGAAAGGGAGCATCAGCCCCACCTGGTACTGTATTCTCTGGGGCAGCACCACCCTGCTGTTGTTGTGGCGGATGCTGCACTTGCATGTCAAATGCTTGAGGCTGCTGATTATATGTTTGGTTGTCCCATGGAGTACCTGTGACTCTGATATCCTTGACTCTATAGTGAATACCCTAATTCTTAGGGTCCTTGGGGCCCTTACACCAGTTTCTGTGGCCTATAATTATACCCGACTGCAGACCTGCCCCTGCATTCCCTTGCGAAATGCCCGACCTCAAACAATTCCAACATTGACACTGTTCGACTTCACCTCCCCTATGTCCAAACCCTCCTCCTCTTACTCCTCGAAATCCCCCTCTTCCTTGCTGTAGCCCCCTTGCTGCTACTGTGGGTTGGGGTACTGTTGCCCCCACCCCACTGTCATTGTTCTCCTTCAGCCCAGAACGGCACTCGGCACTTGCTAGGTACTCTCTGTTCCTTCCGCCTGTACTGGCGTCAGTACATGCACCTGGACTACTAACTTTGCCAACTTTTTCTTCACCAATTTTGCTTCATCCCCCATACTCCTTTGGACGGTTTCCCTCTCCCACTCCTTAATCCTTTTACAATGATGCACTATTATACCCTGTATTTCAGGCCACCCCTTTGCCTCAATATCCATGGTCTTATCCAGCACCTTCTGTAATTCCATCGTCAAGCCCCTGTTCAAAATAAAATAGAAGAATGGTTTTGATTGACCCCATGGCCCTCCTGTCTCAGCTCGCCATTTCTCTTGCAGCTTAATAATAAATCTAGCTTGGTCTTCATCATCCCCCATAGTATACTGTACCAATGACTGTAAATCAGCTGTATCTGGGAAGGCCCTCTGTAATGCATCCCATACCATTGCCCTAACCCCATTAAATGTTGCTCCACCATGTGCATCATCCCCCAGGGTTACTCCCGGGAATCCAGCCTTAACCCACATGTCCCCAGCCTGGTCCCCAATTACGGCAACCAGCAAGCTCTTAAGATCCCCTATTGCCAGGGGCACATCTGTTGTTTCCTTTTTAAATGTGTATATCCACTTGCTCACCCCTTCTGTGAGCTGTGGGAGTACCTTAATTAAATTATTCTTATTCATTTTGGGCCAGGGCACATACTGTGTCCTCCCTGCCCCCTTATGTATGAGGGGCATCTGCATCTTTGCCCTACTTCCCACACCCTTCATCACAACTCTGTTTCTCTTTACTAATGCCATCCGGCCAGCCTGGTTCCTAGACCTGCACCCCGCCAATAGGCCTTCTACTTGGGTGTATTTTCAGCTGCCTCTTCTACACTCCCTTCTCCTTCAATATGTTCCTCAGTAAACATGTGAGCATCCCCTTCCTCCACATACTCTCCCAACACTGTATTCTTTCCCAGGATGATCCACCCACCCAGGCTTTTTTCTTTCTCAACACCTACAAAACATATACCTTCAGTATCCATCTTAAGCAGCACTTCCCCTGACTTCCATTCTCCCAACCCTTCTCTCAATGCACCTACATCCCTTGCTGTTGCTGGGGTGTATGCATCCTTCTCAGTTCTGTTAATAATCCTGTCAACCTATCCTCGAACTACCTAAACCTGTAACCTGACGATGCAGTACTTCAGGCGGGTGGGTATTCAGAGGTGGGGGAGCAGTAGCCTGTGCTCCCCACCTCGGTAGACCCTACGCCAGCAGAAGGGGTCCCTATCGCAGTGGGTACATAGCTTGGATAAGTATACTCTTATGCAGGATATGTTGTCAAGGGATATAATCTCCTACACTCCACTGACGCCCCATCTTCTCCTTCTCCCATCCAACACTTCCCATCTTTCTGTCCCTGTGCCTCCACTCCATTCCCTTGATCTTTTTTTTTTTTTTTAAACTTTTATTTTTGTCGGCAGAGGAAAATAGCTTACACATACATCAGAGGAGCCAAGTTGACTCAACACAATTTTCAACCAAGAGCAGCGATACATATAAGTGGTAATATTAAACAATCCTGAGTAAACCATCATGAGGCGTTCAGAGGTAAGACATTCCTTCAAGAGGATTGCGATGAGTTCTCCTCAGATGAGGACGCATCCAGGCCATTGAGTTAACTGTTAAAAGGAGACCAGATGTTTTTAGGCCGGGAGTGGGCCGGGAGGGTAGTGAGGTACTCCTCACAATTCCGGGACCATGTTAGTAAGTTCAACCATTTCTGGAATGTTGGAGGGGAGGAGGACTTGCAATTTTGTAGCACACATTTTTTGGCAACTAGGCAGCTCACATTTAACAATTTGGCATTGTCCCTTGCACCCTCAGCCCCCCACATCCCGAACAGAACCCCAAGCGGGTCAAGCTCAATAACAGTGTCACAAATTTCTGAAAGCGTCTTCAGGATTTCGCCCCAGAATGTAGTTAGCTTCGGACAGTCCCAAAACATATGGAGATGACACGCATTATCAGCACCACAGCGGGGGCAGAGTCTTGGGGGCAGAGAAACTCTGTATGGGGTATAGTACAATCTGTTCACCAGTTTGTATTGAATCGTGCGATAGCGGAAGTTCAGAGAGACTCTGCTAGTGTGGGAGCACATTTTCGTCCGAAGTTGGTCAGTGAGATCCAACTCTAGTTCAGCTGCCCAGTCATCCCGGGCCCTGGATGTCAGTGTTGGGGAGGCAGTCAGGAGGAGTTTGTATAGCGAGGATACCACCCTGCGGGCCCCACCCGAGTTGGCGATGTAGGAAATCCCAGGGGAGTCAGGGGGTTCATCAGGAAACTCAGGCCAAGCATTACGGAAGGGGGCCCGGAGTCTGTAAAATTGTAGCAACTCCAGCGGTGAACCCGAGTGACCAGGCTTCCAAGTCTGCAGAGTTATAAACTGCCCGTCTGGTTAAAAGTCGGTCAAAGCTAGGTATCCCGAAGACTGCCAGTGCCTGGCCAGGGCTATGTCATTTGGTTCCAGCCCGGGGAACCGCCAGACCGGAAACCACTTATAATATGGATGTTCCTCAGCGCAGGTAACAAAAAATCGCCCCCAGGCAGTCACCGTGGTGCGGACTGGGTCAATGGCCGAATCCGGTTGGTAACGTCGATGTAGTATCAAAGACATCAAGTCAGTGCCGGCCGCCGCCAGGGTCTCGAGCTTGACATGAGGGCGTGGGGAGGGGGTCTGGGTACCAGTAGGATGCAAACTGTGCCTGCGCAGCAATCCAGTACTGCAGCATGTCAGGGGCTGTGAAGCCACCCTGTTCGTAGGGTAGAGTCATAGCGAGCCATGTTTTGCGAACGGCCCCTGAGTGCCACAGAAACTGAGCGCACAACTTGTGTAAATCTGTGAAATATTTCTTACCGGGCCAGACGGGTACATTGGTGAATACGTACAGCAGTTTAGGAAGTAGTATCATTTTAACAAGTAAAAGTCTAACAGCTAAAGAGAGAGGGAGAGGGGACCAACGCGCCACCTTGGCTGCAGCTTGTTCTGCCACTGCCGTGTAGTTGTCCGTCAGGAGAGTATCTTTTGCCAGAGACACCTGAAAACCCAGGTACTTAATCCCGTCCGGCGACCAGCGGAGTGGGTACTCGGTGGCGGGTGGCGCCGTAGTGCTCGTGAGGGGGAAGATTTCAGACTTAGGGCCTCATTACACGGTAGGCGGTGGACCAAGGTGCTATTAGCACCTTGGTCCATGCCGGTAAATTACTGGCACCGCCTTGGCGGAAAGGGGAATTACCGCCCTACTCCAAGGTTGGTGGGGCGGTAATTCCCCCTTCCACCATTGCCCTTCCCCATTCCCATTTTTGCCCCATAGGGCATAATGGGAATGGGGAAGGTGCTAATTACGGTACCGCAAATTTGCGGTGCCGTAATTAGCACCAAGGTCCCTTTGCGGGTTGGATTTTAACGCCTGCAAAAAGCAGGCGTTAAATTCCCCAACCCGCAAAGGGACCTCGTAGTACGGCGGTAAGGGTTAACGGTCACCGTTACCATTAACGGTGACCGTTAACCCTTACCGCCGTCCGTGTAATGAGGCCCTTAGTGTAATTGATCGTAAAGCCAGAGTATGTCCCGATGCGGGTGATGTCACGCAATATTGGGTCAAGATGAGTATTGGGTTCCCTGCCAAACAACAGCACGTCATCGGCGTACAGAGAAATAATTTCGGGGGTGACTCATAGTCGTATCCCCTTGCGCGAATAGCGCGCCCGGACATAGTCCGCCATGGGCTCAATGGCCAGGGCAAACAAGATCGGGGAGAACGGGGATCCCTGGCGGGTGCCTCTGGAGAGAGGGATCAGACTGGAAGTATGGGAGTTGACGCGGACCCTGGCAACCGGAGAGGTATACAGTAATTTAATATATGCAATCATCCTGGGTTCCACGCCCATGGTCTCAAGGACGAGCCACATGTACTTCCAGGACACCATATCAAAGGCCTTCTGGGCATCCAGGGTGACCGCTACTGCACTGGCCCCTTGATCGATGCGCGCCATAACATTGAGAAGTCTCCTGATATTATTGGATGTAGATCTCCCGGGCACGAAGACCGACTGGTCATCATGCAACATGTAGGACATGACGGGGAGGAAGCGGCTAGCGATTACCTTAGCAAAGATTTTTGTATCCAAGTTTATCAGCGAGAGGGGCCGATAGGACCCGCATTCATCACTAGGCTTACCGGGATTTAGCAGGATTGTGATGACAGCCTCTTGTAGAGTTGGGGGAAGGGATCCCAGCCTAAGTGACTCCACCTCAAGCAATTCAGGGGCTAGTATCGCCACCTATTCCTGATAAAATTCAGCCGTTAGCCCGTCAGGGCCCGGTGCCTTTCCTCTAGGGAGACTGGATATGGCCTCCACTATTTTATTCAATGTAATGGGGGAATCTAGTTGATCTCTAGTGGCAGGCGAGACATAAGTGGTAGGAATCTGCTCCAGGAGTTCCCGCATCTGGGAGTCACTATGTTCAGGTGGTTGGGAGTATAATTCGACGTAGAAGCCTGCAAAGACTTCGAGGATTTGCTGGTCGGACCATTGTAGATTCCCCATGCCATCTTTAATACAGGTTATTTGGGATTGACCCCACTCCCCCCTAGCCAGTGCGGCCAGCGTTTTGCCGGGTCTGTCCCCCTCACCAAATTTGCGTGCTGCCTGTGGGCGACTGAAATATTGAACTTCCTTGAGAGCGTGTTCATTAAAGGTTTTGAGCTCGTCGCTAATCTGGGAGAGGATGCCTGGGTCGACCGAGGCCGGATGGGCTCGTTTGAGGTCTCGCAGTTTAGCTTCACTGCGGGATAGGGCGGCTCTTATACTTTTGAGGACACCAGACTCCCTGGAGTTGGATGCCCTTCTGATAAATGCCTTCAAGGCATCCCAGCGAACCCCCAGGGTGGTGGCCTGGGGCAGATTCTGCTCAAAGTAAGTCTGGATGTCGGTGAGAATTTCCGCCTTGAACACAATATCACGCAGGGTGGCTGATTTGAATCGCCACGCATAGCCAGTAGGGACGGGCATCCCCATCTCCAGGGTGAACAGGACCGGTGAATGATCAGATAGTGTGCGCACGAGTATCCGCGTTTCCACAACTCTGCCCTGCAAGGGGCCAGACAGCAGGACCAAGTCGATCCCGGAGGAGCTGTCGTGGACTGAAGAGTAATAGGTGAACTCGCGCGCCTGAGGATGTAGGGCCCTCCAAGCATCATGAATATTGAGTGTCCCGATGTGGGACAGTAATCTACATGCTGCGCCAGATAGGGACCTAGGAGCAGTACCAGTTCGGTCTATCCCAGTATTCAGAATGAAGTTCATGTCCCCCCCAAATGATCTGCACCCCAACGTACCCCAGCAGTATGGATACTACCTGGTCTACAAAATCAGGAGAGTCAACAATGGGGCGGTATGTGTTTAAAAGTAAGTAATCCCTATTGGCTATGGCGCAGTACAACACAACGTACCTCTCCTCGGGATCAATATAACTCTTTTGGAGAGCCCACTTAATTGACTTATGAATCATCATTACCACCCCTCTGGCGCGTGTGGAGTATGAGGTGAAATACCTGTGTGGCCCCCATGACGGCGCACAGTTCTTGATCAGAGGACCCATTGAGTGAGTTTCCTGCAGGAGCAGTATTTTACAATTATGTCTGGTGGCATATGCCATAATTTTGCGAGCCTTGGTGTAATTGCTCAGGCCTTGTACATTCCAGTTTATTACCGTCACAGACATGTCAATGATTTAGTGACATCCCACCACTGCTGTTGTAATCGGAGTCTGGGGCTGGGATAGCCCCAATGTGGGCCCCTCGATGCACTGTGGTCCGCCAAACCTCCTCTGCCTTTTTGTATATTAAACACTAATCCCACCCCTCTCCCCTCTCGCACCACCCCATCCAAGCGGGCAGTGTTAACCCCCTCCCCCCACCCAGAATTACTAACTTGTCTCCCCAGGACAACAACATCAACATCCTCAAACCTGAAGATGTCTGGGGACACCATCCAACGGGGACATGACCCTGCCAGGGCCCAACTGGGGCCAACCATCAATAATACCCAACCAAACATAAACATTGCCATTGCAGTGGGGTGCGCTGTTGCAGTGAGGACGGCCACTTAAGCATCTTGTGGGACAGCGACAGCTGTCAGAGATAGGTTCTGCGGTAAGCGGATCTTATGATAGGTCCCAGGGTGAACAGTCCACCAGCAGCAGGATGGGAGCTAGGACGCATCAAGTAGTCACGGTCCACTCCATGTCATGAAAACACGCCGGGACCACCGTCCAGTGTAACAAGAATGACCCTGAGGTCAGAGGACTGCAGCTGGGGCCAAGTATGCTGGGTTTGCAGTGCTGTATTGCTAGTGACACATTCACACTAATGAGGAATGAAGGGATCTGCTACATAGATTGATTGGGCCGCATTACGACATGATGTAGTAGATCAGTGTTCTTCGGCGAGGTCATTGACAGGACCATGTAGAGGGATGTGCGCCACAATGAACTTCACTGCCTCATCAGGCACAGTGAAAAAATACAGTTTGCCATCGTATGTAATTTTGAGGCATGCAGGGAACAAGATGGCATATGGGACATTACGCTCCCTGAGCAGTTTCTTGACCCCGAGGAATTGGCGCCTCTCTTGTTGCACCGCTATTGAAAAATCTAGGAAGATCCTGATGGTGCTAGCTTCAAGTCCTAGATCCCCCTTTTCACGTGCTAGGCGGAGGATAAGGTCTCTATCGCGGTAGTTTAGAATTCTGGCGATAATAGGCCTTGGAATGTCGCCAGGCTTGGGGCGCGGTGAAAGGGCTCGATGGGCACGCTCCACGGTGAAGTAGGGCGAGAGGGCCGGGTTGCCAAGGAGGTCTTTGAGCAGGGTTTCAACGGCATCTTCCATGCGTCCCTTCAGGGCATTTTCAGGGACCCCAATAATTCGCAGGTTATTCCTGCGGGAGCGCGATTCCAGGTCGTCGCACTTTGCTTTCAGGCTTTTCATGTCACGTGACAAGGATGTGACTGTGTCCTGCAGGGCTTGAATGTCATCCTCGTTTGTCGAGATTCTGCTCTCAGCATCGGTGATCCAGGTAGCCGCCTGGTCCACTCGTGTTTTCAGGGAGGCCACGTTAGCATTAATGTCATCCAGCTTCTTGTGGAATGAAGCGAAGTTTTTAGCCATGGTCTCCATAAGTGTGGTTAGATCAGGGGCTGCCAAGCAGGGTTGGGGGTCCGGCTCCACTTCCTCCTGGAGAGATGAAGTGTGGGCAGAGTCCGCCCTCGGGACAGATTTGGTAAATTTGTCCATGGCTCCCCCTTTCGGGTTCCCTCTAGATCTGTTAGACATTGCAGGTGTGGTTCCGGTGGGACAAGGCTCACTGTCGGGGCCAGCAAGGAGCGGCGGGAGCGCAGGACACAAGACAAAGGGAGATGTCAGAGAATGCACCCGCTGCGATGACAGGGGCAGAGTGCGGGGGCTGAAGGGGCAGGGAGGCCGCCTTGAGGTAGGAAGTGGAGGCTATTTGAGGGCCAGAAAGGGAAGGCTGATAGCCCCAAGTGAAGGTCACTCCTTTGGTGAAAAGAGGTAGCAGTTGCTGTGTGGGGTTTCGCTCCACAATTAGAGGGCTCCGAGCAGGTACTGATGGATGTGAGTACCCCAGTGCAATGGGGAGGAAGAATAAAGTCCAAATACTCTGCTTACCCAGAAAGCCCCACAGTACTGAGTCCCTCGTGCAGGGGGGACCCCAATGAAGTCAGGGGCGACTGCAAGATTAGGTGCGCAGGAGTCCAGCGAGTAAGTGTCTCTGGGGCACCCTGCCAGCACAGAATAACCAAGTATGATGCCCCTTGCGTGAGCAGAGCAGGAGGGGCCGGGTCCCACCAAGAGCAATAAAGCAGGTAGGAGTTCTTCAAACAAGGTACATCTGAGGCCCCTGCCAGTGCGAATTCACAAAGTATGGTGCCCCCCCTTCAAACACCCAGCAGGGGGTACTGGGTCCCACGTGTAATAAGGCAGGGTGATGTGGCCAGTCCGATGACGCTACGGGTCCGATGACCCCACTCCTCACCTGTGCCCCTGCATGGGGCCGTGGAATGCAAGCGTGCTGCCAGGCTCCATCCCGGCCACCCCACACTGAAATGGTGATAGCGCACCGGCGCTAGTGTGAGGAGGAGAGGCTCCAGCGCAGGTCCAGCGGTCTCAGCCCGCGCGATGGGGCTCTCCCGGGTGGTGAGGGCCGCAACCCTGGCCAGAGGGGAGAAGCGGGAGCGGAGGCCCGCCACAGCGCTGGTCTCCCGCGGCGGCCACCAAAGCGATGCCGTGTCTTGGGGAGAGGCGGCCGCGGCTCCCGGCAGAGAAGTCCCCAGGAGGGGTGTATTCAGAGCGCTACGCCGCTGGCGGGAGGGTGGAAGAGAGGGAGACAAGCAGGGGCGCGCTCCAGCGCTGGCCCCCGCAATAGAGGTGACCGCTGCCTCCAACAAAGTTGTCCCAGGAGGGACATACGTTGAGCGCTCCAGCACTGATGCGAGGATGAGAGGGAGAGGAGCAGGGGCGTGCTCCAGCGCTGGCCCCCGCATCGGCCGCCCGCGCGAAGCGCACTCAAAGGAGGGGCAGCCGCGTTTGATGTTGAGGACTCTCCGCAGGGGTCCCCCGAAGGCAGATGACTGGTGGCCTGCAGATGGGGGTCGGGTCCCGTGGGCACCCCGTTCAGCGGCCACAACCCACCGCAATGGAATCAAGCAGGGAGGAGGAGGCGGGAGCCGGATATTGGCGAAGGCCCCGGCGGCTAACAGGCAGCAGGCACAAAGCCCTGTTGAAGGGCTTCCCAAGCTCGTTTCAGGCCGGGATTGCAGCAGGGCATGCAGTGTGAGCCAGGCAGTAGATACGTGGAGCGCTGGGCTGCAAACTATAATTTTACTGCTGTTGTTGATGGATTTCGGCCGGAGCCCCATGGAGCTCAAGAACTAAGCAGCCATCTTGGGCTGCTCAACAGTGCCACCGCTTCCCTTGATCTTCTCCATCTTTGAATATGCACCAAAGATCGAGAATTACTTTTTTCTTCTGTAGCTGCTTCCCCTTATATTTTGCAACTAGAAATGTGGACATGTGTTCAAAAATACTCTTGTTGTGTGAGCCCTGCCCTGGCCATGGGCATGGCATCCCCCTCCCCCTGTCTCCGTAATCCACTGCTTATGATATTTCTCCACCCTGTCATGATGCAGGGACAGGGCCTTGTACATGTGCTCTATTGGTGTTCCTCCCCTCATACTAGTGACGCCTATCTCTTACTGACCCACAAAGCCTATCTAACTCGCCGCGCATGGTGCCTCTTGCTTGTAACAACAAAAACAAGAAAATCAACCCCCACCCTTCTCTCTCACCCTTCCATACGCACACACATTGTTCCACACCACTCTACACCGCGATGCACACAATTACTGCCCGTTCTAGGGCCTGTATTTCACCCAGAAAACACAACCACCATACATTAAAACATGCTAAACTAACAACCACTACTTGTTCCAGGCCTAATACTTACACAAGACCACTACTCTTTTTTCCATATACCTCCTTCAAATATTATACTGCATTGTGGCACCACCGTCCCTCCCCTTCCGAGGAGGGGCTCCTTGCCTTCCTTTGCTTTACCTTATAATACCTTACCTTATAATACTTTACTGAAGCACTCCTTTAATAGTACACATTTTAACAACAAATGACCCTGATCTCATCCACGTCACATCAATGACCTCACTCTCCACGTACTCACACCTTTCACACTTCCCCATGCATCTGTCCCCTACTTTTTATCTCTTACAAGAATACACTCACATGTGCCTGCTCACCCGAACTCCTCCGTCAGGGGGTTCCAACACCGGCCTACACTCTCCTCGGAGCTGGGCCCCGCTTCAAAGAGCAGAGAGGACTTTTCTTGAAATGGCTCCTGTTTTTTCGGGGCTGGTCTCTGTAGGTGGGTGTGGCTCCTTTTTTAGAAGTGGCCTGGATATCTTTGCAGCAGCGGGGGGTGCTGGGATCACATCAGGGTTACCAAATGAAGGCACACCCCTGAATGCTCACACCAGAGAGAATACAACCTGCTAGTACTGCTAGGGAAGAAAGGTTGAAATCGATCTTGCAAGGATAACAAGTTTTAATCTCACACACAGATGAGATAAACAGAAAAGAACTCTGCTGCTTAGAACATTCTGCTGAAAAGTAGTACAAACATTATCATAGATGACGCAATGCATACAGTAAAAGTCAGCGCGGCTGATTGAATGGACCCTATACAGGTACCATCTTTATCCATAAGGGATGGCAGTTTATTGCTCCCAGCCCAGTCAGTTCCCCTTTAATCATGTGGGCATTGCAAGGCTCATCTTCTTCTCACGTCAAAGGGCAGAAAACAAATTAATTATAACAGCTTGTTTTATCACTCACACAGTGCACTTGGCAGGCTTTATGACTGATACACAGGATGATCTGGGGCAATCTAACCTTCACACACACATTTCACTCACTCCCTCCGGGCCATCCGGCTCCAAGATCTCCAACCTCTTCTTGAACTATAATTTATCCCTCCCAGCACCTTGTAATACAAATCACACGATTGCCACTTCGCCAATATGCCCTGTCCGTCCTTCTTTGAACATTTCAGGACTTGTTACTTTGGAGTTGGTGGTCAAAGGGCACCTGGTGCCATGCAATTCAAGGGTCTTAGGGTTTAGTCAGTTATATGGGCTATAATTCCTGGTCACTCGGGACTCGTTCTGTGATTGCAGCCTTGTAGGGCATATTCCTCTTGGGTAAAAGAACGCATCTTGGCAACACTTTTGGAACAATGAATAGACGTTGTGGCAGTTTGGGATGTGAACTGTCCTTCGGGGAGTTCGGGCTTGGCTGAGGATTTCTGTGGTCTTGCGAATTTGGGCCTAGTGCATGCAATGCCGTATTTACCGCTCAGGCCTTCCCTTCTACCTATGATTACTAATAACTACCCAAAATAGCGATGCTGCTTGCACCTTGAGCAACACCATGTAGTTAGATTATGTTTGATTACATGAAAATGGGGTCCTGTTAAACGGGAAGGCATCCCTCTCACTTTTCCCCCGCCGCCCTGGCCCATCACAGTGCCTCAAATGCATTTCGCATTTAAAGCTCGTGGGGGGACTGGGCTCTCACCTTCCCAACATATGTTATGTTATTGTGCATTTGTATAGCACCTTATATACCATTGGAATGATCTTAAAGCCCTGTGGGTTGGACGCCCTCAGGGAACATAGTATAGATAAGTGGAGAGAGTAGTGCTTCGGTACACTCAGTATGCGTGCATCCAGTGCAGTTTAAGTGGTGTGTAGCTGCATTCTAATGCTAGGCATGGTGCAGTGGTTGTCTGAGATCAGTAGAATGTGTGCAACAAGGCCATTGACCTCGGAGTCTGCATTCTGGTGGTGGTGGAGCTTGTGTATGAGATTATGTGTGCATCTAGGCCAATTTATTTCACGGGGTAGAGCTGCGTTCTAAAGACTGTTGAGGCGTTCATGGTGGTGTGTAGTTATGTGTGTAGCTGTGATGAAATTGATCGAGGGGTATAGCTGCATTATATTTTTTGATGGTGTAGAGGATAGAGTGAGCATATCAGTATGTGTGAGTGTCTGTGTGAATTGATGGGAGACCCCTATTCCCGATCGCGTTCTAGTGCTTGCTGAGCTGTCCGTATCTATTCTAGAGGTTTGTACCATTGGTTCTTTGAGAGAAATTCTCTGTGTAGTATGCAGTTTGTTCTGATTACCAGGCTTGAGGTTGTCTCTCCCTGCTTGGCAGTGTCATTGTTGTTGAGTTGCCCTATTCCTAATCTTTATGCGACTTGTAGGTCTATGCTCTCTCCTGTGTCTCGTTAAATCTGCCATTCATTATTTCAAGATACTTTCTTCTTGTGCAGTTACCTCCAGTTCTGTTCTATCAGACTTATGAATACTACCTAGATTCAATGACTGCTATTCAGTGGATCCAAGGTCGAGCGTCAGCGGCTATGGTCGTCCATGTGTCTTGTTTGCGAATAACACCTTCTCAGTGTGCATTTACTTCAGTTCTTTTCTATCGGATTTACGAGTACAACATAGGTATGAAGACGAGTACTCAGTGAAGCCGAAGGTCCGACAATAGATTTGGCTGTGATGTTAGTGGTGTGACTGACTGGCATAGTTCCATACAGCAGGGCTTAGGGAGTTCTTGATCTGGTGTGTGGTTAGAGTATTGATGACAGGCAGCACCACCTCGATGTCACTTGTAGGAGCTTTCCTTTCCAGATTCCTTGTCTGATTCAGAGCATATTCCATTGAGGTGGAACAGAGTCAGTCCGTTTCTGAAGCTGGGATATAAATGCTAGTGGGCCCATTCTCCGGGTCCTGAGTAATTGTTCATAGTGAGTGGGTGTGTATTCCTGTCGTCGTTAATGGCTTTTATTCTGGAATTATACTGCATGATTGCCCTTGCTAGAGCTAAGAGTGCTAGGGAGCTCATCTGATTGCAGAGCATAGTAGATATCCGCAAGAGACAAGAGAGCAAGTACAACCAAAGCATAGTTGATACTGCGCACCGAGTGAAGGAGTTCATGGCATCAATTCCTAGATGGATCAGGGTAACATGACGTGATGAGACCACTTTGTACACACAGTGGATGACAAGATCTGGCCAAGTTGTAATGTTTGAAACATAAGTGCTATTAGTTCTCTGGGATTGCAGTTCTGCGCATTAATTCCCTGATAATTAAGATTGGCACAGGTTAACAAGAGTAAGCCCAACCGTATTTTTTCAATTCTCTCTAAAAAGAAATACATTAAATGATGTGATAGTTTATTTATATAGTGCTTATACACATTGGCACTCATTACGACCCTGGCGGAATACGAAAAACGATGGCGGAAATGTAATACCGCCATCGAATACCGCCCGTTGCGATTATGACCCGTCACCGTAAAGTACGATGCGATTAGCGACACCGTAATGAACGCCAACGCTAACTGCACCAAGTACGCGCACGCGCGCCTTGCAAAACCGCAATATCCGCCATGGCGCAACGGTACGCGAATGCTGACCCCAGCGGACATTCACCTAACGCCATCAAGCATGGCGGAAAGTACCATTCCGCCATGGCGAGAACTACGGCATCGCGAACCAACCGTAATGGCCCTACTGAGTGCCTCTACTCCACTCCCTGGCCACATTGCACAACTCCTCGTAGGCGCAATGCAGTCACACCATGCAACCAGTGAAATGTACAAGTCACCCATGCATGCCAACGAACAAATGCATGCAGGGGCCCCAAGTGCCCTGTGAGTGGCCATCCACAATTGGCAACACACCATTGCCGTACTGATGCAGCACAGGCATCTGAAGGTGCAAGTGCATCAAAATGAACTGAAAATTCCATGACACAAAACAACAACAGTCCCCCATCGCTTGCCACCAGTGTAAACCAACAGTCAAAGCAGTAACCTGAGGGAGACTGCACCAGCCCTGTACACATGGCAGTAGTCAAACCAACCATCATCATAAGCACGTACCACACAACTGTACCCAGAAGCCAATGCAGAACACCTCACAATACATTGCGCCACAAATCGGAATATGCCACATTACTAGCAAAGAATAACGCTACACGGTTAATATCTGAATATAAATTTAATGCACATCAAAATCACCAAGGCCATACAGCCATTTGAGCATAAACTCACAAATGATCAGCATTACTGTGGGCTGCATCCGCAATAAATGACCAGCTTCCCCATGTGTGACGCCCTGTACCTCCATGGCACACAGGGGCTACATCCACGTCCAAAAAGGCAACATGGAAGCGCCTAGGACCGCAGGCCCGTCCCATGAAGTAGGCACTAGTCCAGCTGGAAGCTAGGTATGCTGCACCTAGCCACTAGTACTGCGTAAGGGCATGTGGGTCATTGCCGATCGTCCCATAAGATCGTAATGGTGCTCCACTGATTAACTCGAAGCTGCAGGTGTTGACTGTAGAAGCCATCTGCAGGAGTGGCGTACAGATGGCAGCGGCAGAAGGGGAGGAGATACCTGTCACCCAAATGAAAAAAAATATAGTATGGGCATCCGAACTTCATATGTATTACTCACTACATTCAACACACCAAACCTACAACCATATGCATGCTAGCCCACTCATAAGGATCAATTGCACTCAAAATTCACTTTCGAATCATTACGACACAAATCGAGGTGAATACACTATTACAAACGAGTGTCTGTGTGCATGCGCCTGTCAGAACAGGATCCATCAGATGGGATCATCAACGTGCATAGACACAAGTGATTGAAGGCGCGCCGAGACAGGGAGGGTTCAACAAGGGCAGACAGACGATGGTCCCACTATGGCAGCCTTGCATCACATAGCGCAGGGGAAGGGGATACATTCCAAATAGCCATGTACATGGCCGACTCCCAATTAAAACATCTTCCCATGCATCCATTCATCATTCCCTCATCCCGTAATGAAAACGCCTGAATATTCACTCACATCACATTCGAAATTTCCATTGAGTCTGTGCGTAATGCAGCCTTCAAAATCCACTGTGCTCCTGCCCGGATTCCTTGTGTAGTGAAGTCACATGTATTAGGGAACGTCCTGCCTTATCGTCCACTGCGCTATAGCGCATCCCATTCAAATCATATCATACATTGCATTCCCGTCATGGGCCCTGTCCCAAGGACATTCAACAATAGAACGTTACATTTCCAGTCAGACCTGTGGGCGTCTCCACGCCGCTACTTGAAAACCGAAAGCGCTGTCCTTCGAATTCCTAATTTGCAACATCACGTTGAAAAGGCATCTGTGAACGCTAGTATTCACAAATACATCTATGCAGTGCGTCTGTGTGTGAAAATGGTAACTGCCCTCAATCACTGATGGGACTCCCCGCCGTCGGTGAACCTCGGTACAGTGCTGCATGAGGGTCCACCGTTTATCGAGCACTACATTCCGCTGACCCTTCACAAGTCTGCTCGCGAATGCAAATATCGTATGTGCAACAATGGGACCATAGCAGAATCAACATATAAACCAATATTCCACAGCCTTCGGGATTAAGAACATGAATGCGAATGCAAGATGCCATGCGTCGATTTGCAGCGTCGTGTGCGGGACGTGCTCGCACGAAAGTCATTGCAGCTGACACAGGTGGAATGAATCACCACAGGTGAAGGCTATACAGCCTGAAAACACATAAATTGCATACCCAAACCCCTCCCACAACCACACCCACTCCAGAATGCTACCGGCAGGACTAGCGATGTTAGGCCTGGGGGACCTGATTGCACTGCAAGTACTCCAACTTCAAGAAGAAGACGAACGCCAACGACTGCAACAACCGGCCGCACAGAGGAGACGCAGGAGGAGGAGGAGGAGGGCAAGGCATGGCCAGCAAGCCCCACCAGCACAGCCACTACCACCACGCAGGCAGCCCGCAATCCCACGCCTCCGAGCTAATCCGTTCAACCTCACAGCTGAGCAGATCCACACCCTCTACCGTTTGGACCGGGACACCATAACCGCCATTGTCGACATGACACACGCTGACCTTGTAAGCATGATAGATAGCCCAACCGCCATCCCACCCCTACTGAAGGTGGTGTCTGTACTCCACTTCCTGGCCACAGGCACCTACCAGCACACAGTCGGACAGTTGCATGGCATTTCACAGCCCCTATTCTCACGGACACTATTCCAAGTGCTTGATGCCCTCCTGAAGCACTCAGACGACTACATCACTTTACCACGCTCGGAGCAGGAGCTTACAAACACAAAAGTGGGATTCCATGCACTTGGCGGCATACCGGGTTGCATTGGTGCCATCGACTGCACCCATGTGGAATTGGTTGTCCCACATGCCATGGAGGCCCAGTACCGCAACCGGAAACAATATCATTCCATCAATGTACAAATGGTGTGTGACTCCAACAGGATCTTTACACATTGTTCTGCCCGATTTCCAGGATCAACACATGATTCTATGGTCTTGCGGAACTCTAGAATACCACGCTACATGGAGCGACACGCAGGGCGCCGATTCTGGCTACTCGGTGAGTCTCATTTAATGCATGAGTATGTGGGGTAGGTAATGCGTGAATGACCTGGCAGGAAGGGGGGGGGGGTGCGTACGTAGCAATGACATTCCACAAACATCCTTTCTTGTCCACATACAGGTGATTGCGGGTATCCACTGAAGAGATGGCTCCTCACACCAATCCGGAACCCACAGGACCAGCATGAGGAGGACTACAACCATGCCCACTCACGTACCCGTGTGGTCATAGAACAGGCATTCGGCCTACTGAAGGCTCGTTTCCGCTGCCTCAGCAGGTCTGGCGGGGCACTCCTGTACCACCATGAGAAGGTGGCAAAGATGGTCATGGCATGTGTCATGCTACACAACATGTGCGTACGTAGGAATGTGGCCATGCCCCCCGACGTAGAACTGCTAGCACCTGAAGATGGTCATGATGAGGGTGGGGATGTGGCAGCACCTGAAGGGGTCCGCGAGGCACAGGAGGCCCGTGAATTACGTCAGAATCTCATAGATGCATGCTTCTAGCACTCACGCCTGGTGGCTGTTACATGGACACGGGACTTGTGGCACTGTGTGTGTCTGGGACATGCACAATGTGGACTGTACGCAAAGATAGGCCTCGTACACAATGATCAATGTCCACACATCTCATTGGATGATTGTGAAGAGTTGTATTGCATATGTGAAATGACATTACACACCCAATCGACCCGCCACCCAATGAAGCCCAACACACCCCCTACACCCTCCCACCTCCCCCCCGAACACCAGTGTCCGAAGACGCTCATCGTCAGTGGGCAGACGCTATTGCAAGCCCCCTCTCCGGGTATCAGGGGCACCCCTGCCTGTGGAGCGCCGGTTCCTCCCAGATCTACGTTGGGGGCTGCCCTGGACGGAACTTGCAACGGATGATGTCTCTGCCTGCTCACGTCCATGCATGTCCCTAAGGGTTTGTGAGAGCTCAGTGAGCACACGGCGCACAGCGGCAAGTTCACCACATACGTCTTTGGACGTCGCATGCAGTTCCCCCCTCAGGCTCTTGGTACTTCTCTCCATTTGTCCCCTCAGGCTCTCGGTGCTTCTCTCCATTTGTGCCCTTAGTGTCTCTGTACTACGCTCCATTTCTGCCCTAAGTGTCTCAGTAGATGTTTCAATGGCTGCCTTAGAACCCCCACATTCATCAGCATGCTCCTTGAGGAGCGTGGCCATTTGCTGCTGTTGCACTATCATCTGCTCGAGGGACTGTTGCCTCTGCTGGGCCATGCCCATTTGCGGTGGTGTCACAGAGGGGCTGGACGCCTCATGTTGCCTTGCAACAGGCCTTGTGGGGGTTGGCCAGTCGTCGTCTTGTGGGTGCCCCTGCGTGGTGTCCTCATGGTGTATGGGATGAAACATACAGGGGGATTGGGACAGGTCATGTCGGAGCATGCTGGCATGAAAGCAGTGTCACCTATGGTGCTGCTGCCACCAGAAGCAGTGCCTTCTGTGGCATCCATTGGGGGGACCTGTGGTGCTGCTGTTGTGGACATGCTGGCTGCTGGGGTGCCTGTTGATGTCCCCTCCAGTGTGCTGCCACTCGATTTGTGCTGCTGCCGTGTCTTGATCCGTGCAGCTGAGGTGGAGGGTCTTTGGCCGTTGGTCTTGGCCCTCTTTGCAGGTGTGCTGGTAGGGGTGTCCTGAAGCTCGTCGTTGGAATCTGACCCTGTGGTGGAGTAAAGGAGGGCGAGCGTTAATCATGGGTCTGTGGTAATTGTAATGGCAATTGTATCACATGCATTGGGGTGGTACCTGGGGGTGATTTGGGTCAGGGCCTTGGAGGTGGTCTCATTTTTGTGTGCATTGGGGATGCAGTTGTTTTGCAGTCTGCAGTTAGGGTGTGCATGCTGCACATGTAGAGTGTGTTTTTTGGATTTTTAAATATTTATTTATTTAATCTGACTTTTAAGGGGCGCTGTCATGGCAATGTATGTGGTCGTTCTCCTGGACATGTGTTTCTAGTGCACTATGGGGACACATGGTACTTCACATGGTTGGTAATTGTGGATTTGGCATGGTTTTATTTGGGCCACCTACCTGATTCTTCTGATGTCGGCACTCCTTTCTCCATCCCTCCGACTCCCTCTATGCTCTCCATTCCAATGGTGGAGGCACAGATTTCTTCCCAGGGGGTCAACTTGATGGGTGATTCCGATCCTCCCCCGGTAGCTGTGGCAATGTTCCGGTTGGCAGAGAGTATGCTCCGGACGCGTATCCGTAGGTCGTCCCATCGCTTTCTGCATTGCTGTGGGTTGCGGGGTGCGGTCCCCACCGCACTTACCCGCTGTGCCACCAGCGCCCATATGGCCTTCTTGTTCGCAAGTGCCGTCCTGGTCATTTGCGTCGAGAAGACGACAGCAGCGTTCTCCTGGAGGGTCTCTGTGAGCACGGTGAGTTCCTCGTGGGAGAAGTGGACCTGCCGCTTGCGGTCGCACGTTTTTTTAGCAACTTTTCCCATATTAATTTTTTTAACTGGGGTGGCTAACGGGTTGGGATGTGTCTCAGGGTCGGATTTTTAATGGTTGTGTTGGGATTCTGATCTTATAGGTGTACGGCGTGCTGTTTCCCGTTCCGGCCCCATGTTTTTACTTCCGTTTCCGTATATTTACGGTGACCGTATTTAGCGCTGACCGCTCATTATGGTGACCGCTAAGATGGGTGGCGGAATTGCACCTAGGGCGACGTACGACGGCGGTAAGGGGCGTTTTGGGGTCATTTCCGCCATCGCGGACTTTGCACTTCCGCCATGGCGTAATGCTCGTGCCCGATGGGTCAGAATTAGCCGCACTTTCCTCCATTGTGCAGTGGCGGAAACGCTATTTACGCTATGGCGGTCATGTCAGTTGATTTCCGCCAGGGTCGTAATGAGGGCCATTGTGTTTTCAAAGTGCTTCAAGGCAAGGGAGGGAACAAGGGAAAATACAATGAAATTCTTACAGGCCATGAACAGTAAGGATGTGAAATTAACTATTGTACTCGTCCTGACGACATTTCAGATAGTGAAAGCAGTAAGACATAGACAAGGAAGGGAGGGGGAGAGTGGGAAGTACATGGAAACAGACAGAAAACTACCATACTAGGCCTGACAACATTTCTGGTGGAGCCAGAGAAAAACAAACGATTAGGGGTGCAAAAAGGGAGGCGGGGGGACAAAACAAGCGACTATCGTACTAGGCCTGATGACATTTCAGATAGTGCTGGGGGGGGGACAAGTAAGGGGAGAGAGAAGAGACAGACGAGGTTGCTATAATACTAGGTTCACGGACAATTCTGATAGAGTAAGTACATAGAAGAAAGTAAGGGGAGGAGGAGGTTATAGGAAAAGGGAGAAGAGGAGAGAACAGAGAGTAAGCAGTTAAAAAGAGTGGAGAAGCAAGAGGGGAGAGCGAATACAGTTGTAGAAGTCAGTAGTAACACATAATGTTGCAAGCCAGGATACAAGATGAAGATCAGCATGAGAGTTGAGAAACATCCTGTGTAGAGTCATTCGGTCCTCTAGCTTACACTCTCAGCTGATCAGACATTTCTCCACGTAGAGAGTGGGGGGGTATATCTCTCTCTTTACCAGGAGCTTCCCTCTGGAACGGCCTCCCTGCCCCTCTCTGACTTGAACCGGATCTCCTTGAGTTCCGGAAGCTTCTCAAGACTTTCCTTTTCTCCTCCTCCTTATCTCTCTGCCTCCCCTGCTAGTCTCCTCCTGCCACTATGACTGAACGCCTGGGTCTCTCATGAGTCTTGCCGGGGTCAGGCACTACTCTGTCCAGTCTCTCCCTCACCTCCTAGGCTATTCCGCCACCTCACTATTGACCCCTACCCCTTGCTACCCCTGGTACTAGCTCTCTTGGGCACCCACTAGCACTTGCCCAGCCCTTGGGCCCCCTCCCTCCACTATCCCCCCTTTCACTCTCCCCCTCCATCATCCTTGTCCTTCCCTGCCCACTGCCCCTGCACGTCTTGATGCCACACTTGCACAATCCAAATGTCACAAGGCCTAGTAGGACCATTACTGTTGTTTCTCCCCATCCCCTTTTTTGTCTTGTGGAGCCTGGAAATGCTCAATAAATAAAAAAATAAATAAAGTGCTATTAGGCTATGGGTTTGAAGTTCTGCACATTTATTCACAGATAAGTAAGATTAACAGAAGTTGACATCTCATGGACTGATAATGAAGTGCAGGATGATAAAGATTAAGCTCAGTCATGGTGAGGTACATTAGTGCTATTTGGACTCAGGTTAGGAGTCAAGGTTATTAGTTTCCAGATAGATTGGTAGAGATAAACATCTCCTGGTCTTAGAGTGTGGTGCATGTTTGGTCTAGGGCAATGAACGAGTCCAGGCATAGCGTAAGAACATAAGTGTTATTATGTCTCGGGTTAGGAGCATGGGCATTAAGATTGTAGCATGGTCTGGGGTGGCATGGGCACCTTATTGGCGCATGGGAGCAGCTAGGCCATTGATTTCCAAGCCAACAGCTTCTTAGCATTGACATAAATTGATCAAAAGAGCCGGCTTCTGTGTTTGATTGTTTTTACCTCCCTTTGTTGATGCAGTTCTATCCCTTTCTGGCCATTGGTGGTAGGTTGAGTGGCTCAAACCGGTCCCTTATACGATTCAGGTAGAAAGCCAGGGTTTAAGTGCTTTCCAGAGAGCCATGTAGTCATGTCGCATGTTGTTAGGTAATGAGTTCCACAAGGTTGGTGCCGGGGTTTAATAGGCAGACCCTCCAATCCTGGCTGAATTGGAGGCTGGAACCACTAGGAGGAGGGCCGTGCTTGACCTAAGGGTCTGGATTGGGATGTAAGGCATAATATTTTCTTGTAGGTATTTGGGGCTGCTTTTGTGCACCGATCGATGAGAAATGCACAGGATTTTGAAGGTGGCCCTTAATCCAATTGGGAGCCAGTGTACGGTATGGAGAGCAGGTGAGATGTGATCAGTTAGTCCCACTGCATTAAGTAGTCTGGGAGACACATTTTGGACTCTCTGGAGTTTTAGTTGGTAGGCTAGTGCTTCCAAGTAGAGGGAGTTCACATAGTGAAGTCTGGACATGACAATGGACATAATTGCAGCCAGTATGTTGGAGTACGAGAGGTAAGAGAAGATGCGCTTCAGAAGCCTAAGGTGGTAGTGACATTATTTGGATATATTATTCATCAATAGGAAGGATTGATGCCATGATTGATTGCCCTTTAAACTGCCCTCTGACCCACCACAGGGCTATGTACACTAAACATAGTGCATCTGCTACCTCTACCTAATTTGGGATAAACACCGTAGCGATGCCAGAAGCATGAGGTATGAGAGAGCAGATGTACCAATATCCTATGGATCGCTCTTTCCCAACCTTCCTCATATGGCTATAGAATATTTTATCTGCTGCAAAACCATGTGCATTTGTTGTGGGATCTAATTCATCAACTCCATTGTTCGAAAAGTCAATATCAATAGTTATTTTTTGTCGTGATACTATCTCTTTGAATTCCACATAACTAGATACTTTTAAACCTTCTGTATTTACAGTGGTTGCCATCTTCAGACACAATGACATTAGGATCATAAAAAATAGAAACAATAATTTTAACATGATTTACAAATCTAAACATTTCTTTTCCTAAGCAAAAATATTCAAGTTCCCGATTTCTATTCACACAGCCTTTTGCGCTTAACTGAACAGCGTATCCTTATGGCATACTTAACTTTGTGCCTGCTCCTGTGCCAGTGAAGGGGGGCCAGTATTCCTTCAAGTATCACTGAGATGTATCTACTTCTTGTTTTCCTTCACCTTCACAGCAGTCTGAGTTGCATAGATCACGTGATGAGGCCCAGAAAAACGCTGTTTGTTCCAGTGGCGCACAAAGGTGCAGACAAAGATGCAGTCTCCCGGGAACAGCTGTGTCTTGCGTTGATCGTTGGCATCCTTGTGCTTTTCTCCTGTAGTCTGTTGGTGAGAAGATACAACTTGTAAAGGCATATTCTTAACACTTTTTGTTAAAGCCCTATGGTAATCCCTAAACTTCTCTCCTAGTATCTCTGCAGTCTTGTGTGTGTCTGATGCCATGTGTACAGGCGAGAGAGGTGTGTGTAACCTACACCCCATCATGATTAAGTGGGGCCTTATATGGTGAATTTTTTCCAGACTGATTTTTGAAATAAAACAAGGTGAGTGGAAGGCTATGGCGCCAGGATTTTTTCATTTCAATACACAGTTTAGTTAAATGGGCCTTAAGGACCCCATTGAGCCTCTCCATGATTCCATTGGCCTGCAGGTGGTAAACTGAGCACAACCTATGCTTGATTCCCAAAATTGAAGAGATTTCTGTGAATAAGGCATTAAAAAAGTGGGTTTCATTGTTGGATGTTAGGACCTCACAAATTCCCCTTCATGGAAATACCTGTCTCACCAGAAATATTGCTGCAGATTTAGCATCAGGGTGTACGCAGGGACCAACCTCAAGCCATCGAGAGAATGGACAAGAAACACCAATCAAATAAAGATAGCTACTACACCTTGTAAACATGTCCACGAAGATGATATGGAGCTTCCTGAATGAACCCGGAGTGCCTAGGCAAGACTCCCCTTACCAACTTCATGGTGTTTCCAGGGTTGAATTATTTCCATACTACACAGTTCCCTAGAAATCTACTTATTTGTTCCTATAGATTCGGTATAAATCACTCTTCCTGGAGCTCTGCTGCGATTCTTCACCGAGAAGTATGCAACGGGTAATGTAGTTGCTCTAGAGCCAAAAGAAGAAACTCTACGGGCATTACCATCCCCATCACCTCCTGTCTCCACTGCAAATCTGTGGGTGAGAGGACACATCCTCTCTTCCTTCCTCCAGAGCGCCTGTCCTGCTCTAGGGGCTCTCTTTTGTGTCTCTATGATCGGAAGCACCAGGACTGCGTTGTATGGGTCTGGCAACAGTACCTGTTGGGACACGGTCTGCATGGGCTGGGAATCTATAAATGGGAAATATGTTGCTTTCTTCAGTGCCTTGTCTACAGCATTATTCACAAGAGCTATGTAATTAGTGTGGTTAGTATGTGCAGTGCTTTTGACCAAACCTATCTCTGCGGGAAAGGTTAACGCTTCAATTAGTCAAACAGCAGCACAACATGCTGGACAGGGGACCTGTCAGACCTCCTAAACCCTCCTGTCTTGCATCTTGATAACTGAGAATGTACAGTGGAGGTGACATACATAGAGCCATAGTAAATAGTGACTGCCTTCCTCTTACTCCTTTCTAACACCTCTATAAGTGTCACTAGTTTGGCCGCTTATGCAGAGTATTTAGCTAGCAACTGCCTCTTCAGTCTGACCCCATCCACAAAGAACACAACAATTGCACCTGTATGCCTTTCAACCATGTCCTGGTTGATGATCGATGGCCCATCAAAAAAAAGGACCACACCCCCATCCAGGCATCATCTTTCACATTCACCCTCTGTTCGTCTTCTCCCTCATAAGTGGCACAGTCATAAACTATAACCTCAGGTTTCACTGGTTCGGCTACAAATGTCACAGGATTGACTAGGTGACACTGCACAGGCTGCATCGATGCATCTGGTAAAATTACCTCGTACCCTGAAACTGTAAGTTGGAAACGTTGACTTAGACTTCTCTAAGATCACAACAACTGCATGCTCCACGTACAATGTAACCGGGCAACCCATAGTAATAGTCATAGACTTTTGAATTGCAAAAGCCGTTGCCGCTAAAGCTTTCTCACAAAGGAACTGTTCCTGAATCACTGAGTTGAGGAGTCTTCAGTAGTATGCTAAAGGTTCGTGGCCAAACAATGTCTGCTGGGTCAGGGCCAAAGTCATCACTTGCCCATTTCAATGCAAAAACAAATAAAATGACTTCTTGTAATTTGGGGTTGCCAAGACCGGCGCATTGCTGATAGGCCTTAACTTCCAGAATGCAACTCCCCATTTCCTCAGACCACTGTCTCGGACCCTTCACCTCCAGTGCTTCTTTAAAACCCTGCAGTAAGTGCCTCATGCAACTAGAGTAATCAAAGGTCCATGATCAACAGTAGTTACAGAGTCACAAAAACCACTGCATCTGTTTCACTGTGACTGGCTGGGGCATATTCTGAACTGTGGTGGCTCTCTCCGGCATTACCTTGCTTCCTGCATGAGATATTACTTGCCTCAAATATACTACCTCTGTTTGGCAGTACTGACATTTTTCTTTGTCCACTTCGTACCCCTTCTCCACGAGCAGGGTGAGGAGCGTAATGGAGTCTCCTCGACACTGCTCCTCTGAAGTGCTACAAACCAACAGATCGTCCACGCACTGAATTACAGTACTGGAAACATGTAAATTCCCCAAATTCATTTGAACCAACCTATTAAAGACACTCAGAGATTCACAGTATTTCTTTTTGTGGAACTTTGCCGAAATAAGAAGACTTAGGGCCTTTTTACAGTCTGTGTTTTTTTTTACTGGAATACTGCCAGAGTCCAGCAGAGTCATTGGAGTCGAGACAGAGTCGCGGAAGGACTGCTTTTCCATTCCCTATCATTGCTGGCTGAGTGTGCTTTCCCTTTCCCTGCCTGCCTGGTTGCCTGGGGGCGTGACTCTTAAAAGCTGACTTGCACCATGGAGCGGTCACAGAGTCAAGACAGTCATGGAAGGACTGCTTTTTCGTTCCTATCATCGCTGGCTGAGTGTGTTTTCCCTTTCCCTGCCTGCCTGGGGGCATGACTCTTAAAAGCTGACTCGCACTGCAGAGCGGTCATGGAGTCGAGCAGGGTCATTGGAGTCGAGACAGTCGTGGAAGGACTGCTTTTCCATTCCCTATCATCACTGGCTGAGTGTGTTTTACCTTTCCCTGTCTGCCTGGGGGCGTTAATCTTAAAAGCTGACTCGCACCGCAGAGCGGTCGCGGAGTTGAGCAGAGTCATTGGAGTCGGTGGCAGTCGGAGGAAGTGGGAAGCCTGACGCCTTTTTGTTTGGTTGCCTGTCAAACCAATTCCGAACCATGAGCTTCTGTGCGGGTGATAAAGTGTAAAGAGCTTCACCTAAAACACAAGCCTAGTGGAGGCTCGAGATGCTTGAAGCCTGCCGCCCCTCAGTTGGAGTCGAGCCAAAGCTGAGGCTGGCGTCAGCGTATAACACTCTTGTTCACCAGTCAACCAAGTAAGATTTTCTGCCAAAAACACTATTGTATCACTTACTGTGTGTCCTCACATGCCTCATGTAGTAGCGCACAATGACATTGCTATAGATGTTCCCCCTGCATTCTCTGCTGATTCCTTTTCCAGTGCTGTTGACTCGCTTTCTCCCTGTTCTAACCCAATGGAGCCCAGTGTGCCTTCACATTCTTCCTGGGGCCTCTCTAATTTTGAAGGCCCAAATTATCAGTCCTTGTGCGACACCAACTTAACTCGCTCACTGGACGACTTTAGTCGAGTTGACAACATGCAAAATGGAGTCTTGTGTACCCGGATACAGGCTGCAATGACGACATCCGCTGTCATGAGCGGTGACGTTTGGAAGACGGACGGATCAAACAGCACGTCTTGTGCGGTTGTTCACGTTTTTCCCCCCGTGACGTTGATTTGACTGTATCATCTTTGGGAGTAACCACGCCTTTCGTGCCATTGCTTCATGTGCTGGCATGGAGAGTTAACAAAGGCGGTTTAATTTCAAGCAAAGAAGGACCTGCCGACAAGGATCCAAACACGCTTGATAGCAACAAAGCACATGGTACTCAAGATTGCGTAATTGCTTCACCAGAAACCGAATCTCAAAATCCAAAAGAAAAAAATAATCAAACCAAGCACAAAGAAAGAGGACTCAATTCTTCAGAACCTTTACGGGTTCTGCAGACCTAAACATGGGGACTGGGTTTGATAATGTGCTCACACTAAATGACGATGAGGTTTTCCATTCACCTCCGGACTTGTTTCAAATTCAATCTAAAGGAACAGACAGACGCCAAGGCCTCGTACAGTCAAATTGGTCTTCAATAGCGAGAGGAGAAACTCTTTGGAAGTCGTGAACAAACTGTTGTTCGACCTAAAGCAATTAAACAGAGAACAAACCCTCAAAGGTGCCTCGGGACAACTCTGCCACAGGTGAGCACAACACACCCACCTCAACTGACGCTGCTCTTAACACACCACCAAATACACAGCAAAATGGTCAAGCCAAACGTCAAAGAAGAGTCAACCGGCTTCACCAACATTCGATGTTCTCAGCGAAGAACTATCACAAAAAAAATTATACTAAACCAAAACAAGAGGCCAGAGGCCCAAACAACGTCTCACTGGAACTCACGACACTTAGCAAGATCTAACATAAGAAGCTCATCCACCTCGGAGTCCTCTACATCTGACTCTTCAATTATGGATCGGGACTTCCCAAAAGTTAGACGTGCGATCCACGTTGATAGGCCTCGCTCACCATCTAAAAATGCTGAAGGCACAGTTCTACAAAGGGAAAATTTCAGTCGTGAGCTACAATTCACCATAATGGCCTCAATAGCCATCACAATTGCCCTGTTGGTAAGTGATACGAACACCTAAATGACAACATTAAGGACCTTTCAACTTGAATTGCAATAACAAAAACAAAAATTCTCAAACTGGAACAGGATAACCAGGAGTTGAAAACACTTCACCTAAACTCAAACAAATCTATTGAAGACTCCCTAAAGATTATGGCAGATCAAACCAGAAACATTTCAGAACAAAATCTCTTTGCTGAGGTGGCAAAAGAAGCGCTGGTACTTTTTCAAAACAAAAAGCACACTTTGTGTGAAGGCCACAAATGTGACCACAACCGAAATCAAGAGCCTCTAACATGCGAGATGCCAGTTGGTCAGCAATCAACATGTAACAAAGACTAACTCAATAATAAGAACTATATATTGAGACCAGAGGACAATGTGTTGTCTGTTAACAACACTGTGAATCAAGGCAACCCTCCTAGCTGTGCAAGCAATCTCGATATTTTGGCGCGAGTATGTAAAGATCACCCCCCTCCATTGGAAGCAACAATGACAAAGATGAGTGTCTTTCAAGTGACAATAAAGTGGTTCCGGTCTTGTACTTACCCGGCCAAAACAGAGATGATGAAGCTGGTCTTCTGACTGGCGAGCTCAAGGAAGTGCTGCATTCATCTCCTCAAGATGAAGAGCAAATTAACTCTTTTAATATGATGGTCAAAAATAGCTTGGCGTCTGTCAATCCTGCCTTGAGGGATACACAAACAGCCTCCTCTTCTTTGTCAATGCCTGGACACATAATTCCTTCGATGGAAACCCCAAATCCTGTTGCTTCAGAGGCATGTACTGCAAATGGCATTTCCCCATCTTTAAAGGCGCTTCTTCTGCAGTTCATAACACCCCTCCTAAACCAACAGCAAAGCATGGACCCATCAAAAAGATCAAGGACCAGACTGCCAGGAAAGTAAGATGCAATAACAACTCGAGGAAATTCCTTCATAACATCAAGACAGTCAATGTCATAGTAAATAGCACATCTCAAAGGGAGTCCTCATCGCAACCTAAAAAAAAAACCTGATGATGAAGCCCGGAAAAAGCTGGATCCGCTGAACAAACAAGATGAGGATGGTGATATAGTTTGCATCAACGACATATCTACAGATTTATTGAACTTATCTACATACGAAGATGGGGAGGAAGCTGATATAAGTTTGCCCGCTTCTCCTCATGTTCCACCAGATCTAGCCACTGATAATTCCATCCGAGAGGATTCAAATGACTCATTTAAACCAGTCAAACCTGGCAGAATCTGCACCTTAATATACCGGGAAAAACCACCAACATCGGAAGTTCCTTGAAAAAAGTCCATTGTTCAAAACCCTAAATGACAAATGGAAACAGTTGACCCAACAAACACAGATTTCGGCCCCACTCCGAGGCTGACCTCAGGAGGCCCTCTTACCAATGGTCAAAGGGACTGTCTTGGTCCAACAATAGCTGCGATGGCAAAGAACCAAGCATGCCCAATAAAATTGTGGAAAAAACAAGAAAAACACAAGGATGGGGCGGAAATGCAGACCAAAGTCGTCCTCAACAAACAAACAATAAACCACCAAAGAAAAGACCAAACTGCAAGCACCGTACAGATTGTGGCTTGAATGAATTGACAATAGTGACAATCTGATCCTCAACCTGTACAACGTGCAACGGCTGTTCCATCTCGTGCCTAGCCTAAGAACCATTGAATCAGAAGATCTGACGACCATAGAATTCCAGATGAGGCAAGGTATGATACAGTAATCGTCCACCTGAAATCCAGAATTATATCTGACATTCTTATTGAAGCAGCATCAGTCTTAGCGTCACTGGGTTTCGACATACATAAAGCTTCAGATCCGGAGATCAACAGTTGCACGCATAAGTCATCTAACAGAGATTCGCCACAGATGAGCTCGCTTCATGACAGTGGAATGGTCTTTGTTAACAAAGCAAATGAAACTTGTAAGGTTGCGAGTGCTGTGTTGGGGCTTGGTCGTGAAGTAGAGAATCAAATAACATCCAAATTGCAGTTGGAAGACCAAGTAAGAATTACTATTGAAGGCAACAGTGGGGTTCAAACTATCACAAATGACGATCAATGCCCTCTTGAAAACATCCAAGTAAAATCCAATGATTGGTCCTGGTTAGCCTCCACTTTGCAACGGAAAGTTGAGACCTAATACCAGAATTCGAGTGATTCCATCCCATGCAGTTTTGGGACATGGAACACCAGAGGCTGTTCACACTTATTTCAGACACAGTGGATTGGTGTGCTTTATGTAGCCTGCGTACAAGAAACATGGCTCACACAATGTCCAATTTTGAGTGGATTCAAAATCGCAATTAATCCGGTCATAAAAAAATCAAAGGGAAGACCAATGGCAGGTCTCCTAACCTTGGTAAAGAAAGCCTCTGGATTTAGAATTGTTAAAACCGAGAACATCTCTGCATTCATTCAAGTAACAACCATCACGAGATCTAAGAAACTCAAGGACGAAGTGGAACTGTTACATATCCTTAATCTATACTGGAACCACATTGCCACAGGAACCTTTTTATTCATAGATCAAGTCACAGCAGTTCTAGACACATTACTAGAAGAAAATAACTTGCCTATTATAATCATCTGTGGTGATCTTAATATCAATTGTGGCGAAGCTGGAAACAAAAGTGTCGAATAGGCTTGACAAAGGAAAGCTAGCATCTCAGTGGTGTCTTGAGATGGATCTCAGAAAACTATTTATGCTAAACGGAAATACAGTCAATGACATTCCTGCAAATCCGACATGGAAAAGAGCTGATCAAAGATCAACTATTCATTACATCTTTGTCTCTGGAGCCTTGCATGTCATGGTGGATAGTCTAGAAGTTTTACCCATGACCTCCAGTGATCAAGACGAGGTGAAATTAAAGCTTTCTTTCCCATAGCTCAATGACAAACCTGAGTGGAAACACAAGGTGCTGGTCGACTCCAGCCGAATAAGACTAAAACTTACGAATGAGGAAGTGAATGACATAGCTCGAAAATACCTCAATGCAGATGATGAAATAGAATACCAACATTTGCTATGTCAATTCATGGAGAAAAAACAAGGGCTGAAACATTGCAACTTTGTGCCAAAACACAAGTTTGACCTGGAAATCTTAAAGCATAAACGGCTAATGCAGAGCGAAATAAGAAACACCTCACACGATGATCCAATAATCTTTCTGGTAACAAAAAAAAACAGCTAAGCAGAAATACAAAAATTGGATCATAGTTCACAAAGCGGGCTTGTTCCAGAATGACACAGAATTAATGCTATCAAAACCGAGAAATCAAAATTCCACAGAATTCTGGAAGCTGATTAATAACAATTGTGCTCAACAGGGTGCATTACAAACAAACATGGTCTTGGAAGCCGCATGGATTTCATTCTATACTGATCTCTTCAGCAATACAAGCGAGACGGATGCCTTAAATCTACCACTTCTAACACATTGGGACTTGGTATTTGAAAAAGATGACATCTTAAGTACCATCAAGAAGGCAAGCTTATCTAGGGCACCCGTCCCCGATGGTCTCACAAACTATACAATAAGAAGAAATCCCGAAAGATGGGCTGACATTTGCGACATTCTCTTCAAGAGAATTGCCACTCAATGTGCAACCTCAAGATCGTGGAAGACTGCTGTTGTCGTGCCGATCTTTAAAAAAGGAAATAGATCTAATCCTAAGGATTATCGTCCGATAGCCTTATTAGACATCTTGGGCAAAGTATACGCAACACTCCTTCAGCAAAAATCATTAAACTGGTCTATAGACACCAACCATATCGACATTAGACACACTGGGTTTGTGAAGTGTGTGGGATGTTGCCTTAATCTTCTAATTTTAAACCTCTTCAAAATGGAAGCACTACGAACCCAAGATAAAATCTATTTGGTGTTCATAGATTTCTCACACAGTTTTGACAGTATTGATCGAACTAAACTGTGGAGAAAACTGAAGAACTGGGAATGTCCTCCTAGCTTACTGGCAGCCATTGAAGAACTCCATACGGGCACTAGTATAAAAATTCTACTAGACTCCAAGGGAACACTTTCATCAATTGACACCCACAAGGGAGTAAAACAAGGTTGACCTCTTGCATCCATTATATTCAACCTCTTTATTTCAGATGTAGGCACTAATTGATGAGGCACATTCTTTCTCACCAAAACTCAATGGTTGTCATGTGAGCTGGCTGATGTATGCAGACAGCCTAATTCTACTTGACACCAATCGATCTCCAACGCAAACTGGACACAGTCGAAGCATATATCAAAAGAAACAGCCTTCTCATAAATGAAAAGAAAAGTGAAATAATGTGGTTCCAAAATCCAAGGACGTGGAAAAACATCAGCAAAGATGGATTTACTTGGCATGTGGGGAAAGAGAGACTCAATATGACAGCAGAGACAAAATATTTAGGCATGCCAAAAGCATTTTCTGCTCCAAAGATTAATGAGGGGCATGATGATGAGTGCTAAAATCAACGACGCACCATGGGTGGCAACAGTAAAAAGCAAGTGGCATGCGCTGGCCAGCCAGGCAAGTGCCCTAAACAAACAATATGGCAAGTTCTCGCTAAAACCTGTCATTATTTTCTACCAACAAAAGGTAGTCCCCTCATTAATCTTTGGAGCAGAAAATGCTTTTGGCTGTCCGTTCCAGCTTTGGTCAACTTTGGAAAACATAGTCTAGGTCAAAGTCCTTCAATTTCCTAAAGGAACCTCGACCGTGTGTTTAAGATATGAACTAAGCCTGATATCGATCAACTCTCGAGTGTGTTGGAACACATTAAGCCTCTTTCGGAAGATAACGCAAAACAATCCTTTACCTCAGTTTCAAATTTTACACAACCCTGGAGGTGGAAACTCTAACTCGATACTATGGGCATGGACTGTGCAATGCCTCAAAATATTAGAAGAATCTGGCATTGATTTAACAACGCTACACGAGAACCCAGATCTGGCAAAGAAGAAACTGTGGTCATCAGACTGGATTCAGATGGGCGAATTAAGAAGGAATTCAAGGCTAATGAAAGATGTTCCTTATGAGGCGAGAGCTCACAACAAACTGGCCAACTTCGTTGCACTGTTTCCCAGTCCGCACCACAGATCTCTCTATACATTCAGTTTCTACTAAACGCATTTAAGACAAAAGAGGGTTTAAGCATGTGGTCTACACATGACAAAATAAATCTAACATGCTGATTCTGCACTCTGAATAATGAAACGTTAAAACATCTAACGCTGTTCTGCCCGAATCTAAGAACCTTGAGAACTAAGACCTTAGGTCCCATAATCCTTAAACAGCGAGTGCGGACGAATGGTGGCAATTGATGTTTGAAGGAACTGACAGAAAGCTGCTCTTCGCATTGACTCTGTATCAGAAAACATTAAAAGAGCTTCTGGCAAAAACTTGTGTTGACTAGCAAAGATTGCAGCAGCAAATGGGACTTGGGAACTGCTAATGAGGAACAACCGAGATTAGGAACACAAGACGAGTAATGGTGACAATTAAATGACAATGAAATGAAGTGAAATATTTCTTAATTCTGTTTTTTTTAAAGGTTTAAATAAACCAACAAAAAAAAATTAAAAAAAAGAATACTGCCAGTGGAAATAACCACTACCACCATAGGTATTGCTAAAATCCTGTGCTATGATATAATTACCACTGCCCAAGTGGTAACGGTAGTAGTAATGCTGCAGTACCACAAGAGTTATTCCAGAAATTACCACTTGCTGTATTTAATTCAAAGTCTGTCCATTTCCACCTTCATTTTGAAGGTGGAAATTAGTGTACAGTTGTGGCTTATATCACCACTGTGCATCTTTCATGCACACAATTCACCCCTTTCCATGTTCCCGCTAAAAAAACATTTTCCCTGTATGAAGGGTACAGGAACAAATTACAAAAACTTCTCCAGGTTTTACAATTTCTTCATTCACCTCTTTTCGTGGTGAAATGCCACTCTGTATTTTGGCGGAATTTACCGCTGGCGTATTCCATTGGAATACCACCAGTGTTTATATGTGCATCAGAACCTGAATGGGGAAAGTGGTAAAAGAGGTGGTATTTGGAAAATATTTGCTACTTTGCCATTACCTCAGACCCTCTAATGAGATACTTTGTGCTTGATGGGCCCTACATAGAGCAAAGGCAAAACTAAAAAACGAATAAAACAAGTGCACCGAGCAGGGAACCAAAATGTTCCCTTGAACCTCATGGGCCGACCTTGCAGAAAAGTGGAAATATCTTTGAAGCCAAGATCCCGCACCTTGGAGCAGCCAGGGCCTGATTCAGAGGTCGGTGTAAAAATAGAAAGGTGTTGTTCCAAGCCGGAACAACACATTTCTTAAACGCACCATATTCTGACAGGGAAAGAATGTGGTGCAGGGACATGAACGCCTCGGCTTTTGCATGTGCTTGATTTACAGCTTGACAACAGCCCTAGCAACCATGAGGAATACAGGGCAGCCACATGGAGGGGATTCTCCTCCTGGTTTGTCACGTTAATATAATACGGTCATCTTACACTACACACTTTTTCCAATCATAAACATAGCATTTCTTAGGCTGCAGCACCACTTTTCTAGTTTAATGAAAGTTTAAGAAAACTTCATTAAAATGAAAAGAGGCAGTCTTTAAATAAATGCTTGCAATTCCGCTGGAGCACATTTTTCCTCCACAACGGGAGATTTTAGCAGCTTTTGCTGTTGGAAGGCACAACAATTTCCCTCCAATATTTCCATCCACTTCAGAATATTGGTGCTGGAAACTGGAGGGGTGTCTATTGGCTTCCCACACTATAATTAGTACAAGCTCAGAATCAGGCCCCCAGACGCTTATGCTTAAGACAGACGGAATGCACACAGTGCAATTCTTTCACATCAGAATAATGTGCGCCACTGTTGCGCTATTAACAAACCCTTTGTTGAGTAGAACCCGTTCATTCCTCCACTGTACGTTATTTTGCAACATGCACCTGGGCACTGTTAAGGATTCTTGGTGATTATAATTATCTGATTTTTTTGTTAAAATGCATGTGACTCAGTGCCTTTGCGAATTAATAGCAACATGATTGCCCTGCGTGGGATATTTCATGACATTAGCTTATTCCCTTTATGCTTCGCAGGAGTAAAACACTATCCACTGTTTCAAGGCAATAATGCAAACATGACTTTTTTCTTGACAGATCAACTACACCGGCGCCAGCATGAATCCTGCTCGATCCTTGGGACCTGCTGTTATAATGGGAAAATGGGAGAACCACTGGGTAAACGTCCTTTGACTTTTTACGATTTTTTGTATCTGAATGTTTGTATGTTTATGTATTTGAATCATATGTAGAACCCGCCGTGAAGCCTGCCAGTGTTCATTCCCATTTCATGCCTAAACCATAGAAATCAAACTATTTTTGAAACAGAACCAAGCCTTGTTTGGAGGGTGGAGGGGAAACGTTTGGACCAGAAATTGCACTTCACAGTGATGACACATGGATGCATTATAGCCCCAGGGCAAAAGCAGGTAAAATGGCGCTACTTCCTTTCCCCTGTAGCTGTATCATCCAGAGGTAAAGGCCTCATCATCATAACAGTATTATAATATGGCAGTAATGGCGTTGAAGGCGGGCTGTACCCTCTAGAAATGGCCCACCATCCAAAGGTAATGGCCCGAACGAAGCAAAGCCCTTTCCAGGGGTGGAGGTCGATTAGCAGATGGTACGGCCTGCTGAGAAGGGCATTATTGCAATTGACACCTGTTGTGGGTCCTATAACATCCAAAAAATGGGAAAGAGAAAAAAAGGGAACGCACGTGTGAACTGCACAAACTGCTGTCAAAATGTAAAGGTTCGTGTGGCACAAGCAACTGACGGTGAAGGCATCATGGGTAATTCGCCACTCTTAACCGGATACCAACAAAAGGCCCCTAAAAAGGAGCCCAGACCATCTTGAGGCCAAAGCCACAGTTAGTCATTCACGAATACACTGCAACTATGGCTTCGAATTTGGTCAATCTGAGGAGTGATTCTCATACAGGCAATAGTAGTAAGCATCAAGCTCTGTATTCATTCTCACCATATTCCATGGATGTGCCAGATGAGAAAATATCTAATGGCCTCTGGTTGTGGTCACCTGAATTCAATGCATGAGCTTATCCCAAAGTCAATACCTGGTACAGTGAAGACCTGATCAGTTCTAGAACTCTCTAGGGAAATAGGAACAGGAGGTAAAAGGATGAACGTAGCCTATACATTTCAGCAGGAAGATGGAAGCGCAATCTAACATGGATTCATGAGCTCCATGACAGGTGTCTCCCCACAATGGTATGCTTCAATGTCTTACCCCTGGAATCTCTCCAGGACCCTACAATAGACATAAAGTAGTCAGAGTGCTTCTGCCACTACTGTCCTAAGAAAACAGGATCAGAACACATTTTGTTCTGTTTGACAGACAGCCCACAGCGAAACAATGGGCCTCATCACAACTGTGCTGATCCGGAAACACTGGTGCTGGTAAGCCTACCTGCATAACAAATGGAGAATAGAGGGTTGTTTAACAACCTAACAACCTAACAGGAATAATCCCCCTAATTAATATTTCAAAAATATACACAAAAATATTCCTTTAAGTCACGTGTTATGTGTACCTATGTAGTTCAGTGTTGTTACAAATGTTTATCATTATGACATCTGATCGTGTAAAGCCGTTTTCCATTAAGCATGTTAACACCTGTACTTAATACATTTTAATATCCGACAGAAAACCATATATAATTTTTTCATCAATAAAAACGAGTTTCATCTATCATTTCATTTGAACAGATCGTAATTTCATAAAACATTCATGATATTATACAATTAGTGGGTACAGCAGTAGTGTTTAGGATAATCAGTGTTTTCCGATATACTTTCCACTTGATCATCTGATTAAAACTATTAAATATCTTATACAACCTCCCCATTCAATCATTCACTTCCTATATTGTAAAGACTGGTAGGGGGTGTCTGTACTTTCGGTCACTATATGGTAGAGGAGAGGCACAGGGGACCCCAGCCAAGATTCTCTATTATTGGTAACGTAGTCGAGCAATCAAGGCCTAGCTTCTCAGGAGGTGATGCGGGCTGGATCTTAAGTACAGTGTAGTCCCCGAACCCCCACAAAGGAATGTCCACACACTGTATTACTGAAAACACAGTCTTTATATAATTAATATTCAAAGGTATGTACACGATCACAATAACGCACTTTGTACTCAGAAGTCAATAATGATAAATATATACAATTCTAAAGTGGTACCACCAATGTTATCAAATCTCATTAAAGTGCATCAACTGTACGGTTAAAATGTCACACAGATTAATAACGAGGAAACCAGCAATAGAGAGAGGAAGCAACGCAAGATGGTTGAAACAGTAGGCAGAATACTGGCCCCGTACCCTAGACACAGTTCTGTGTGGAGATCCCACCACCTGGGCAACCTGTAAAATAAGGATATATCGACAAGGCCAGTCCATATGTTCAATAGTCTCACTTCTTCCTATTAAGGTTTTACCCCCCCAATGTACCTGGTGGAGTAGAGTTCTCCGACGATGCGATGACCGATCCTTCTTGAGTGCCTCCCTTTCAGGTGGGAGCCACGGATCGTCGAGAGGTGTCGGGGAACTTGGCGTTCGGTGTCGGGGAATCGACGGCCCTTCTTGAGTGCCCTCCCTTTAAGGCGGGAGTCACGGGACGTCGAACGTCCGACGATGAACAGGGTGAACTACGGCAGGGAAGTGGCAGCTTCGTTCCTAGCGGTGCTCGTCGACGACAGAGGGTTGGCGTCCTGCAAGGAGGAGGCGTGCGGGGCACCTCGGTGACGATAGTTCTGGACCACAAAGAGATGATGAAGAACTGTGGCCCAGCAAGGGCGTCGAGTCGTCGGCGTCTCTGTGGTCTTTAGGTGGCGGGAAACCCACCGGTGGATGCTCCCCGGCGCGTCGATAGTTGGGCCTTCTCCAGCGGGAGACAAGCGGGTGACGATGCAGGCGAGAGCGTCCGATGATCAATGGAAGTTCTCAGGCAAACGGGAGCACGGCGGCTCCGGTCGGCGCGGCGGTCATCGACAGTGGCGGACAACAGTCCGAGTGCTTCTCCTTGGAGTTCCGCAGCAGTCCCCGTATCGGGTCGGCAGCCTGTCGAAGGTCTGTCTACCAGGGAGCGTTGGCAAAGATCAGCTGTGCACGATGGTCCCTCATAGCTCAGGAAGAGGGCGCCTTACCAGGTCCTCTCTGGGTCAGTCCTTGCAAACACAGCAGCTTTCAGATTGTGAAGGAGAGCCACAGCACTTCTTCTCGTCCAGCAGAGTTTCAAGGGCAAGCGTCATTTACTCCAGTTACTCGTCGTAGTGGACTTCAGCTTCTGAACACGATCCCTAGCAGTGAGAGGTCCCCAGATATACTGTTGATCTCCCATTCATTCCGCTGTGTCACACTCAAGCATCCAATCACGATTACGGGCATTCATGCAGGCAGGCAGCCAATCAGGCACACAAGGTATTCAGGCCATTCACTTCTCTCCAGACACTCACAACAAGTTATGTGTATTGGGACAAGTACCGAGCCATTCAACACTCCAAGCCGCAGTTATACCGGTTTCGGGCAGGGTTGTCTCAGTCATTGTGTCAACCACCAGATACTAGACACCCACAACACAGAATGCATATTCGTCACACACTCTATTAACCAAGGTCCCACCCACAGGAGGTACCCACAGCATACATCACCGGGAAGGCTCCAGCTAGTCTGGCCGGGCATTCACAACAACACCATATATGGCACTTCCACCCTACACCCCGTCAGGGGGAAGGGACAGAGTCAGGGCTTCCCAGGACTTTGGGAAAACAAGGTAATGGGTGATAGAAAGCAAGAGGCCACCGGGGCCATCTTGTTTTCCATCAGGAATCAACTGATCCCAATGGCAGGGCCGGGGTATCCCAAAATGGAGGATACTCTGCGCACCTGTCGAATTCAGCATGGAGCTGCCACCAGCCCATACCCTGCTCTGTGGGCCACCCACAGGTGCCCAAAAACATACACTAGGGGCACAGGGTTGTACCCCCTCCCATTGGTGCCATAAGGGTATCCCATGGGTCTGTTCACCAAACCAAAAGAAAGAGAGCTACACCGCGAGGAGTCCCACATGAACCCCTGCGCGGAAAACACAACAGAACACACGATAAAAAGCAGTAAAGGACAAGGATACGGAGGCCCTGTCGCTCCGATGCATTTCCAGCATCACAGTCGCCCCCCCCCCCAGACTGAGTTGGAGGGTGCCTGATCTCCCACGGGATAGACACCCTCATCCAGACGGTCAACATACCTTCTGGAAAGGCCATCAGCATTATCGTGACTCTTCCCTGGTCTGTGCTCTATGGTGAAGTCTAGCCCTTGCAGGCTAATGGACCACCTGAGCAGTTTCGGGTTCTCACCCTTCATCTGCATAAGCCACTTCAGGGGCTTATGATCTGTTTGGACCTTGAAGGTTGACCTCGTAAGGTAGGGCCTAAATCGCCTAAGGCTCCAAACTATACTAAAACATTCCTTTTCAACAGTAGCCCACTTAAGTTCTCTACTCTTGAGTTGTCTACTGATGAATTTGATAGGATGTTCTCTCCCTTTGTCATCTAACTGGGACAAGACAGCTCCAATTCCGGTGTCGCAGGCATCCATCTGGACTATGAAGGGTCGGCTGTAGTCAGGCGCACACAACACGGGTGCCCGACACAGACTTTCTTTCAAGCCATCAAAGGCCCTCTGACAGTCTTCAGTCCAATTGACCTTCCTAGGCTGTTTGGGTGAAGTCAGAGCTGTCAGTAGTGCAGCGATGGTTCTATAGTCCACCATGAAATTGCGATAATACCCGGTGAGGCCCAAAAAGGCTCTCAGATGGGTTTGAGTAGTGGGAGTCTCCCAGTCCTGTACACCCTGTAACTTACTGGGGAGAGGTTGGATTTGACCCCCTCCTACCTCATGACCAAGATACGTGGCTTTCCCCTGAGCTATCTGGCACTTGGTGGCCTTGAAAGTGAGGTTAGCCCTCTTTAAGGCCTGCAACACTCTACCCAGATGTGTCAAGTGCTCTTCCCAAGTGGAATTGTAGATGGCAATGTCGTCTAAATAAGCCACACAAAAGGCTTCCAGCCCACTGAGAGCATGATTGACCAATCTCTGGAAGGTGGCAGCGGTATTCTTCAACCCAAAAGGCATGACCCTAAACTGGTAGAGTCCCTCTGGTGTTCAGAACGCCATCTTTTCCTTGGCATGGTCCGTCAGAGCTGTTTGCCAATAGCCTGAGGTGAGGTCAAAGGTGCTCACAAATTTGGCAGCACCTATGGTGTCCACGAGCTCATCAGCCCGGGGCAATGGGTGCGCGTCAGTTTTGGTGACGGCATTGACTCCTCAGTAGTCCACACAGAACCTCCAATCCTTGGTACCGGCCTGGGAACTTGCCTTGTGGACAAGGACCACGGGACGGGACCAGGGACTGGTTGAGGGTTCAATAACACCCAGATCCAACATCTTGGCGACCTCAGCCTGGATGTGGTTCTTAACCGTATCTGACATTCGGTAGCTCCTGCTCTTGACAGGCACGCTGTCACCAGTGTCAATCTCGTGCTTACACCACGGTGTAAGGCCTGGCGTTAGTGAAAACAGAGAGGCATACTGCTGGAGCAAAGTCCTGCAGGCCCTCTGCTGCTCGGTTGTCAAATCTGGAGAGAGATGCACTCCCTCCACTGAGCCATCCTGAGGGTTGTTATGCAGCAAATAAGGAAGGGGCTCACTCTCATCCTCTTCTTGCTCGGAAGCCAGCAAGAGACATGAGACTTCTGCTCGCCTGTGGAAAGGTTTGAGCCTATTGACATGGAATACCTGAGGGGCTACCCCTGGTATTCCCATGTCAACCAGATAGTTGACCTCGCCCATCTTGGAGATTATCCTGAAGGGTCCAGTCCATTTATCTGCCATTGCCCGAGGCTTGGCAGGCTCCATCATGAGGACCTCCTGTCCCGGAGTCCAATCCACTTGCGATGCTTTAAGGTCATGCCAGTATTTGTTCAATTCCCGGCTGGCCTTGAGATTTGCCGTTGCTTGACCCATCATCTGTGTCATCCTCCGTCTGAGGCCTAACACATAGTCCCCCACTTGCTTGGCGGGACCGGGAGAGGTGGCTTCCAAACCTTCTCTGATCAAGGCGAGGGGCCCCCTCACGGGATGTCCAAAGAGCAACTCAAAGGGGCTGAAACCAACACCCTCTTGAGGTACCTCTCTGTAAGCAAACATCAGGCATGGCAGGAGGAGATCCCATTTCCTCCTTAGGGGCTCTTCCAAAGCACCTAGCATGCCCTTGAAAGTTTTATTAAATCTCTCAACCAGACCATTGGTCTGGGGATGGTAAGAAGTGGAGAACTTGTAGGTTAAGCCACACTCTTTCCACATGGTTTTCATGTAACTAGACATGAAGTTGGATCCTCGGTCAGAGACAACCTCCTTGGGGAATCCAACATGGGTGAAAATGCCCAGGAGAGCCCGGGCAACCACCTTGGCCCTAACAGTCCGAAGGGGTATAGCCTCAGGGTACCTGGTGGCATGATCTACCAAAACCAGGATGAACCGATGTCCACCTGACGTGGGAGGGTCAAGGGGACCGACGATATCGATGCCCACCCTCTCAAACGGTGTGCCAACCACTGGCAATGGCTGCAGTGGGGCAATGACACTGCCTCCAGTCTTGCCAGACAACTGACAAGTTGGGCAGGTCCTGCAGTGGGACTCCACTTCTACTCCCATTCGAAGCCAGTAGAAATGGGCAGATAGCCTCTGCTTAGTCTTCTTGGTACCAAGATGACCAGCCAAGGGCACCTCATGCGCCAACTGCAGTAGGAAGGGCCTGTAAACCTGGGTTACCACCAACCTCTTGAGGGCACCAGGTTCAGGCTTAGTGGGCTCACTAAGAAGGAGCTCACCCTGCCAATAAATCGGGAAGGTCCTAGGCACCTCTCCTTGTGCCTCGGACAGGGCCTGTTTCCTCAGACCCTCGAGAGAGGGACACTCTCTCTGTCCTTTACAGAAGTCTGCCCTGGAGGGTCCCCCTTCAGCTAGCAAGCATTGAAGATTGGGATGATCCTCCGGGTTGAGAACCTCTCCCACAGGAGAGTCTTCTGGCTCTTCTCCCACAGGAGTTGAGACAGGGTTTACCACTGGACCCAGCCCGTCCGGAGAATGGGTCCCAATGGGTGCTGTAGGAACAGCAGGAAGAGAAGGAGCTCCATCCACAGAGGTGGCCTTCTTGCTCTTCCTTCGTCTTGCCTTAGGCCGCGCCTTCGGCTCGGGTACCTGACTCACAGCCAGACCCAGTGTCACCTGTGACCTAGTGACCGCAGCAGCAGTCATGGGAAGAACATCCGTGATCAACCCCAACTCTACTAGATCGTTACCTAACAGAAAGTTAGCAGGGACATTGTTCTGAACCAGGAGAGGAAGATTTGCTGTCTTGTCTCCAATTACGAGTGTGACTCGGGCTACAGGCGATAATTTGGGAGGCCCACCAGCTAACCTGGAGGTTCTCAGAGGAGCACCTACATAGTCCTCTGGCTTGAGCAGGGTCCTGTCCACCACTGTCATGCTTGCCCCAGTGTCTCTCAAACCAGTAGAAGGCTGGCCATTCAGGAGGACACTTCTAAAAAATCTACGGGTGTTCTGTGGGATAGTCACCAGTACTTCCGCGTATTGGTCCCAGGCCCGAAGGGACACTAAGGAAATCTCTACTTGGAGCACCAAATGTGATCCCTGTAGAGGAGGGGAGGACAGTGGCCTCCACCTCAGACATGGGGTAAGAGTAGGTCAGGCTGACAGCCTGTACTCCAAGTGCCTTACCTTTACACTTGGAGTCACCCCTTTTGTGATCCAGAGCCCCACAGTCCCAACAAGTGCCGGGAGTGCGGGGTACGGTACTGGAACCACCGAGAGCCTGCTTTGCAGCAGGTGGACCCCTACTCTTATTCCCACCCACAGATGACTTATCCCCACTAGATTTTTGGGTCTTAGGAGAGGAGGGTTTAGGTTTATTCGACTGTGACTGCTTTTGGGACTCCTCAGCTTTCTGAGAGGCCCCCTTTTCTTTGTCCTTGTCCTTCCCACTGGAGTCCTTAGGGGACACCCGGTGGGAGACCCACTTGTCAGCCAACCTAGCCAGCTTAAAGGTATCCAAAATGTTCTGGTCAGCAACATACTGACGCAGCTCCGGTGAACAGGCTTCAGAAAAATGCTCAAAAAACAACAGGTGGGACAATTCAACGAAAGTTTTTACCTTGTAACCATCAATCCACCCCATCATATCCATGTGCGCAGCACTCACCCAGTCGATCCAAGGCACATTCTCTCTTTTCTTAAAATCCCTGAACCTTTTAAGGTATTGGGTAGGCGTCTTGCCAAACTTGGCAATCAAAGCAGATTTCATACACTCATACTGACCCCTTTCTTCCACACTCAGCTTCAGAATACAGTCATACCTGGTTTGAGGCACTCTGCTTAGCAAACACTTAGCCCAATCTCTTTTGTCAACATCATGAATTGCACGCGCCATTTCAAACGCTTCAATCCATTGGAGGATATCAGAACCCTCCGAAAACACACCAACCAAATCCTTCATAAATTTAGTTGCGGGGGACCTGACACTCTCACTGGGTTTCGCTGAAGTCTCCACTCGAGCTTTCTCTAGCTGGATTCTCTGACATCCAGTGTCCTTGTCTTTGAGTTCAAGATCCCTATTCTTGAGTTCACCTTGTTGAGCCAGCTCCTCTTTCCTAAGTTCAGCATCTATTTCCAATTTGCGATATTCAAGGGCCAATTTCATCCTTAATAGCTCAAGCTCCAATGTATTGCTGGGGTTCGGAACAGAGGCAGCAGGAATGGCGGCATTCCCAGAAACAGATTCAGTAGAAACCCCAGGGGCAGAGTCCTCATGGGTTGCATTCCCCCTTCATCAAGAGTTTCACCATCGGTCTGGTAGTCCACCAGGGCAGCTATCAGCTCAGCCCTAGACCTATCCACAAAGTCTCACTCCCTGGCTTTACAAGCACTCTGGAGAGCCTCTAAACTCATCCGAGTCAATTTACCATTCACAATAGACTCCATTGCTTGTAATGCAGTTATTTTGTACACACCCAAACCTTAATCTAATAAAGTGCGGTTATTTTGTAAGTGGCACGGTTATACACTGATTCTTAAAACCATAAGCATCCTACCGCTGCCACCAGTGTAAAGACTGGTAGGGGTTGTCTGTACTTCCGCTCTCTATATGGTAGAGGAGAGGCACAGGGGACCCCAGCCAAGATTCTCTATTATTGGTAACGTAGTCGAGCAATCAAGGGCTAGCTTCTCAGGAGGTGATGCGGGCTGGTTCTTAAGTACAGTGTAGTCCCTGATCCCCCACAAAGGAATGTCCACACACTGTATTACTGAAAACACAGTCTTTATATAATTAATATTCAAAGGTATGTACACAATCACAATAACGCACTTTGTACTCGGAAGTAAATAATGATAAATATATACAATTCTAAAGTGGTACCACCAATCAAATCTCATTAAAGTGCATCAACTGTACGGTTAAAATGTCACACAGATTAATAATGAGGAAACCAGCAATAGAGATAGGAAGGAACGCAAGATGGTGGAAACAGTAGGCAGAATACTGGCCCCGCACCCTAGACACAGTTCTGTGTGGAGATCCCCCCACCTGGGCAACCTGTAAAATAAGGATATATCGCACAAGCCCAGTCCATATGTTCAATAGTCTCACTTCTTCCTATTAAGGTTTTACCCCCAATGTACCTGGTGGAGTAGAGTTCTCTGATGATGCGTCGACCGATCCTTCTTGAGTGCCTCCCTTTCAGGTGGGAGCCACGGATCGTCGAGAGGTGTCGGGGAACTTGGCGTTCGGTGTCGGGGAATCGACGGCCCTTCTTGAGTGCCCTCGCTTTAAGGCGGGAGTCATGGGTCATCGAACGTCCGACGGTGAACAGGGTGAACTATGGCAGGGAAGTGGCAGCTTCGTTCCTAGCGGTGCTCGTCGATGACTGAGCGTTGGCGTCCTGCAAGGAAGAGGCGTGCGGGGCACCTCGTGACAATAGTTCTGGACCGCAAAGAGATGATGAAGAACTGTGGCCCAGCAAGGGCGTCAAGTCGTCGGCGTCTCTGTGGTCTTTAGGTGGCGAGAAACCCACCGGTGGATACTCCTCGGTGCGTCGACGGTCGGGCTTTCTCCAGCGGGAGACAAGCGGGTGACGATGCAGGCGAGAGTGTCCGATGATCAATGGAAGTTCTTAGGCAAACGTGAGCACGGCGGCTCCGGTCGGCGACGGCGGTCGTCGACAGTGGCGGACAACAGTCCGAGTGCTTCTCCTTGGAGTTCCGCAGCAGTCCCCATATTGGGTCGGCAGCCTGTCGTAGGTCTGTCTACCAGGGAGCGTTAGCAAAGATCAGCTGCGCACGATGGTCCCTCGTAGCTCGGGAAGAGGGCGCCTTACCAGGTCCTCTCTGGGTCAGTCCTTGCAAACACAGCAGCTTTCAGATTGTGAAGGAGAGCCATGGCACTTCTTCTCGTCCAGCAGGGTTTCAAGGGCAAGCGTCAGTTACTCCAGTTACTCGTCGTAGTGGACTTCAGCTTCTGAACACGATTCCTAGCAGTGAGAGGTCCCCAGATATACTGTTGATCTCCCATTCATTCCGCTGGGTCACACTCAAGCATCCAATCACGACTAGGGGCATTCATGCAGGCAGGCAGCCAATCAGGCACATGAGGTATTCAGGCTATTCACTTCTCTCCAGACACTCACAACAAGTTATGTGTAGTGGGACAAGTACCGAGCCATTCAACACTCCAAGCCGCATTCATACCGGTTTCGGGCAGGGTTGTCTCAGTCATTGTGTCAACCACCAGATACTAGACACCCACAACACAGAATGCATATTTGTCACACACTCTATTCACCCAGGTCCCACCCACAGGAGGTACCCACAACATACATCACCGGGAAGGCTCCAGCTAGTCTGGCCGGGCCTTCACAACAACACCATATGTGGCACTTCCACCCAACAGCCCGTCAGGGGGAAGGGACAGAGTCAGGGCTTCCCAGGACTTTGGGAAAACAAGGTAATGGGTAATAGAAAGCAAGAGGCCACCGGGGCCATCTTGTTTTCCATCAGGAATCAACTGATCCCAGTGGCAGGGCCGGGGTATCCCAAAATGGAGGATACTTTGCGCACCTGTCAAATTCAGCATGGAGCTGCCACCAGCCCATACCCTGCTCTGTGGGCCACCCACAGGTGCCCAAAAACATACACTAGGGGCACAGGGTTGTACCCCCAACCATGGGTGCCATAAGGGTATCCCACCAGTCCGTTCACCAAACCAAAAGAAAGAGAGCTGCACCACCAGGAGTCCCACATGAACTCCTGCGCGGAAAACACGACAGAACACATGATAAAAAGCAGTAAAGGATACAGAGGCCCTGCCCCTCTGATGCATTTCCAGCATCACATATATGATCCGACATGTTTTGCTCCTTCTTATTCTCAGTCAGAATAGTTGTTTTTTGAGTTTCATCAGGGGAACACTACATACAATATCCACATTGTTTTTCCAGATCTACAACAAATACATTGTTAAAACATCAATCTTCTGCTTTATCTTATTTCCTGTCATTTAAGTTGACATTTTGAGTTCCAAGTTACTCTTCCATGGTAATTTCTGTCTGAATTCACCAACTATCACATGATCTACAATACACAAAAAAAGTTGTTTTAATTACCCGTTCTTAAGCCTTTCTTTTTTTCAGGCTATTTACTGAATTTTACTTATCATCCAAGAGTATCAATCTCTTAGTTTAGATAGCATTATTAATGATTGCAACTGTGCTCACTCACCCCTCGGCAACATCTTGCATGTAATGTTCAGCCACCTCTGGGTTCGAAAAGTAGTGCTCTCTGTGTGACTTTCCATTTGTTCAGCTTGCTACATTTACTGAAATTCAACCACGGTCGACAATCTCGGTGTGCAGTTCTCATTGGTCTAACTGCCTCCCTGTTAATGCCCCTCGTCAGAAACACAGCTCACCGTTGAGTCTGGTTGCAGTCTAAGGAGTAATGCGAAAGTGCGCTCCATTAGTGCATACTAGGCAGAATTAGTAAACATGTTTAAAGAGCCTCCGTGCTACCTAGTAGTAACGTGGTCCATCTCACTTACTTCTAATGGAGTCTTTGTGTTAAAACTCATGAACGCCAGTCCTTTAGTGTTTGTTCCATTCACTAGGTTACCCGGGTGACCGGTTTATAACAACCGCCCACTCACGGGTCCATTCCTCTAGCTATTGCTGCTCCACCCATCACGTCAGAGCGACAAAGTTTATTATCCGTTAGAGCGGCTCTAAAAACAGGGAGTTACTGGGCTGATATGCAATGTACTTGGTCCAAAAGGACTACTTATAGTACTTTACTGCAGAAATGTGGTGTCATATAACCCACTAAGCCCTGTGAGGGGAATGGTGTGGGTAGGTAGCTTTGAAAAAGTGGTTAGCTCATTCCTCTAAACGGCTTGCTACAACCATATGAATCTATTGCAGTTAACCGGTGGTAAGTGGGCCCCAGTTGCATCAAAAACTATTGCTATACGTCTCATGACACAGTTGCCGTACACGAAGCCTGCATAACAAATGGAGACTAGAGGGTTGTTTAATGACCTAACAGGAATAATCCCCCTAATTAATATTTCAAAAATATACACAAACAAAAATATTCCTTAAAGTCACGTGTTTTGTGTACCTGTGTAGTTCAGTGTTGTTACAAATGTTAATCATTATGCCATCTGATTGTGTAAAGCCGTTTTCCACTAAGCATGCTAAGACCCGTACTTAATACATTTTAATATCCGACAGAAAACCATTTCTAATTTTTTATTTAAAAAAAACGAGTTTATTCCATCATTTCATTTGAACAGATCGCAGTTTCATAAAACATTCAGGATATTATACAATTAGTGGATATAGCAGAAGTGTTTAGGATAATCGGTGGTTTCCGATATACTTTCCACTTCATCTTCTGATTAGAACTATTAAATATCTTATACAACCTCATATGTCCCTACTCACTCATTCACTTCTTATGACCCGACACCAGTGTTTCTAGACTGGCACATTTCGACAGGGTCAGACCTAGCGGGCGGAACGGCTCCTGCCCACAGAGTTTCACGGAAGCACTGGCACTGTTGTTAGTGGTGCCTGTGCTTCTGTGGTCCCCATTCCCATGGAGTCCTATGGATCTCCATGGGAATGGGGACTTTCAAAATTACCGGTGCCTGACTTCCCGGGCGCTGGGGACGGAATACCCCGGTGTTACTGGGAATTCATTACGGGTCCGGCGGCAACCTGCCGGTTTTACCATCACGGTTACCACCAGACACATAATGAGGCCCAATGTATATAAGCAAACATTGATTTCCCTACCCTGAACCTTTTCACATAATTCCATATGGAATTCAATTGCTAACTTGGTAAATACTTTTATTCATTTTTCAGTCCTTCAGTTTTTTTTATCCTATTGGAATTATTTGTACCACTTTGTAATAAAGTGCAGTAACAATGCATTGCAGTAACAATGTAATAACATTATTAAATTTATAATTAATATGCAACAAAAGGGTAACAATATTTTAGTAATGTGTAACTAAGAAATACTTGTTTTAAAAATTATTATTATCAGTGTTTTCTTTTTGCGTGTACCTTGCTTTGAGGAGCAGCAGAGCATTTTACAAGCCATAGTGGGAAGTACATGTTGAGGGAAGCAGATTGCAAGGCATCAATAGAATATTGGGGGGAACTCACAAAGGGTAGAGGAGAAGGGCAGGGAGCAGATGGCCCAGTCTAAGGTTAGGTGGGGAGTGGAGGCGTGTGGACCTACGTGTTAAGGAGGAGCCATTGCCTGAAGAGATGGGTCTTGATCTCCTTTCTGAAATGTAGAAGTGAGAGGCAAGTCTGGTGTTGACAGGGTCCACAATCTGAGGGTGTAGACAGGAAAGGCCTGTCTTCTGGTTTTTTTCCTTCCTACACTGGGGGAGTTCAAGTCTGCGCATGTCCTGGCTTCTGGTGAATAATAGGCCTCCAGAGATTCTGAGCTTCTCAGCGTGGTAGCTTGGGGAATTGAGGGTCATGGCCTTAGAGATGGTGCAGCAGTTTTTGAAGTTGATACATGCTTGTGGGGGAGCTAGTGCAGCTTGATGAGGGTTCAGGTAATCTGATCAAAGTTGTGAGTCGTGCTGAAGCATGAAGGATACATTTTAGGGGTGCCAGTGAGGTCATGGGAAGCCCTTTCAGAAGGACCTTGCCACCATCCAGGTGGGAGAATACCAAGAGTTGTACAGCAGATATGAAGTTGTTTGCTGGGATGAAGTGTTTGATTTTCCGCAGTAGGAAAGGTTACTCTTTCAAGGAGAGATTCTGTAGAACCTAAGGGACTTTGGTGCAGATGGTCAGCAGGGGTGTGAGGTCCTTTGGCTCATAGCAGAGAGTCAGGTCTGGAGGTCAGGGTATTTGATGTTATTTGGCAGTAGTAGACATTTGGTTTTGAAGGGGCTGAGCCTGGGGAAAGCACTGGACATCTAGAAATGGATCAATGATAGGCAAACCTTAAGCCTGCGGATGTCTTTGATAGACGATATCTTGAGGTAGAACTCTGTCATCTGCATATTGGAGGATGTGGATGGTGAGTGGTGCCAGGAGGGTTCAGAGCAGTTCCATGTAAAGGCTGGAGGCCAAGGTGGAGAGTATGCATCCTTGCAGGATTCCATAGGTGATGGATAGATTTGGTGATCTGGTAGAATTCATTTGGATGAATTGGCGGGAGTTAGTGAAGTAGGATATGAATCAACTTAGAATGGTCTCCCTGGTCCCCATAAAAGATGCAGAATGTCAGTTAGTGTCTGGTGGTCTACTGTGGTGAACACGGCTGAGCTGAGAGGTTGAGGAGAATCAGCAGGCAAGAATGGACATAGTCAAGTATGTTAAGTGCATATTCGCTTGCCGTGACGGTAGTGGTTTCCATGCTGCATGTGGGCCTTAACCCATATTGGCAGGAATGATGGAGAATGTTGGCTTTGGTGTGTTGGAGGAGTTTTGTGGTTTCTGCTTTCTCAGGGATCTTACTAGGAAGTGAAGATGTCAGGGTTTGGTATGACTGAGGAGGTTGTCAGGGTTCTATGTTCAATTCTTGAGAAGCAGTAGGATTTGTCTTTCTCCCGAGTGACAGTGGAAAAATAATGAGGGAGCTGTTGATGATTGCCAGGTAGGAGGAGGAATGCTTCAGTCAAAAGGGTCTTGATTATAGAGACAGAGAATGTCATCTGTGTATGATGTGGCCTTGTGGAATTATAAGGTGGCAGGCAGGTCTTTCATGGTGAGTGCCTTGAAAGTTGTCCAGGCAGTAGTGATTTTGTGTGATGAGACGTGTGATGTTCTGTCAGTTTATGCTGTTGGTGTCTGTGCTGGCAGATCATGCTGATCTTGTTGATGAAGGAAGAGTTGATGGTGGTGCTTTTTACGACGTAGTGTGGTACGTTTGGGTCAGGGAGAGGGTTGATGCAAGGCTTGATGGCTTTGAAGAGGCCTCTGCTTTAGTTGATGGCCTTTGGTATGATCAGATAGTAGTTAGCCTTGTTAGTGTGTAGTAAAGAGTTCTTTGAACAGGGTGTGATTGGATATGTTGCTGTATTTTCACCAAGTCTGGTTGTTCTGTTTTTTCTGATGGTTGCTTTGTTAGGATTGAGTTATTGTGTGTAACCGAGTGCAGAAGGTTTAGGGTTGAGGGTACATGGTTTCACCGTGGCATGGTGGTTGATGTTAGTTGCAAGGTGATGTTGAGTTTTTAGAAGGGCAGGTAACAGTCCTGGCTCATTTGAGGTAGATCAGCCCTTGTGAGGTGAAGGTTGGCTAGATGGTCTTTGGCAGCTTCTACTGGGCTGTTATTGAATAATCTGCAGGTTTGTTAGCTGGATTTCCAATGGGGATGCTTGGCTAGAGGTGTGTGACTAATTTCAAAGGGGATTGCCAGATAGTTCAACTCAAGTGGGATTGGAGACTGAAGGTGCACAAGGTCTGAATAAGGTCACAAATATTATCTTTCCTGCGCGTTGGGTCTTTAATTTGCTGTGTAAGCTTCAGAGTGCTGAGAAGGCAGCAGAGATAGTCCTCCATGGTCTTGGTTTCTGGGTTGCCAGAGATGTTGCCAAGGAAAATGCTCTTGGTGTGCATAAGAGACCTGGTGTTCTCTGATGAAGGAGGTGTTAGGCTTGGGTGGTCTGTAGATGAGGTGGAAGGTAACTGTGTTGGTTGGGGAGAACAGGCAGAAGAGATTGTTGATAGGTACTGGCTCTTTCATCTTCTGAAGAGAAATAATTCACCAATGAGTCACCAAAGTTAAATAGGAATGTTAAAGAGGAAATCTCAAAAGGGTGTTAGACCCCCCTCCCATAGATGGGGGTAATAATAAGCACATGTGTAAATATTATGAAACATAAACATACATTTTTGCTCTGTTTGCTAAACTCCATTTGTTTGCCTCCATGGCTCATGGGCCGCACATGCACTCTTTTCAACAGTAAACTAGTCATTATGATATCGGTGGAACAAAGTGCTGTAAAGGAGTTGATGCCCGACCCTCCTATTTTAAGGGCCAGTCTTCTCAGCACCCTGCTCCACTATTCTGAAGGCCCCCATTGTGCTGTTACAGAAGTACCTTGTTGATCAGTGCTGGCCTGTTCCTGTAGTGCTCCCTGAGCCTGTGGGAGTGCAATGCAGTTGACTGACGTGGTTGGCTTCAGTGCAGTGACCCCACACTCTTTCCCGCTACTCTCAAATGGGCTACTCCTTGGTCAAAGTGGGAAGGGAATTTGGGGAATCTCCCAAGCTTGCACTGTTAATGCTGGCACATGGTGCCTAGGGCTTGGGTATTCCCTTCATCAGCCCGCCTCCTGCTCTGTTTGATAACCCAGCCACTCAGGCACATGTGGCATGGGACACAGAGTCCTTCGGCTGTGGAGCACCCACAATGATCCATAACCCATGCTGATCCTGGCATATGTTGCCCTGGGTTCAATAGAATTCCACAATAGCCAATTAGAGGTAAGAGCCTCCACAGCCAATTTGAGGCAATTCCTACACTAGCAGCCTCCCCACAGGGAAATAGCTGGGCTACCCAGACCATCAAGAGTACATTTTAAAGAGCATGCCAATGCCAGGACATTTACGAAAACTGGCATTTTATGACTTTCATTTTAATGAGCAGCATACTTTAAATTTGTATATGTGTTTTATATATTTTCATGGTGATGGGATTAGTTAAGCAACAGACATTTGCTTATGGGGTCTGCATCTCAATTTTTTTAACTGTAAATATTTGTTTGTGTTCATACCCAGATTTAAATAGCATAGGGAAAACTGGAGTACTGGAAATGGCTTTGCCCTTTCTCCATCCTAGGACACAGCGGAAGGCGAATCAGCCTGAAAAGGTCACTAAAAATGTAGCACATCAGAGTTGAATTGGCCCTCGTGTTCCTTCAGTAATTTACATACATACATACAGTGCACCTTATATTGCATTTCATTATATTTCTGAGAGCAGGGACCCCTCTCCTGCACCTCACCCTGTCATTCTGTTTCTCTGCTTACCTGCACCAACCCTCCATCCATTACCTGATACCATCCCTGGCAATTCAGCAAACATCAAGAACAGTGAAAACCAGGAGAGAGATGAGAGGTGGGCAAGAGTAATACATGGTGACACGAGTCACCTGATGAGTGGGTGGTGGGGGGGCAATCATCATTCCTATATTTAAGAAGGGTTGTAGAGATTCTCCCCAAGCATACAGGCATATCCCCCTTCTGAGCATGAGCTCCAAAATATTTGTGAGGTGTCTTTTGAATGTCGTGGAAGGATGGGCAAATTCACAGGCAATACCTTCCCTGATCCAATTAGGGTTCCACCCACTGCTTGTAACTATGAATCAAGGGCTAAATGTGCACATGATAATTGCACATTCTCTCCAAATAAAAAAAGGAGCCTGCGTATTTTGCCATTTATGAACCTAAGCACTGCCTTCGATAAAGTAAATCGAGTAAGCTATGGCAGATCCTTAGGTCCTATGATTGGCCATTTGGTAATTTGGGTATTCTAATTGCATTACATAATAATAAGGCCTGTGCAAGGTCTGGAGGTGAGGGATAGTGCACTCCATGGTTCCCCATGTGGACTGGGCTCAGACAAGGGTGTGTTTTACGCCCGCTGCTGTTTTCCATGTATATTAGCAGCCTTCATAAGGAACTGGTAGACTGTAACGCTGATGCACCCAAGATGACATGTTACTCCCGGTGCTGGGCTACGCGGATTACTCCGTACTTATTGCTGATGAATAAATATACATAATCTATGGCAGATTGAGATTTACAGGTAAATTCTGAGAAATCAGCGGTTATGGTGTGCTGCCCTACAAAGAAGGGGCATTGTTCCACAATGTGGTGTAATGCTGATCCCATCTCACCAGTCAATTCCTTTGATTATTTGGGAATCTGTTTTTTGGAAATGTTCACGACAGAAGCTGACTTTGGAAATCAACTGCTTCCTATGTGACAGTCCAGTCTTTCATTTCATTAGGCAACACAAGCAGCAACCGTTAAACATGATAGAGACAATTTATCTTGAAAGAACTTGGGGGGAGGGGGAAGTTAAACATGAGGCAGCAATATGGGGTTTTGTAGCCGAAATGACCATCCAAGGGGAAGAGAATGCCTTTATAAACAAGGTGTTGGCTCTGCTAAACTCGGCCCTGAACTATGCAGCCCATATTGAGGTAGGCCTAACCCATATTCAGGATGAGTTGGCATCAGAACCCATCCTATTATGGATTAGGGTATTGGCTAATCTGAAGCCAACACTGACTCATATTTTGAAAAACTTCTCACGAAAATGTGAGAAGAAAATATAAAATGGCTTTCATACATAAAACAAATGCTACAGAATGCTGTCAAGTATTTTGATAACCCAATTTACTAAATCAGTTGAAGAGTTGTAATCTGACAGAAAGAGCTAAAGCCTAGATAAATGAGAGAAGGGAGATGCAGGAAATTGTGAAACCAGCCAATAGGCTTTTCATGATCTTAGCAACCAACAAAATAAAGGATTATCTAGTCTTGACTAATAGCACGTCTCAAAGGTGCTCCATCACAAGAGTTAATTTTAACTGTTTGCCGCTGGGTGAAGCCCAGTCAAAACGGTCTGGACTGAGTTCTCAAGCAAGTTGCCCTGTGTGTGGGGCAGAGGTGGAGGATCTGGCTCATTTCCTCTTCCTTTGCTCTGCATAAGCGGCACTGAAAAACGGTTACTGGTGCCAGTTCTTAAAGATAATAGTTCTATGCAGTACCGCCAGCATTATATTCCTTACTAAGTGTAAAATCACCAATGATGACTTGGGCCTTGTCTCTTTTCATATGCCAAGCTTGACAAGTGCAACAAAAGAAACTGATTGAACAGGCATACAAACTGGCAACAGCGCTAGTTGGTATAGGACAATACTCCACTATTGCACCGCTATTTACCATTGGCAAGTAGATGTATTTTAGACATTGTAACTTTTGATGAATTTGGTGATTTGGTAATTTGATCTACAGGAGGGGTGGAGTAGATTTGTGACCATATTTTCCCTATACTATTTTGCATTTTGCATTTTAATCATATTACTGATTTCCCCTAAGAAGGGGCATATAGTTACTGTGATGCTGGAAATGCATCGGAGGGACAGGGCCTCCGTATCCTTGTCCTTTACTGCTTTTTATTGTATGTTCTGTCGTGTTTTCTGTGCAAGAGTTCATGTGGGACTCCTGGCGGTGCAGCTCTCTCTCTTTTGGTTTGGTGAACGGACCCGTGGGATACCCTTATGGCACCCATGGGTGGGGGTACAACCCTGTGCCCCTAGTGTATGTTTTTGGGCACCTGTGGGTGGCCCGCAGAGCAGGGTATGGGCTGGTGGCAGCTCCATGCTGAATTTGACAGGTGCGCGGAGTATCCTCCATTTTGGGATACCCCGGCCCTGCCATTGGAATCAGTTGATTCCTGATGGAAAACAAAATGGCCCCTGTGGCCTCTTGCTTTTGTATTACCCATTACCTTGTTTTCCCAAAGTCCTGGGAAGCCCTGACTCTGTCCCTTCCCCCTGACTGGCTGTTGGGTGGAAGTGCCATATATGGTGTTGTTGTGTAGGCCCGGCCAGACTAGCTGGAGCCTTCCTGGTGATGTATGTTGTGGGTACCTCCTGTGGGAGGGACCTGGGTGAATAGGATGTGTGATGAATATGCATTCAGTGTTGTGGATGTCTAGTGTCTGGTGGTTGACACAATGACTGAGACAGCCCTGCCCGAAACCGGTATGAATGCAGCTTGGAGTGTTGAATGGCTCGGTACTTGTCCCAATACACATGACTTGTTGTGAGTGTCTGGAGAGAAGTGAATGGCCTGAATACCTAGTGTGCCTGATTGGCTGCCTGCCTGCATGAATGCCCTTAGTCGTGATTGGATGCTTGAGTGTGACCTAGCGGAATGAATGGGAGATCAACAGTATATCTGGGGACCTCTCACTGCTAGGAATCAGGTTCAGAAGCTGTAGTCCACTAGGACGAGTAACTGGAGTAACTGAAGCTTGACCTTGAAGCCCCGCTGGACGAGAAGAAGTGATGTTGCTCTCCTTCACAATCTGAAAGCTGCTGTGTCTCCAAGGACTGACCCAGAGAGGACCTGGTAAGGCGCCCTCTTCCCGAGCTACGAGGGACCATCGTGCACAGCTGATCTTTGCCAAAGCTCCCTGGTAGACAGACCTTCGACAGGCTGCCGACCCTAGACAGAGACTGCCGCGGAATCTCAAAGAGAATCACCCGGGCTGTTGTCCACCACTGTCGACGACCGCCGTCGCCGACCGGAGCCGCCGTGCTCCCGTTTGCCTAAGAACTTCATTTGATCATCGGACGCTCTCATCTGCATCGTCGCCCAGTTTATCCCACTGGAGAAGGCCCGACCGTCGACGCGCCAAGGAGCATCCGCCGGTGGGTTTCCCGCCACCTAAGGACCACAGAGACGCCGATGACTCGACACCCTTGCTGGGCCACAGTTCTTCATCATCTCTTTGCGGTCCAGAACTATCATCACCGAGGTGCCCTGCATGCCTCTTCCTTGCAGGACGCCAACGCTCTGTCTTCGACGAGCACCGCTCGGAACGAAGCTGCCACTTCACTGCCGTAGTTCAACCTGTTCGCCGTCGGACGTTCGACGACCCATGACTCCTGCCTTCAAAGGGAGGGCACTCAAGAAGGGCAGTCGATTCCCCGACACCGAACACCGAGTTCCTCGACTGCTCTCGACGATCCGTGGTTTCTGCTTTACAGGTGGTCACTCAAGAAGAATCGGTCGACGTATCTTCGGAGAACTCTACTCCACCAGGTACATTGGGGGGGTAAAATCTTAGTAGGAGGAAATAAGACTATTGAACAATATATGGACTGGGCTTGTGCTATATATCTTTATTTACAGGTTGCCCAGGTGGGGGGATCGCCACACAGAACTGTGCCTAGTGGTAGGAGTCAGCATTCTGCCTATTGTTTCAACCATCTTGCGTTCCTTCCTATCTCTATTGCTGGTTTCCTCGTTATTGATCTGTGTGACATTTTAACCGTACAGTTGATGCACTTTAATGAGATTGGATAGCATTGGTGGTACCACTTTAGAATTGTACAGACACCCCCTACCAGTCTTTACAGTTACCCCTAACAGATCATAATAGATGATGTCTGGTCTGGTACAGTAATATTGGTTCCTTGTGTTAATATCCCCGCAAAAATATCACCATACAAAAATATTGCCATATTTTTGCGGCCATATTAAGCCATGGCACCTGCTTGGGGACAATCTTGCAAACCCCATCATTTCTTTTAATGGAGCGGGGGACACCCCTGCAACTCCAGGTTCCAATAACCCCATACATTTCCCCACTAATAATTTCACCTATGGCCTTACCCCACGAACATAGGCAATATTATTGGTGGGGATAATATTACCCGATACCATAATATTGGGTAGTGCATGTGTGCACTTTGTCCCTTTGTGAGGATATGGGAATGGAGAAGAGTTTTAGACTAATGTGAATGTTGATTTTTAAGACTTTATATACATGTGTTTTATAATTTGTGATTGTCGCTTTTATGGATATGCTTGTGCGAATAAAGTATTGTTGACTGAGTGACTTAAGTAAAGAAGTGTTTACCATTTTCCTTATCAGTCTGCACCTGTGTATAACTCTACTAAGACCATGCCCTGCCACAATAGCATCATGTCCAAACTGTTGAGGCCCCAAATTATCACCTTTCCAAGTCTTTTAGGTACAGCTCGTTGTAGTGCACAATTCAAAATTAGCTATACATCCCTAAAGTGTTTCTACCCCTTTGTTTAATTATTTTCTCATTAGTAAACCGTTCTTACACCTATCTTGCATATTAATTATTCATTCATTAATGGAGGGATCACCAGCCTCAACACATCTCATTCTAGTTCTAATCGGCCTAAATGTATTGAGGAAATGTGCAGAAGCTCCATAAGCACTTTCATCCAGCCCTCATCTGAAGATGTTATCATTTTGACCAAAATGAAAGCATCCTTTGGACAGATACCCCACCACTGCCAAGACAACCAAGGTCAATATCCATACCTTTGACCCAGCACTCCACAGTTACCTTTCCCATGGGGTGACATTCATTGAGCTGAAGTTTTTGACTGTTTTTCAGCTGCTCAAAAATGTGGCAGCGTAATCCATGTTGCAACCAGTGCTTCAGAATCAATTCATTAACGAATAAAGACATTGCTAGTGCACCTTATTATAAAGTCATACCACAATATCACAACATTTTATTTTTCACTTTTGGCTTTTAGGATTGTTGAGTTGTTGCGCCATATATTTTATACATGTATTAAATATGTAATCTTTTATGCTGGCAAATAATGACTTAAATGAATTGCCGTTTTATGGCAATACCTCTCTGAAGGAAACATATTTTACTAGTATACTTGAATAAAGGGGTATGGTCTCTGACATGGGCCAATTGATGTTTTCCCCTGACGTGTTCCTGGAATCCTGCCAGATGTTTGCAATCATGCTCACAGAGATGCCTTCTGGGGTGACAGAAGCTAAGTCCCTATCGAGTGAGTATTTATTCTGCCCTGGGCGGTTGCCTCCCAAAGAGTCTGTTACTCATATTTCACTTTTTGCTGAAGTGTTTTGTGAGCAGATCTATAAAGCAAACAATGATAATAGGAAGACGTTCAGCCTTGTCTTCCCTTAGACCTTCTTGGAAAGGGTCAATGTACCCCCTGTTTACAATGAAAGTACAGATTAATTTAATCAAGTTACAAAAGTATTCACATTGCCCAGCACACTAGAGAATATGATACATGAACTCAAAGGAGATGTTGGTAGATATCGCCTCTTAGACCCTGACACATTTTGGTCCCAGTTGTTTTACATAATTTGCTTGATCAAGACTATGCAGTCTAGTGTTTGGCTGAATATATTCCACTATCAGGTTGATATCCCTTATTAAAATCCTAGGATGGTTAGTCATCACTCTTTCCAGGGCAACTTTCATGAAGGATACCACCCTGTTCTGTAAGTTCACAAGAGCACTCATGCCTTCTCAAAGGGTATGTGCGTTAAGAGATTGAGACATTTCTTCATATAGTCTAGGCCAACTACCGTAACAAATTCACGTAGAGACTGCCACTGCCCTCACTCTTAACTTTCTTAAAGCAATTACACAGACCTGTAGCCAGGAGAAAAGGTTTGGGGGAAATTGCCCCCTTTAATGGCAACCACTTTTATGGATTATCTACAATGGAAGTGGAGGGGTTAATATTTCCAGAGAAAGATTTGAAAGAAAACTTGATTTTGAGACTTAAAATATCCTTTTGTATTATGTGTGTTTATTAGTCCTTATTCTTTGTCTAACCTCCTTTCCTTTGTGACAATCCTTTGTCAGAGCCCTTTTCCTTCCTTGTCGTTTGTCTCCTTCAACACAGTCTTTCTCCTTCAACCACCTTTTTCACTTGACCTGGCCCTTGTCCAGTTATTCTCCTCCACTGCAGTTCTTCTCCATCATCACAGTCCTTTGTCAATTTACCTCTCCTTCATCATAGTCCTTTATCCAATTCTTTCTCATTCTTATGTCCCTCATCGTAGTCTTTCACCTGTTCCCAGTTTCTCAAACTGCACAATTGCTTTACTATGAACTGTATTTGATGGGGGTTTATTTAACAGAACGGTTTATGTATGTCCTTTAATCAAAGTTCTATCCACATCAGAGCATGCACAGTGCATAGAACAAAAAAAACACATTTGTATTTTCTATCATTCAATCAAAACAATGCTTTGATGCAAAATGAGCACACTGCACCTAGAGAAGTGCAGTGATATCACTAGAAGACACCGTGCCACATTACAAGTTTGGAGATAGCCATGCCTGTAATACAGGCAGGCTACCTCCAAACTTTCGAAAAAATCTGGCACCTGCGAATGGGCAATTACCGGGTCATGCCGAGTTTGGCAGACCCGGTAATTGCCCATTCACGGGTGCCGGTAATAAGGGTCTCCCCATCCCCATTCAGCCCCACAGGGCTGAATGGGTATGGGGAGGGTGGTAGCACCGGTACCGTTTATAATGGTACCGATGCTACCATCATGTTATGCTCGTGGGTGCCGGTACAGCCACCAGTTCAGACCTGGTGGCTGCAAGGGCACCCGTAAGCAGAACTCGTAGTATGGCGGTATGGTAGCAATGGTGCCGATAGCGATACCGGCACTGTTGTTTCCTTACCACCATACTTATAATGAGGCCCATTCTCACTTTCAAATTCCTAGCTTGAATATACCTCAATGATGAAGACAATCTATACTGTGAATAATCAGTGAAGCCTCAGCAAATTTCATTGTCATTTACTGATTGATATTTTACATTATCTGGTTTTCATATAACCTTCCATACAGGCTCCATTTTTAATTATGAATGTAGAAATATTTTATACATCAGACGCATATCATTAAACACACAAATAACATTAGCTATTTTACAATGCTGTTATCAAAAATATAATTACCATTTGGTAAGTCCCCTTTATCAATGCATATGAATTAACTTATATTCCAGGAAAAGAAACACCATTAAAATCAAGGAAATTTGATGGCACCTGTTATTCTCAGCCCAACCAAATCTCTATTTAGTTGCTTAACCCCATAAACAGATCATTTAAAAATGCTATTTTATTTATTACATTTGTTACACGCCCAGACCCTAGGGTATCACGGCGTAGTTATAGCAAAACTGTGGCATTATTATTGAATGTGTTAATTTACACAATTATACATAGACATTATAACAATAAAATACATTACGACATAGGCATTTGTTGCACATGGGTTGAAGACAGTACCGTAATCATATTTATTTATTCAGTTAAGCTAGGACTTCCATTAGGTTTGGGTCATTGTGATCTTTGAGAGACTAATGAGACTTAAGGCGGCGGGCTTGTATTTTGCTAGTATTGGTTAAATAGCCAGTTTATTTATTATTTTTTAAAGCTCAGGAAAGATTCCTTATTTTTAATATTTAGTGGGAGGGAGTTCCAGTCTTTAGGAGCCAAGACTTGGAAGCTGCTACCTCCTCCTCTAGAGCTTTTGTACGGAGGGACCAAAGGAGAGAGTTCTTGTTAGATCTGAGTGTTCTGTTGGAGGTTTTTGATGGTGTTATTCATATATGAAGGGGCTTTGTTGGCTAGGCATTTATGTGTGACACATAATGTTTTGAATATAATTCTGGCCTTGATGGGAAACCAGTGGTTCTCCCTCCTAGTATTGGAGATGTGGTCGGCCTTGACAACAATCAAAGCTTCACATCTTATACATGCTATGTAAAGAGCTTTTCAATTTGCTTCAGTTGGTTGCAAAATCGACATAACCTGTCTTCCTTAGTGACCCCATTTTTGCTATTAATCGAAGAAAGCAATCAAGTCCATTAACACAAAATAAAATAAATACTTGTTGTGGATGTTTATTTGGGAACTTCATGATGTAATTAATCTTTTTCCATGAAGCACTGGGCTACTTGAATATATACCACCATCAGGCATTGTATATTTATCTCAGTAAAACTTTGATTTGTGTCCCAAGGTACGACTTTCTCCTTGACCAAATCCATTTTACTCACCTTATCTAATGTATATATCAAGGTAAAACTAAATCTTATCAAGGATTCTGCAGCAAATTTCTGGACAAAAGAACACCCAACTATTCCCAGGTCTAATATCCTAACAGAGAACATTTTACCTGGAATCCGTATAGATTTAGAAAGTTGCAGAATACTTTTCCAGATGATCCCTTCCATAATATGCAATTAGGTGCTCACTGATGATTCTTTCAATTTTAAGCCATATCGTAGCATTGGATTGACTTTTCGACAATATGCTGTCCTCATCGGGATCAATGAATAGCCACTATATTGGCTGTTAAAATATTTTAGCCAAATCACTAGTGGGAAGATTTTTTTTTTCTAAAATCTGAAGTCTTATTTTCTCTGATAAGGTATGAATTATTGTGAATCCCAAGTCTCAATGTTCTTCAGTTAGCACCTCAGGAAATCTACCGAAGTTCCACTTATATTTTCCTCAGAGATTTCCTGTTAAATATGCACACATTCTTAGTTTTACTTTATTGATTTCTAAGCCATTTTTTCTGTATAGCGTTGAAGTGCTTGCCAACTTCATTGCAAGCTTACCTGCTTTTGACCAACACCATTATGTCATCTGAAAAGGCTAGCCAGTTCACATGCATATTATGTATCATGGGTGGAACATTATCAATACCATCCAATGAAGTACCTAAATCTGTCATGTATAAATTAAACAGATACGCAGCAAATATGTAGAATTGCTTAATGCCTTTATTAGTGTCAATGCTTTCGAAAAATTGGCCTGAGTGCTTCAGTCAAATAGACAGCTCAGAATTCGAGTTAGTGGGATTATCATTTTTAATAAACCCAGGTTCAATTTCCAGGTATTCAGTTTAGCTCAAAATGTGTTTCTGTTTACCCTGTCAAACGCCACTGAAGAACCAATAAATATCATGTACAGAGAAGGATTGACTTTTGTAATGTCATTGTGCTTAGGTACATCAAGACCAGACCATTATGTACATCATGATAGACTTTTCAGAAACCACAATATCCAATATAATAACAATATCATTTGAAGATATCCCTTTCTGAGCTGCCCAAAGCTGGAGTTCCTGCAAGACCAAAGCAGCACAAATCTTGCTTGACACCTTCAGCAAAGCAATTAGGCAACAATTGCAGTGGCCCAGAAGATCTCCTCTTTTCAAATCAGGGATAAAGGGGAACTTTTACAAGTTGCTGGCAAACTACCCGTTTTCCTCATGACCTCAAACAGCACTGAGAACATTAAACTCCACGCTTCTGATAATGCTTTTAGTACATGTTTGAGAGACCATCAGGGCAGGGGCATGAGATTGTTTTAAATATTTCTTGCCCCTTAAAATGGCCTCTTGTCCAAAATAACGACTGAAACTGTGTTTTCTTTAAGCCAATTGTATCTTAATAATATGAACAATATATCATAAAAATATAATAATGAGATACAACATGCTGTTTCAACACTTTAAATGCAATATTATTCAGTTGAGATGATTCTATGGCAGATGTATTAACCTTTTCCAAAATTTCTTCCGATGCTTTTTTTGTTAATATGCAACATATCCCCCAATGTTGGCAAGTCCTCTGAGATCTACACCACTTAATCCAATTGTTATGCTGCTGTGTAGCATGAGTTTTGGCCCTTGTTATATTCATACTAAGTTAAATCAACATTAACTTAAGACCCCTTGATATTTTTCCTAGTCATTTTTTGATGTCCTATTTCTTTGTCATATAATTCAGTCTTGCAATATGCTGTATGATCCAGATTTCTAAAGTCTAACTTAATGCAATCAATCCACTGGAATATCAACTCTGAAAAGTACGCAGACCCAGCGTTCTGCATAATGGCAACTTTGACCAAACCACCTTAAGAGATTCTGATAGAAACAGTTGCATTAGTCAAATGTTTCAAGTTGACCTTCTTATTCCATTTTTTGCAAGGTTGGATTGAAGAGAGCTTGTATCACTATTTTGCTTATAACAATGGATCATATATGTAAACGCAATATTAACATTAAAGGGCACTCGCATCACTTTTTGACTTTCAAACTTCTAACTATCCCATACAGGTTAACTGATATAAAAATGTAATTGATCATTGACTTTTTATGCCTAAATGCCAAGTTGTATTCGCTGCCTTGTCACAATCCCCTCTTCCATTGACTATTATGACCATAATGACCCCCCACTCCCGAAGCATTTCTGCTCAATAGCAACCTTGTGTATCATATCCATGCAAATTCAACACACTATATGGTATATTTATTGTGAGTAATGTAATGAATCAAATGATATAATTACTCCCTTTCTGGTGGTGACCTATCGCCATGAGGTCAGGTGACGGCAGCCACTACCTGATCCTGACCCTGAGGATGGTTATATGAGAGAGGATAACATGGGGGGAGACAACCTCTGGGATGGAGTTGTGGTATCAGAGGATGAGACATGGTATCCCCCTTTACCCTTACAGGAGGAATCTCTCATATAAAACACCTTGATGGCCTATTGTGATCCTTTCCCTGCTCCCTCAAAGGAGAGTGCTGAATTTCTCCCAAACCAGTCTGGAGATCAACTTTCCAACATTGGCTTGCCCTGAGAACATGATAAAACCATTCTGCCAGTGTTTTCGTGAAAGTTAATTAAAAGGCCGCACGGTGCCCAGAAACACATTAACATTGCAATGAGGAAGAGGAATGGAGGAATCCAGAGCACTAGAAGCCCAGAGGACAGTCAATGCTCTAGTTGTTGGGAGCATGCACCTGTGCACTGGACTTTTTAAACAAGATCACTGGAAGAAATGTGTGAGCAGGCTGGTGCTCTTCGTGTTACCGTGGAGCTGAGAGAAGGACGTTGGATCCAACATGCTCAGACATTGACCAGAGGAAGGATGCACTAAGAAGATTCCACACAAGAATGCCAGAAGCAAGTGCAGGGCTCCTGTGCATTCGCCGGCACAAAGACGGAGCAAGAAACTTACCAAAGACTTCCGAGGAGAAGAGAAGCCCAACCAAAACCACGGAATCAGGGAAGCTGTAAACCAAGAAGCGCCAGGAAGAGGGCATCCATTGGCTGTCATGAGGAGCCAGTGAGGCCACGCTGAGACAAAGGGGACACTGGAGCGTATTGACGAGCACTCCCTGTGTTCATAGTTGAACAACTCAAAACGGATAAAAAAAGAAACCATTTGTTAACACTGAAAGCAAGAAAGTAAAAGTACATTTACCACATAAGGAAATCTTTGAAGTTTGTTCCTATGTAAAGAGACTAAGAAACAGTAACAAGTTTGTATTTACCAGACAATGTAAATTTGAGAAGCGTGCTAAGGTTGTGAACTGCCACAATATACTATGGACAAAAGGAGCTAGCTAAAAGGGCTAATGCAGTGAATTATCAAAAGTGGAGTTGCAGAGACAATGCCATTACAAGTTTGTGAATACAAGAAATCCTGGCTGGAGAGTACACCAGACAATCACAAGTGTGTGAATGCAAGAGGACCTGACAGGAGAGTAAACCAGGCAATCACCAGGTGTGACTATAGGGGAACAGAGAACCCCTGGCAGGAGAGTATACCAGGCAGCCTGACAACCCAAAAGCTGAAGATAACTATACACTTTGGTACTGATCAAGAAGAAAGACAAGCACTGTTGTTTACAAGAAACCACAAACAGGATTCCAGGGGAAGGGGGTCACCCTCTGGATTAAAGAGCAATATTCATGAGAGACTTTTTGTTGGGGTCATTTGTTCCTTTTCCCATTTGAACATTTTTGAAACAGTGAAGGCCAAACTTATTTTCCTTAAGATTTATTTCCGTAAAATTTCAGGGTCAGAATAGTACTTTGGACACAGAATGGTCTTGTGTTGGACATTCTGACAGTGACAGATCAATCATTTTGAGTTTAGGTAGGGTATCACCTCTAGTGCAGGGACAGAGAGGTATTTTCCCAACCACTTTTTATTAATCAATAAAGGTCTTTGGCCAAAACTATTTCTAACATGTCCTAGTTTCATTCGGAACTCCTCACATATGGTGTCAGAGTGGGATCAGGCTCAGTTGACAGAAACTGGGGAACCCTCAAGTTTGAAAAACTTAGCAACATATCCTCCATGCCATCAGTAGCTACAGAACCCTCCATTCGCTTTGACCTATGCAGTAGCAGGTGTGAATTAATACAACCCGGAGACCGAGCATTAATACCAACTGACTTGTTCATAATACCCCCACATGTAACCTATGTCAGGCTCACCTCTAAATCCAGTCTCACATGGTGCCATGGTGTAGACATCTTAGCCGGCATCATAGATCCTGATTACAGGGGCGACATAAAAATATTGGTGCAGAACAGCGGGAAAGAGCATATCAGGTCAAAGCAGGAGAAAGAATAGCTAGCCATGGGAATCTTAGAAAGGGCTATATTTCCCAAAATTAAAGATATTAAGCCTTCTGACAAAATGGAAAATAGAACCGATTGTTGCCAAATGGTGGCCCTATGATGCACTACTTGGTGGACATTTAGTCCCAATAGAATCAGCGATCTCGGTTGAGGCCCACCCAAGCTGGGTAGGTCCAAAATGGACCAGTACGGTAACTGGTTTAGTGTATTAGCAGTTTATCAGATAAAGTTTTTTGGTCTACAGTAAAGAGGTCATAAGTCATTTTACCAATTAGCATTCAATAATAATATTCGAGAACCTAGATGATTCTAAGGAAATAGCGTGCCATCAGTTTATAGAAAAGTGATAGTACATATCCAACACTACTCTAAATATATCTCCAGTGTTCATTGCACAGTTTGTTTCAAGATAAATCAAAACATAACATTACAACATTCACAGAAGTTTGTACAGTGGCCTAGAGACTCTGAATCTTAGACATATCCAAAATGGCTCCTCTTAGATTATAGAACTGCTGACGCAATTCGGAATCTTAAAGATCCATCTTCAGGGCTGAGGTGCTATTTGTTCCTAAGAGGTGTAACTTACTCTGCTTGTAGACAACTAAGGGGTTACAAGTTGAACAACTGAGTGTAAGGAGATCTTGTGTGTAGTACATAGAACTGTACATATACAAAGTTAGTAGTACTAACCTTCTAACCCTTTTGGGAGTAGTTGAGGAAGGGTCCTACCTGTTAGAAAAAATATCTGTGTGTGAGTCTCAGTATGTTAGCTAAAAGGATATTGTTATCTCATATGGGTGTGTGTAAGACTCATCCAGCTGTGGAGGCCAATGCAACAACAGCCGGGTAATACCAACAGAACGGTCATGGAGGCACTGTGTTCACTGATGAGGGTAAAGAAATAGAATAGATATTAACCTACAAGGAAGTGCAAAGCTTTCTAGCTCCCAGTGAGTCGAGTGAACATTCCCCAAAGTTATACATGAGGAAGGTATCCCCTATAATTTGTAAAACATCTCCATATTAACCTGATCGTAGCCCATGTGAGCATCTATCAGAATGCTCACATATCCCCGTAGTTTGCTTAAACATCTATGCAGCTACACCATAGTGTAGGTAATGTAATTGGAAAGGCATAACACATGTTATAAGTATTAGAGAAGTGATTCAATGTGCACCAAAATGGGAATTATGTATCTCTTAATCTCCAAAAAGGAGTGCTAAAAGGAACCCCATTTCTGTGATAGCGATATCTAAATTTGCATTCAAATACCCTGTGTGGGTCTGTGCAAGCCACTGGCAGGCTGAGATAGCCATTCCAGTGCTCGCATATCCATGTAATGCCACTGGACTTAGCAAGGTGTAACTCGCATATATGGCGGGTATAATCATATCGGTATATCGAACGCTGAAAGAATTGAGAAGCGCTTACCCAAGGGACACAACAATGGATAGGAGTTGTCCGTCTGTGAGACGTGCGCTTTGATCCTTCGTTGTGTATATAGTTGTCATGACACCAGCGCGCATGTGCGCCAGTGTCACAAGGCCCGACCACCATCTTGGTATGGGACCGCAAGGTTCATTACCACTAGGGGAGCTGATACAGTGAAAATACACAAATTAAGCAGTCACTTTCAACCGTAGAGAAAGTATGAAAATAATTGTGTTCGCTTTTTTAAAGCGACCTGATTGAAAATTGAAGAAAACTCTGAGTTAATAAAAATAACTCAGTGATTCAACAAAATTCTGGGCAAGGGCCCAAGAGGCAGAAACAAGTTCTGCCCGATGCCCCGCTTATAGAATGTGCTCAACCACAAGGTAATGGATGACCCATAAGTCACCCGGGTATCTAGTTATGTCATGACCCACTGTATATATATAGACTTTGGTGGGTCAGTATCCTCAAATGGACTCCGTATGCAACCTTTAGCTATGCATGAGTTGCAACCCAGTGGTGATAAAGCTGAATGGTAAAAGGCAGGCCATGGGGCAATATCGCAGAAAAACTTTTGTGGGGTGCCCCACTCCTGCTGTGGATAAGAGACTTGTAAAGGGCTGAAGTAGAGCTAAATCGCAGACTGAAATACCCGGGGTGCCCTACTCCTGCTAAAGGTCAATGTGTTGTATGCAATGCGGATAAAGGGCCTATCTCATAGCCTGTCTATTGTCAAGTGTAATCACATCAGTAGTGAAGCTGGTTTCCAAAACCGAAATCTCCGTCCCTCACTCTGGAGTAGACACCTTTCAATGCTCTCTATAACAGAGAGTGATTCAAGTGTGCTCTCGGATGCCGGCCCGCTCACAATCTGTACATATCAGTCTTCATCGACAGGAAAAGGCATACACATTTGAATCAAAGTGAGTAACTCGACTTCACTCCTCATGGGAAATACCCACTCACAATTTGATATCCACATAGATTAACTCTGAATCAAACCTATAGATCTACAAGGTCTAGCTCACTAGTTCCTGTAAGTCTGGTGCTAGGCACATAATTAAACAAAACACATTAGATAAAAGTCTCAATTTATCCCTCTCTGACTGAGTGAGTCCAGCAAGTCAAACCATAGAATCTCTTTGTAATAATTCTTTTTGGATGTCTCCCCCCGCTATTCCCCAGTTTTATCTGCTCTAGACCACACATTTCAATTGAGCAACCGTGTGCCTAGCCAACACATTGACCCTTAGCAGGAGTAGGGCACCCCGCGGAATTTTGTCTGCAATTTAGCCCTACTTCCTGCCTATGGACCTCCACTTTGTCCTTTATTACCGCTACTTCAGCCCTTTTACAAGTCTCTTATCCACAGAAGGAGTTTTTCTGCGATATTGCCCCACGGCCTGCTTTTTACCATTCAGCTTTATCACCACTGGGTTGCAACTCATGCATAGCTAGAGGTGGCATACAGAGTCCATTTGAGGATACTGACCCACCAGAGTCTATACATACAGTGGGTCAGGACATAACTAGATACCCGGGTGACTAGTTTCTGCCTCTTGGGCCCTCGCCCAGAATTTTGTTGAATCTTGGTGTTCTTTTTTTAACTCTGAGTTTTCTGCAATTTTTAATCAGGTCACTTTAAAACAGCTAACAAAATGATTTTCTTACTTTCTCTACGGTTGAGATGCCTGCTTAATTTGTGGCATTTTCTCTTCACCTGCTCCCCTAGTGACAATGGACCTTGCGGTCAAATACCAAGATGGCGGTCGGGTCTCGTGGAACTAACACGCATGCGCGTGTCTGCTATGACAACTATATACACAACTAAGGGTTGGGCCGTGCGTCTCACAGACGGTCGGCTCCGATTCTTTGTTGTTTCCCTTAGTTAAGCGCTTCTCATTTCTTTCGGCATTCAATATACCCATATGATTATACCCGCTGTATATGAAAAATACACCTTGCTAAATCCGGTGACATTAGATACATGGCTATGCAAGCACTGGAACGGCTATCTCACCCTGCCAGCGGCTCGCATAGACCTGTACAGGGTAATCAAGATTGAGTCTTTCACACAAATGCTGCTCCACTATTTATAGAAAACATAAGTCTGATATTGCCCTGATAAGAGGAAGTCACTTGTTGTGACGGAATGCATGTCTCACAGAGGGCCAATCTCACAAAATCTGTATTGAAACCCTTAAGAAGAACAAACCTGAGATCAAGACTTATGTTTTCTATAAACAGTGGCGCAGCATTTGTGTGAAAGACTGAATCTTGATTAATTTTCATGGAGTAGGGGAAACAATTCTCTGTATACTTTCATGCGCGCGCGACACAACAAAAACCTAAAGAATTAAAGAGGGCACAGAGTACCTGAAGCTGTTAAGCCCCTACTCCACTAAACAGAACCTGTACAGGGTACTTGAATGCAAATTTAGATATCGCTATCACGGTAACAGTGTTCCTTTTATCGCTCCTTTTTGGAGATTAAGAGATACATAATTCCCATTTTTATGTATATTGACTCACTTCTCTAATACTGATGACATGTTTTATGCCTTCCCAATTAAATTACCTACACTCAGGCACTACATCCATAGCTGTTTAAGCAAACAACGCGGATATGTGAGCAGTCTGATAGATGCTCACATGGGCTATGACCAGGTTAATAGGGAGACGTTTTCCACACTATAGGGGATACCTTCCTCATTTGTAACCTTCGGGTATGTTCACTTGACCCACTGGGAGGTATAGAGTTTTGTACTTCCTCCTAGGTTCATATCTATTTGTCCTATCTTTTCTTTACCCTCATTAGTGAACACAGTGCCTCCATGACTGTTCTGTTGATATTACCCGGCTGCTGGTCCATCGGCCTCCACAGCTGGGTGAGTTTCTTCTTCTTTCTTCTTACCCCCTTGGGGCCTTCCACACACCCATATGAGATAACAGTATCCTTTTATCTAATATACTGAGACTCACACACAGATTACTCCCGAAAGTGTTAGAATGTTAGTACTACTAACTTTGTATATGCACAGTTCTACGTACTACACAAAGACTTACTACGTCTACAAGCAGAGTAAGCTACACCTCTTAGGAACAAATAGCACCTTATCCCTGAAGATGGATCTTTAAGATTTCCGAAATGCGTCAGCAATTCTATAATCTAAGAGGAGCCATTTTGAATATATCTAGGATTCAGAGGCTCTAGGCCACTGTACAAACTTGTGTAAATGTTGTAAACACAAGTCTTCACTTGATCAAAGCTATTATGTTTTGATTTATCTTGAAACAAACTTTTCTATTTTGACTACATAAAGGTTCTTTTTGTTCATGAAAACTGATGACATGCTATTTCCTTAGAATCATTTAGGTTCTCGAATATTATTATTGAATGCTAATTGGTAAAATGACTTTTGACCTCTTTAAGTACACCAAAAAACTTTATCTGCTAAACTTCTAATACACTAAACCACTTACTGTACTGGTCCATTTTGGACTTACCCAGCTTGGGTGGTCCTCAAGCAAGACCATTGATTCTATTGGGACTACACGTCCTCCAAGGAGTGCATCATACTGCAACCGTTTGGCAACAACCGTTTTTGTTTTGTGCAGCCCTCTTTTGTCTCAAGTGGCCTTGAGCCATTTTCCTGTTTGCACCTGAAATCACTCTACCTGATGTTTAACCTATTTTCTGAAATGTAAGTGTTATTTCTAAACATTGTTACAAGCTAGTGCCTCCCACTCACACCCATAAAATGGAAAATAGAATCAAAGGCTTTGGAGAGGCAGACATAGAAGTTCCAGAACCAGCTGAAGTAATACCATCCAAACCCATGGGGGAATATCCTGAAATCATTCTGGACCTGGCATTCACCCAAAGGAATGATCTCCGACTAGCAGAACCTTTTCTCCAGGTATTATCAGAAGAGGAGCGCAGAGAGAAAGGAGAGACATTTTTCTTTCTGAAGGCTGGATTATTGTCTCGGGGATATAGGTCCTGATGGTTCCCCCTAGTCACAAATAATGGTACCAAAAAAGTCATAAAAGGGTGGTGTTATAAATCACACACTCCCATTTGACAGGTGATCATTTAGTAACAGTTAAAACATAGGCACAAATATTAAATCAGTTCTATTGACCAGGATCTATGCTGAAGTGAAAAACATTGTGCGAGAAAACCAGTCCTCGGAGGCACCCTTCCGCTTCATTAAACCTCTACCAATCATTGATGTTCTCTTTTCACAAATAGTCATGGATGTAGTTGAGCCCCTTGAGCCATCAACATTGGGGAACCAGTACATATTGGTAATCGTAGACTGTCACTCGTTACCCGGAGGCATTTCCCCATGCACAATAATACAACCCAACAAATCCTTAAGCATTTGATCCCATTTTTCTCATGAGTTGGGTACCCAAAGGAAATTCTAATTGACCAGGGAACTACATTCATGAGCCAACTAATGTCAGAAGTGGAGGAAATTCTGAATGTAAAAAACCTCAGAACTTCCATTTATAACCCAAAGACTGACTGGTTGGTGGAAAAGTCCAATAAAACATTAACGCATATCCTCCAAAAATGTATTTGGGGCTGACAGCAAAAATTGGGACATCATGACAACTTGAGCCCTTTTTTCTCTTAAAAGCTCCACAATCCTCAACAGGATTATCTCCCTTTGAACTGTTGTATGGTAGAGCCATGGGATGTCCTTAACATGTTACAGGACACCTGGGAAGAAAGCGAGAAAGCCCCCATGCCCCTTTCCCAAAGAGCCCATCGTTTAAAGGCTCACAAGGCTACAGTCAGAATATTAGTATAAACTCACATGGTCAGGGCTCAGGAAAATCAGAAAACATACCATGATAACAAAAAAAAAGTGCTCAGATTTTTTTCCATTGGACAACACATCCATGTTCTCCTTCCAGCTTCAGAAAATAAAATGTCTAAAAGGCATGGTCCTTATGAAGTAGTAGAACAAACTGGGCCTCTTGATTATCGAGTGTTCCAACCTGACCGAAGAATCAAAACCCACATTTATCATATACATCTCCTTAAGGAGTGGAGAGAAGACCCCACTGAAAGTACTACAGTATTGTTAACTAGTCTACTGGCTGAAGAATCAAATCATAAAAACTTGATTCCTTTCGATCTGCCTCAAAACCGAAAAGATGACCTGTTAGACGTGCTAGAGCAGTCCCTGATGTTTCAAAGTTGAACCCGGAAGGGTCAAGGGGATGTTCCATTACATCTTCACACCCCCAGGGAAGGTGGTCCATACTGAATACCTGAGTCCAGAAAGGAGGTGGAAAATACGTTGCACGCTAATATCATTGAGCCATCTGAGCCCTTGGTCCTCTCTGATAATATTTGTTGCCAAGCCAGATCAATTGTGGAGGTTATGTATTGATTTCAGAAAGGTAAATGCAGGCTCCCACTTTGATATCTATCCCATGCCAAGGATAGACAACTTAATGGATCTGTTTGGAGCTGCTGTTTACCTCTCCACAATTGATCTGACAAATGGATACTGGCAGGTCCCTGTTAACCCAGAGGCCAAGGTGAAAACCACTTTTTCCACCCTCATTGGACTGTTTCAGTTCAAGGTGTTACCTTTTAGACTGCACAGGGCCACAACCAGCTTTCAAATGTTGATGGACCAAGTCCTCTGACCTTTCTATTCCTTCTGTGGGGCTTATATTGGCGAGATCATAATCTACAGTCAAACCTGGAAGTAGCATTTACACTATTTATAGCTAGTCCCCAGGGCTTTGAGATATCCCTGGCTCACAGCGAATCCAAAGAAATGTCACTTGGCACAGTCTGTAGTCATGTATCTTGGATTTTTCTTTATTGACAATGGGCTAGTACAACCCCAAGATGAAAAGGTAAAATCAGTCAGAGAAAGTAAGATTGAAGGGCCTTTTTGGGCTTAGTGGGGTATTATAGACAATTTCTTCCCAATTATACATCCATCACTTCTTGCCACACAGGCAAGCTTAAGAATACAGAATACAGAACCCCAAAAGATAAAGTGGAGGGAGGAAGACAAAGTGCGTCTTGATAGATATAAAACCATTCTGTGTTGTGAACCCATGTGGAAGATGGGAGATTTCAACAGGGAGTTCATTCTTCAAACAGATGCTTCACATGCTGGATTAGGGGCATTTCTCTCACAAGATCATGATGGACTAGAACACCCCCTTATTTGCCTTAGTAGGAAACTATTCCATCAGGAATAAAAAATATTCCACTATTGAATTGGAGGCCTTGGCAATATAATGGGCAGTGTCATATCTTAAATACTATGTCATTGTCTAGAAATTCAGATTGATAACAGACCATTCACCATTAACATGGATGGGCCTCCGCAAGGACACCAATGCACGGGTCACTCGTTCTTAAATTTACAGCCCTATTGCTTCACGGTGGAACACCAAAAAGGAAGAGAACAGGGTCATGTAGACATCCTTTCCCGTTTCCCAATAGGTGCTGAGAAAACTAGCAGCATTAGGGGAAGGGTATGTAATGATCATATCCAATGATATCATTACTCCCTTTCCAGCGGTGACCTCCGCCCACGTGGTCAGGGTACAGCAGCCGCTATCTGATCCTGATCCCGGGGATGGCTATTTGAGGGATGATCATATGGGGGAGACGGCCTCCGGAAGGGAGTAGTGGTATCAGAGGCTGAGACATGGTATCCTCTTCCCCCTTGCAGGAGGAATCTCCCATGCAAAAACCTTGATGCCCTATTGTGATCCTTTCCCTGCTCCCTCAAAGAAGAGCAGATCTGCAGATCAACTTTCAAACATTGACTTCCCTCAGGACATGATAAAACCATTCCTCCAATGTTTTCATGCAATTTAATTCAAACTACGGTTCCCAGAAACACCTTAACACTGCAACAAGAGGAGGAATGGAGGAATACAGAGCAGAAGAAGCCCAGAGAACAGGCACAGCTCTAGCTGCTAGGTGCGTGCACCTGTGCCCAGGATGTTTAAAACAAGATCACCAGAAGAAATGGAAGACTGCTGGTGGGTGCGGGCTGTTGCTCTTTGTGTTATTGATGAGCTGGGAGATGGACGTTGGAGCCAAGCATCTCAGACATTGACAAGAAGAAGGCTTTGTGAAGAAGATTCCACGCGGGAATACCAGAAGGAAGTGCAGGGATTCTGGGTGTTCACCATTGGAAAGAAGCAGTGGGGAGACCCGCAGGGAGAAGAGAAGCTGAATCAAAAATACAGGCAGCAGGGAAACCGAAAGCCACAGAGCAAGGAATAGAGTATCCGGCAGATGTCATCGGCAGGCTTTGAGCAGAGCTGGAAACGCCACAAAGATGACAACTGGGCGTATTGTCAAGCACGCTGCATGTTTAAAATTGAACAATCCAAAACGGATTTAGAAAGGAAGCCATTTGTTAACACCGAAAAGAAGAAAGTAAAAGGACATTTACCACAGAAGGGAATCTTTTAAGTTTGTCCCTATGTAAATAGAATATGAAACAGTAGCAAGTATGTATTTACCAAACAATGTGAATTTGCCAAGACCTCTGAGGTGGTGAGTTACCAAGATTGGAAGTGTGAGCAAAACACTAACAGGACAATATAATATGGACAAAAGGATTTAGCTAAAAGGGCTAATGTGGTGAATTATTAAAAGTGGAGTTGCAGAGACAAGCAATTACAAGTGGGTTAATATAAGTAATCCTGTCAGGAGAGTACAACAGGGAATTACAGGTGTGTGAATACAAGTAGCCCTGGCAGAAGAGTATACCAGGCAATCACAAGTGTTTGACTATAGGGGAACAGAGAAACCCTGGCAAGAAAGTACACCAGGTATCCCGACAACCCCAAACTATACATGACTTTGGTACTGATCAAGAAGAAAGACAAGAACTGTTGTTTTCAAGAAACCATGAACAGGAATCCAGGGGAATGGAGACACACTCTGTATTAAGGAGCACTATCATTGAGAGACATTTGGCCTCATAACTGTGGCGGTACAGTGATAACGGTGCTAGTAGTGATGCCGGCGCTGTTATCACTGTACCGCCACATTACGAGTTCTGCTCGCGGGTGCCGCTCTGCACGCCTGGTCAGACCAGGCATGCAGAGCGGCACCTGCAAGCAGAACAGGATGGTAGCAATGGTACTGGTATTAACGATACTGCTGCTACATCCTCTCCATTCCCATTGAGCCATATAGGGGCTCAAATGGGAATGGGGACATACCGGCTCCGGGTCCCGCGAAAGGGGAATTACCGGGCCCGCCAAGGTCGGAATGGCTCGGTAATTCCCCTTTCCTGGGACCTGGAGCCAGACCCAAGTTTGGGGGTAGCCATGCCCTTATTAAGGGCATGGTTACCTCCAAACTTGTAATGAGGTTGGAGTTATGTATTCCTTTTCCCATTTGAACAATTTTGAAGCACTGAAGGCCAAAGACATTATCCTTTTCACCTTCCGATTTATTTCCACTGATTGTGAGCATCAGAATAGTACTTAGGACGCAGGGCAGTTTTGTTTTGTTCATTCTCACACTGCCAGATCCATAGTTTTCAGTTTAGGTAGGGAAACGCCTCCAACGCAGGGACAGCAAGTTATTTTCCCAACCCCTTTTTATTGATCAATAAATGTCTTAAGCCAAACCGATGTCTGACGTGTGTCCTGGTTTGATTCCTGACTCCTCACAGTAAAACAGGAAACAATCTTGATACAAGTCATAATTACACATATTAAGACATTGAATATTTGGAACTCCCCTCAATATAATGATAACACAAGAAGACCAGGCTGTTATTATAGCATGTTCCTCTGCGTCTACTTCTTCTGTTCTAGATCTATAAGGTGGATTACACACATTTATAATTTACAGATTGGTATTCCCCAATGCTTCCCTCATTTTTAGTCTAATTGCCAGCACATTAAAAGATGTAAAATTATGTTCAATGTGTTTCTGACTGCCACCAATAACCCTTTCTTTTTTAGGCCTCCAATGAGCCCCTTTTCTGGCTGGTCATAGATAACACAAATACCCCTCTATTTTAGAGGGATCGACCAGTCATACTCCCTGAAAGAAGATAATATCAGCATTTAATAACTTTTCATCAAATCCAATTGAAAATCTATTATAACTCAGAGTATTTCATGATAACACATTTAATTTAAGCTGCAGAATGTTAGGGACGTTGGAATTGATTTGTTTGTAATACAGAGGATAGCCATGCCCAAACCTCTTATTTTGCTTCTATTACAAGTTTTGCCATTTAGTTGTAACCACTCTAACTTTTGTACAATTCATTATTTGATTGTGATTTGCGGAGGCGGCTATGCTGTGTTACTCTGTGGTGCAGCTTGACAGTTACATTTTAGGATGCAACTAGGCCCTTTCCTCTAGTATTTCAAAAGCGGTGAGAAGAGGCAGAGGCAAGAGGAAGCAGAGTAGGAGTGGAGAGTGCCAGATTTCAGCTTATATAGCAAGCTCTACTGTTCGGCCACCTTCCAACGTGCATTACATACCAGACTGCCTATGAGTCGGGCAGCCTGGGAGCTGAACTTTGGAGAAGTGCAGTGGAGCCCTGGAAAGAATTGGGCCTCCTTTGCACCAGCACTGGCACCGGCCCGCGGTTCAAACTCACCACTCTATCACCCTTCTATCTCTCTATTATCCCCTTGTAACGACCAGCAAACTTGATCAGCATCTTGCAGTGAGTGCAATTGCACCCTGCAAAAAAACATGACAGGACACTGACATAGACTATATTTGTGTAGTTTCCAGCACTGTGCTTAGTGTTGGGATATAGCACAGAAGGGGCATGAAGTGAGGGCTGTGTGCCGTGTGCTCAGGGGCTTGAGTTTGCTTGTTAGGGCCACTGCTGGCAATTGGCCTTGTTCCTTGATATTGCTCTGCTGGAGCACTGGTGAGTGGCCCTATTCAAGTGCCGCCATAGTGAAAGTGGAGTGAAAGCGTTACAAAGTGTTGGGCAATGTGTGGTGGGAGTTCGTGGAAGGTCATCACGTGACAGCATTTGAACCCTGAGAGCTCTGCTGAGTTTTCCTATCCGAAAAATAACCAAGGTTCATTCCACAAAACCCACTACAGCCCCCTACACTGATGGACTAATCATCCCAATAATAAAGAGATGCAAAGCTAGAGGCTCAGGTTTCCCTTACCTTGCTGCGAAACTCTGAAATGACCTCCCCCAATCCTTCATGGCTGAGAAATTGTATTGGATCTTCCATAAAGCTCTTCAAACTCAGCTTCTCTCCTAACCAGACCACATAGTTAACTCGCCAGAGAAAAGAATCCAACAACACCTCTGTATTATATGCTAACATGTATGACAATGTCTACTATCTAAGTAACTGTGGTACCCTTTGTAACTGCACCTATGCTCCCCTCCCTGTTACATGACTCTACCCAATTGTATGACATAATTTGACAATTTTTATACTTGTATCTGTAACAGCGCCTCAATGCCTCAGGGTTGTATGCGTGCCATATAAATTAAATAAATCAAACAATAAATCCTTCTGGGACCAGCTGCAGCTCGGAAGCGGTCAGCTCTGTCCAGTGTTACAGTAGAAACAACCTTTGCAGCAAGGAGTATTGTTAGAAAGCTGTTACGCACACATCAATCAAGGAAAACCTACAAACTGCCCCCATGAAACGTTCCCACTTGGCGGAGACATACACAAGTGATTAAACAGCTGTTTGGCCGACACACCTGATACTGTTATATTGTACAGAGTGAAATGATTGGGCAGGCCATATCCAAGAACTATTGACATAATACGTGATGGTGTCACATGAGCAAGAGAGATGTTCTAACACATGAAAAATGTCATGAACACGGCTGTATGGTTAATAGGCAGAGGATGTGATAGGATGCCGGCAATTGCTTGCAAATATATGTTAAGATCAAATGCACGAGCCGCGTGCGTGCAAATTTTGCCAGCTACACAGAAACTGAAAAACCAAAATCGTAAACTACTCTGCGAACAGGCATTAGGCAAAGGAGTCACCAAATCCATTTAGCAAATGAATGGAATGGAAGAGCCTGATTGTGGAAAAATAACTGCTTTCTGGAAACCTCTTTAGGAATAACGCCCAGAGAAGAACTAATTATTCAAAATACCGATGTAGAAACTAGGGAACACACTGTAGATGCCAACATCTTTTTACAGAACCTTATTGATAATAATAACTCTTTGTTAAACTTGTGCTTGCGCCTACAAGCAGCAGGAGTACGCAATCCCATTAGGCCCTGTTTTCACCTTGCAAATCCTGCCCACCAGACCCGCTGAGACCCAGATATAGTCATTGCTTGACTTGCGACCCATGGACTCTCGATTGGAAAGTGTAGCCCTCATCGTTCCCCCTCAGCTCCATCCATGTGTCCTGCCTTCCTAATCCTATCCCTTAAACCTGCTGACATCACTGCCCCTCCTCCCCTTAACTGACCCCCCAGATTGTCTTGTTCCCTGTCCCAGGCTATGTTGGGGTCCCCCATCAGAATTATGTGGCCCTGCGGTTTCTCTCCTCATACACTCAGGACCCACCGCAGAAACTGCTCCTGGCCTGAATTCGAGGCATACACCGCCGCTATAGTATAGGGGAGGTTCTGATACGTCCCCCGAACTATGATATACCTCCCCTCCTTATCCCGTATGGCTTCCGCGACTCTAAAGTCGACCATGTTTTTAATGGCCAGGGCCACTCCCCCTGTTTTGCTCTTCACTTTGTCCAGTCTTCTCAGACCTGCAGTGCGCAAGGGGCCTTTAGGCTGTCAGGTTTTCCTCTTTTCCCGTTACATCTTGTCACCTGTCCAGCATTGCTCTGCGCTGCCTCCCTGAGAGCTGGAATGCCCAGGATCAAGTGAAGGAACTGTTTCAGGGTTTAGAATATCATGGCTGACCAGAATATGCCAGGCCTCTGTGGGGGAGTCAAAAGAGTGCCAGCTGCTGTACAATTAAAAACACCATACCACTGGGAATTTGAGATAGTAGAGGTGCGAGGACCACTTGAGCACCTCAAAGATGGGGTTGAATTCTCTTTTTCACTTGGATACTTCCAATAAAAAGTCGTTAAAGAACTGTATCTGGGCACCATCAAACTAGATCGGGCCGTGCTGGCGGTACGCTTTTAAGAGGAAGACCTTATGTTGAAAGTTCAAAAAGCGTATTGTCTAGAATATACTCCATAATTAATTTCACTAGATACCCGCAAGCAAAGCGACTTCTCTTTCTACTCAAACCGTTACAGTAGCTATGCCCATCTTGACTACTGGTTATTGGGCTTTCATATGCTGTCAATGGTTGACCAATGTGCAATCAGACCCATTACAATCTCGGACCATGGTCCAGTGGTTTTTCAGATACTTCTCCCGGCTAAGCATACACAGCCATTGCCTTGGAGACTATATTTAGCAGCAATACAGTACCCTGACTACATAGAGCGACTGGGGCAACACAGAAAACGCTTCTGGGATGATAATCTGACAGATGGTTTCACGGCGGCATGTTGCTGGGATGCTTTGAAGGCAGTTCTTAGGGGGCATTGTATCACTGAATGGGCATATAAATTGAAGTGCTGGAGGCAGTGTGAGCAACAGTTTCAAGCAGAGCTTCTAAGGTTGGAGCAGGTGAATAAGGCCTCTCGGGATAGGTCCATATTGGGCAAACTCCAATGCTGTTAGAGAAAGCTTAAAGATTGCACTATGCTTTGAGTGCAGAAATTCTTCTCTAAATGCACTCATCCCTTTTTTTTAAAACAATAATTGGCAACTATGGTTGATGTCTGTTCTAATATGGGCGCCAGAGAACACAACTCATTTTTGCAGTAAAAGATGATTCTGGCACCCTTATCACCGATACCAAATTGATCAACGATTGCTTTGTAGCTTTTGATCGGCAATTATACGCGGCTCTGCCTTCTCCCGCTGATGAGGCCCTGTCCGAGGTTTCGAACGGAGTTCAGCTACCCATGGTGATGGCGGAGAATCTGGGTAAATTAACCACCCCAATTGAAGAGGAGGAAGTGGTAACTGCCATTATGAGGCTGGCTGGAGGGAAGGCTACCGGGAACAACGGCCTTCCGATTGACCTATATAAAGCATTGGCAGACAAGCTAGCCCTGAGACTTGTCATGGTTTTTAAAGAAGATAGGGAGCCCTGTCTGACGCCCTGCTCTTTGTCATCATCGTAGTGTTTCCCAAACTGGGCAAAGATCCGACTGAGTGTGGCGTGTATAGGCCAATATCTCTTATTAACACTGATGCAAAGATTTTTGGAAAAGTGCCTGGAAAGTCAATTGGACTCCCTTCTCCCGAGACTGGTCCACCAGGATCAGATGGGTTTTATTTGCAGGCGTACTCGTGTGACAGTCTGAGGCGGTTTTTAAATGTAGCGGCCATTGAGCCGGAATATGATGATATTGTTTTATCCCCAAATGCCGAGAAGGCCTTCGACAAGTTCAATTGGACCGATATGTTTGCTGTTCTGTGAGCTTTTGGCATCGGGGATACTTTCTAGATAAGGTTGGCTACTATATGTGGATCCTCGGGCATCAGTGGTTATGGAAAGTTTTATTGCTGCGCCCTTCCGATTGCACTCGGGTATCCGGAAGGGTTGCCCCTTGTTGCACATTCTTTACCATCTAGTTATTGAACGACTTGCAGCCAAGATTTGCCAGAATTCGGAGGTGAGGAGTATTACTAGAGGAGGGAAGGCACACTACATTTCATTATACATGGATGATGTTCTTCTATATCTCGCTAGATGGAGTCAGCCTTTCTAGAATCCAGCCCATATTATGCAGCTTTGGTGCACTGGCAGGCTATAGGGTTAACTATGATAAGCCAGAGGTTATGCTACTCTGCCCGTATAGCCCCTGGAACCCAGGGAGGCAGGGTGGCCCTGTTTAGGTTGCAAATGAATAACATCAAATATCTGGGGATTTGTGTGGGATCCTCAGTACTCTCCCTAGCTCAAGATAACTATACTGCTCTAATTTCATAAATTCAAATAGATTTAATCAAATAGAACTCACTAACACTATTGTTGCAGGGTAGTATCAATGTGGTTAAAATGAACACACTTCCCAAATTCTTATACCTGGCACAAATTATTCTCTACCCTATGCCCTCGGGGATACAGCGTAACCTCAATAGACATTTCGGAAAGCATAAGTCGGCTTGTATTGTCACAGAAAATAAGTGATGACCCAAGCAGTGACCATAGCAAATTAATACTAACTTTCATATCGCCAGCAATTGAAAAACCTAAAAATTGGCCAAATCAAGTTGAAGTAGAGGCAAATATAACACGTCTGAAAATAAAGTCTTTCGAAGTAAAGACGCTTACCGACTTATATTTTAAGTACTCAAATGACTCCATGCACAACAAACTTGAATATACCAGTTTACTACAAGAGTTCAAGATCGTTGATAACGGTTTAAGAAGACCCTCGTTCAAACCCAGACACTGTTATGACCAGGAAATTGTCATAAGAAAACGTCAATTACGTAAAGAACTGCGACAACACGTCAACCTAAAGATCGACCAGCAACAGCTAGCAAAAAAAGTGAGCAAGCAAAAATACAGAAATTGGTTAATTTCTCATATGTCCATCTTATACCAACAGGATAGTGAAGCCATGCTTGTGAATCTCAATAACAAGAACTCATCTGAATTCTGGAAATTAATAAATAATATGAATTGTCAGCAACTCGCAATTCAAGCAAATATGGTGAGTGAAGCAGATTGGATTAAACATTTTGAAACTTTGTACAAAAAAAAAGCCTCACACCCGACCCCAAATTACCTCGGCTTATGAAATGGGACCTACATTTTGATAAGTAGAGTATTTTACAGAGCATCCAACGGTGTTCAACTTACAGAGCTCCCGGACCTGACGGCCTGACAAATTTCATAATCAAACAAAATCCAGAAGCCTGATCCGAATTCCTTATGATGCTATTTGCAATAATGGCAAATAAAGCCATGATTCCATCTAGCTTGCAATCGGCGATAGTAATTCCGATATTTAAAAAAGGCAACAGAGCAGATCCCAAGAACTACAGACCCATCGCTTTACTAGACGTCCTTGGCAAACTCTTCACTATCCAATTACAAAAACAGCTAATGAAATGGATTGAAGCGATTAATCATCTGGACTACCGACAAACTGGATTTGTCAGAGGCGTAGGATGAGGCCTGAATCTGTTGATCCTGAATATACTGAAAATGGATGCGATAAGAACGAATAAAAAGATCTATCTTGCATTCGTGGATCTTTCACAAGCGTTCAACAGCATCGACAGAGAATTACTGTGGAAAAAGGTATGGCATGGAAGTGTCCAATCAGTCTCTTATTTGCCATAAAAGCCCTGCATACAGATACTGGAATAAGAATTAAGTTGAACCAAAAAGGATCCCTATCTGAACCAATAAAAACCTGCCGAGGAGTTAAACAGGGGTGTCCTCTTGCTTCAACAATTTTTAACCTGTTTATTTCAGACCTGGGCGAGGGATACATGGAAGCAAATACATATCCCCCAAAAATCTCCCATAGGACTTCAACGCAAACTAAGTATATTAGATCAATATATCCAACAAAACGGTCTAAGTGTCAACTCAAGAAAATCAGAGATCCTGATTCTGGAAAATCTCCAAAAAAACAAAATCAGCGTGGGGAAAAAAATATTTGTCTGGAGAATTGGAAAAGAACCAATCGAGGTGGTAAAACAAACTATGTATCCTGATATGTGCATCAGCTTCCGCATTAACGATGCTTCATGGGTCCAGAAAGCAAAGGACAAATGCAAACAATTGACAGCTCAGGCATGCCTTATAAACAGAAAATATGGTAAACACTCCTTAAAACCAGTCATGGACTTTTATAAATTGAAAGTCATTCCAGCAATAACACATGGAGCCAACTGTGCCCTGGGATGTCCTGAAAAACTGTGGTCATCATTAGAACATTCATTCTGGTCCAAAGTATTGTGGCTTCCGATGGGGGTACCCACCGCGTGTATAAGATACAAGCTCAGCCTCTTGTCCATTAATGCAGTAATAACGTGGAGTACCCTAAATGAATATCGCAAGATGACCATTGAACCAGCGGTTCCACAATATCATATTCTAAGAGAGGTATGGACTGGTAATGTTGACAGTTTCCTGACACAATGGGCTAACCATTGCGAAAAAATCTTGAGTGACATAAGTGCGAGTAGAAGTCTGATGCATTGCAATCAAAATAAAGTTAAATCATTGCTATGGTCCCAAGATTGGATCGACACTTGTGATACACGAAGGAATCATAGAATTATCAAAATGGTACCTCCTGAGGCCAGAAAGCTAAATAAGCCACAGGCATATTTATTCAAATTCCCAGGTTGTGATCGCAGGTTCCTTTTCATGAAGTATCGATTATATAAATTTCAAACAAGAGAAGTCTTGTCCATACAAGAAACAGATGGGTCTGTGCCCTTAAATTGTCGCTTGTGCGGAGAAAACAATGAAACGCTAAAACATCTAACACTCACCTGTTCAAATCTGAGACAAGATCGTACTAACCATTTGGGAAGGTTTATAGTGGCAAAATCAACAATGACGGTTAACGACTGGTGGAGAGAGACGCATCAAGATGCGGATCGCAGACTAACAATTGAATTAACGTTTTTTTTTAGAAAAAATGGTGGAAAAATGAGCAAAGGCCGAAACTGAACTCAAGAAGTGACAGCCTGATATAGCTTTTCTAATCATGATCACAGGAAAACTGAAATATACTATGAAATATACTATATGAGCTGATAGCTGATCCTGGTTTCAGGCGCTATATCGTTTTTTCATCTAATCATGTGATTTACCTTCCCTTTTGCAAGATGAAATTTATTCATGATGAATGTATGTCTTGTTTGTGTAATGTTATGTGTCTTTTTTAAAGGTTTGTAACAAACCAATAAAAATAAAAAATAAAACAATAGACATATTGCGAAATGTATCTGGTGCCACAAGAAGGCTAGATTAAAATCTGAATGGCTTTGCGCCGCCAAACAGGATGGAGGAATGATGCTCCCGTGGGACTCCTATCAACTGGCAGCACAGGAATGCTGGATCAGATGGTGGCTGAATCCAGAGGTAGCTGATATGAATCTGAATTAGCAATCCTGCAGCAACTCTGGCCTAGGGAGGTGGTGGCTCTCCCATGGTCCCGAATTCCATGCCACATTACTTAGCACCCAATTGTGGTTCATCCTTAAAATTCTGGTTCCAGCTGTTGACGAAGACTGGGTGCGACATTCAGTCGATCTCGGGATGGGTTAGTCTGGGTGCACTTCTCATGACCAGCAGGGTGGGGAAAGAGAGACAGCCTGACTCTGAAGTTTGGCATCAGGTTCTAATTATGGATCTGTGTGAGAGGGGTCCCCCTTGCCCTTTACTGAGGTGAGGACAGCATTAGGCTTGCAAGGAACGGCCTGGCTAGAGCAGAGGGCAGTGATTTTGATGATTCATGCTCAGGGGACCCAGAGCCCATTCTCACTTACCCCCTCAGGCTACAAGCTAAAACTAGAAAATGACCAGCTACAATTTCCCAAATAGAAGGCTTTTTTTTTACTCTGCATCCCGAACAATGTAGGGAGGAATACGATCTTAGATGAACAATGGGCAGCCAAATTGGACACCCATATAGATTGCGGTGACCTGTATACCTTCTTTGCACTGATCAATGAGGTTTCCTATAACATGAGTAACAGAGATATCCACTATAAAATCATCCAAAGATACTATTACACGCCTATAAGGATGACAACACTGAAATTGTTATCAGCTGACTGCTGGCAGGGGTGAAGGTGACCAGGTACGCTGGGACGCATGTTCTGGTCGTGCCCAGTGTCTCAGGAATTCTGGGAGAAGATCCACTATACTGTAGGGGCAATAACTGGAGTAATATTAGACCTGGAATCTAAAACTATGCTTTTTGGTATGGGTGTGGAAGATGGCCATGAGGATAGTAATGTGACCGTTGATACATACGCTGTTTGCTTCCCAGAAAACCATGTTGGTCAACTGTAAATCACCCGAAGGCCCGCTTATAAGAGTCTTGGAGGTGCTGGTGTATAATCTGTGTAGACTGGACGGACGGGTGTGTGCCAATAGATGAGGTATAGACTGAACATACCGGTCCCACCCGGCGGAATGTACCATATGTAAGACTGGCTGCTATTGGGTCGCTATTACTTACCCGGAATGTTGGTTGAGGGGAACGAATTTAGCAGTGCTAGAGGGTGCTGGCGTTATGGTCATCCAAGGTGAACAGGACTCAGAATGAGTTACATGATACTCCCAGCTTTAACTGAACTGTATTCAGTGCTTTGTATGTATACCCTGAATCCTCCCAAGCGGGATTTACTGTTTTTCCTCTTATTTACTGTTTTTATCTTTTTTCTCTATGCTATTCCGAATTGTTACTGCTGTATGAGATCCTTACTATTAATAAAAGATTTACAATTATTTTAAAAAAAGGTCTTCCCTGCCTCATTTAACTCATTTGCACATTCAGAGTGCATCCAGGGAGGATAAAAGGGTGGCCCTTTTGCACTCCAACCGTGAAAATCGATAAAATGCTGCTTGACATGTAACCATGGCTTACCGTGTTTACAATGGATCATTATGGAGCCCACTTGCTTTTTGTTGGTGCAAAAAAAGGCAGACACCATAGGAGTCCTCAGCCTCTGTGCCGGCATGAAAATAATCACTGCTGCAAATGCTGGAGTATTTGCATGGTGGAGAGGAAGGGGGCAGCAGAATCATGAATCACGATCCGACCCTCCTCTCCTCCTTACAAATTAATGAAAATGTGGCATGACATGAATGAAAGGCTTAAAAGCCTTATGCACAGATTGTATGCCTTTCATTTGTGTTACGCCCAGATCAGCATGAGCTCCTATATGTTTTACTAGAACAACACTGGCTTACATTACACTGTTGAAACTGCTATGAAGTTCATAATAGATGATTAACCAGGAAAGTTTTAAACTGGTTTAGAAATGTGGATATCAATTTGATGAAGTTTAACCTGACAGGTTGACACACTATACTAAAACCAGGCATTTTAAGAAACCTGTCCTGTGGTGGCAACTGGGGCTGAGTGAAATGCTTGCCTATGAAGCAAAAAATGCAGAATCCACATTGGAATCCGCTTCCACCCATTCCATGAAATCAGCATTACGTTTCCGCCCCCACAGACATTTTGCCTGGTTTTGGGAAGTTTGACGTGGAGCTTGGTGTTTTGTTGTCATGTTAGCTTCATGTAGAGTGAGGAGAAACTTCACACGTCTTTTTTTTCCAATCTGTGCTAGTTTTGTTCAGGAACACAAGAAACTTGGTGCAGATTTTCCCAAAACGTGGGAATTTCGAACAGTGCCATGAGAAACTTCATGTGTTTTTGTGATTCGTGATAAGCTCGCGCAGGGACACAAGAATCTTGGTGCTGGTCTTTTTTTGATCCGTGCTAGGTTTTTGACATGAGAAACTTAGTTTAGGTCTTTTTTCGATCCATACTATTTTTGTGCAGCAGCATGAGAAACTTCACGTGATTTTCCGCGATGCGTGCTAGTTTCACATAGCAAGATGAGAAACTTTGCATAGGCTCATTTTAGATCCGTGCTAGTTTTGCATTGCGGCACAAAAAAAACATGTGTTTTTCAAACCGTGCAAGGTAGCACAGCTGCACGAGAAACTTCATGCAGCTTTTTGGCAGATTGATGGTAGGCTCGCACAGTGGCACAAGACATTTTGTGCCACTATTTTCAATGCATGCAGGTTTCACACAACGGGAAGAGAAACGTTCTGCCGCTCTTTTCGATTTGTGCTAGGCTTGTGCAGTGCCATGAGAAACATAGCACCTCTTTTTTTTCAATTCGTGCTAGGTTTGTGCTGTGGCATGAGAAACTTTGTGCCGCTCTCTTTTGATCCAAGCTCGGTTCACGCAGTGGGATGAGAAACTTTGTGCTGCTCTTTTCGATTTGTGCTAGGCTTGCGCAGTGCCGTGAGAAACATAGCACCTTTTTTTTCAATTCGTGCTAGGTTTGTGCTGTGGCATGAGAAACTTTGTGCCGCTCTCTTTTGATCCAAGCTCGGTTCACGCAGTGGGATGAGAAACTTTGTGCTGCTCTTTTCGATTTGTGCTAGGCTTGCGCAGTGCCATGAGAAACATTGCACCAGTTTTTTTTCAATTTGTGCTAGGTTTGTCCAGTGGCATGAGAACTTTGTGCCGCTCTTTTTTGATCCAAGCTCGGTTCACGCAGCAGCACGAGAAACTTTGTACCGCTCTCTTTTGATCCAAGCTTGCTTCACGCAGCAGGATGAGAAACTATGTGTTGCTCTTTTCGGTCTGTGTTGAAGGGGCTCATTTCGGCTCACGAGACAGAACAAGAAACTTTGCGCTGCTCTTTTCAATATGCATGGGTGGCAGAACAGCAGTTTGCAGCAAAACAGATCGCAATCTTACATATTTTGCTTCCACGCCTTGTGGAATGGAATTTCACAATTTTGCCCAGCCCCAGTGGCCACATACTTGCAGTTCATTCTGACTTTATTTTATGCTCTGGCAGTTGTGACAGTATTTTATTGCCTAGCACTGGAACAATGGTGTGTATTCAATAACATGTATACTGCCACAATATTTGAAACTAATGTTATTTCTGCTGGCATCTGATTAACAATTGCCATTATTTGTAGTGGGGCTAGTGGCATACTGTTTTGGGTACAATTTCATTGATATACAATTAATATATAGTTGTCTACTTATTCTTCTATTAAGCCACACTTTTCTGGATACTTGCATAATTTGATATGGTGAATTCCTCCTGTTTACTGTTTGTCACCATTCAGCTGGAGTATTGGAACATGTAATGTACTCCCCATATAACTAGCTGTCTGTTACTTCTAAGCCATTTATTCTAATTTCTCCAGAAAATTGGTCTGTAAAATGCACCAATTCTATTTACTTTAAAATGAGATATTGGGGGAGATCATCCAACTCCACTGTCTAGCTTCTGACTGTATCGCTGTGATTGATAACTGCATCTACTCACCCAAATGATTTACACCCAAACATGTACAAAATTCACCAGTCAGCTCTGTCTTCCATCATTTAAAAGCAGTCAAAAATAGGAACTCGTCTGCTTGCTGCAAAAAACCTTGAAGGGTCGTTCGAACACTTTTAGCTAACTATTTAAGAAAGATAGGAACATGCACAATTAGAAACATTTCAGAAAAAAACGGTCTCACAGTTTTCATCAATGTTGGTTGGAAATGTGTCAAACTCCAATTCTCCTGTCTACCAGTGCCCGCTTTGCTAATGTGGTTGCAGTGCATTAACATGTTTCTTTATTCTTCCTAGATTTATTGGGTTGGACCAATAATTGGAGCAGTCTTGGCCGGTGTCTCTTATGAATATATCTACTGCCCAGACACTGAACTTAAGCAGCAGTTAAAAGATGCCTTCAGCAAGGCCACCCAGAAAACCAGGGTGAAATACGTGGATGTGGATGATAATCAAAGCCAGGTCGATGAGGACTTGATCCTGAAAGCTGGAACAGTTGACATGGACAGAAGCGGAGACAAGAAAGGGAAAGACTCAGCCAGTGAGATTCTGTCTACAGTATGAGCCGTGGAATCACACCAGACATCAATGTATATCAGCCCCACCTTAGCTATGATAGTGTGGATACAAAGAGTTATCTCACGTAAATGGAAACATGTAAAGTGGCTACATTTCCGGAACAAGTGCACCAATAATATAGACACCTTGCACCGATGCAAGTGCAATTTTGCACAGCATTTGCACATGGTCAGAACTGTCCCTAGAGCAGTTGCACATTTTTTTCATGAGTGCTTGCATTAGGTGAAACGCTGCCCAGGTGCACATTCTCTGTAAAATACACAGATCTGGGGCAATGTTTCTGCTTTGCGAATGCAGGACGCGCCATTGTGTCTTGAGCTACGAATTCTGTATTAATGGCATCATCCAATCAGTCATCTTCTTTACAGACGTCCATATAGTGTTAAAGAAGACCCAATGAAGTAACAGCCTGGTGAGCTTGCAGATGGGGGCTTGCATGATGTGTTTTCAAGCCGGATAAGTTAAAGGAATCCACATTAATGCAGTAGTAGAAGAATGGCAGTTAAATGCCAAATATATAGTGTAGAGAGGTCTGCCAGAGGTACACTTTCTAGAATGTTTCATGTGAATAAATGATGTATTAAATGAAATATTAAATAGACCTAAAGATTGAACAATGGATTTGTCAGTCTGAATCATTATGCTAGTATGATGTCTGTTAGTTTTTGATTTTTTGTTTTTGAATTTTTGAATATAGTTTTTGAATTTGGAATCATTTGCATTTATTTATTGTAGCTGTTTAGGGCAAACCCTGCTTTTTGAACTACTCATTCCAAGTACCAAATAGTTCATGCAATAACTAATGAGCTAATTAAATATTCTAGGACAGAATTTGTTTTGTGGTAAGAAAAATAAATAACGCACATTGTTTATTCACTATCCTGACTGACTGGATCTTGTGTGGCTGATAGGGGAAGCCAACTTCTGAGTCAATAGAATTACGCCCAAATAACCAGTGCTATCTTAAAAGTTGCAAAGTAGGTATTTGCATGTGTATATAAACAAATGAATGTACATGAGTTTGTGCACTGCAAACGTATAAGAAGAACTACCACCTGCACCTCCTCAGAGGTACTCTTCCTTTTCTCACCTTCTCCCCGCGGCTCACTGTCTCCAGAGCCCTGGTTCTCTCAAGGCTGGACTACTGCAACAGCCTCTTTCTCAACCTCCCTGCTTTTGCTTTGCGCCCTCTGCAACTCATCCAGAACATAAACGCAAGACTTATCCTTGGCCTCAAGCCCAGGGACCGCATCTCTCCTGCACTGAAATCCCTCCACTGGCTCCCCGTGGCTGCAAGGATCAAGTTCAAGACCCTTTGCATTGTCCACAAGGTTTTCTGGGTCCTGGGACCTACCTATCTGCAACAATGCCTACCTAAATACTATCGCTCACAAGCCCTCTGTTCATCTACCTCCAACCTTCTGCAAGTGAGCCGGTTCTCAAATTAGAGATTTGGAGGGAGATATTTCTCTTCAGAAGCGGCCTCCCTCTAGAATAGCCTCCCTGCCACCCTCCGTCTTGAGACTGGGCTCCTTCAGTTCCGGAGACTCCTTAAGACATTTCTCTTCTCCTCTTCCTTCTCTCTCCCTCTAACCTGCTTACCTCTCTCTCTCCACTATATTCTCTTGCCGACTGGTCGCCAGGAGTACCTCAGTGTCTTACAGGTGCCTGGTACACCTCGCCAGTCCTCTCGCACTTGCCTCCGGGCCTGCACTTGCCGAATTGCTACTGCACTTGCAGTTTATGACTAACTGGGCTCACTTGATTCCCCTCCACGCCCCTCCGCTCTCCTGAACTGGCAGTGCAATTGCACGATTTGAATGTACCATGCCTTGAAGATTGTCTATCTATCTCCCCTGTCTCCCCTCCTTGTATGGTGGTGCCTCTATGTACTTGGAAAAACTGCAGATTTGCGTCATCAGACCTGTTTGCTGTTATCTACACTGTCAATTGGGTTATATACACTTACTCTGCCTGCGCAGACTAGTATCGCTCAGAAATTCAAGGGCTCTTAATGACTGTTGTTTTTTCCCCCTTGTTCCCTCCATCCATGAGCGCTTTGAAACACTTGTCTTGTGTATCGGTGCTTTACAAATAAACATTAACATACCAAGGTTGTAGGAAGGGGTGAAAAATGTATTTTCGAAGCTGTAAGGGGGTCGTGGAATGTTATGTGTGAGTGCATGAAAAATAACTTAAGTTAGTTGTCTATATTGTCCTACTGTTTGGTGACAAAGGTTTTTCAGGGAATCTTGGGGGCCATTTTAACAGACGTTTTATACAAGGAATATTAGGATTTTGCAGCAAGACAGATAGTACATCAGCTACACATGTAAGCTGAACTCCTCCTCAGCTCAATATTTGTCAGCAGGTCTACCTGCTATTGTAATGATAATAAATATCTGTGAAGCTTTTGGTAGCACCTGACCAGTGTACCCAGGTAAACAGGTCTATCTCCCAAATACGAACTGACCTAGAACACATGGTTGACTGTAAAAAGCTCCAGTCGGTGTTTGCAGCATCTCTTCCCCAACCCTCGACTGTTGGTAACAAAGTCTTAATTTAGTTGGTCCGCCACGAAAATGTAGGATCAGGTCACATAAACTGCATATGTTATTTTGCACATTCTTATTCTATGAATTATTACCATTTCAGATCTTATAGAATGTTTGCCCAGTGTCATTTGTTGAATGCGCACAATGAGTCTGCACCATGGATGCAGCCCAGAGCCTTGAACTAACTTCCTTCCTTCCTTCCTTCCTTCCTTCCTTCCTTCCTTCCTTCCTTCCTTCCTTCCTTCCTTCCTTCCTTCCTTCCTTCCTTCCTTCCTTCCTTCCTTCCTTCCTTCCTTCCTTCCTTCCTTCCCTCCCTCCCTCCCTCCCTCCCTCCCTCCCTCCCTCCCTTCCTTCCTTCCTTCCTTCCTTCCTTCCTTCCTTCCTTCCTTCCTTCCTTCCTTCCTTCCTTCCTTCCTTCCTTCCTTCCTTCCTTCCTTCCTTCCTTCCTTCCTTCCTTCCTTCCTTCCTACAATTTTAGATAATGGCGCACATGAACTGTAGCTACAAAATGCAACAGTAAACTGGCTTCTTAATGATACGGCTAATTTAAAACCGTCTTCGTTGACATTTGTTAGTCTTGCACACGAAGCATTGGTGCACACGTACCAGTGTCCATGTTAGTGTTCCTATGTCTCTGTATGTCCCTACTCTATAACTAGGCACATGTCTCTCCTAAGGAATCTGTATGCCCCCATGAGTTTATAGTTTACCTGTAACTGTTTCAGTGACTGTGTGTCACTCAGTGATTGCGTTTTTTAGTATGCATTTAAGGGAGAGTAATTCTATGTGACATGGTTTCCCCCAATGTTCAGGTAGGAAAATTATTGATGAGCACCAACATCATCGTGAGACTACCTGATGGTCAAATAGGGCTGCCCACTTGAAAGATACTCCAAATGTTATATGCTGTAGGGGAGCAACCAACTGTTATATACTGTAGGGGAGCAATCACATGTTATATGGTGTCGGGGAGAAATCAAGCAATCAATTTTCCCTTCCCATTGCAAGACTTTATTAATAAAAGTTTTAACAAGCAAGCTCATATTGCCTGAGGTGTTTACTGAGAAGGTTTTGGAAGCATAGACACAATATGGGTGGAAACCCCTGTTTCCATAGGAAATTGGGAGCTCAGTAGGTTCTCAGCTCCCAATAACACAAAACAAAACAGTGTCCTGACAGGTTCACTAGACATACATATAAATTCTATTTATAGTAGTCTCCTCAATGCCAAGAGTATGGCACAAACTATCTGAAATAGTTCCTAGGTATGATTTTTATAACTTTATGTGTCCACCTAAGTCTTTATTGGGATAAGTCTTTCAAATCCACCATATCCAACTTCTGTTTAAGAATTAATACAAAAGTAGCTTTTTTATTATTTTTTGTTATTATTGCTCACAAGCGAGGTCTATAAGTTACCAAGCACAATTGACTAAAAGTAAGTTCCAGAGCAAGCACAATCTGTACACAAATGGAACAGATGGGTGTCCATACACAATTTTTCATATAAAACAAAATACAATTATTTATACGCATTTGAAAAGAGCATATGAAAAACAAAAATACAATTATTTATACACATTTGAAAAGAACATATGAAAAAAAGGGAAACTTTTTCTCTAAACTATCAACACAATGTCAATGTTGGAAATGAAAGGCCCCCTCTCGATGTTTGAAGCCATATGTAGCTGAATCTTAAATTTTCAGTTCAGTTGGGAGCATTTCCAATTTGCTAGCTAAGCTCAAAGTCTACTAGCTGAACTCTGGGTCTACGTGTGACACCAGGATGGATCTAAAGGGTGTCGTACTCGTACAAGTATGAGTCCAAAAGTCCAAGTAATCTACGTTTCGGCGGAGTAGGCAATCCTGCCTTCCTCAGGACCAGTAGAAGTCATGACCCCTGAGGAACAGAAAAAATAATAACAGGGAAAAAAAGAGAGAGGAAAGACATAATCCCACTTAGAATCTCGGACTCGCAATTTAAATACCACAAAATAATGTGAATCCCGTGACTCTATGGGCAAGCAACTACAAGTCGCACAAGGCATTGGGCTCATAAATCTGTGAAGGTAGAGAGATGAAAAAGAAACCAATCCCTCAGTTGCCTTTTGTGCAGAAACCAGGTTAAAATGAATAAAACCAATGTAAAACCATTAGTGATGTGTCATAAACCTAACACATTTGCATAGCATGCAGAGAGCCTGACCACTAGGCCACGAAGTGTGGTTAATCAAAGCCATGAGTTACAGCCAGACAGCAGTAGGGTGCAAGGCTGATTTCCATAGTACAGCGCCCTATGTGTGTCTGTGCTGATGAGAAGAATCACACCAAGAAGTGTTAAGTGCCAGGTGTATGCACTCACATGTCTGGGGCTCAAGATCGAATTAGCCACTTATTGTACAGTCGGTAGGGTGTATAACACGACCATCCGTCACCTCTATCCACAGGCGTTTCTAAGTCAAAAGCAGAATCAAAAAGTAGAATCAATGTATACGGGTCGACATTAGCATAGTAGTAAAAGAATAAATAAGATGCAACAGTGCAGCATTAGGTCATTGGCTGTACCTTTAAATAGCAGAAAAGACTTTGCAGCCGTCACTTAGCATCTTTAAGCGTGCAAAACACTGGGGTGCCATTAGGAAGCCATGCGTAGTTCAGACTCGCGGAGGTGCCCAGGATGGACTGCAACCTTCCGAAGTTGTGTAAGTCAATCTACAAAAGGTGGCGTGGTCATGAGCGTGTCCGTATTAGAACATAAACAATACTAAGGCTGGGGCATATGTAACCTGCATTTAATACCTATGTGCTGGAGCCTCAGTATGCAGGTTGTTGCTCTCTCACAGGACTACGGACGACTGTGAGTCGGCGAGTCATGCGAGCGTAGTCATGGAAACCTCCTGCCATTCGAGACCCGGCAGGGGAAACCCTTGCCTCGCAACAGTGCCATGGGAGTTGTGTGGTGGGAGGTGGAACAGCACCCAAGCTGGAGCTGAGCACGGAAAAGCACGAATATAGGAATGCATATATTTCGTGCCAAGGGAAATGAAGCAAACAGACTACAAAGGTGTACATGTGAGGACAGGTGGGTGTAGAGACGTATCACTTTTAATGCACAGAGTTAAGGGAATACCATGCAGGGGCGCCTCAGTGTAAGTCACCACCAGTGTATACACGTGCCTATCCTAGTGCCTACTGCAGGTAATCCCTCTATGCATGCGTCGGTGTTCTGAACTTAATATCACACATGGAGGTATTACTGTACCCACCTAAAGGTCGACTCCTCATATAAGCCTTTGGTTTTATTCAAAGAGTCAAGTCTGTAAATCCATCTTGCCTCCTTATATAGTAGGGTTTTTTGTATATTCATGCTGTTTTTTACAACATCGATCACCCACCATTTGAGGTCATCTGGAGAATGTTGCATTTCCAAAAAGTGTGATACCATCGGAGCTGCATGGTTGCGACATCTTATCTTTGAACGGTGTTCACCAATCCTTATAGAGATGGCGCGAGTGGTCTGGCCTACATACCTAAGGCCACAAGGGCACTCTATACAATAAATCACATTGCATGTTTTGCAGTTGGACATGAATCTGATGTCCCATTGTTTTGTGCCAATCTGGAATTTTGTAGTTTTGCTCATGAATTTGCACGCCCTGCAGTTTCCGCAGGGGAAATGCCCCATAATGGGGCGTAAAACTCGTTGGCTGATATTAGTCCTCTGTTCGGATTTGGCATGAACCAATTTGTCACGAAAGTTCTTAGATCTTTTAAAGGCGAACAGGGGCCTTCCTAGATTAGGCAGGCAGGTGGAGATCATGGGCCAGTATTTCATAAGGGCCTTTTTTACTGCAAAGGATTCAGTACTGTAGGTAGTGACACAAGCAACCCTCTCTTGTGTTGAGATTTTAATTTTCGGTGTCAATAAGCTCTCTCTTGTTGTAAACCTGGCCCTTTTAAGGGCTTTCTTCACAAGTTTTTTAGGGTATCCACGTTCTCTCAAGTCTCCAGCTAGTTGGTCCGCATGTTTATAATAGTCTGAGACTGTAGTACAGTTCTGTCCTTGACAGAGTAGGGAACTACCCTCTAGTACACTACCTCGTTGACAGCCTTGGCTGCCTTTAGGGTTCTTTTCTTTTCCTTCCTCTCTTTTCTTTCCTAGTATACTCCTTTATCATTATTTTGGAATATATACATGTTTGCACTTTCTGGTTTAAGAAGCGCGATAGTGCTGCTTTGTTTGTCCCCCGGTCTTTCACTTGTTTGTCTTGTTTTGTTCACACATGATACTAGATTATGGCAGAGAGCGCCACTTTGAGTTACAGTGAAGAACAAATTACTAACATTATCCAAGGCCCATCTCTTTTCGATTCCAATAATGGTATTGGCCCTGCGGTTATTGGTAACAATGCTGATGAATTGTTAAAACTCAAGAAAAAGGGCTTTAGGACCAAACTTCACGGTCATTTCTTGAGGGAATACCTCAGAGCAAGTATTATTCCAGCTGGCCTCGTAGTACGGAACGAGCCAGGTCTGTTCCTAGAGGACGAATTGTATAAAACAGGCTTTAGCCAAATTGCAACTAAGTGCAGCAGAGATCTTATGGTTTTAACGATCTCTACTGCACAAAGACTAGCAATCAAAGCACAGAGGGAATTGGAAGCAGAAGAACTCAAATTCACTACGAATCAGCTTAATATTAATGCTAACGAGAAAATCCGGGAAATAGAAAGAATTTTTGAGGAATTGAAGGCTGCCACTCTAACTAAAAAAACAAAGAAATTAAGCAAAGATATACAAGAGTTTAGAGTTGAAACTATCTACCCCTATCTAACTGCTGAATATCTACAACAAAAAAATAAGCCTAGACAACAGCAAACAAAGGCCTTTTTTAGGGAGAGGCCAATTCCACGGATCGCAAGGAGAATTTTACAACCAAGTATGGGACCCTTGGTCAGGCAGGAGACGGCAACGCCAGTGGAGGAGGGGTTTCTTCTAATAGATCCTATAGACAGACCATTGATTCGCCCAGGATTTGACATTCAGCAACCATCGGATATCCCCATTTTCAACCTTTCGGGGATTGAGTTATCTCCTATCCAGATGAAAATATTGGGCATGGGTCTTTCGCTTGTCCCCACAAACCACACAGAGTGGTTCACTACAGAAATGGAGATCAAAACATTCTTTAGAAAACTCTGTTTAAAACATTATTTCCAAGATAGAGATGAAGGACAAAACATACAAGATACAGGTCTTCGGACCCCCTCTACTTTCACTCCGATGGACAACCAAGTGGCGAATGAAATTGTACTATTTGAAAAATGTGTTTTGGGTGATCTCCAAAGACTTAAAGGCAAAACGAAAAACAATAGGAATAATCTTTCCAACGAAGAAAGAAAAGCATTGTCAGAACTAATGGCAGACCAAAGGTTGGTTATAAAACCGGCTGATAAGGGAGGGGGCATAGTAGTCTTCTCCCAGATGACATATAATAGGATGGTTTTGGACCTCCTGGAAGATAGACAGAGTTACCAACCACTACGGAAGTATCCATCAGCAATTATTCAGGAGCTCATCCGAGAGTCCACACAACTTGGAGCAGAAAGAGGGTGGATATCCCAAGAAGAATTAGAATACCTTAATCATTCGGAAAAAAGGACCCCCTCTTTCTATGCCCTCCCTAAAATACATAAGCACCCCTCTAGACCACCAGGGAGACCTATTGTGTCAGGTTGTGGCTCCCTGTTGGAACCACTATGCAAATTTGTTGACCTATTTCTACAACCGATTAGCCAGAAGACTAGAACATATCTCAAAGACACTACTGCAACGATTAACATTTTTGAAGGGATACGTTTTGACAATGAGAAGGAGTTACTAGTGACAATGGATATACAGGCACTGTATACCAATATACCACAGGAGGAAGCAATAGACTTCATACACCAGCAACTCATTCATAATGCCACCCAACAAAGGGTGCCAGCAGCATTAATTGTAGAATTTATGGCTATTGCCTTACAGAAGAATTTCTTCAAGTATGCAGACCAATTTTACCTTCAAATTGGAGGCACGGCGATGGGGGCAGCATTCGCCCCGAGTTTGGCGATACTATTCATGGCTAATTTTGAAGACAGATTTGTACTTAGCGACACTAACCCTTTCATCTCGCACATCTCTAAATGGTATAGATAAATAGATGACGTCATCTTCATCTGGGAAGGTAACACTGAACTACTTGGAGAGTTTTTAACATATCTCAATGGACTACACGATACCATCACTTTCACTATGGAGCATGATCATCATGCAATCAATTTTTTGGATCTACAAATTACTGCCAATATGGGCCATTTATCTTGCTCTCTCTATAAAAAATCTACAGATCGCAACGCCACATTACACTTCTCCAGTTTTCATCCGAGGGCACTGAAGGAAAATTTGCCATACAGTCAGTTCCTTAGGCTTCGACGGAACTGTACTACAGTCTCAGACTATTATAAACATGCGGACCAACTAGCTGGAGACTTGAGAGAACGTAGATACCCTAAATAACTTGTGAAGAAAGCCCTTAAAAGGGCCAGGTTTACAACAAGAGAGAGCTTATTGACACCAAAAATTAAAATCTCAACACAAGAGAGGGTTGCTTGTGTCACTACCTACAGTACTGAATCCTTTGCAGTAAAAAAGGCCCTTATGAAATACTGGCCCTTGATCTCCACCTGCCTGCCTAATCTAGGAAGGCCCCTGTTCGCCTTTAAAAGATCTAAGAACTTTTGTGACAAATTGGTTCATGCCAAATCCGAACAGAGGACTAATATCAGCCAACGAGTTTTACGCCCCATTATGGGGCATTTCCCCTGCGGAAACTGCAGGGCGTGCAAATTCACGAGCAAAACTACAAAATTCCAGATTGGCACAAAACAATGGGACATCAGATTCATGTCCAACTGCAAAACATGCAATGTGATTTATTGTATAGAGTGCCCTTGTGGCCTTAGGTATGTAGGCCAGACCACTCGCGCCATCTCTATAAGGATTGGTGAACACCGTTCAAAGATAAGATAAGATGTCGCAACCATGCAGCTCTGATGGTATCACACTTTTTGGAAATGCAACATTCTCCAGATGACCTCAAATGGTGGGTGATCGATGTTGTAAAAAACAGCATGAATATACAAAAAACCCTACTATATAAGGAGGCAAGATGGATTTACAGACTTGACTCTTTGAATAAAACCAAAGGCTTAAATGAGGAGTCAACCTTTAGGTGGGTACAGTAATACCTCCATGTGTGATATTAAGTTCAGAACAGCGACGCATGCATAGAGGGATTACCGGCAGTAGGCACTAGGATAGGCACGTGTATACACTGGTGGTGACTTGCACTGAGGCGCCCCTGCATGGTATTCCCTTAACCCTATGCATTAAAAGTGATACGTCTCTACACCCACCTGTCCTCACATGTACACATTTGTAGTCTGTTTGCTTCATTTCCCTTGGCACGGAATATATGCATTCCTATATTCGTGCTTTTCCGTGCTCAGCTCCAGCTTGGGTGCTGTTCCACCTCCCACCACACAGCTCCGATGGCGCTGTTGCGAGGCAAGGGTTTCTCCTGCCGGGTCTCGAATGGCAGGAGGTTTCCATGACTACGCTCGCATGACTCGCCGACTCACAGTCGTCCGTAGTCCTGTGAGAGAGCAACAACCTGCATACTGAGGCTCCAGCACACAGGTATTAAATGCAGGTTACATATGCCCCAGCCTTAGTATTGTTTATGTTCTAGTACGGACACGCTCATGACCACGCCACCTTTTGTAGATTGACTTACACAACTTCGGAAGGTTGCAGTCCATCCTGGGCACCTCCGCGAGTCCGAACTACGCATGGCTTCCTAATGGCACCCCAGTGTTTTGCACTCTTAAAGATGCTAAGTGACGGCTGCAAAGTCGTTTCTGCTATTTAAAGGTACAGCCAATGACCTAATGCTGCACTGTTGCATCTTATTTATTCTTTTACTACTATGCTAATGTCGACCCGTATACATTGATTCTACTTTTTGATTCTGCTTTTGACTTAGAAACGCCTGTGGATAGAGGTGGCGGATGGTCTTGTTATACACTCTACTGACTGTACAATAAGTGGCTAATTCGATCTTGAGCCCCAGACATGTGAGTGCATACACCTGGCACTTAACATTCTTGGTGTGATACTTCTCATCAGCACAGACACACATAGGGCGCTGTACTATGGAAATCAGCATTGCACCCTACTGCTGTCTGGCTGTAACTCATGGCTTTGATTAACCACACTTCGTGGCCTAGTGGTCAGGCTCTCTGCATGCTATGTAAATGTGTTAGGTTTATGACACATCACTAATGGTTTTACATTGGTTTTATTCATTTTAACCTGGTTTCTGCACAAAAGGCAACTGAGGGATTGGTTTCTTTTTCATCTCTCTACCTTCACAGATTTATGAGCCCAATGCCTTGTGGGATTTGTAGTTGCTTGCCCATAGAGTCACGGGATTCACATTATTTTGTGGTATTTGAATTGCGAGTCCGAGATTCTAAGTGGGATTATGTCTTTTCTCTCTCTTTTTTTCCCTGTTATTATTTTTTCTGTTCCTCAGGGGTCATGACTTCTACTGGTCCTGAGGAAGGCGGGATTGCCTACTCTGCCGAAACGTAGATTACTTGTACTTTTGGACTCATACTTGTACGAGTACGACACCCTTTAGATCCATCCTGGTGTCACACATAGACCCCGAGTTCAGCTAGTAGACTTTGAGCTTAGCTAGCAAATTGGAAATGCCCCCAACTGAACTGGAAATTTAAGATTCAGCTACATATGGCTTCAAACATCGAGAGGGGGCCTTTCATTTCCAACATTCACTTTGTGTTGATTGTTTAGAGAAGACGTTTCCCTTTTTTTCATATGTTCTTTTCAAATGTATATAAATAATTGTATTTTTGTTTTTCATATGCTCTTTTCAAATGCGTATAAATAATTGTATTTTGTTTTATATGAAAAATTGTGTACATTAATATGGACACCCATCTGTTCCATTTCTGTACAGATTGTGCTTGCTCTGGAACTTACTTTTAGTCAATTGTGCTTGGTAACTTATAGACCTCGCTTGTGAGCAATAATAACAAAAAATAATAAAAAAGCTACTTTTGTATTAATTCTTAAACAGAAGTTGGATATGGTGGATTTGAAAGACTTATCCCAATAAAGACTTAGGTGGACACATACAGTTATAAAAATCATACCTAGGAACTATTTCAGATAGTTTGTGTCATACTCTTGACATTGAGGAGACTACTAAAAATAGAATTTATATGTATGTCTAGTGAACCTGTCAGGACACTGTTTTGTTTTGTGTTTCAGTGATTTCCCAGTCCTTGACAGAGTAGGGAACTACCCTCTAGTACTCTATCTCAGCTCCCAATAACCAGGTTGCATCCATTCAAATGTATGCTTGCCACCAAATCAGTGGGTGTGACCGCATACACACTTTCCTGAACATCTTGCAGGCTTTGGCTCAGGTGTTGATTCAAAGTCAGCTCAAGGCATCATTCAAGCATCTGGGCATATTGGGTTTTGGCAACTGCATCCATGCACTCTGAGGAAGGCACCCTAGTATCATGTAGAGCATTTATTTTGTCCGACCCCTTCTTGCAGGACACACGTTACTGGCTTTACATGAATTTTTGTGGTAGTGATATCCTTTAGTGCAACCATCCCTACCACACATGAGTCATACAGAAAGGTACACAACCAACCGGTAGAGCTCACACAGACATCTGTGCAAGGAAATGCAAGGATACCTGCCCAAGAAATAGAGTGACTTTTGTTCTCTCTAACCTTGAAAGGATTAAGACCTCCAAGGGGCACACTCACAGTTGCATCCCTGAAAAGTCCTGTGATGTGGTCTCAAGGGGTAAAAGCAAGTATACCAGGAATACCAGCCAGGAAAACCTTAAAAAATGCAGAGACATTGTGCTGTCATGCAGATTAGTGCTTTCTGTTTTACAGAACCCTTCTCCCTCAAAGTAGTTTTCAGAACTGCATTTGATATTGGGCATACTGCCACCCACCCGATGGCGCTTTCTATTTTGGTGATCCCCGTCATGTAACTCCCCCATTTTGGCGGCTTGCAGCAAGGGAGTTTTTGGGATATTGAGTTCATGAGTATCCTCCTGCTTCAAAATGTATTCTAAAATGACAAGGTTATACGTTCCACCACGTGTCCACTTTGTACCAATAAACCCAAGCATTGACATTTCTCATTAATCCAGCCACCCAGGTTTACCAACTCACATTCTCTTTGCTATGGAAATCTCCGAAAATTTTGAGATACTAAGTCACATTTGTATCGATCCTTTGCACATGTGTATCGCATACTTCTATACTTGTCTTACTCAATCTCTCAAGAATTGCTTCACTTCCACTCTGAGGTAAGGGACTGAGTGAGCAGAGTGCATGAACCTCTTCAGCTATCTAGTGCATAGTGCCCTTCACCATCAATAAAGCCAACCACTGCAAAATGGCCACATCCATTACATAGGCAGCCATACGTTATTTTGGGAGATGGTGACGGCGATGAGCGCCTTCTCCATTTCCATCCTGGGAGGACTGCTTGGGTTGTTCACATTAGCCACTTTGAATGTGTGCTTCTTCTGCCCCATCTGATGAGCTCAGAATGTCTCTTTAATTGCAAGCTTTGCAAGCATCCCGTGAACATCAGGAGCCAGCTCTATAAAATTAGCCTTTTGTTCTCCCAGCTACATGTTTTGCATTTCCATTTCTATTTCCACCTCAGGTGACATTGCTGAAATAATGTTTGCTAATACTGATCAATTTGTTGTAAAGCAAAAGGGGTTATCACTGCTGTCAATATTGCGGATGTTCACATGATCCTTGTGCCATCTTACGACTCATCTGTTTAAATTAGAGTGCTAGCATAGTCTTCCTGATACTTTTAGGTTCTGCTTCAGCCAGACTGTTGCAATTATTTTTGAACCTTGCAAATTACCTTCTGTTCATTCAATTTCAGGAAAGATGGGTCACATTCAGCCGTGGCAAGAATGCATTCCATCGTTTCATTTCCAGAATCTTTACTCTGCATCAATACTGTGCAAGGATCTTATTCATTGCACTTTGCGTTTCCTCTAAACAGCCAACAGTGAGACCTCAGCCACTAGAGGGTCGTGAGGTCTGTGTTGGCTTGCCCGTTAGGGAAAGAGATCCAATACTAATTTAGGCAAACAGGATCGTATCTTGTTCACCTAGCTGTAGCTGTGATCAATAAATCAGAGTGAATTTATAGAAGAGGTGACATGAATACCATGTTACACAATAGTATATGGAATAACTGAAGGTGCATACAAAGATGATAACACATGTACTCTTTATTTTTGTTTAGCAGGAAAGGTGTATGGTGAATACAGAAATTATACACAATGACTATAGAAAGTCTTGGAGCCACTCTTGCTCATTAACCAACTACTTACATTTCCCTGTGGGATCAGTGTGGTTGTAGTGTGACCCACAAATGCCTTCACATTGCACTAAGTGAGACTATTTCTCTACCCTCAATTTGTATGTAACCACTTTCTGCTAATTCAGCCAGTTTCCAGTTGTCTCTCATTTAGGTGCCCTCACTACTACTTCCTGATTGATCAGTGCGAGCAAGGTTTCTAAGTGGTATCAGGTGTGAAATGACCCTCTTCAATTCAGTGAAGAACCACAAGTGCTCTTGCTTACCAGCGCTCGTAGTTGAAATCCCCCCTTCCACCTCCTGCAGGTTCCATGCATTGACATCAGCAAGGCTCCCAGGAAGCAAAGATCACTTCAGTTGTACCTGCTGAACACTGTAAAGCGCTTTTATCGAATCAAGATTAACAAGGCTGGTGCTTGAGAACACTTCAAGAGATTTTCTGGCAGAAGCAGTCTTTGAAGTATGTAGTCCTACAAAGCCTCTGCATGATTACTCCTGAGATGGATGCTTCATCCTTCTTAGTAACCCATCCACAGCAATGTCAAATAATGGGTGCAGACTCTTGGGATCTAAAGAGAATCTTGGGGCTGAGAAGGTCTCAACCCCCAATCATGGAGTTTCATCCACTTGAACATTTGGTAGATACTACTGACCTCCTTTATGCTCCTTCCTGCTACATTCTACACACCGCCTACTCTGCTATCATCCGCTGCCTCTATGTCCCACCTTTGTCACTGAAGAAGTCTATTCTCTACTGATGATGAAATCTAATCCCTCTTGTGCCCCATCAACCCTTTTGCTCCTCAGCTACTAAAGGCTATTGCCCTTTTAGTGGCCTCTCACCTCGCTGAACTCTTCAACCTGCTCTTTGACTCTTCTTGCTTTCCCTCTATTTTCAAAACAGCCATGGTTATCCCTCTCCTAAAAAAGCAAACAACCCAATCTACCAGCTTGCTTTTGCCCCATGTCTCTCCTTTTGTGCTACTCTAAAGTGTGTGAAAGGGTTGTGTTCAACCATCTTTCAAATTTCTTAGACATTCACAACCTTTCGAGACCCCCAACAAGCAGGTGTTCGCTCTGATCACTCCATAGGAATTTCTCTCAGGAATGTGTCCAACTTCTTCATCTCTGCTAAGCACTCCAACCTATTCTCGATCATAATTCTCCTTGACCTGTATGCTGCCTTTGACACTGTCGATCACTCTGATATCCGTAATACTTTCTCCCTCTTTTTGGGATTCACAAGCAAGCCCTTGCCTGGATCGAATCCTACCTGGCACCTCACCATTTCTCTGTCTCCTGGAACAACAACACCTCTCAACACGCTCTTCTAATTGTTGGTGTTTCACAAACCTCTGTATTTAGTCCTCTCCTCTTTAAACTCTACACCTCTGCTCTTGGTGTACTTATCTACTTCTTTAGGTTCTTGTACTGGCTCTTTGCGGACAGCAACCAAATCTTCTAATTTCCTGAACTCTCCTTTGATCTCACTATCAACATTTCCAACTCTTTCTCTGCCGTTAAATATTGGATGGCTTCACACTCTCTGATGTTAAGCTCTACAGAAACAGGGATGCACTTTGTTTCTGCCAAGAACTCTCTCTCATCTCTTCCCATGTCTATCCAGTTCCCATCTGACACTCTCCCCTACTCCTGTTCAGCTAGAAACCTTAGTTCATTGCCAACACTAAATTGTCAAACCTTCGCCGCGCACCTGTGCAACACCTCCCACCTCCCGTTTTTAATTCCTCCCCCCTCCCTCACAATTTCACGTTGCTTGTTGTGCGTGGCATGCTCACCAAGTTCTCTTGATGCGGGGCCGCTCAATTGCGTGCACCCCTCCAAGCGGCTCGCCACCTCCCCTCGTCTGGACCACGTCTGGACACTCGCCAACCGCGGGCGGGATACTTCTCAACCGGCTCCCGAAGGCCAATATCCGGATTGCGCTGTCCGGTCTTCTCGCAGTTCCGCGATGGTCCTGTAGTCCTCAGAAGGGGGCAACGGCAGAGGGGGCCGCGCCGCCGGGCCTCCTCGCAACGGGAGTACCTGGAAAAAAAAATAAAAATAAAAAACAGATCTTAAACAGATCTCAGCAGTGCCTCCAACTTGTCGGGGGGAAATTCTGCCGGGGTCGGCCGGGCTGTCCGTAGACCTCCGGGCAGGGAGGCCCCAACTCCTCCCGTATATCCCAAAAGAGATAGAGTATGAGACACACGCAAGAAGCAAGGTGACTCTGCTGTTTATTAGACAAAATGGCAGGGATGGGTCAAGGATCGTACGCGTCCGTCCTGACACACACACAATCGTGGGGCTCGCAGGCCCTTTTTACCTTAGTATGACGCGCTACTTGCATCATCTTACAAAGTTTAGCAAAAAACCTATTGCCACTCTGGATTGGTTACTCGAGTGGTAGGGTTAGTATAGCATACATATAGAGAACGGTATTAGTGGTTGAGGGTTAGTCAGGTGATATACTTGGGCTGTCCCTTCAATTTGATACATGAAAATTGTTACATGAAGACCTCTGAGGATTAGTCAATGTTAATGGCGTCAATGATAAGAGCCCCATGTCCTGATTGGTCCACTCGCGAGCCTCCCAGTCTGGGACTATCGCTGTTCCCAGCTCGCGGTGCACCTGTCATTTGCAACAATGTTTTTACTATGGGTAGGTGTAAACAATGTGAGGATTTATTCATATGTTGGGAGGTCGACTACTCCCACTGCTGCAGATGTCCAATGAGTCTTTTAATTGTATCTGCCTGTGTCTTGAAACGTGGGATTCAGGCATCTCCTTCCTCCTGGGCTTGGCATCCTGTCAGGTTTGGCTTTGTCACGTGAGGTGGGACCGTGTTTGAGGCAGAATTCAGCACAATTAATATTGTTTTTCCCACTGTGTGCCTGGTTTATCTTGCAGGTGCGACCTTGGCGTCGGCTTGCAGCGTGCGAGATTGCAACATCATGCCCTTGGCGGTGTGCTTTCGCCGGGCTCATTCTGCAGGGTCAGCAACCGAGCTCTCGCTCATTCAATGTTCATGGAAACTTTTGCTTGCGGCCTACTTGGGCCTGGTGCATAGGTGGAACCGTTTGATGCAGAGCTCTTTAGGTTACGGTATCATATTGCTCTATCCTCAGTATCGTGTCTGTTATATTCTTCATTATTGTACATAGTTCTTAGAAGAAGCGTGAGCAAGCCTTTTTAGATAAGTTCATTATGCGTCTTGCGTTTCTGCATTTTCAGAACCTACGTGAAAAATAATAAAGATGCACGTCCGTGGGTATGTCTGTCGCCTATGTCATAGAACTGAGTATGTTCTTCGTGTGGATTGGTGTGGGAGTGTCCGGTGTGCATGTGTGCACAGGTGTGCTGACCGTTGTCTAGGTCGTCATGGCATCTCTAACGACGTGTAGGTTTAGTCGAGTTGATCCATGCCGCAGGTGTCGGCATGGGCAGGGCGGGCTGCTGGGCAGGTAGGTGGGCACATCCTTATGTTCCTGTACCAGGGTATTTGGTCGTCTGGTAGATAGGCAAACTCCTCTCGTGGCGGGTGCCTAGGCCGTGATCCTCTAGGCCAAGCGCGAGATGGGAAGAGCGGGAGCCTTTTCTTCCATTCTCCCACTTCACATCTATGACCCTTCTCACATCATCTCTACTTTCATCTCCAAAACTGCAACAGCGGCTCACCTTCACCTCCCAAACATTAGTAATATCAGATGCCTTTTTCCTTTCAACACTGTCAAGCATCTCTTAACCACTCTTGTATTCTCTAAACTGGACTACTGTGCCAGCATCTTCTTTGGTCTACCAAACACACTTCCTGTCCTCTCGACAAGATCATTAACTTTGCAACCAGGACTTAGTTTGATCTCCCTCTCATCACACCTACTTCCTCTTCCTGTCACCAGGCTGGATGGCTGATGATGCAAAACAGGGCCAGATTTAAATATCTTCTCCTGGTTCACAAATCTATCCACGGTAAAGCACCACTGTATCTATCCTCCTATATTATCTATCCAACTCTACAAGCCTTCTCATAATCTCTGCTCTGCTTATTCGACTACCGTTGTGGCCCCTCGCCCTCCCTGTGTTTCCTCTCTTCTGTTCTTTCTCTCTTCTTGCTCCACATGCATGCAATTCTCTTTCCCTGGACAGCCGAGAAACAGTCCACACAAATCTGGAAAGCCTACCACCTCACCTCCAATTTTGCCTCCTAACCTACCTATTTGCCTTCAGGCTAACATTTTTCCCTCGCCATTAACCTGCCTCTGTCCTTCACTTTCTATGTCTCCACTCAGAGACGTCTTTATGGGAGGGCAAAAGGGGCACTTGCCCAGGGCCCCCACCTTGGAGAGGGCCCCACAAGGCTAGCTGATCTGAAAAAGTAAGATCCCATTGTTCACCAGTCTTAAATAGCACACGTCAGGATATTTTATTGGGTGCCGCTGAGGCTCTAAACCTATTGCTTTTCTGTTTTGGCAACTGCATTCTGCCTTGATCAATTCATCATGTATTGCTTTCTGTGTTCACTGTGGTATACATAGTTTGTGTGTTCCTCATGGCACAACTCTGTAGCATTCTTTCCTTCCTGTGGGAATTATGTTGCTAATGTGCAATAGGCAATGGTGAAATGCATATTGATAAATTGAGTGCCATTATGGTTCAGAAGTTAGCTCAGTGTGTGAAGCACCCATTGCAGAGATATGTGTTCATATACAAAGTAAGAATATCACATTCCAGCAAGGCTGGCTGAATCTTTCCTATGTCTGAAGTTTATAAACCTGCCTGCATATGTACTTGGTTTTGCAGAACAACATCTGCTATTATCAGCAATGTACCTTTACCAGATAGGGGTTGCTATAAAAACTAACATATCATCCGTATGGTGAAGGTCTAGAAATTGGTTTGTTCAAATGGGGTGTTGTAAAACCTATGCAATCGCCTCCAACAATGGCATAAACTGTTAGTCCAAGAGGTGAATAAGTATCCAAATTCAAGACTATGAAAAGACAGCGTTCATGTTTGTATCCTGGATTTGCCAGCAGGCGATACAGTGATCCTGGTCAAATCATCTAATTTATCTTACATTACAGTGCTGTGTTCTGAGAGGTTTGCCTGCCATTTGGGTGGAAGGGTTGGTAGACAGAAGTGAGCAGACCAGATGTTGCAGGCCTCAGGGAAGCATATTTTAAGGTCTGCTTGTTCGACACAAAAAAGATTTCTTTTTTTGTAAAAAGTCAAAGGTTTTTATGCACGTTTATAAATGAAAATGTCAAAAGCCATTGTTTTGAAAGTATTTAAAGCTTTAAAATACAAAAGACAAACCCAGATTACATTTGTTAAATCACATTGATTGGAATGCAGGTTCTAACATACTTCCCTTGATGATGGCGAGACTGAAGCTAAATCATTTTCATTTTGCATAACACCCTTCTATAATATTTTGTCTAAAAATTGTCATCTTTGGTAATGTGATTTGTCTACTTTCCAAGTCAGTTTTTTATTTTTAAATAAAATGAGATCAGTTTTAGTTCATGTTAAGAACTGGAAAAGAAAGTGTTCAAATGCAGATATTGCAGAGTTGGAACAAATCCCAGCTTCACCCCTTCACTCCTTAATCCTGGGCATATCATTTAATCTTTTATTGCCTAACCTCTCAATATTGCCAGTCCCTAAACCTTTCAAAATTGTCAGCCCTTCCGAGTGATTTCCTTCTCATGGTATGATCTTCATAAAAGCCTTATTCATGGTTTCACTGTGTTAATATTTATATCGCACAACACAGGCATTTGTTCATTTGATATCTAATGGCAACACTATTTTAAAACCATATCCCACTTCTAATCACAGTCTGTCTGGATAAAGACACCTTCCTGGTAGTTTCTAATCTGCCTCCACTATCCATGGTACGGTATGTGTAGTATTCTTCTTCCTTCCAATTGGTGGTCTCTATCCATGCATGAGCACTTTTGCATTCTGGGAGGCAGCTAATGTGAGTTCTCTGTCTATTATGGGTTACATGTACCTTTTACATATGGTCCTGCATTAATACTACATCAACCTTCCTCGATGTTATTGATAAAAAGTATCCTGTATGTACTAGAACAGTAACCCCTTTGTAGACTGCTAATGTTGGTCTTCAAATTCTACTTGTTTATCATTCTGATTAGAGCAAGAATGAAGAGGGCAAGGGGACTTAAAGGGAGTAAAGGTGCTTATTATGCTGCGAGTCAGCATATCAACCTATAGGTTGTGAGCGCAACGGGCGGGTGCGTGACCAGTATTCTTGATCCCTTCATTGCTTTGGTTTGGAGGAGGGAGCCCCAAAGATGTCAGTGCCCAGGGCCCCAAAAGTGCTTAAGATGCACCTGCCTCCACTCTAGCACTTCATCCATTATGGACACATCCCTAATAAAACCGACAGCTGTACCACCTACCTGCATTTAAAAATTGTCCTTAAGTATGTCCGCCCATGTATTGTCCCATGTATTCTCTCCAGTGACTGTTCCATTTACTACCCTCCGCAACCGGGTCAGAATGTCACTTGAACTCACCCCATTGTAAGAAGCTTGCTGCTCCCCGTGAAATCTGATATCTTATCTTTCGTACATCTTTTGCAATCTAAAAAGCATTTTATTCCCTGTATATAAATATAAATAAAATATATATAGTGTGATCAAGAACCTTGTAATGGTGCGAAACACGTTACGTTGGCCTCCCGATTTTGGAAATTTTTAACTTGACTTAAGTGGTTGGGTCGATGCCTTTGTTTTCTTGCTGCTCACAGTGCGACCCGGTACCTACACAGTGCCTTTTTGTGTGTTTAAATATATATTAAGCATGGTGTCCTAAAATTTCAAGGCTAGTATTCAATTACATTGCCACTTAAAAGACAGGACTTTCCCATCTCAGGGAGAGTAACATTTTACGCCATTTCTCACCGGATACGTTTTTTGACACAGCAGATCATGGTGGACAAGGAGCAAAGTAGAGACGCAGAAGCTTCCGCATTGTTCAATGAAAGTTTCAACCCAAAGAAAAGTATACAACAAGCACAGATTGGCCAAACCAAGTCAATACAACAGTCAATGGCATCATTGGAAAAATTGCATAAAAAAGAAACAAATAAAAGGTGGGAAATTAAATCTTTGCAAAACTATATTGATAAAAAACGAATCCCAAGGGGTCTAAGAGTTTTGACCATCCCAACATATGAAGATCCGGACCCTCAAATGCTACAAGAATGGGGAGAGGCCACCAATCAATGCTCATTTAAAATGCCAACGACCCTAATTAAATATGGTAAAAATGACAGATCAAAGGCCTTGAAAGGAATAGAAGTACTAGAATCAAATGTGTACACAGGAGCTGGATCCAAAACAGCAAATGAGCTCAAGGTACAGATGGATAAAAATATTAGCAAGTATGAAGAAGAAATAAAAGAGAGAAAACAGAGGAAAGTCCTTCGTGACAAGGAGGACTATGCCAGTGGAAGAATATACACTTTCTCGAGAAAATATGATTCCATCAGAAAGGGAATACAAAGTCAAAAGCAAAATCCAATTCCGGTTATTTCAGATGAAGATTCAAAGATTCAGAGATGGAAACAAGTGCAGGATCATCTACAGATACCTCAACCTCAAGTAATACTAATGAACCTCTACCAAGATTACATTTTTAGAGGAAATGAAACTCCTGCATCAAGTTGGAAAAACATGCAAGGCAGAAACCAGCCGAGGCATACAAGAGGAAGAACAGATGTGGGAGAAGGGGCCAAGGCAAATCCAAAAACAATTGGACAATTGGGAGCCCCGCAGTCACGCTCTGGGAAGACCAAGAAACAGATACAATAATGATGACTCAGAATGCACAAGTTGTTAATCTGTCAGAGAGAGCACTAACGGACATAGAAACCAAAGTTTCTATCTAACATCCAATTTCGATTATGATCAGTGCAGAGTGGATCTACATATGTTCATTAGAAAAATCAGATTGGCAAAATCTTTGCGGGTGTAAACAACAATGATACATCAAGCAACACAAGACCAGAATTACCATCGGCATTAACTATCAGAGACATACCAACATTATGTACTTTAGCATCATTACAAGAAAATGACGAAGAGACAACAGAATTAAACATCTGATTTAGAATGGTTTTCTAACGTACCCGAAGATCTCCTTACCAATATGCCAGCACCAAGCCCTTTAAGGAAAAAAATCGAGATTTATTCCACCAACTAATAACATGGCACATATAAATCTCTTTGAGGATTTAATCATAGATGATTTGAAAAAATTGGCTTCTGTGAACAACAAAATGAACCACAACATAACCTCAGATGAACGGATAGCCATAAATAATCTAAAACAAGATGAGACAATTGTCATCCGCTCATCCGACAAAGGAGGGAACATTGCGATCTTGAATACGCAGGTTTACAAGAGAGAATCCATGCATCAGCTTAAATAAATCAACAACTATGAGAAACTACTTGTGAATCCATGTAAGTCATACAAAATGGAGTATGATCAGAAACTTTCAACATGGCATGCAATGGGTCTTTTGACTGTATGAGAAAAGGCTTTCCTGACAAAGGATTTTCCAATTTTGCCAATTATACATTTTCTACCCAAGATCCACAAATGTAAGAGAAAACCGCCGGGAAGGCCAACAGTTGCATCAATTGACTCTGCTAGAAAATACATCGAAATATCTGGACCAATTCTTGTTTCCGTTTGTTCAGACATTGCCATCCTACATTAAGGATACATCAGATTTTCTCCAACAAATCGATCAAATACCATAGAAGCCAGGGTATCTATTAATAACATTGGATGTTGTCTCTTTATATACATGCATCAAACATCAGGAAGGCATGGAAGCTATTAAAAGGTTTTTATCCACCAGCTTCAGAGACCACTTGCAAATGTTATTGGACATGCTTTTTTCTGTCTTGCACACAATGCTTTTATGTTTGACGGCCAACATTATAAGCAATTGTGTGGAACAGCCATGGGTACGACAGTAGCACCCACATACGCAAACCTCTTTATGGGGGCTTGGGAAGCTAAACTGTTTTCTGAAAAAGCCCTATTTACATAAACCAACAAGGTGGCTCTATGGCATCGTTACATTGATGATTTGTTTATAGTGTGGGAAGGCAGTAAACAAGAATGGATGTCTTTTTTCAACATCTTGAATGCACATGATATTAATCTTAAATTCACCGAACAACATGACCCAACAGAGGTGGTATTCCTGGACATTAAAATCAAGGTAAGAAATTAAGTATTGATGACAGAAACCTATAGAAAACCAACGAGCACAAACTCATTGCTTCATGCGGAAAGTGCACACCCGAAGCGTCTAAAGAACAGTTTACCATATGGTGAATTTTTAAGAAAGAAGAGAAATTGTAGCGAAAACAAAACTTTTGAAGAGAATGCCAAAATAACAGCAACTAATTTCATGGCAAGAGGCTACAAGAAGTAGACTATTAATAGTGCATTCAATCAATGCGCCAAACAAACTCGAGTGTTTTTTTTTCAGAAAAAACAAAGAGAAGAGTCAACAGAGATTACAGGAAACCAAATCTGAAAGTATACGCTTCATTAAAATTTACAACAATGGGGCAAAAGACATCCAGAAGATTTTGGCCAAACATTGGATATTGTTACAAAGAGATCCAGATATTGAAGGATGCATTCATAAAAATGCCAGTGTGACATTTAGAAAAGCGAAATCGCTACAATCGGAGTTGTCACCAAGTCTCTTCATGACTTCGACACGGACAACAAGTCAATGGTTAACAAACAACCAGGGTGGTTTTTATAAATGCACAAAATGCAAGGCTTGCAAACATGGGGTATCTCTTAAATACTACACGAACCCAGAGGAAAGTGATTATTACTAAACATATCACCTGTGCAACAACTTGCATGGCCTATGTAATCACATGTGGCTGTAACCTCGGGTATATAGGCAGTACGAAGTTAGAAGTGAAACTTCGAATATTACAACATATTCGAGCCATTAAAAATAAGGATCCTACCTACCCCCTTGCCAAGCATTTTGAAGAAAAGCATAATGGAGACATTTCTTCTTTTAAATATTTTGGCATTGAAAAAATTCTACCACACCCAAGAGGAGGCAATCGAGAACCAAAACTGAAACAAACTGAATGCAAGTATATCATTGACTATCAGATAAAAAACCCGGGTGGTCATAACAAGGACGAGGAACTCTATACTTTTGTGGGAAATTAGATCATTTTTGGGTGCAACTGGTGTAACATAATATTGGTGTTGTGTTTGAAAATATTAGACTACAATACTGTTGCTTAGCTTTTTGATACTTTTTAAGCACTTTTTTCATATAACACTTTTTACATTTCTTAACATGTAGGGAGCTTTTTAATATATTTTGAACATGTTTGCATTTTGTTAATCTATTACAGGCTTTTCTAACACTTGAAAAATATGCTCACCCCCCCCCCTTTTGCTTTCCTTGTAATTAACATTCATATATTCAGAAATTGAGAATACTGTGGATAATCAAATGGCTTTGTACATTTTGAGCAATATGCATTTTATTTTGGTAATTGGCATTCTAATAACATCAATAAGTGATGAATACTGCTGAAAGATTGCTGCTATAATGCACTATGCACTTTATTCAAATTACTAGACACTTTAGCAACATGGAATGATTGTTGCTATAATGAACAATGCACTTTAGCAATATGGAAAGTGCAACATACGCATGACACACTATGCACCTTACTCAAAGCATCAGACACTTTACCAATCCGGGAAGTGCAATATATGACGTAGACATAACCGAATGTAGATTATGTCGGGCATTTCCGTTTGGTAAAGAATAATAACTCATGTATGCAAAAAAGTAAAGATGAAGTCATTTTCTCCCAAAATAAATCAAAAAATTATATTGGCACTGAGTGCCATTGTTATGTTATTATAAATGGCAAGCACTATGCACTTTATAAAAATAATTAGTGATGTCATCAATGATATTTGTGATGTCATATTTGATGTCCTGGGTGTTAGTCTTAGCAATGCACGTAGATGCTGCGAGTTATGGTTGCTGAGTTTACCATAATGGGGGAATGTGCAGTGATTTTTGGTTTCACTGTGAAGTATAACATCCCTTTAACAAAGTTTTTTTTACTGAATGTACATATATATATGTGGCAGGGAACGAAAACAAAGGGGCTAAACATATGATGTCGTCATCAATAACATTTGTGATGCCATCTTTCATGTTCTGGGTGTTAGTGTTACCAGTGGACAGTGGTGATGGCAGGTATGGGGGCTTAGTTTACCATAACTGGTGAATTTCAGGGGTTTTTCGGTTTTAATTTGAACTATAATGGGGAGGTAGATTTTTTTTTTTAATGAAGTACACAGGTTTTTGGTAGGGCAACTTAACCATAACGTCCCCTCAACAAAGTTTTTTTTTGTAGTGAATTTTTCAGGTTTTTGGAAGGGGAACTTAATCATAACATTGTGTCAATGAAGTTGTTGTGCTGAATATACACTGACATCATGTGATTGTGGGAGATATGTAGTATAAGGTACATACTTGATATACATTTAACATAGAACATACAGAACCCCCTCCCTATTGATATTAGAAAGGGACGGACTGAGCACCTGTTTGCGGACAGGGGGCGGACAGGATGAACATTACCCAAAGATGCAGGGTGTATCCAAAAATGTACTATTGTCTTACACAAAAAATCTGCAACGTAGAAGGACATAAAGACATTATAAATAGTAATAAGTAAATATGGAAGCTTAAAGGTGTGAAATGAAAACAACACATTTAATAACCATGTAGAATGAAACGGATGATACCATAAATAAAAAAGGATGCCTCCATCGTAAGCACTTCACAGAAACTCTGCAGCCTGGGCCGACAGTGGACGGATGTAGTAGGACGAAGGGAAATTACATCAAAATAGTGAGTGAAGGTAATTTTTTTTATGTGTGTGTATTTTATTTAGTATGTGGTGCAGAAATAATAATTTCTTTCTGTTGTTTTGACACAGAAATGGCTAGTACTTTGGAATGGCTGGAGGAGAATTATCCGCATGAGGAAATGTCTGAAGACAGCGACAATAATGGTACACACTGCTCTGCGTAGGCAAAATACTGATCAGTATTTTATAGGCAATTGATATATGTATATTTTTGTTGTACAGACCAGGAAAGAAAAGAAGAAAGGCCAACAAACGAGACAGAAGAAGACGGGATGAAAAGGATTTAGCAGAAAATGGATGTACTGAATGACAATTTTAAAAGTTTAAAGGAGTTTGTGTGAGAGGAAAGGTATGTTACCATTATCCCACCTGTACCTGCCCCGCTTCTCCATTCCCTAGTGAACCATCCCCAAACCTTCAAGAAGAAAATAGACATTTTGACGAAATATCCATCCCTTCTTCCCCTCAGAAATGTTCTCCTCATAACCAGCCCGTGTTGAATCCTAATTCACCTATATTTGTGTCAGTATCTGCTTCCCCCGCTATTTCTTTGGATTGAAGTGTGTGTGTGTGTGTTTGGAATGTTTTTGTATAGTAGTTGTAGTTATAGAGTTTTGTGGAATTTTGTTTTTTTTAAAAAGACTGAAAATGTTCGTGAACAGCGCGCCTGTTCGACCTATCCGCTTTGCAGGGATGAAGACGGTCACGAGGCACACCCCTCCACCACTATAAATGGCCACACCGCCAAGCACATCCTCATTGTCCTTTTTAGCTATAGCAGATTGAGGTGTATTGCCTTTACTGCTGTCGTGACCAAAAGGAAAGTAATCGGCATGGCTTCCATGGCTGCTGTTGGTTCATTAGCCTTTGCACCACCCCCAAACCCGGCACCACCACCTCCCTAAGGGCCTGCAGAGAGATATACGGGTGAGGATGTAGAGAGAGAGGAAGAAGAGGAGGAAGAGAATGAAGTGGAAGAACTCCGCTCTAGGAGCACTCACCGGGAGTCGTGGGTGTGGTGGTTGATTTCCATTTATGGGAACGTACCAAAAGCACATGCAAACCTGGTGAGGTGTAACCAGTGCGAGGTGGTGCTGAATCGCGGGAGACCTGGTGCGTATAGCTTTGGTCTGACAACCATGAAGCGACACCTCACTTCATTCCACACTGCGGACATTCACAAGGTGGTGCCATGTGAAGAGCGTAGTCAATTGAGTTCATCCACAGCACCCTCCGAGTCCGATCCTCCCACCACAAGATACTCTCCTGTGGGGGAGCGCCTCCCTCCAGCTGCCTCACAAGTCATTCACAATACTGTTGACCCTTACCTTTCAAAGGTGACAATAGTGTGTATATATTGTGATGAAGTACTCTGCAGGGGTGAGAGTTTTCGAAGGGCTTTTGAGGCCACGGTCACAGAGCACCAGAAGATCTGCTCCTTACCTAAGTGAAGCGCACCCTATATCTTTCTCTGTCCACTTGCCCTTTCTTATCCCTGTGGCTGCTGTCCCTTCCTTACCCTCCTTTGGCCTCCTCTCCTAGTGTGTCGTGTGCTGAGAACCAATAAACGAGAAAACAACATAAATTACACAAAAGGCTCTTTTCAGACCCGCCTTTCTCAGTTTAACAATAGAACTATGAATTGACCGTTGTAGACCCCCGCGAAGTTGCGGAAAAGTTTGCGGACAGTCGTAGGGGAAGAAAAGAGGAGGGTGCAAGGGGAGCAAACACAATGAAGTGTACGCTGGGAGTAAGTGGTGGCTCTGAAAAGAGCCTTTCGGTAGTGTGTTGTGTGGGTTAAAAACTGTGGATTGGAGAAAACAGATTGTCACATAGGTTATTGTGAATCCAAAAGAGGTCGCAATGCATTTTGTAAATTGCAAAGAAAAATCTGATTGCCAGCATATGTGAGATGGACCCCATCTCTGCGGAAAATGAAAGAGATGCGAAACAAAATGTTTTCATTGTGGAATGAGGACATGCCAACATCTCTTAAAAAGGCACAAACAGCCTTATTCACATTGCGTCTCGCTTTCTCCATTTGTGGACCAAAAGCAGAAGAACGCAGCCATATTTGTCTTTATGCAATACGGGAAAATAGTATTTGACAATTTGGAAACATGTACATGAGCTTCGCAAGTCCTTCCTTCATTGCAAATTGCAAAGAAATTCCAGTGACATGGCCTAAACTGTTTCCTCCACAATGAATGATAAGTATTTCTGGAGGACACTCTGTCAGTAAAGTAACACAGAGAGGTACCAAGTCCAGCCACTTCATGCCACGCATGCCATGCCAGTGCACTTCCACATGGGGAAATCTGAGATCTGCAGATAAACTGCAGCTTTCTGCACGCACCTTCAACCAATGTATCCATGAATCTCCCAAAATCCGGATAATCTGTTTGCGAGCACACAAAGCCATGGCTGTGTGGTCTCCTGTCAGGGAGAAGACGGTCTTACTTAATCTCGCCGTTTAGAACACACCCACTGAACTTTATTGACCAATCCCTAGGTCCGCTCATTTTCATTTGCATGCGTCTCCACCCCAGAATTCCCGTTGGTGATAAGCGCTGGCTGCAAACTACTGCCATGTCCGCGGACATGTATAGGATCAGAGCGTGACAACGGTACATTAAAGTATTATTCCCTTTTTCCCCTTTAAGGTGGGCTCTGAAAAAGCCGTTTTTAAAACATTTTAGGCAGATACCTTACAGACATCTGTTATTTATTTTTATTTTTTTTTGTTTTTACTTTACTCCTACAACCATTACAGAACATTCTCTAAAGCAAGCCTTACGTTCCAAAAGGACATCGCATTTCCAAAACAAGATAGCACAAGACCATCTGCTTCAAAGTAATCTGCATTACTATAACAATGTTTTCGTGGCTGCAGAAAAACATACCAGCGCGTAACATAAACGCACGCATGCCACGATTAATGATACACCTCCCAATACTTTGATCTGGACAGAAAAAATAATTGTTGTCTCATTGTACTCTAGCGAGTAAACCAGAAAAAAATACTTTTGGAGTTGGAAAGATGTTCATGAGTGCGTCAACCAACTGTCCCAAATCTGCAAACAAAGTATGTGCAGTCACGTAGCCCAAATGGCAAGCACCGTAGTGCAAAAGTACCACATGAGGAGAGGTCATCGTACGTATGTGTCTGCAAACTTGCAGAATTGCTGCAACATTGGCATCAGTCTCACCGTTCCACCCCACCTCCACTCCTCTCACATCGAAATGGTGTGCCACATGCCTACTCTCTGCATAATGTTGTAAGCCATGCACAAAAATGTCTCCAAGCACCAAAACCGTGACCCTCTCCACCTCTGCCATCTTCAGTGTACGCACCGTCTTTGGACACAAAAGAGTAATGTGAACATCTGATTGGCTGATGCGTACAGTCCCCTTTCCATGCAGGATCTGCTGTAGAAACCTGTATGTGACACGCCCTACCCGCAGACAAGCGTTGCCTACATGCGGCACACAACTCTTACCCAGTCCTTTCACCCTTTCCACAACGTTAGCAAATCGAGTCCCTCATTGGACACAACTAAGCAGTCACACAACCATCCACCAATCACATTGAAAATCGCTAAATGTAACTCCGTCATCAACATTGCGCACTTCAAAATTACTGTCGATAATTCTGAATGGAAGTCGCATATCATTGCAAAGCACCTACTTCAGAAGCTACTGTGCAAGTGTTGCGAATTTCTACGTACAGCTCCATGCATGCGCACATGCATGAGTATAGAGTACAGGTATTTATATTTCAATCGGAGAACATGTGCAACCTTTATGATTTAATGTAAAACAAATGAATGCTGCTAAATGTGCATAGGCAATACATACCAATGCTCCCCCTTTTAAGTGCACGATGTCTGATTTATCATTGACAAACCGCACAACTTCTTACTGTCTTCCGCATAACCTATACAAATGTTGCCTATTTAGGGTGAAACTCGATTTTGTATTAGAAAATGTTGGAGTTGTATACTTTGTACGGCCTACAGTAATGCTACTTACAATGTAATCATATGACAAAAATAAGCGCTCCCGATTGCTGTGGTGACATCTCCCTCTGAGTGTCTCCCGATTTTTCGGCGTCATGCTTTTAAATTGCAAGTAGAACATTCTTTCCCATCTACTACTGTGCCCTATCGCTTACAAACCTCTCTCCTATTGATATTACACTTTGTAAAAAAAAGAAGGCATTTTCATAACCTTAAAAATGTTAGCAATTCTGAAGGACTTGCAAGTAACATATTGCAAATACCATGCAAAGCCTGCACAGAGTGAATTGAAATGTGCACATGCACTGGGTTCAAATCAGTGGTCGAAGTGAGCGGGAGCGGACAGGAGCGGTGCTCCTCTACTTTTTAAAATGAAGTTTTACTGCTCCTATACCTTTATTTTAAAAAGCAACCGTTCTCAAACGGTTTCATTTGAAAATAACAGTGTAGGAAGAAGTTGAAACTTGCACTTTCAGTGCATTGCACTGAAAGTTCCCTTAAACAGCAGGTGCATTTTTTGGGGGGCTTTGTATTGTGTGTGGGAGGCGGTGTGTTAATGGGGTCTGTGGGGAGTGGGTGGAGGCTATCAGGGAACATAGTTCCACTACTTCTTTTCATACACTTCAACCACTGGTTCAAATATGAAAGGAGAATGCTCTGATGAACGATGCACAATTAATGTGGGCAGTATCAGCACTGCTGTAAACACACAAAGTAATCAATTTTGTTTTTTTGAATCGCAGTGAAGACTACTCTCCTGGGAATCAACAGCATCTACACTGCAGATGACATATCCGAAGAAACCTGGTCATTTTGCAAAAAAAGTAAGTACAGTACTACCTTTATATTGTAACTACTCCTCAAAGAGGCTGCATGGGTTATTTGTTTAATGTGGGCACCAAAGCAAACATTGATTTCTGAACCATTCTACCTACAAATATCCATTTATTGAACATAGAATAACAGGCAGAATGGCTCACAAATCCCTGTGTGTTTGGAACTCCAATAACGTACGTAATCCTTAGAAGATTAGATTTAGAAAAGTAGTTGCTGTTGGAAGTTTATGGCATTTTGTTTATTAATAATGCTTCTCGTCACCACTAGCCCACTTTGTAGCCTCATCTGAAGCACATTGACTAGTATACAAACAGTAAAATAGCCTTACCAAATCATTGCAAGAGTCCAATACGCATTCACATACCATAACAAAGAGCTTCCCCATCAGACTCATGCACGCATGCACACAGCACACATACATTATACAACAGACCAAAGTATGTCTTTTTTTTTTCAACAGACACCAAAGAATGCCTACCAAAAAGCAACTCCGTAGAAAGGAAGTAGAGCAAATAAAAATAAAAGTGCCCAATCTAATCATCCATCTGTTGTAAAGTTTGTAGAGAATGTTGGAAGAAACTAGCTAATGCAGTCGGTTAGCAAAACAAAAGAAGCTTCAACTACCAAAACTTTACGTCCTCCATCAAAATGTGTCACAAAACACAATAATGTTGGCAAAAAATCGGCTACCAGTACAGCTAACAATGCTCCTACTAATCCTCATAATGTAACAAGAACCCATAGCAAAAAAAGTATTTTATCCAAAATGTTTTGTCACAGAGTCCTTCAGAATCTACTAAGAAGAGGACCGAAATCATCCTCACCCCTTAAAACCTACCGTAGAAAGTTAATCCTACAAGCTCTCGTGGACGGTGCAATCCTTCGGAAAAGGAAGTTGTTTATATTAGTGTTAAATAGGATGAAAGCACTAACAAAACTAAGTACCAAACTACAAGAGAAACTCAGCAATAAACGGAATGTGAACAAAAATAATTTTCTAAATGTTTGTTGTGGTGAATGGAGTCACACAACAACCACAGAACCATATTTTAATGAAGAAGCATACAAACAAAATCAAACAAACACAAATGTCATCCATAGCAGTGGACAAGGGTATGAGAAAATCAATACTACCATCATGGAACAAGAAACACTGCTTACAAAAGTATCCCCTGTAAACTCCGAATTACCTCTCGATTCAGCAGAACTACACCCTCCAGTATACAAATGCCCATGCACATCAATGTGCAGCATTCCAAACAAAGCTTTCAAATCTTTACATCAGTTCCTCAATCAGTATGTAAAAGGTAAAGACAAAAGTAAGATGAAAGTGCTGCAAAATATGGATATGTGTCCAGTGCGCAAATACACAGGAATACAAGGACATTCATTAGCCTGCATTTCTGGGCCTATTTGCAAAAGCACCATCCATGATATCAAAAGGATATCAATACATCATTCAAGTGTAAGAAATCTAGTGTATAAAATATACTATGCAAAAACTCCAGCTTCAGAATTAATCAATTTAAATAACACTCTTCTGCATGGTACACCCAAATACTTACAAGTAGAAATTGACCGTATTCAGAGAAAGTATTTTGGAAGTGAAAGCCACTCACAAAATGCAATAGTTTTAGAACATAGTAGCAACAATTCTGCACATAGAAACCTTCTATTACACACATACAGAAAAGAAATAGTAAAATTTAAAAGGTCCTCCGCTGAAGTACCACACCATGTGTGTGTGTGTTGCCGCAGAACCTTTTACAAAAGGAACACAAAAAATGTAGACATGGCATACAAAATAGAAGACAATGAAGACTCTAAATGGTTTGAATTAACTCTCTACCTTTTAGCAGAAAACAAATATGAACTAACTGAACGCCTAATATGTTGCAGTTACTGTACTACAAAATTAGACAACAACCATACTCCTTCACGTGCTATTACAAATAATTTGGAATTGTTCCCACTACCAAAAATCCTGCAACAACTCAATTTGTATGAGAGCATAATAATTCAAACAGTTCACCCATTTCAAGCATTTATACGCCTTCATCCAAAAACAGCAAAATTACCTTCCTCTGAATTGGTGAAAGGCATTCATGGCAAAGTAGTTTATATGCCATTAGATCTAACGGAAAATGTACACACTTTAGGAGTGCAACGTTCAATAGAGCATTCTTTGATAGTCTTGGTAAATGATGTACCAACAAAGGACAAAAGAATTTGCCAACACCTGGTGACTTACATAAAGTTAGACAAGCATTGCAATATCTAAAAGACAATAACGAGCACTACAAGGAAATACATATTGATGAAAGTTTAGGGAAACAACTGAAATAATTGAAGAGCCATCAGAAACTGGACAATTCGAACTTCTGGATCCTGCTACAGTATCCACTCTTTTGGACCATTACACAATTCATCCATTGCATTCCAATGAAAGCATAGATGATGCACTAGAAACTTACCAAATGCGACAAACCAAAGGGTCACCAATGAGTATATGGGAAAAAAAGTATAGAAGCACGTGCTTTTACACTGCTATTTCCTACTGGCAAAGGTAGACGATACGATGATAGACCCACTCAGATTGGAGCATCAGAATACCGCTCTTTACGAATGTATTCGCAAGATCCCAGATTTAGACAAAATGTGGAATACATATTCCACCTAGTCTATGAAAGTGAATTAGCAACACTGTTACGGAGTTGCACACATTTTGAAATCTGGAACCCACTTTCAAAATATGTCAGCTATGCAGTTAATACAAAAAGTACAGGAAAAAGATGAGATTTTACAAGCAAGTACAACAAATTTGTTTTGCAAACATGCATGGTACAAAGGAATACTGGTTCTGACGGCACGGAGACATGCGCTGTATGATCAGAAACCTTGCACCACCGACTTGGTTTGTTACGCTAAGTTGTGAAGAATATGCATGGGAAGATTTACATGAGTTCCTAAGTATAGCAAACAACAACAAAAACAACATAGATATATTAACACCTGGAGAACTTTGCTCTCTAGATCCAGTTAATGTCTCAAACTATTTCCATCATCGTTTCATTGCCATGCTACACTTAATTTGCAATAAAAATGTTCCTCCCCTTGGAGAAGTGCAACACTTCTTTTGGAGAAAAGAATATCAAGCAAGAGGAGCACCACATATTCACATGCTGTTATGGATCAAAGGTGCACTGAAATTTGGTCACGACAGTGATAGCATTGTTTTGCAGTTTATCCAAAAATATGTCACTTGTGAAATCCCTTCACAACAGACACATAGTGAGCAGCATGGGCAGATTTTACAATTTCAAAAACACAAATGTGCCAAATATTGTTGCTGCAAATACAAAAACAAAGGTAAAAACTACACCAAATGCCGGTTTGGTTTCCATAGACCAGTTACAGAAACAGGTGAAGTAAACAACTTCATGTCTTCAATTCGACATAGTGTTAAAGGTAAATCACCTAAGAACACGTATTAGATAAAAAGAAGGGAAGAATCAAAATATATCAATGATTACAATGCAATTATTGCCCTCTTATGGAATGCAAACATAGATGTGCAGTACATTGCAGACAATTCAACTGCTGTTGCACGATATGTTACAGCCTACTTAACAAAAGCAGAAAAATCCAGAGCTTCAAGACTTCTGGGATGACCTTGCATCAGACAAAACATTATCACAGAAATTGTACGGCCTAGGCATAAAAATGCTCTCTCATAGAGAATGTGGCACCTATGAAGTAGCAGATCGTTTAACCGGTACTGCTTTGTATGGTAAATCAGACAACATAGCATGGCTAAGTCTTGGTCCTGCAAAATCTAGAAAAAGAGTGCTGAAATCATATGAGGACATAGAAACAATTGCCAGAAATGATCCCAACAGCCAAGACATTCTAAAAAACAATTTACTGGACACATACTCTCCTAACAGGAGTAGCACTTTGGAAAGCATGTGTCTATACCACATAGCTCACAACTTTGCATACAAAAATAATGTAAAACCCGATGAAAGCAAAGTGAAACTTACCAAACGAAGCTTAATTAATCATGTAAAATTGTCTTTAAAAACTCCTCAACAGAAATAACTATATTACATGTCTCTGTTACAACTTTTGAAACCATGGAGAAAAGAGGAAGACATACTAGGAAACTATGACTGCTATGAAGATGCTTTCAAAGCAAATGAAAGTGCTATCACCGATGTGAACTTTGCGCAGTACAAAACAATGTTACACAATGAGCAGCAACAGGAAGAAAAACTTCAGTCCCAACTAGATAAGGACTCTTTCGACAGTAGTCAACCTTCTGTAACAGGAAGTCAAGAACCACTAGGACAACCACTAATAGCAAATGAGGCTGAAGTAGCTATGGCAGAAGTAGAAAACACCATGTATCAGTATCAAGAAGATACAGAAGACTTAAATGTACAACAAGCAAAACTTAACAAAGATCAGCGCACCATTTTTGAAGACGTAACAAAACAAATTGTACATGGTGTACAACACGAAAATAAAGAATGTAGCTGCCAAAATTACAAACCTATACTGTTGTACGTGAGTGATGAAGCTGGATTAGGGAAAACATTCTTAATCAAAATCATCAGCAAGTTCCTTCAACAAATGACAAACAACAAACTGTCAGCTGTTGTAACGGCCCCCACAGGTTTAGCTGCCTACAACATAGGCGGTGTCACTTTACACCGATTACTACTGCTTCCAGTAGAGCATCAAATTAAATTGGACTATTACAAACTTTCTGCAGAAGCTGCAATGGAATTACGCAGAGTATTAAAACAAATGAAAATGCTACTAATAGATGAAGTGAGCATGGTCTCCAACCTAATGTTGGCTTTGATTCACCTCAGATTACAGGAAGTACTTAAAAGTAACAACAAAGAAGTCTTTGCAGGGAAACACATTATAGTTTTCAGAGATCTTCTACAATTGACACCAGTGAAAGGTGAACCTATTTTTAATACCTTAGGCCACAAACTCTGCCGGATAACTGTTGGTAGCATAGGTAATGTCAACATTTGGCAACATTTCCAATACAGAGAATTAACTGAGAACATGCGGCAATCTGCAGATCTCACTTATGCCAACATCTTAAAAAGTATTGGAGTTGGTGTACTATCGCAAGAAGCACAACTTGTATTGAAAAACCGGCACATTCATGCACTTTATGGAGATAATGCATGTCCAACTGATGTTATGGAACAAATAGGGCACAAAAATGTCAATTGTATGGCCTTAATGCTAACTCTTGCAAGCTGTTTCAAATTTAATGAAACAATGTTAAATAAAGAAATGCAACCAATAATGTAAATTAGCACCACAGACAAACTAGACGTACATGGTATGACAGTACCCATGTGTGAGCAAGACACAACAAGACTAAATAGTTTAGGAAATTCAATCTCCAACACAGCTGGGTTGGAAAAAATATTAAAATTATGCTTAAATTGTAGAGTAATGCTTAAACGTAACCTTGACGTCGAGCAAGGTCTAGTTAATGGAGCACTAGGTTCAGTTGTTGGCTTTCAATCATACCCACGTGACAGCAACATTCAGTTTGTCAATAGTCGCTTTGATAAAGTTTCAGAAGTGAAAAGGATAGGGCGCTCAATAGCTCGATTCCTTCTCTTCAAAGACATGTATGTACGTAGAGAGCAATTTTCTCTAACTCTTGCATATGCAGTTACCATTCATAAATCCCAAGGTCTTACCCTAGACAAAGCATTGATAGATATAGGAAACAGTCTTTAAAGAAGGCAAGAGCTACGTAGCATTATCACGCTTACGTACAGTTGACGGTCTATTGATAATGAACTGTGATGCAAGTAAAGTGAAAGCTGATATTCCTTGCATTCTAGAATACAATAGACTGCGTTCACTGTACACCCCTCAATTGAAACAATATCCTGTTCCAGATAAAGTAAAACGTGGTAAAAGAAAACTAAATGAAACAGAAATGCAACAGAATCCAACAGCAAATTCCTCAAAGAAAAGAAAAGAAGCTAAAGTTTCAGCAATTACCACAAACAAAGAAGAACCTATTTGGGAATGTAAACCAGGGCCGTCGGCAAAGAAGGAACGGAAATTCCGAAAAATGCAGTCAGATACAGAACTAGCTGGTCCATTCAAATTTGCAAATGAAAGTGGGGTAAATTGTTATGCAAATGTAGCAATGAATATTCTATTTCAATTGCCACCAATTGTTAGCAATATTTACTTGCACAGTACAGACCAATTGTGTTTGCAAATGTTAGTGCTTCATAGAAATGCAACAAGCATTCCTGACAACACATACAGTGTTCATGGAATACGGCAGGAATTGGACGACTGTGCTGGAATGGTGAGATTCACTCTGAACTCCCAAGAAGATCCACAAGAATGTCTAATGTGCTTACTATTAGTATTGGAAAACAAAAGCATACCTGTAAATGAAATCTTCCAGATTTCGTACATGTGGAAACATACATGCACTCTCTGTAGCAATGTGATACAGGAAGAAATCCCAAATGAGCGATTTGTGTATGTTTCCATACCAAATTGTTAAAGCATTCCATTTCAGCAACTTGTACAGAATGCAAACCATGGCAGATTATGTACTATTTGCAATTCAGACAATCGCTCCACCTTACTGATAGAATCACATAGGGGGTCATTATAACCCAGGCGCTAATTGCGCCAACTTTACCACCATGGTGTAAACTATGTTTACACCATGGTGGATGGTGGATTTACCGCCCCATTCCAAGGTGAGTGGGGCGGTAAATCCCCATTTCCCATTTTCCCTTCCGCATTCCCATTTTTGCCCCATAGGGCATAATGGGAGTGGGGAAGGCGCTAATTACGCCACCGTAAATTACGGTGGCGTAATTAGCATCATGGCAGGTTAGCGCCATGGATTTTAACGGCTGCTAAAAGCAGCCGTTAAAATCAGAATAGGCGTTAAGGGTTAACGACGGCGTTAACCCTTAACGCCTGGGTCGTAATGAGGCCCATAGTGCCTATATATACTTATGCTTCTACGTTATAATGCAGATGGTACCAAAAACAACTGCAAACTGACTGGATTCACACACGGGCAACTGTCACTTGCAAAGAAAACCTTTACAACAATAGGTATAATCTACCATGCAGGCACTACAACCAATGTAGGTCACTACACTGCATACATTAAAAAGAAATGTGGATGGTTTGAATGTAATGATAGCACCATTACTCTAAAGCAAAGATTGCAGGCTAATCTTACAAATGCGTATTTAATCTTCTTAAAGCCAAAATTTAATAAATAATGTGTACTTCAAGATTGCCAAAAAATTATGTGAAAGACTACAAACAGTTGGAATACGCCAATAGGTATCTAACTGCCCAAGTGGATATAACAATGACACAAATAAATGGATATCACAGATTTGTAGGAAGAAATGCCCAGTTAGAATACGCCTACAGGTATCTAACTGTTGTTAAAAATCAGAAGGAAGGCAACAACCATAACATTAATCAGAAAGATGAAGAAAACAGTATATAACAACGACACAAATAAATGAATATCACAGATCTGTAGGAACAAATGCACAGTTACAATATGCCTACAGGTATGTAACTGTTGTTAAAAATCGGCAGAAAGGCAACAAACATAACATTAATCAGAAAGAAGAAGGAAATACTCAAAGGAAACAAGGAAGTAGTTAGTACCATAGCAAAAGAAGGTTTTTTTTAATCCGACAAGGATTTCTTTTCCCCAGACCCAAGGATTAGAAAAGCAAACACAACCTGAGCACAATCCACAGTAGACTGGTTTGTAAACTAAATATGAGGGTAAAAAAAAGGTAAACTGTCTATTATGCAATGTAGTAAGTTTTCATAAAATGCAAAGACTAACATACCTTTTTCTTTTATCACAGAAATTAAAAAAGGGATACTTCCGCGAAGTACGAAAAGCATTTTAAAAATATATGTGGATTCTGAACAAAGTAAGGAGTAAGTATATTGGCAGTCATTTTCTACACATGCAAATCTACACGTCTAATCTATGGTAGTGATATGCTGCAGTGGCTGGAGGCTGGCCCTTGCATCTTCAGTGTCTAATCTACGACCTACGCCTTACGACCAAAGTACAAAGAGTATACTTCCTAGCCACAACCATTGCTGCATATCGAAACCATGGTCCTTGTAAATTAGCTACTTATAAATTTACTGTTGGGACCATCGTCTGCAGCCATGCAGCCAAGTCATTAGGGTGTGCACACAACTAGCACATTACACCACTCCCATATTCACTTATAACTCCACTGCTTATGACTTCAGTCTTGGGTGCATGGCCTTTGGGCATGCAGTCAAGAGTCTGGGTCCTAGGCAGAAACACCACAGCATATCGGAACCATTGTGCCTTCTCATTTCACTATATACAAAGTTGGTTTTGGGACCATGGCCTTTGGTCATGCTCCCAAAATGCTACATCCTCCCCACAACCATCTTAATGATGTTGCATAGTACAAGTGTACCAATAACTGTGATATGTTGCAGTACTTTGTAGCCACAGGCTACAGAAGTGAGTTTGAGGCCATAGAATTATCAATGTATGGGTGTACAGTATGTCAAATGCACAGTTGCTTACAACTGCAGTTCTTATTACTTTGTTCAAATACTGTGCATCCTGGCCACTACTACCACACCATATGACATCCATTGCGGCATATAAGTACACTACATAGAAATGTGCTTTTGGGGGAATGGCCTTTGGCCATATACCCATGATTGCAGCCCCTCCCCACAGCCGCCTGAGTGATGCACTACCACACCATATCACATCCATTGTGCCTTGTAAGTACACTACATACAACTGTTCTGTTTGGTGCATAGCCTGCGACAATGCACTCATGACTGCAGACCCTCCCCACAGCCACCGGACTGATGTTGAATACTAGGGGTGTCTCTGTAGCTCTGAAATGCTTCACTGTTTGTGTGCAGGGCCTAAAATCTTAGGTGTATATTCATACATTTCAATATATGGTTGTGAAGTGGCTTTTAACTGCAGTGCTTACAAGTTTCCTTTTGGGTGCTTGCTTGGGTGTAAGGTATACAGCCTGCAACCATGCACCCAAAAGTACACATCTTGGCCAAAACCACCGCACTAGATAAAACCCATGTGGGCTTTTAAGTGAAGAGGTTATAGCTTTGCTGTTGGGTGCATGGCCTTCGGCCATGCACTCAAGACTGCACACACTCCCCACGACCAGGCAATCGATACACATTACTATGGGTGTATCCATGGGTGTGACATGCTACAGTGTGTGTGGCCAGGGCCTAGAGTCTTGGAAGTAAGCCATTCGGCCTTTAGCCAACAGCCATACATCCAAGACTCTAGGCCCTGGCCACAACCATCGTAGCATGTGACACCCATGGCGGCGTACTAATGAATACAATACCCATAGGAAAATGTAATGCAATTACGGCATGTTGGCAATTTCAATGTTCTCTAACACCACGCGTGTCCTTACAACAGTTACAAGTTGCCTGTGCACTGCACGGACTGAAATACTGCCCTTATTGGACCCCTCATTTTCTGTGAGTACAAGGTGGCCATAGAAAATACATCGTGAAGACCGACCCCCAGAACAAATGCATTGATCACCCATTTCTTACTGTCTGAACCTGTCCCAACGCTCTGTGACACAGCAAAAGAGTTTTATTAATATAGCATGTGTACGCTGGTTGTTGCTCCGCTATCGGCGGATCCAAGATATTGTGCGCAGCCAAACAATCTGACGCAGAACACGTCTCGCAGCAGCCAATCGGCAGAGATGTTGCGTGTCCGTAGTCATGACGCGAGCCCATTAGCCAATCGTTATCTTGTCCGCGGAGCGGTCATAGATATTACTCATTTTTTGAGACATACTTTTTGGTCATTTTAAAGAAAAATACTGCACGGATTTTCACCAAATTTACAAAAGCACGCTTTCTGGACCAAGCTCCTATACCTGCCGCAAATTTCGTGAAAATCCATCCAGCGGTTTGACCTGTAGCCGTGTGAAAAGTGTTTCCCCCATTCAGTCTATGGGAAAAAAAGACGTTTTGGAACCCCCCTTATAACTTCCCCCCCCTGTACCAAACATCACCAAACTTTGCAAAAGAATTCAGAGTGGCCAATATACTTTTTTTTGCAAAGTTTGGTGAGGATTCGTCCACGGGGAGCAGAGTTATAAGCCGCCCAAAAAGTGCTCTTCCTATGGAAACAGCAACTTAACCATAACTACACGGCCACTACCGTGGCCGTGTAATATATATATATATATAATATAATTTGCAATCATAAGGAACTGTTGAGCATGACCAGAAATCATTAACCGCTATATCCTTTTGGCACCTAATTTAAGTCTTTTCTATTTGTTTTTCAGTTGCAACCAAATCAATGCTGAGAGAGGTCCCTGCAAACTCTATAATGAAGAGTATATTTTTCTCACCATCCTGAGAACTTGACAAAGGAATGGAACCCACTGATAGAACCGAAAAATGAAGAAGAAGAACAAATATTTGCTCTGCCACCTTACATCCTTTTGTCCCATCCTCTTCACATGTGTGACTCAGCTCTCTGAATTGCCATAGCCATACTAGAAAGTTGACCCCTTGCATTTCTCCAAAGCTCTACGATTTGACCAATGAAAATCACGTGCACATAGAAGTCTTGATAAAGTCCTGTTTATCAGAAGAAGAATGTCAGGAAAGGGGTGGGGTCATCAATATATGGTACAGAAGTACCCAACCAGCCATCCTTTCAGTTCACCAAACTCTACCTTCCAGTTTGCTTTTAGCATTGACATTTGCTCCATTAGGTATGAATTTTACACATGGTATGTGGCAGCGTTTTGTAAAGATGCAGCATAAAACACATGCTTTGTTTGTTAATCAACTAATCTAATGCTTTGTTTGTTAATCAACTTTCACACCAATCTAAAGTACCTCTTTGAGATACGTTCTATCATTTATTTATATTCCAAATCGTCCGTATCTATGGCTCGTTTTCAGGAGGTTTTCATGTTATTCCCATCACTCATCTTGCCACATATTTACATTCAATATTGTTTCTCCTTCTTTGTCCATCTAGTTTGCTCTTCTGTCTTTACCATTTTTAATCATATTATTCACTTTGCTTTTGCCCCAGAGTTGCCAGTTCAACAGCTCTGGGATGTCCTTCCTCTTGCCTTCTTCCAAATGAGCAATGCTCTACAACTTTGGTAACTCGAGTTGTTTTGGAAATATTGCTGAGAACTCTAGCAATTTATATCACTCATATATACAGTTCTCAGAAGATTACATCCCATTTTAGGCCACTGCTTTCTAAATTGATCATATATACTCAGGGTTCAGGTGTTATGACCAACAAGGCTTGGAGTATCAGCCTCCAGTTCCAACAATCTGACAACTGTGTCATTGATATAAAATGAGAGTAATAGCGGTGACAAGATTCACCTGTCTTATACCTTTGGTAATAACAAATGATTGTATACATTTCTATTCTGGAGCCCATCTTACTACTGTAAATTATTGGCATGTATAGACTGCATCGCAGGCATGTCGAGATCAACCATTTTTCCAGTATTGTTATGTTAATTTATACTCGGCACCACTACCACCCAAGGGCAGTCTACATGCACTCACGTGGAAAGAGGATGGGGTTGGTTAGTGAGGGAAGAGTGATAGGATCGTTCCAGAACCAGGAGAAACTGGCATCTGTGTGTTTTGGCTTGCAGATGGCATGCAGTGACTTATTGCATCCATACGGGTAAGGTCCAGGGTACAGGTTTGTTGTTGTGAGCTTGTGTTACTTGTGTTGGGTGTGTGATAGTGCATAGTTTGGCTAGCCCAGTGAGCGTGTATAGTATTTGGGGGTGTGCTGGAGAAACAGGAGCAGGGTGGTTTGCACATTGGCTACTTTCTAAGATCTTCTATGTGGCTAATCTACACAAATTCTATATAGTGACATGCACGGTTAACTTCAAAATCTATATAAGTGTGACACATGGCTAATCTTCACAATTCTATCTATGCGAGACGTGTGGGTGGTCCTAAATACAGAATATTGCTACCTGACACAATTAGGCTAAAGCAGAACATTGTTACATGGCACAATTGGGCTAACAGCAGATGATTGCTATGTGGCAAAATTAGGCTAAAAGCAGAATTTGGCTACATGGAGAAACGCCTAAACTTGGGATACTTGAGCAATGGGAGAAAATGCCTAAACATGAGACTCAACAATACATGGATCACCTGGTTTGAGGTACCTATCACGTGGGGAAAATACCTACATTTGGAGCTCAGTAGTAAGTAGAGAACACCTAGATTTGAGATACCTAGTACGTGGGAAAAACACTGTAGTATGGAACACAGTAGCAAGTGGAGAACAACTAGATTTGAGATACCAAGCAGGTGGGAAAATGCATTGGTCTGGAACACAGTGGTAAGTAGAGAACACCTAGATTTGAGATACCAGCACGTGGGAAACAATGTAGTCTGGAATACAGTAGCAAGTGGAGAACACATACAATTGAGATACCAAGCAAGAGGGAAAATGCCTAAGTCTGAAACACAGTAGCAAGTAGAGAACAACTAGATTTAAGATACCTAGCAAGAGGGAAAACACCTAGGGCTGGAACACAGTAGCAAGTAAAGAACATCTAGATTTGGGAGCCACCTACAATTGAGACACAGCAGTGGTTGGAAAACTATTTACTAGCAGACTAACACAGGTGTGCTATATCATGTAGGGTAATGATAGTGGTAGGATTTCAATGGAGTACAGTAATTGCTATACCTCACACTCAGGCCACACTTACCTTGTCAGTCACTGCTGGTTGACAGCAGAAGGCTTCCCAGGTGAAAACGGGCAACCAAGGGGTGGCGCTGCTTCTTTGGGAGCTTGCCTTTGCTTCGAAACCCTTAGCCGAGGACTGCCCAGGAAAGGCTGCCCTGGATCCCACTGTTGGTAGTGTCGCTTCCAAACCCACTTGCATGTTGCACAGGGCAGGGGCGGGGGCAGGGATTGAGAGAACGGCCAGTGGAGGGGTTGCAGGAAAGGACCTTGAAAGAAGGGAAACAGTAGACAAAATGAGGGAAAGTGAAAGCAAAAAGGCAGAGTGAAGGAGGCACACAAGGCAAAAGGAAAGCGAGATGGAGGGGGCACTGACCTGGATCGAGACGGCTACTGCAGGACCCCTGTGAAATGGCCTGCAGCTGGTGGAAATGCCGTCCCAATTCCAAAACGACCTCAAAGTATGGCTTTGAGTCACCTGTTACATGGGGCAGCGGCTTTGCGAGAGACAGAGAGAAAGGTCGCAGATGGGTCGCAGTTTGGATCCAGGAAAGAACTTGGAAAAAAGTGAAAAAGTAGAAAGAAATGAGGGAAAAGTGAAAGCGAAAAGGCAGAGAGAAGGTGCACAAGGAAAGCAAGATGGATGGGGCATTGGGGGCACACATCTGGATTGGGATGGATCTGAATGACCCCCATCAAGGGGACTTCATCGGGTGGAAATGCAGTCCATAGTTGAAAACATGGAACCATATAAAAAGTGGGTTGTATGTTACCAAAAGGTAAGTAGATGTCCTTTTTAAAAAGAAAAATGTATGATGCACTTGAGAAAGTCTGAAAAATTGGTGTGTTGTCAATACTCCCTTTTGAATCTGAACTGCACAAACGAGAGCAGCTGGTTTTCCTCATACCATTATTACAATCTCTTAAGGGTAACATTTGAGTAGATTATCCATAATAAATCCAACAAAGAAAAAGGGTGATCATTAGAGGGCCCGGCTTCATCACCCTTATAATAAACCAGAACTACAACTGACCCTACCAACTTCAATGAACAGTCCCAAAGGGTTGAGCTTGTTAAAGAACTTAACTAAAAAAGTGGCCAGATACACTGAAAGAGGTCCCCAGGTATATGATTTGGCCCAAAAGCCTTCTCATCTTTCTGGGAAACAACTGATCCAAGGACTTCAACAAGGGTAATTAACAAAAGAGGGACAATGTGGGGAAATGACTTACAAAATAAGGATTTTCCATTTTCTATACTCTTTAGGTTAGATGCCAGTGTTGTTTAATGACTGAAAATGATTAAACCATCCAGTTTCAATGACTGTTATAATCAGCCATTTTGGTGTAAATAATGCAACCTTTTACGGCAGTTTGTCAGAAGCTCCACTGGTATTTCTCAAATGCAGCTCTTTTCAGAGCATCCCAAATCATCTATATTTCTAGCCACGTGTTCCTTATATTCGTTCCTCTTGAACGTCACCCTTTCACCTTCTCTCCCCACTGGGCAGTTCTACTCACTCTTAACATATTTATTGCTGCCCTACACTCTTTGTCAAACTAACCTACATTCCCTACAGCCCTTTTTATAGAAGGCAGTGACAGTATAAAAAATGGTGGCAGCAAATGTTCTTCTCATGAAAGACTACAGTAGTCGAGACATAAGAGGAGTCACAATATTCCTCCAAAGTATCTAAGACTGCAGCATATAAACATTGGGTATCCAGCGCTTCATCTAACTTTGACCATCTGAGCCTTTTTATGTTTGATGTCACATTAAATTTAATACTGTGGCATCTCTGAAACATTGTAGTCATAAATGACTGTGGAACTATCAAAGCCAGTAGCAGTCAATCATGACAGATTTCGAAGCATTCTTGTACTCCCTTAAGTGCCAAGGATGAGTATGAAGGGGATTTATTTGGCGCCAACCCGTTAGATCCTTTGCTATAGAATCGGTATGTGTCTGTCAATAAAGCGTTCAGAACATAAGGCAGACTGGGCAATAATCCTGTAGTCCACCATTACATGATGGTCACCAAAAGATTTTAAACATACCACTATTTGATAAGCAAAGTGCATGTATTTTTGGAGGGTTTGCTTGGAATTCAGGTAGCTCCAGATTTCATTCTCTATCTCTGATATAGAGAACATAGCAACATGAGATTCACTTCTGATCCCCAACGATAGTGGCGTGAACAAGTTACTTATGTCAATTATTACGCCCAATGATGTGTCTAGATTCTTCAACACCCAACTATAAGGTCTCTGATGCACCATTGGTAAAACAAAGATCACCTTTTATACTTAGCATTAACCCTAATATAGCTGAGGAATGAATATCTAACAATGCATCCTTAACATTTAGTATCATGGAAATCCAAACAATGAGGTGCTCCCTTTTCAGCTATCCTCAGGGCCCTGAAGACGGAGGTCCAGGTATGGCCCTCATGACCTCCCACACGACTCTCAGCCCAAAGACAGAGACACGACATATGCACCTCACTCTTGGGCTCTTCACCACCATCATCGTTGTATCGCATTTGTGAGAAATGTTATTCTCTCAAGCAACCATTCAGGCCATACCCCATTTATGAGCTGGATCAAATGGAGATGACATCAATCGAACAAGTAGACCGACTACAAATCAAGAAGACAAAGATGTCATCACTGACATCACGACATAGCCGCACTTAGACATGAAGTACATAGCCATCCATTGAAAAAGTTACACAAACGTGCATTAGTTTATTACACATAGACATGAGACATGAAACACATGCTTATGACTCATGGTTATGACTCACGCACGTAGATGACAGACACACATACATATCTCTATATATTCACATTCTTTGCCAAAGCTGAACCGCAAGACACCAAAGTATACATATAAGTAGCTTGCACATGCTTGACTGCCACTAACATTGAAAGCTTTGAGTACATAGAAGGGCTGGCCTGAACGCTGCAGCTGGAGGCAAGCAGAAACGATGCACCCAGCGAAGGACAAGTAGAGACAGGAACGTTCCTGGATACCAAGATGACAAACCACCCACAAGAAATTAATGCTAAAATCCTCATAATTACAGGCAAGAGAGCTCAATTTCATGGTCTCAACACACGTGACCCATCAGAGCATGAAAATGCCCATTCAATCAAGGTAGATGATAGAAACTGTTCCCACCAAATCAGAGGTGGAAAGACACAAGTGTTGTTCACGAACTGACAACTTAATGCACTCTTCCAGGTTTAGGTGAACAGTGATGGCAACATTAGGGAACACACAGCCCCTCATGTTTTCCTAGTGATCCCTGTCGTTTGTTAGATAATAAAGACAGTTAACTTTGCCCCGAGGCTGATCCTTCCATTCTCACAATGAGAAGTTTTTGATGGCCCTGAGTGTCTCTTTTCTCGTAATTGGGGTTACTGCTATAGATCCCCTGCCGCTCCTAAACAAGTGGTAGCAGAAGGATGGCAATGCGCAGAGCTGACATGCATTAATGGTGGTGAGCCGGAGAGGTAAAATCAGATGTGTCAAAAGTATTGACAAGTATTACATAAGGTGACAAAATGAGGGATATACCTCTTCAACACTTATGTTAGTCCCTCCCGTGGTATCAAGACAAAATACACAAGTATAGTGCCGAATAGACTTGCACGACCGAGGGCAAGTTGGCAAACCCATGGCCATGGCCCAAAGGTGGAAGCTTTTCCAAATATGTGTAGCAAAAATTGACCACTTATTTACATGCAGCCTATAAGGGGAACACATTAATCAAGCGACTGGCCATATTAGAGTAATGTAAAATGTTTCAGGATGAGGAAGGGGACTCTATCCAGCGGCATTGGTTGCTGAATCAATGGGATAAGGAAGGTGAACAGCCCTCGGATCCGTCACCTCATCCTCAAACCGTGGACATAGATGCAGCACCAGAAAGTAAGGGATTTTACCCCATAAAGGAGTTAAAAGCAGCAGCGAGATACACCAATCTCACTTTCCCACCTCCAGCGTATAGTAGCATAGATGCAGTTAGTGGTACAAAGCAAGAGGGTAAAGAAACACAAGATATCAGCAGCAAATGTAAGGAGCGCAGCAAACTGAAATCAAAGCTAAAGGAGAAGGACTTGGGGAAGACAGGGCTTAGTGAGGGCCAAGAATTAATAGTTCTGAATGAATGGGAGGCAGACAGATATTACTCAAACTGGATGGGAAAGCTACAAGTGAGAATGGGCACGTGGGGAAGAAACTACAGAGTAGTAAATATGCACAGGAGGAAGCTAAAGAATGGGGGCAGGTAATGGAGGAAATACATAGAAGGGAAAGGGAAGAGAAGTAGGAAAGCGAAAGGTTGCAAAAAGAGAGAGAGCAAGCAGAAGCATGAGAAAGAGAAGAAAAGGACAAGAGAACATAGCAAAGAGGAGAGTGGAAGAAGAACAGGAACAGCAATTGCAAATAAAGAAATAGAAAAAGAGGGTAGAAGGTGAGCAGCTTATTAAGGAACACTGATGCAGGGACAACGAGGAGCCAAGATGCGAGCGTGCAGAGACAAGGGCAGAGAGAGACGCTCTTTGAGGATGGTGGAGATTAAAACAGACTTGGTACATTTAGATGATGAGGATGGGGAAGGGATATGAAAAAGTTTAGAGGAACTCTACAGGAGTAGGAGAAGCAGTTCAGCTGCCCCACAGATATACAGGAGTGCTACTGGCTGTCCGTGAGGGGAGAAAAAGATATTATAGATTGAGCCAAGGGAAAGCAGGGGGAAGACCCAATTTTAAGGAGGCTTAGCTTTGAGGATGAGAGAGAAGGGGCCAGTGACAGTAGTATTGAGACTATGGGGCCAGATGAGGATCCACATGTCAGTGAGGATGACAAAGAGGGAATACCCTCTTGCTGCTCCAAGGAAGCAAGACCTGATAGAGACACAGTATGGGGAGGCAAAGTACACATGGAAAGAGGAGAGGAGGACATCACAGGGGGTCTAAGTCATCCTAGGAGTGGATCGTGGAGTGCGGACGATATTACTCTATGCACAGTGGCTCAAAGACATGGGGAGTCAGGAAGGAGGGACGAGACTGACACAGTTCCCATTATTAGAGAAGGGTGGTGGGCGGCCTCAGTATATTCCATGGCAGCAAAGGGATAAGCACAGTTAAAGATGCAAGCGCCCTTCGTTGACTTCTGGCACTGGGAAATTGATTGATGAGCTTGAAAGACTGACAGCAAGGACAACATTAGCGGTGGGTGAAATTAAGAGTTTACTCTTAGCCATTCTTGGGGAGGTAGCAGACGATGTTTGGAAAAGAGCAGGGCATCCCAGAGTGACTGCACAGAACACGGCACACAATGGCGCACTGTTCAATAACTGCAGAGCAGTCTTATGGCAAGCTCTAAGGGTGTAATACCCGGCACCTCAAATATAAGTGTGATTATGGCACGCAAATTGCAAGAGGATGAAGACCCACCCCAATATATTCAAGTAATTCAGGAGCAATGGCGTCTCGAGATGAGAGAGTCATGGAACAAAACAATGGGGTAATTTTACCACATATTACGTCAAGAGTTGCCTGGGCAGGTGAACAAACAGCCCAAAAAACTAGCGGGAGGTCATAAATTCTGCTAACCGTAGTGCACTATTGTGGGCTAATGCAAGAGAATGCGAGAAAGAAGTGTGAGGAGAGAAAACAGGAAGATGCAAAGTTAGTGCAGATGAAATTATCCAAATACACATTGGAAGGGGCAATGCTAACGAATGGGGAAGGAGTAGTTACTCAGCATGTGCAGAATAGACCGCAAATAGCAGTGGAAGGCTTTGCAGGGCGAAGGGATATGCAATCAGTGGTCACAGGGACAAGGAGGGGCACCTTGGTGAGGAGGGTTTGGGTATAAAATGCAACAGGGTGAAGAGGGTTTTCATGGGGTACAGCAAAGACTGACGGGGGTCCTGTAAAATGTTAGGTGTGTGGACAGACGGGCCACATTTTTCAAGTGTGTAGAGACAGGGGTGGGATGCTCCCAAATGCAGTACCAAAACGAATGCAGTACCAAAACACGTATCAGACAGAGCAGACTCACTAATAATAATAATTATGCCCAGTATCACATGCAAGCATAACAGACACACGCAAACACAGTACATGCAAATGCACAGAGCACCAGCACAGCAGAGCATCGCAACCACAACACATGCAGACTCTGAGATGACGACTCTTGTGCGAAAGCTGGGGAGGCGAATGTTGTAGGGGGCAAGCCGTTCAAAGGGATGGGAATGTCATTATACCCACAATTGGACAGCCCACAGACAGACCTGTTGGGTTTATTCCTATCCGTTAGACCCAATACAGATGAGGAACCATGTATAGGGGTGACAATAGGTGATAAGATGTTTTCTTTTTTCATAGATATGGGGGTGACTCAGTCCTGTATTAGGGAAGGAAGATATCCAATGTCAGGCATTGCCACAAATGTGCAGGGATTCTCTGGGGCTATGGACTTGGTTCCTTTTACCGACGCACATCTGTAGGAGAACACAACCTGACCATGCCACCATTATATGCCCGACAGACACCAATGAACATAATGGGTGGAGACATCATTTGCTGATTTAACATGGCCATTTCATTCACAGATCAGGGGATTGTGTGCTTCACAACATGAATTTGTTACATGAACGCAAGGGAACTCATTCAGGTATATTGAGGGCATACGGTACAGAGAGGGGTGCCTGCAGACGTTGAGTTCTTTCAATATGGAGTGGAAGTGTTGATAGCGTGGCTCCCAGGGATCCAGGGCAGGCTGTTATGCATATCCAACAAGTTCTTACTTAGACCAGAGATTGCCCTAGATTAACAGGAAGGAAAGGTGATCCCAATAGAACTTGAGGCAGTCGTAGTGAGAGACGAGAGAATAATATTTCATGGGATTGGTGACACAGGACTATCATGGAGAATGGTGATTGCATTTAGGGAGGGATACCGGTTGACTCACGTGATAGGAGCTATTTCAAGACAATCAATCAAACCACGAGGTGGTGTTTGACATACGCATTGCATACTGGGTGAGAATACATTACAGGGAAGTGCCACAGAGAATGGGCGTGTTGCGAAAAAAACACCCCCACCATTTCTCGAGGTAGACTTGGGGCAAGTACCCAGTGTTTTATGGACCAGTGGTCCCTATGACATGGGTCTGCTAAAAGGGATAGGGGCAGTGAAGATAAACCTTAAACCAGGAGCTATTTTACCAAGGGAAAAACAGTACCCCTATTCAAGGAAGCAGAAGAAGGTATTTATGAGACTATTGCCATGCTAGTGAAGCAAGGCATTCTGGTTCCCTCAGAATCGCAGTGTAACACTGCAGTGTACCCTGTAAAAGTGACCGGTGGGTCGTGGTGTTTTATTCAGGATTTGCATCCCTTGAACCAAATCATCGAAGCAGAATTCCTGTTAGTTCCTAATCCAGCGAAAATTCTGTGTAGCATCCCGACAGAAGCTACTCACTTCACAGTAATAGACTTGGAGAATGCCTTTTTCTCTATGCCGCGCCACGAGAGTCACAGGACATGACCTCATTTCTATATAGAAACTGGAAAAGGAAACACACGATTACCACAGGGGTACTGTGAGTCACCTTCTATCTTGAAAGGGTCCGCCAGATGATTCCTGCAACTTGCAGATGGGGAGCACCTTCATACAGTATGTGGACAACTCTTTGATTTGTAGCAGGTCAGAGCAACAGTGCTGAAAAGACTCAGTATACTTGTTGATAGTATTGGCACAGAACAGGTACAAGGTGGACAAGGCAAAATTACAATATTGGCAGAAGCAAGTGCTATATATCGGGCAACTGATATTGCAGGAAGGATGAAAAGTGATTCCAGAAAGGGCAGAGGTGATTTGTAGAACGCCAGTGCCAAAGACAATGAGAGAAATGCAGCAGTTCTTGGGCATCTTCAATTATTGCAGAGCCTGGATGTTTGACTATAGCACATATATACGAGAGCACCAACAAGTAATAGGCAGGGCAATCTAGAAAACGGAAGTACAGAGAGGAAATCAATTCAATAGGCCTGGGCCAATGTTAATATGTAAAAAATATAGACAAGTTCCCAAATAGGGAACTCACGTCCCCTGCACACTATCTTTTGTCTGTAAAACCAGACGAACAATTCATGTTCTTTAAATGGTATGCATTCCAAGTAGTCATTAACATGACATATATTGGTAATAGAGCGATTTTCAAAAGAAAACTAGTACATTTGGATTAGTTAACTAGATTAGTTTGGATTAGTTCACTAATCCAAATGTACTAGTTTTCTTTTGAAAATCGCTCTATTACCAATACATGTCATGTTAATGACTAAATCCAAATGTACTAGTTTTCTTTTGAAAATCGCTCTATAACCAATATGTGTCATGTTAATGACTACTTGGAATACCTACCATTTAAAGAACATGAATTGTTCATCTTGCTTTACAGACAAAAGATAGTGTGCAGGGGACGTGAGTCCCCTATTTGGGAACTTGTCTATATTTTTTGCATGTAGTACAACCTAGGTGTCGAGGTTGTCTTTCTCTCCTCTGCACCTTTAACTTTTTCCTAAAAAACGAACTCAGCCCAAAATACTTACCTGTATTACACAACATTTGAGAAAGGGTGTGCTTTTGGTGTTCAAATTCCTTTTGCCAATGTTAATGGGTCACAGTCTGTTGCTCAAGATCACACAGTTCAGAGTTTTTCGGTTAAGTCTTTGCCAAGAGTTCAGGACGTAGTTGGTTGGCAGAAAAGTTAGTTTAAAGAATGGAGAAGGACAAGCCCTCGGATTGGCAAAAGGTTTCACACACTTTCACCGCGGCTGAACCAAACGAAACGGACAACTGGATTTGAACAGTACCTTAAATGGAGAAGAAGGATGTATCTGAGGCGGACATCCCTGGCAGGTCCTGCAGGCTCACGGTTCCTGAAGCGACTGTTGTACTGACACGAAGTAGGAAGACTGGAGGGTCCTGCACTAGCCAGGGAAGAAACCAGCAGCAGAGCCAAGCAACAAATGAAAGGTGCGCTCCTTAAAACGCAAGCAGGGTACGTTCCTCCTGGCTATCCGCTTTACTGTAGCTGTGTACAGCAAATTCGACCAGAGAAGGGAGACCTGGCGAGCAGTTTGGTAAACTGGTTGTTCCCATCAGCTCAAGGGGAGAGGATTCCTTGAAGATCTTCCCTGTCGTTGGAGTAAGAAGATTCGGACCTGCAGCAAGGCTTCACCGGGCGGTTCAGTCATTGTAGGGGTCCTTGTCTGTCAGCTCCTCTCTGGTTCTTTCGTTCCAGTGGCGACTCTGCCTTTCTAGCCCCAGAGACCTGCTTTTTATGCAGTTTTCCCCCATTCACACAGCCTGGCTGTCAATCACACAGTAGGGTGGCTGTCCCCCCAGGACAGTCACCACAACCAATCAGATCAGAGTGTGACATGGGTCTCCAGGGAGAACCTGTGCAGGGAGTCCTAAACCCCTCCCTCACATCCTGTCCCTACCAGACATACAGGCGCCTAAGGAGGGCTCTGTGTAGAAGCCCGCGAAAGGACGGTGAACAAAGGAACCACACCTGGTTTGGCGCTCAGAGAAAAACATGAGAAAGACTTTTACAAAAAGAAATGGCGACTAAACCCAGCCGGAACCGTATAAAAATGTATATGGTCTAGCGGGTTTAAGTTCGAGGCTACCAAGATAGCCTAAACAATACCAGGGTTATTTAAGATAACCGCAGTAAGAAAAATAGGGTAGTTACCAGTGCCACCAGCAAAGTCTTAATGAAAAGGGAGCGAAAGAGTGCTCCAAGAGAAACAGACAAAAAGGGATAAGTATTAACCCTTTCCAGGACTCTATTTAAGATAGTTTGTACTGGGTCTGAGAGTTTTAAAAGAGACTAATAAAAGCAATGGCAACTTTACATGTTCCAGAAAAAGGAGTCGAAGTTGGGAAGCCAAAAAGACAACCCTGTGTCACCGCACGGAAGGTGCTGTTTAACACACAGAAAAAAGAGGATGCCTCTGGAGTAGGTGAGGCTCCACAGTCTATGAACAGAAGAAAATGTTAAATACACACAGCAAAACAGATGTAAGAGGGGGAAAAAGGCTCACACTCTTACCAGGTGAAAAAAATAAATCCTAGAAATCCAGCAAAGCTGCTGAAGGACTCAGTAGGAAGGGCAAATTAGCCATTCTGGAGAATTCTCCCTAACATGTGACATCTACAGTACACTCTGGGCTATCACGATGGCAGAGGAGGGGCTTCTGACATGCTGGCCGCACACCAGTGCAGCACACTTCCCTATTGGGTAGGCTCATAGACACGGTACAATTCCTATCAGCCATAGCGGTCCTGAAGTGCCAGACCCATACGAGGGGGAGGACCTAGTCTGCTGCGGCAACAAAGCCACAGAAGCGGAAGCAAAGCGTGCACTATACTTCCCTGAAGTAACTGATTTTGATACCCCATTGAACACACGTATCCTTCCTCAAGGAAGGTTATAATAACTTGCCAGCCACACAGATAATGGAATTTAAGGGACGGGCACCAGTAAAGGAGAAATAATTATGGTTGCGAAGGGGATGTTCAGTATCCCCCATAGATACTTTGTTGGCAACAGAAGAACACAGGCAAACTAATAATTCCAACAGCACTATTACAGATTGCACTCAAACGATTGCACTATCCTATTTATCTGGGAAATGACGTACTTGCCACACACATTGGGGAAGAGTGGTTCTGTCCAAATATGGCAGAGCATATAGCCGCATTCATGGAAAACTGTATCTCCTGTAGGAAGATTATAGCTGGGCATACATTACGTGTAGTGAGTGAAGCCATACCCCGCCCAATCAGGCCTTTCCAACAGCTCCACATAGACTACGTAGACATGATCCAGGTGTGCCAGGGCTACCGCTACATGACAGTGGTTGCGTGCCCATTTTCCCAATGGATCGAAGCTGGTCCCTGCTCACACCCTGATGCTCTCAAAGCCACGAAATGCCTTGTTAGAGAGATGCTCCCACAATGGGGGGTGCCCCTATTGGGCAGGCTCATAGACACGCTTCAACTCCCATCAGCCATAGTGGTCATGAAGTGCCAGGCCCACTTGAGAGGGAGGACCTAGTCTCTCAGGATAACAAAGCCACAGGTGCAAAGAGAAATGCGCAGGATAATTCATTTTACAAATTAGATTTTTGAGCAATTTACTCAACTCTATTGGGGATACAGCACACATTCTCCTGTGCCTATCAGCTGCAAGCATACAGGGTCTGTGTGTGCCTCAATGGCCTGCTCAAAGAAAAGATTGCAAAAATAAAAGCAACCCCAATAAAGGGATGGCTGCATCGTTTGCCCTTAGCCCTGTTCGCACTGCGTAAGCAGCCTGGATCCGACCACCACTTGATTCCCCATGAGATGGTAACCGGATGGCACATGTGACTCCCCCTGGCTCCTCCTACTAGGGCATTGACAGATGCCCATGCCACCTTTGATGTATTTGGAAATGAAATGCAAGAATAAGTTGCTTCTTTAATGGCTAGTGCCTCTTTTATTTCTCACCAACTGCAGGCACGGCGAGAGAGGTCGAAGAACAGTGAGGAATATAACACCTCAGAAAATAATTAAGGACTCCTAAAGTCATCACTACATTACCCTTAGGACACTGTCCTGTTGAGAAACTTTGTCCGGCCTTGGTATAAGACCAGGTTCAAAGGGCATTACCTTATAGAGACGTCCATAGATTGTGCCGTTAAACTGACCGATAAGGTTTGGAACTACATTGGAGAGATTAATCCCTGCCGAGGTGAGACCTCCTTCTTCCCAAATGAAGATGATTTGATGCAAGAAGAACAAGTCAAATAAGAAACACCACAACCGTGGCTAACCCAGTCCAGGACCAAAGAGTTAGGGAAGGACAACACACACACCAAGATTAGGCACATTGGGCCTCATTACAAGTATGGTGGTAAAGCAACAACGGCGCCAGTATCGCTACCAACACTGTTGCTACCGTACCACCATACTACGAGTGAAAAAAATGGATACCGGTGACAGCCGTGCCTGTAGTACAGGCACGGCTGCTGCCAGCCTCGTAATGAGTCCCATTTATCTTTTCTTCATAATAGGCATTCATCGAGAGAGTACAGACTGTCCAAGATATATGCTCCCCAATCGATATGTGTCCTTCCAAGAGTCCTTCATCAGATTTGTGATACAATCAGAAACAGAGCAGATGATTACCTCATGATTGTTTTTGAATGTTTTTCTGATTTTTGTAGCTCAGACCTACCCACAGTTGACCCACTGAGACCCATCCATCATTGACTTACTCAGTGATTCGAGAATCTGCATAGTGTGGGAGAAATGTTTCTATGCAGCACTTGCCCAATACTATAGACATAGAGCTTAACCTAACACACAGTAACCTCATAAATGTGCATTTTTTAGGCTTTCAGGTGAGGTTTTACAGACCCTTGGAGCAAGGCAAGACATCATTCAGTAATAACAAAATGCAAAACGTAATTTGAAATGTTGTGTTATGTTGTGCTTTCTGCTATCTCTACTTCTTTACCCTCCTTGTTCTATGAGGGCTGTTACTTTCACATGCACAAGTTGTAATCCCTACTAACGTAACCCCTATCCATGCCATCACAGAAGCCATATCTGTGCAGGCGATAGATACTGCTAAGGAAGTAAAAAGACTTTGGCGCAGTGTAGACTTAGACTTCAGTCAGGTAAATTCCTATTTAACTGATTTGACCTGTGTTTCAAACAACATGTGGTATAAACACATGGCCAAGGTAGGGAAAGAAACCACTGGAGAGAGCTGTTACGTCTGTTCTCTCATCTCCTATGCCGTGAGTGCATCCAGGACATTTGTAGCAACTGAAAGTCCAAAGGGCAGAGCACAATGCCTCATGCATTTATCACTCTGCACCACAAGAGGAGGATTCCAAGGGAGATGAGCCACACTAAGGTGGATGTCGAGAAAGACGTTCCTGTATTAAGATAGGTACATCAAGACTCAAGAATTGATGGATGATTACTGCAGTACACAGCAGATGGGTGGAAGGAAGGAATGGCTGGAAGCAAAGCACATGGAATCCTAACAGTTCCAGGGGAAGTAGTACAAAAAGAAAATGTCAAATATTTATTTATTTAAACCTTTCCAAAATTAGCATATGAATAAATAAACATTGGAAAGAAAAACCAACAATGCTTTTCAAAACAAAATTACAAATATATCCAACAATTGCTTCAAGGAAGGGGAAGAAAGTGCCAAATAGCTCAAATGGGTGGAAAACAAAGCAGGGACCATATCCATTATACCACTGGGGGGCCCTTCTTAATGTTTCCAGAATGATGGTCCAGTAAAGATTGGAGCGAATAAGGGATGTAAACAGATCTCGGAGATACCAGGCATGTAGGTCGGAACCACAGTGCTCATGGAGCACTACTGGGTCTGCGAGTCGAGGACATGCACACAACTGCCACCCAACTAGGGAGGAATATGCTCACTTGTACAGTTGAACACACCAGCATTGGTAGTTGATTGGCAGATTCCTATGCAATACCTTTTGGGAACGCCACACACAACTAAGACTACAAGTGCAAGTACAAATTCACCTTTGGTACAAGCCCGTACTACAGAGTAAAGTGGTAGCGATGGCTGAGCAGCCAGACTTATCTCAAGAGTAAAGTGAGCAGTATCAGAAGTTACACAAAGGACAGCAATTACTATGGTTCAAATAAACACTGACTCAAGGTTTCTGAGTAAACGAATATACATTTATTTACACCATCAGTTATAAAACAATTCACTATTATAAAGCAGCAGTAAAATCACAATTGTAATATACTACACAACCCCCAATCAATTCTGGACAAGTTAAGCTCAAAATGAAGTGTGAGCAAAATGGCACTCCAGGAATTTGAAAAGGGAGGGAAAGACAAGGTTGTACAAAATTAAGCAGCAGCAACAGGTAAGTAGGCAGGGCAACCTAGAAAAGGCTTACTTCAACTAGGATTCAAATCAATAAGCCTTGGCCAATGTTAATGGTTCAGAGTCTTTGCAGAGGATCACACAGTTTGGAGTAGTTTGCGGTTAAAACCCAAACAGGGTCCGAGCCTCATCTATCCGGTTCACTGCAGTGATGCACAGCAAATTCGACCAGGGGAGGGAGGCCTTGCTTGGTGTTTGGCGAACTGGATGGTCCCACCAGCTCAAGGGAAGAAGATTCCTTGCAGATCTTTTCTGTCGTCGAAGTTTGGAGATTTGGACCCGCAGCAGGGCTTCACCGGGAGGTTCAGTCGTGGTCCTCTTCTTTCAGTTTCTCTCGATGCAGTGGTGACTCTGCCTTCCTAGTCCCAGAGACCTGTTTTTTATGCAGTTTTCCCCCATTCACACATCCTGGCTATCAATCACACAGCATGGTGGCTGTCCTGGCAGGACAGTCACCTAGCCAATCAAACAAGAGAGCAACTTGGGTCTCCAAGGAGACCCTGTGCAGGGGGCCTAAAACCCCTCCCTCACATCCTGTCCACCCAGACACTCAGGCGCCTAAGGAGGGCTTCTGTGCAGAAGCCCGCCAAAGGACAATGAACAAAGGAACCAAACCTGGTTTGGCGCGCAGAGTAAAACACAAGAAAGACCTTTATAAAAAGAAATGGCGAATAAACCCAGCCGGAACCAAATAGAAGTAAATGGGGTCCAGCGGATTTAAGTTCGAGGCTACTAAGATAGCCTACAACAGTACCAAGGCTAATTACATAGAGTGCGGTAGGAAAAATATGGTAGATACCACTGCCACCAGCCAAATCTTATAGAAAGGCAATTAAATAATGTTCCATGAGAGAGAGACAAAAAGGGATAACTATTGACCCTTTCCAGTACTCTATGTAAGATAGTTTGTACTGGGTCTGTGAATTTAAAAAGACTAATAAAGTGAATGGCAACTTTACATGTCCTGGGAGACAGTAGTCAGTCCCAGAATATGGAGTTTAAAGTGGGAAGTCTGAAAAAGACAACCCTGTGTCACTGTACTAAAGGTGTTGTGTGACACACAGTAAAAAGATGATGCCTATGGAGGAGGTGTGGCTCCACACTCTATGAACACAAACATTTACAACACACAGCAAAACACATATAAGAGTGGGAAAAAGGCTCACACTCTAACTAGGTGAAAAAACAATCCTAGAAATCCAGCAAAGCTGCTGAGGGACTCATTAGGTAAGGGAAATTAGCCATTCTGGAGAATTCTCCCTAACAGTAGTGCTCCGGACGCAGATGGATTCCCCAAAATAGATACTTGTCAAAGGAAGAAGACATCTGTAGGGTTGACCAGAGTGTAAAGAGGGATCTATGCATCAACAATGGACTAGGCCCTGGACACAATACCACCAGAGCACAGGCTGTTCAGAAGAATAGAGATGTTCTTTGTGTCAATCATTCCAGCAGTCCAAACAAGCACAAATGCCACATGGCTCCAAATAACGCATTGGGAACTGATGCAGACGATAAATTCAACTGTCGAAGGATTCACTGTATTCAAGAAAGAGCTGCGAGCAGTAAGGTTAATGGCTCTCCAGAACAGATATGTTACAGACCTTCTCACAGCCATGAAGAGAGGTGTGTGTGCGAAGATCGGGTCTTCTTGCTGTACATTAATTTCTGCCATTGATGAAGATAATGGGACCCTGATTGAGGTCATTACCTGGCTATCAGTGAATAATTGAAAAACAGCCTTTTTGTCTGATCCAGTAAATACATTTATTAAATACACATCAGCTTGTTACCAATGATCCAGGCATCGATTTGGGGACGCCTGCTATATACGGATATAGTTTGTAATGAATCATAGATTGTGGGTGATAAATGTGGAATATACAAGGCAGAAGGTGTTTGGGATTCCATCAGAAGGGCTGATGGAATCCCATTGTCAAAAGAGGCACAATGGTTTGAAGCATAAACACCAAACGTAGACATTACTTGGGTTAAACAGGGCGTAGTAATTTGGAGAGCCAGGCTAATTTTCACCAGGTGATCAGATGTTCTAATACTTACAGGATCCTTATCAGAAGATTATTTCAAATGCAATTGAGTACCAGGGTTTGACAAAAAGGAGGCACATGGTACTACAGGGTTATTCTGTACAAATTGTTTGGTGGGTTGCCCTGAGTAAAACCTTTAATGTAGAAACTGCTAACATCAGCTGAGGTATGATGGTGTGTATCTCGGATTTGAACGTAATTACATATTTTTCAAAATGTTCACAGAAGACAAACACAACCTGCCTATCTATTGTCTTAGTATTAATTATAGGGGGAATAAATGCTTTATGTCATCCCGGTCCATTGATTGCAATATAGAAAACCTGTTTTTGCAGGTAACATTCTGATTAAGACAACTATATGTGTCTGTAGCTAATTGAAATGTGTGACGTCCTTCTTGGCCAAGTCTTCAGGATACTTCACCCATATTAGGGGGCAGCGATCATTTGGCACTGTAAGCGGAAAATGTCATGTTGTTGGTGAATTGATTGGATTTATAAGAGGTTGAGGGATTGTGCTCGTGGACGATATTATCAGCCTCCAGGTGCACAGAACCGTTGTCTACAGGGTCAGGGACAGATTCACAGTTGACTTAATAATACTTCAGTTTCATGTATCAAGATCTTTGCTTCAGTTATTGGTGCCAGCACAGACTAAGATTCCCTTTTCGGTGGTGCCATAAAAAATAGATGACACTGTCATTTGGACATGATTACTATGCAAGTCCATGCTCCAATGGCTTTTTCCGTTGAGTAGATATTACAATAGGAAGGCGTAAGACCTGTGTTGAGATATGCTCCAATAGATGAAGGTGCCCACTCAAGTCCATCTCCCCCCAACAACTGTGTGAAAGTACCAAGTAGCTAAAATGAAATTGTCCGTAATCTCCTGGGACTAAAACCAAATAAAAAACCTAGAGAGGAAACTAGAAAGGAGCCAATATAGTCCGAGTCACTTTTTTTGACTCGAATCTACAAAATACAATACAAGGCCAACAATCCGAGAACATATTGAGAGAGTCAGGAGACTTTAACCCACATCAATAAAAAAAGTGTTAATACTATCCAGATCTCTTTCTTCGGCTGGGGCCTCCCTCTGGAACAGCCTCCCTGCCTCTCTCAAGCTTTAGCAGAATCATCTTCGGTTTTGGAAGCAACTCAAGACCTTCCTCTTCGCTTCCACCTTCTGTCTTCCTCTCCCATGCTTATGACCCATCTGTTCCACGCACCTGGCTTACCTGGCCACCCCCTGAACTTGGGACCAGGTACTTCTCTGTCCAGTTGCACCTCACACTGCCTCTTAGCCCTCCTAGCACTTGTTGTCTGTATCTGAAACCGTACAGTCCACCCACTTTCTGCACTTATTAGCCACCCACTGACTGCACCCTCTGATTAACGGCACTTAGCCACCCGTTGGCTGCCTTTTGTTACCTGCACTTCTCCCTCACCCCTCCCTTTGCACTTTTCCACTCCCCCTTCACCCTTCTTGCACTTCTCCCCTGCCCCCGCTCTGCACTTGCACGATCTGAATGACAAAAGGCCTAGTAAGATCCTTGTTTTGGCCTCCCTTGTTTCTGCCTCCATTTCACGCCTAGAAACACTTGTGTACAGGCACGTTACAAATGCCATATCATATCATATCATCCTAGTTGGCGACCCACTCACCTAGCCACTACAGAGTGAATGTGGCTGACTAGATACTCCACAATGCAGGTCTAGGACTCTTCTGAGGTGGTCCAGACAATCCTGTTACTTTATGCCTCTTTGCCCAACAACTCAACTCTCCATACCCTTAGCTGCATAGGTGGCTTGTGGAGGAGTTATCCTCAGGGGCGCAACCAAAACAAGTAGTGGGATGGCAGAATTATGGAGCTTAGAGCCTGCCCAACTGCCAGCACCCTTAGTTGCATGGGCTTCACCACACAGGTTATCTATCTGTGCAGGATTTATTGTCATGCCTCTGGCCCATGTTCCCCCACAGCCATCAAATTCACTACCGCCTGCCCAGCAAAACACCCATGGAACCCTGGTGGTAGTATTTGGAGAAGGAGGGTGCAAAGCTGTAGGGTGGGTGGCTTTCAGCAGTCTCGAGGACCATCTTGGCTGTCAGGCTATTTAGACCACACCCGGAGCCTTACCTGACACTTTGCCATCTGGGATGCAACGAAGGAACTCTGGTTTCCGCCCTGGCTTTTCATCTCCCGAATCTCGCCCGCATAGCTAGTCTGACACAAAGACTGCCGAACAAAATGATGTCCTATGTCTGCAAATGAAGAGAACATTTAGGTACGCATCTTTGAGGTAACTAAAGCCTCATGAAGCACATAGACATTGATACTTACCGTGACACCGAAAAGCTTGAAGGTCATATGACGGTGGATCCGGCTCCGCAATCGCTGTTTGGCCAAACGGCCTCGCATTTCACTCTCTGCGACTTCTAGAAAGAAGAAGAAGAATGCAGTTAAGAAAAGTAAAAAGCCAAACATGACGCTACAGTCAGAATTACAATGGCCAAACGGTGCATACTTAGCTGAGACTTTATTCTTTGACTTGAGACACAAGGATCGAACTCTAACTTCCAGTGGAGCAACTGGGAGCTTTGGGACACATTATTCTGGTGAAGCAACCCGGAAATCAGAGAACCAGTACTCAGAACCTTGGGACATTAAACCTGGAGTAGCTGGTCTACTACAGCAGGGGCAGTGATTTCCAACTACGTTGGGATACTTGATGGCAATGGTCTACTCACCCTCAGGTAAAGAGAGGTTAGGTGGGAGGGTAAACAGGGCAAGAGCACTTACAAGTTACTAAGGGTTGCCCTGTTTTTGAAGATACGAGTGTTCATGCATCCAACCCTGGAATAGAAAAGGTACGAGAGATACAGCATGGGTCTCGCTCATCCATCCCCGCTGGCTTTACTGGACTTTGACCCCATCCCCCTATCCTTTAGGAGACACAGCGTTTGGTGAAGTTGGTGGAGGGTTTCACGACACCCCTGCTCACTAAGGTAGGATGTTAAAGTTATCCCTAGGGCGGAATGGCTAAAACATGTAGCAGCACAGCAGGAGAAAAGAGTTTACAACCTGACCAAGTGCTAGTGTCCTTAGCCAGGCAGGCTTTCATATCAAGATTAACATTTGTTTAAATAACGGTGAGCTTGCAGTAGTCGGTAGGGACTGTAAACAACATCTCTTCAGTAGTAGTTGCAACCCTTGGCTAACCATACGGGTACTAGATGACACCATGGGCCAGCTTTTCAAAACGTTTCCTTGGCGATGCGATATGCTCGCACATTTACCGACCTCATGGTATTAATCTATGATGCCATCTTTGTTTTGATTGAAGTCATGGAGGTTATTCCTCACTCACGCTTGATAAATGAGAGTCACACACTCCATATTCTACTGATTCTAACATTTGTTTCTTCTTCACTTATTTGATGCTGCTTTATATATTCTCCACATTGGCCCTCATTACAAGTCAGGCGTTAAGGGTTTAACGGCGCTGCGGCGCCGTTAACCCTTAACGCGTGATTCACACTTTAATGCCTGCTTTTTGCAGGCATTAAAGTCCAAGGCGCTAAGCGACCTTGGTGCTAATTGCGGCACCGTAATTTACGGTGCCGTAATTAGCGCCTTCCCCATCCCCATTATGCCCTATGGGGCAAAAATGGGAATGGGGAAGGGCAAATGGTGAATGGGGAATTACCGCCCCACTCACCTTGGAATGGGGCGGTAATTCCGCCATCCACCATGGCGGAATCCGGCATGGACCATGGTGCTAATAGCACCACGGTCCACCGCCTGACTTGTAATGAGGGCCATTGGGCCTCATTACACGGTAGGCGGTGAGCCATGGCGCTATTAGCGCCATGGCTCATGCCGGTAAAATACCGGCACCGCCTTGGCGGAAAGGGGATTTACCGCCCCATTCCAAGGTTGGAGGGGCGGTAAATCCCCTTTCTGCCATTGCCCTTCCCCATTCCCATTTCTGCCCCATAGGGCTCTATGGGACTGGGGAAGGCGCTAATTACGCCACCACAATTTTGCGGTGCCGTAATTAGCTCTGAGGTCCCTTAGCGGGTTGGATTTTAACGCCTGCAAGAAGCAGGCGTTAAATCCTCCAACCCGCAAAGGGACCTCGTAGTACGGCGGTAAGGGTTAACAGTCACCGTTGCCATTAACGGTGACCGTTAACCCTTACCGCCGTCCGTGTAATGAGGCCCATTGTGTTTCTTTTTCCCTTCTTGCTCCATTATAGACATATTTAGCAAACACATACCTGGTGTCAGTGTTCCTGTGATGGATGACCAAGCAGGTTTAATTTTGTAGAAGAAGCCAAAATATTGTCAATATTTTAATTGAGAATTACATTTCCATATGCCAGACCTTTTATCAGCCAAAACAGCTTGCAGCGACCTTTGGTCCCACAATCATCTCTGATACACAGACAATTTAATCGTATGAAATGCAGTCTATCACATCTCCACTAGGAGTCTCCTTGTCATTCAACAAAGCACCTGCAAATGCATGCCCACTGCTAGCATGTGTGTTGTTAGGCACATTGGGCCTCATTACGACCCTGGCGTTAAGGGGTTAACGGTGCCGTAAAAGGTGTTGGTGCCGTTAAACCCTTAACGCCTAATTACGAGGTCCCTTTGCGGGTCCCGACCTTAACGGCTGGTTTTACCAGCCGTTAAGGATTGGACCCGCAAAGGGACCTTGGTGCTAATTATGGTACCGCAATTAACGCCCTCCCCATTCCCATTGAGCTCTATGGGGCAAAAATGGGAATGGGGAAGGGCCATGGAGAAAGGGGGAATTACCGCCCCACCAACCTTGTAATGGGGTGGTAATTCCCCCTTCCTCCATGGCGGATTCCGGCATGAACCATGGTGCTAATAGTACCATGGTTTAGTGCCTGGGTCGTAATGAGGCCCATTGTCATTCAGGCACATAAAAAGCCTTGGACTGAGTCCTTTCACTGGTGGTCTTCTTTCTTAATAATTTATTTCACACATTTAAAAAAAAGGCATGCATCCGTTCTCAGCTAGGTTTGCTCTTTTTAAATACCATATACACAGTTTTAAATCACATAAATACATACATTCTGCGAACATGTCTTTAAGCATCATGAAAAAAGACCAGACTTAAAAATAATTATTATTCCAAAATACCCCTTTACATCACTGATTCTCTTCTTTCTTCTTTTCACTTGTGCAGCTCTGCTTCTTTGCTCATAATAAATGATAATCATTCTTTGTGTATGGCCCATTATGTTTTCGATGGGCCCAGCAGAGTAATGTCACTCCTGGGATGCTGCCTTTGTCAGTGAACCGCCATCACAGCCGTCTGAAGAAGGGCAGCAGCAGCTTCCAAACAGTTGCTGCTCAACTTAGGTTTCTCTCCCCACACATTTACATAGTTGGAAGTGCCCAAAGCAAGGGTGCTGTGACGAAGGGTGCAACTCAATCACTTTCTCCACTGTAAACACACTCTCCTAACCTGAGCTGTCTGCGTTGTCGGTCTCTTGTAGGCGTCGTCGTGCAACGTAATCTCTCCCCTTCTTAAGATGAATGTGCTTGTCACAGAGGAAAGCCACAGTGACTGCTCTTTAAACAGCTGCCCTGTGACTCCCTTTCCGGAACCAAGCCAGAAATAAGGGAAAAACACAAAAGGGAAAAAACTCTGTGGTGTAGCGTCGACCCTTCCAATCCAGATGACAGGACAATCGCTGATAAGAGCAATGGTGAGAGCCAAGCAGCAGAGTTCGTAGTTAGAATGTCCACGAAGTCGAAGCCAAGGAGTAGCAGTGTCAGGGAAGTCGGAAGCTTCTTGTGGCAGTTCGAAGATATGACACTGGATCCAGGAAGAGGGAGAAGGTAGGCAGCAAGCACAGCTCAGAGGAGTCCAGCAAAAAGAGAGTACGGGAAAATCCCCGAACGTCAAGAGAGAGAGGGAAAGAGAGAGAGAGAGAGAGAGAGAGAGAGAGGCGGATGCTGCCGGTAACAGAACCCGCCAGGAGATAAAGCACAGCAGCGTACCGCTCGGAGCAGCGGTAGGAAAATGAAGCAAAGAGTAGCGTTCCAAGGAAAACAGGAACACAGGAGAACAGGGAAACCTTCTGGCAGATCCGAAGGCTGAACGGCCGAGGATCGGAGCGAGGAAACCCCAAAACAGGAACGCATCCAAAGTAGGTTGCAACGCAGCGTTAAACCGGGAGGTGGTGAGTTAAATACTCCCAGTGGCGCTGCGCTACGTAACTGGGGCTGGAAGCAAGAACACAGAGAAGGGACTAAAACACCCTACCTCTGTGTCTCCAGCTCCAACGTGGAAGTATCTGCCAATTTCGGCTATGGCCGTGACGGCGGATGACAGGTGCTTTGCAAAGTGTTACATCCTAAGTAGACTTACATTTTTTCCCTCTATGGTGTAACTTGGTGCCCTCAAAGTGATTCCTTCCCATAGCGTGTCAGTTCCTACTCTGCACGATTAACTTGCAGGATAGAACTTTCTACCAAAGAGACAACAGCCCTATGGTGCTTAAAACCAAGGGAGAGATTCCAAGAGCCACCATTAGTGCTTTTTCAAGTTTGAAGACAATATTTGCCATGACCTTATGCAGGGACATCATTTCCCCAAAATGCCAGGGGAAGCAGAAGTGAAATCACATGACCATTGACCTCTGATGACATCACAGGAAGTGATGTCATTTGACCCACCCGATGTGATATCACAGGAAGTGATGGAACACAACCTTTTACCCCTTGACAAACGGGAAGTTGCACCGCATAGCATTGTTCCTAAGTATACTATGAAAATTATGGTTACAAGATCACTGTAACATGATAAACATTTCATACAAGAATGGATCACCATATGTATCAGCTGAAAAAAACATGCCATAACTGCAACTTGTGAAAAACAAAATACATAGGGCCTCATTACGACTTTGGAGATAGCTATTGCGCTATTAGCGCCATGGCTGCCTCCAAAATCGTGTCCGGGTTCCCTGAATGGGGTATTACTGGGTCATTCTGAGTTCGGATGGCCCGGTAATTCCTCCTTCAGGGAACCCGGGCCCGGTCCTTCCCCATTCCCATTCAAGCCCCCATAGGGCTCAATGGGAATGGGGAGGGAGCTAACAACGGGCCTGTCAGTTACGGGCCCGTTGTTAGCTCCCTGGTTCCCTCGAGGAACCCGCTATGGACGTCTGGAAAAACCAGACGTCCAGAGCGGGTGCCGCGATGGGACCTCGTAATAGTGCACAGTGGGTTTAACGGCGCCGCCACCATTACCAGAGCCATTAAACGCATTCTGCACTACTCCCTCACTCACGTAATGAAGGATACTGGTACAGGACCGAAACCCTTCATTACGTGAGCGCCTATTATGAGGTTCCCTTTGCGGGACCCGGACCAGACGTCTGGTAAAACCAGACGTCTTTTCCGGGTCTCGCGTGGGAAGAGGGAGGTAATAACGGGCCATTTGTAATGTGCCCGTTATTACCTCCCTCCGCCTTCCCATTGAGCCCTATGGAGGCTCAGATGGGAATGGGAATGGTTCCTTCAAGGAGGAATTACCGGGTCCTCCAATGATGGAATGACCCGGTTATTCCTCATTGAAGGAACCCGGTAATGGAGCCCATTTTGGAGGCAGACATGGTGCTAATAGCACCATGGCTACCTCCAAACTTGTAATGAGGCCCACAATGCTTATTCTACTCTAAATGCTTTTTGGAGTATTTTGTCTGCATTGTGAATTTGAGGTGTTTAAGACCAGACTAAATCAGTGACTCACCCCCTGATGTGTACCTGAAATAATCCTTTAATGAGTCTAGCAATGATTGTATAGAGTTCCAGAAAGACAAATCATTGGTTATTCACATTCTCTCTTATTAGGATCACTGCTAAAAGTGTTACACTTGTGGAAACCCCTGTTTATTTTAAGAAGCTGGAACAAAAAAGCCAGCCACACTAGAAACAAAGAGCCACATGGCATTGGCCACAGCAGATGAGCTTCAATTTGTAAAAAAATGGCGGTCATTATGAGTTTGGAGGTAGCCATGGTGCTAATAGCAACATGAGCCTCCTTTGAAGGGGGTTGCAGACAGACTTTCGTCTAATAGCACCATGGCTGCCTCCAAACCCGTGTCCGGGTCCGTGATGTCGGAATGGGGACTTACGGGACATTCCGACCCTTGCGGACCCGGTAAATCCCCATTTCGAAAACCATTCCCCATTCCCATTCGAGCCCCCATAGGGCTCAATGGGAATGGAGAAGGAGCTAATAACGGGCCCGCAAATTGGGGGCCCGTTATTAGCTCCCTGGTCCCTTAACGGGTCCCACTAAGGGCAGCTGGTAAAACCAGCTGGTCCTAGTGGGATCCGCTAAGGGACCTCGGAATGTGGCAGTAGGGGTTTAACGGCACCGGCATCCTTACCGGTGCTGTTAACCCCCTACCGCCGTACTCGTAATGACTCCCAAAGTGTTTATGTATTTATTTAGGGATAGCAAGGGAGACCTCAGGGGTCGCAAGTGCAACCCCTTGTGACCCCTAAATGACATGCCTGACCCCATCTGTTAACTGCTCCAATCTCTGAACAGAGAGAAAGAGACTCTACAGTAGGGGGCATGGCACACAATCACGTTAAGCTCATCAACAGAGCAGTGTTAGCACACGAGGCGCCTGCTATGCAAAGGAAAGGAACTCCAGAGGAGAAGGCGAACTTTTCCTCAGAGTGTCAATGAAGTTACAGTACCAAAAGAAAATAAGTGAGCACCACTGAGTAAATTATCTTCAGGTGTAATAGTTCATATAGTCAAAATCTCAAATAAGGATGTGGTTTGAAAAATTGGGAAAAGTTTACAGGAGCTGGCTGTGATGAGTCTGGAAACACCCTGACTCGAAAAACATGTGAAGCAGAAGACTAGATATCAAACCTAGCCACACAGTCGCTCTCCGTTGAGCCCAACATGGGTAGTGCAGTTATCGAAAAGAATTCTTCAAAATAGTCGATGCTCTATTTCTGAGTCAAATACTTTTGAATTTCAAAAAAGTTCCAAAGAAAATAAGAGTCGAAGTTAAATCTCAAAAGAATGATTGTTTATCAAAATAGTTTCAAAATACAATCACTAATACATTCTTAGTGAGTGTTTGTGGTCTTTAGACAACATTTAGATGTCTCTTAGTATCAACACACTATCAGTGTCCAGTTTATGTATTACCATGCACATACATTTATCACATGTGTTTTATGTTTGACTAGTATTTTTTCTATGTCCATGCTTGGACTCGATTTCTGTTTTTATTTTTTGATCCCATTAGAATTCTCCAGTGACCTACGTGGAACTATCTAAATACTTATTTTTATCATTTATTGCCAAATGATCGCACTTGCAGCGGCTGCTAATGAACCTTCCGCATCGCGCCATTCATTGGATGCGATGCGGTCACGAGGTAACTAATGTACCGTTACCCTAGCAACGGCTTTACTCAGCGATGCGTGGCTGCGTCTCCGCATCTGCCGTGGCTCCTTGTCTGATGACCACAAACACTGCAGGTATGCCTGCAAAAGATTCCATCTATAATCAAGAACCCATCATCCTCCCGAATGCCATTGACAATCACACGCCTGTCATTTACACACTTATGCATATATATGATTGTTTATCACAAATGTTGTATTTCTTTTTGTTTTTTCCGGCACCTCATCTTCACCTGAATTTACTCACGTTTTGGTATGTGACCATTTTTAATTTTATGACAATACTATGTTGCAATCTGTTTTGCTGTTATGCTCCATATTGGACTGTTAAATCACAGACTGGCCCTGACGAAAGAGAAATACTCAGAAATGCATTGGCACACTAAGGGCCTCATTACACGGATGGCGGTAGGGATTTACCGGTACTGGTAAAATACCGGTACCGGTAACTCCCTACCGCCTTACTACGAGGTCCCTTAGCGGGTTGGTGCTTTAACGCCTGCTTTTTGCAGGCGTTAAAAACCAACCCGCTAAGGGACCTCGGAGCTAATTACGGCACCGCAAAATTGCGGTGCCGTAATTAGCGCCTTCCCCATTCCCATAGAGCCCTATGGGGCAGAAATGGGAATGGGGAAGGGCAATGGCGGAAGGGGGATTTACCGCCCCTCCAACCTTGGAATGGGGCGGTAAATCCCCTTTCCGCCAAGGCGGTGCCGGTATTTTACCGGCATGAGCCATGGCGCTAAAAGCGCCATGGCTCACCGCCTACCGTGTAATGAGGCCCTAAGTCTGCTCTGAATACGAGATGTGTTAGCCGCGTCCTCACTAAGAATGCATTGGTGATTGTATTTTGAAACTTTTTTTGATAAACAATCATTCTTTTGAGATTTGACTGCGACTCTTATTTTCTTTGGAACTTTTTTGAAGTTCAAAAGTATTTGACTCAGAAATAGAGCATCGACTATTTTGAAGAATTCTTCTGCACTACCCATGTTGGGCTCCACGGAGAGCGACTGTGTGGCTAGGTTTGATATCTAGTCTTCTGCTTCACAATGAAGTCACAGTGCCATTGAGGAAGAACAAAGTCCTATTCATCACTGAGAATAAGTACCTGTGTTAGGCACTGTTCTTCGTTATTGTCTGTTACCCTATTGCAAACGAGTACCTGTCTTAGTCTCATTGAAAAAGTTTGATACGTGGCATAGTACTATATGGTGGGTTCATACCATTCAAATGTGTCATTTTTAGGAGTTTGACCATCGGCATAGGGAGAGTGCGCTCGCCTGGGCTTTTTGATTTTTGTTTATTTAAAAGAATGAATGATGGGAGATCAACCTCCGGGAAATATGTGGGGCCATTCCGGCACATATTTTCCATGCTCACTGCACAGCAGAAAAATAGTCATGTACTCTGGGAGGATATACCTTACCAGCGCGCCCTCCCCAGTCATGTGTAGCTGACAGCTGACAGCTGACAGCTGTGGGTACATCAAAAGCCTCTGGCTGTGAGCAGCCTGATTAGCATTTCAAGGCTCAATGTATTAGCATCTCCATTGTTACACCTTGCTGGTGGCAGTGAATACTGAAGAATGTTAATTAGCAGGTCTCATTGAAGGCCTGGGTGCAGAAAGTAACAATGGGCCTCATTCCGAGTATGGTGGTAGTCATGGTGCTATTTGTGCCATGACGGCCTCCCATACCGGTACCGGCTCCGGTTTGGTACAATGGGGACTTACCGGTCCATTCTGACCTTGGAGGGACCGGTAAATCCCCATTTACCAAACCATTCCCCATTCCCATTTGAGCCCCCAGAGGGCTCAATGGGAATGGGGAGGGCGCAAATAATGGGCCTGCATATGCCAAGCCTGTTATTTGCGCCCAGGTCCCTTAACGGGTCCCGTCCTTAACATCTGGTCAGACCAGGCATTAAGGAAGGGACCCGCTAAGGGAGCTCGTAGTAGAGCGGTAAGAGATTACCGGCACCGGTCTCCTTACCGGTGCCCGGTATCCCTTACTGCTCTACTTGTAATGAGGCCCAATGGAGACCAGAGACCAACACCACTTTGTAATACAATGTGTCAACTTGGTACTAACACCCCTCCTTGGTATGAAAGGGCAGCGAATGTCCTGTCTGGAACCACTCCTTTCAGAGCACGTAAGTATGTGAATTGTAGGAGACAAAAGTCTGTCTGCAACCCCCTTCAAAGGAGGCTCATGTTGTGATTAAGTGCCAAATATTGCTCAGCTAATTATGGAGACACTTTGATGTGTGGCAGACAGGAAGGTGGGTGGGCTTTAAATGAGGGCTGAGCCCCTCACTGATAAGATCATCTGAAGACTTCTCAAGGAGTAAAAAGAAGGACTCAGTTAGACCCGAGCTAAAGGTACAGTCTACCTTACATTTTCAGCCAGTGAAGTTAGGCCAAGAGTTCCAAGAGGGAAGCAAGATCCCTCCCCTTAACATCTCCAAGGGAACAGAGGGAGATACTGGAATCAGAAGACCCGACCAGCAGCTCCTGAACTGGTACCAAGTCAGCACACAGAGTGCCCTGCTAGGTTCTGACAGCAAGTTTCATAGGTGGGAAGTACCGGAGAGTCTCTGGACAAAGGACAAGTCTGTTGCCTGCCATCACTCTCCTAAGCTTTGGGCTGACTGCCTTGAAAGGACACAGGCCCTGCAAAGAGGCTTTGAGGAGTGCCACACAAGCATCATCCAGTGACCATCTTTTTAAGGGCATTTTCAAGACAGTCGAGTGCTCAAACCACAGCAGCTGCACTGCTGCCTGTTATCACGCAGCAGTCACCAGAGCCGTCCGAGACGCCTCGACCAGTATTCCAGATCCCCCAAACAGCACAGAGACAATGATTTTTGGCCCTGAGCTGCTGCGCGAGACAGCCTGCAGATGGCCATCCAGCCTCGCATGCTGAACTGCCTGCCGCCTGGTAACCGCAGCAGTCTCCCTCCACTAACTCTGTCTCATGGGCTGCAAAGTGCCCTGGAACTGCCTCAACGCTGTCAAGCACCAAGAACTTCTTCAGCACCAGGTACATTCTGGTTCTGCCCCTGGTCCTTCCCTTTCCTTTGTGAAACTATCTGTCCTCTGTTTTCCTTTACAGTATGGGTTGTAATTGTAGTGTGCTAGAACTGTCTGTTGTAGTTATTATAAAGTAGATATTTGTATACAACCTTGACTGGACAGTTCCTTTTATCATTGGGTAATAATTGTAGTTTTGCTGTCTTGCAACTAACCAACGATCCACAACCTTGCAGAGATTAGCCTGCCGTTCCGCCCATGTTACCGAAATTTGACAAGGATGTCTTATCATTTACTTTTATTCCAATCTGTTCGGATCCCTTCTGGTGTACTAGAGGTATGGGGTTGATTGATGGTCTAGAAACCAATATTCATCCCTGGACCACTGGTGTCCCAGAAGTTGTTTCTTCACAGTCATTCATTTTAGATTGGACTTGATAAAATTATGATGGGAATACAGTAGTCTGCTTTGTGTTCCTCCCATTTGTGTGTGCCGATTACAGAAACAAGCTTTGCATTTGGTTTTATTAGTTAGCTGACCCTACCAGTGCTGGACCACATCTGCAAGGAAGCATTACAATTGGAAGATACCATTGAGTGGGACCTGGAGCAAGAACTGGGGCCAGACAACCTGGCTGTGATCTTGATGATAGAGCTGAGGTGCAAGAAGTATTGGGGAATAGAGTCCTTCCACTAGAACAATACCGTTTGGGTCCCTGCAGAAGAACCCAGCACCTGTAATGATTCCGTGACCCCCAGGGATCTTTCTAGGTCTGGAAAAGATCAGGTGCTAAGCTAATGTCAAGACTAGCGGGACTCTGGGCTAGCTAGGATTTTGGTTGTAGCACCTGAGCTTCTACCTGGGGCTACAACCAAAAGACCCAGGGCTATAGCCCCCTCAGCCACCCCCCAGCAACGCCTCTGCTGACCCCATTTCCCAGGATGCAGAGAAGCTTGAGTGAATTGTGTAGGCTGAAGTGGTATGTGGACCTCTTAAACTACAATGTACACCTTTCAAATAGAGATTGTGCAAAAAGGGCGTAGGGAAATGAAGGCACAGGTTAAGTGGCACGGATAAACATACGGGGTAATGATTGAGTAAGAATACTAAGAGGAAGAACCTATTACTTCCACCCCAGCCTTCCATGCCTTCCACTCCATCAACCTAAAATATCATTGCCAGTGCTCTCCAGACTGTTGTCACATCTTCAGCTTTAGTCACCTTTCCAGAGCCGTTATCCCCTTGACACCCTGGCCTCTGAAACTGATCACTAAAACCCCATGACACTTCTCCCATTAATGGCATTGCCAACGACGGCTTCCTCCGAAAACAACATTGTCCTGTGTACTGCCTTGTTCAGGCAAATTTCTCTCCCGTCCATGTTCAGACAACACACATGCCTCAAGCATGTGCCACTCCATGAATGAGCTGAAAACAGTTCACACCAGACTGTACAACCCCCTGATCAATGTGTTATCATCTGTATACTGATGTACCTATTAATGTATGACAAAATACATGTTAGGTCTAAATGCGTAACTAACCAATAAAATAAACTAGGACACCGTGGGCCTCATTACGAGGAGCGCGGTAAAAATGGGGTCATTACCAGCATGGAGGTACTAGCGGGTCCGTGCTCGTATGATGCCGCTAATAGCGGGTGATTACGAGTACGCGAGCATGTGCGAATCCCCATGCCGGTAATGGCCATACCGGCATGCCACTAAAGGCCCCCCAACCCCCCGATAGTGCCATCACGGGACCTGACGATACCACCTCCGCCTAGGAGGAACCCCTTAATACCGACCCGGTAATAACATCATGCTAATACAGGGCTCGTAATACCGGACCCGGAAGTAACATCATCGCGACGGAACGGGAAATGCGGCGGCAGCCATCATTAAAAACACAATCCATTGCCATCCTCCCAAACTACCACTTGCATTCAGGAGAGACCAGTGCCAATCCCTTCACCATTTCAAAGGCTATCCGGAAAACAACCCCGCACCTGCGCAAAAAGCGTTTTTCAGATGCAGAACTTAACATGCTGGCAGAAACCCTGGCAGCACATGCAGACGAGATCAACCTGCAGAACCTGAAGAGGGAGGTGCAGCAGCGCAAAAAGGAAATCTGGGAGGGGGTAGCCCGCAAGTTGTCGGCAGTCGGCACCACCCCACGGACAGTGAAGGATTGCAAAAAGAGGTGGGATGACCTCCGCCTCAGGGTTCGGAATATCCTGACCAGCAACAGGAGGGAGGCCATGGCTACAGGCGGGGGTCCTCACTCACCTGCCAAACTGACAAGCTGGGAGGAGACTGCAACCACATTTATTCAGATGAGTCCATCAAGGGATTTGGAGAGATGGAGACGGGTGCCACAACATCTGCAGATGGACGTGAGTGACCCTGCAGATTCCTGTAGGGGAAACCATGACGTAGCACGTGATTTGGAAGAGAGCCTAGGCAAGGCAATGCATGTCCCAACACACACATGAACATATCCTTGTGCAGATGGAGGGCCAAACCCTGCCACTCTGAAATACATGCTGAGTGCCAATCCCATTACCAACACACAGCCAACACACATGGACCTTGCCCATGTAATACATCACACAAACCCAACACAACGGCATGCCACCTGCCATGCATCAAACACCAAAATGCCCCCTTCATACTACCCTGTGTGACACACCTGTAAGATATGAATGCATGATAAATGTACTACCCCACAGCACCATATAATGCATCTAGCATGTAACACCATCACTGATGCCCTGCATCTCATCTACCCCCCAGGCACCGATGGAGAAGATGCCAGCAAGGATCCAACCACAAGGGCATCCACGTCCCGGCCAAAGACAACAGCCACTGACAACATGACCTCCGGGGCAGCCTCGCAGATGACACCAACACCCAGGGCGCCTGACACCGTGGACACTGAGCTGGCTACATCAGTGGAAGGTAAGGCTGTTGACCCACTGAGCAACAATGCTACCCCTGTGGAGGAGAATGTGGACCGGGATGTACTGACCCATGTGCCATGTACACGCTCCACAAGCTCCGTGCCCACCTCCCCACCCCACATTCAGCCCTCACCCACTTGCAGAAGGGTGGATCCCCTGCTGTAAGATTCTGACCTCAGCAGCCTCCCCGAGGACAGCACTGCCATTGCAGGCCTGGTCGCAGCACCCTCGACCACTGCTGCTCCCACCAACAACCTCGAGGCACGGCTAGTGAGGGTGGAGGCCAGACAAGACTCTATATTGGTCCTGGCCAGACAATGGGCCTCATTACGACTTCGGCGGCAGCCATGCCGCTATTGGCGGCATGGCTGCCGCCAAAATCGGGTCCGGGTTCCCAGAATGGGGAATTGCCAGGCCATTACGAGTTTGGAGGACCCGGTAATTCCTCCCTCCAGGAACCCGGGCCCGGACCTTCCCCATTCCCATCTGAGCCCCCATAGGGCTCAATGGGAATGGGAGAAGGAGCAAACAACGGGCCGATTGCAAGCGGCCCATTGTTACTCCCTCTTCCCCTCGCGGGACCCGGTAAGGATGCCTGGTTTGACCAGGCGTTACTTACCGGGTCCCGCGAGGGGAGCTTGTAATGAGGCGGAACGGGTTTAACAGGTCCACCTCCTTTAGTGGAGCCCGTTAATCCATTCTGCCTCACTCATAATGAGGCCCAATATGTCGCCGATGGGGAGGACACGAGGCGTGGGATAGTCCAGGCCATAGCAGCAACCACAGCTGCCATAGAGGCGAATTCTGCTGCCGTCAATGCCTCGGCATCGTTGATGAGAGACAGTCTGGGGGCCATCAGGCAGGTCCTAACTTCCATCCTGCTGCACATTTAGCAGCCACAACCTGCACCAGCCGTGGAAATCCCCATGGCTTCCACCCCATCCACCACACCCAATTCCTCTGCCCCCACTTCCTCTGCACCCTCCAGCCCTGTGCGTCTAACAAGACGTAGTGCGAGGCACTCTGAAATGCTGGGGGGTTTTGGGAGTTCACTGGGGGTTTTGGGAGTTCACTGGGGTGGGGGGGTTTTGGGAGTTCACTGGGGGGTTTTGGGAGTCCACTGGGGGTTTTGGGAGTTCACTGGGGGGTTTTGGGAGTTCACTGGGGGGTTGGGGAGGTTGCACTGTCTCCAGTTGTTAACAATACACCCGTTGTGTTAAAAAACATTAAATGGCTGGACATTGTTCATTTTGTGTGTATCCATTTAATTAATAACGGTGTACAGTGCCCGACTCCACACATTCCCTGTGTGCATGTCGACATGGGCACAGTGTACAATGTGTCACTGACACATATCTATCAACGTCCCTGTGGGTCAGAAGTATTTGTCAATCAGTGATTGGCATACTGCACGGCCATCCTGTGCATCACGTACTGACAGGGGTGCTGCTTCCCCTCCATCATCATCCTCATCATCCTCACCCGGTGCATGCATGTTAATGTCAGGTGGCAGTGGTACATTTCTCTTGACGCACGTGTTGTGCAGCATGACACAGGCCATGGTGATCTTTGCCATCTTCTCAGGCGCATAGAGGAGTGCTCCACCAGACCTGCTTAGGCAGCGGAACCGCACTTTCAACAGGCCAAAGGTCTGCTCAACCACAACACGGGTACAGGTATGTACCCAATTGTTCTCCTCCTCATGGCTGTTCCGCGGGTTGCACACAGGGATAAGTAGCCACGCCTTCAAGGGATATTCTCCATCACCTGCAAGCGAATACAGATAGGTCTAGGTGAGTCACTCTGAGCTGCCACCTTCAGGATACACAGTCATGGCCGCAGCTATTTGCTGTCGACCTGCACATATCCCTGTAGGTTTGCATGAATATTGTTTAGATGCATTCTATACTCAATATGGTGTGGTAGTCTGGATGGCATTGTACAGATGATGCAGGGTGAAATCATGCATGCTGATACGGATGTACTGTGGTTGAAGGTCTATGTTTTGCCTCCCATTTCTGCTGTGTATACTACACTGTGCATGGTCACACTAGCCACAATGGCACAGTTGAAATCCTGTTCAGTCATGCATTGCCTGACATATCCATGGTGGCCAGGTTGTGCATCTTACATGTTGTCATTGATATACGTAATTGGTCAAATGTGTGCCAGTGATGTGTCATGTTGGGGTTGGGAGGTTCAGGTCAGGAGTGTTTAGCTCTGTGTGCATTCTCCACTCACTGTCAATTCCCACCCAGGTGGAGTATGCATCCCCCCTTTTCCCACCCAGGTGGAGTATGTATCCCCCTTTCCCACCCAGGTGGAGTATGGATCCCCCCCTTTCCCACCCAGGTGGAGTATGCATCCCAACACATCACTACCCCAAAGCACTGTCATGGGCCAGTCAGGCAACTCACCAAGCAGCCAGGCACGTGGTCCAGCATGTCGCTCCATGTGATGGGGTAGCGTGGAGTTACGCAGCACCATGGAATCATCTGTTGTTCCGGGATATCGACCGTAGCAATGTGTGATGATCTTGCTGAAGTCACATACCATCTGCACATTGATGGAGTGGTTTTGCTTGCAATTGCGGTACACTGCCTCTACGGCATGGGGGACTACCAATTCCACATGGGTGCAGTCCAGGGCACCAACACAATTGGGCATGCCTGCCAGTGCATGGAAGCCTACTTTGGTGTCGGCTATCTCCTGGCCAGTCCGTGGTAGGGCTATGTGGGTTCTAGCGTGCTTCAGGAGGGCATCCAGCACTTGCTGCAGCATGCGTGAAAATAGTGGTTGTGAAATGCCATGCAGCTGCCCCACTGTGTGCTGGTAGGTGCCTGTGGCCAGGAAGTCGAGCACAGACACCACCTTTAGTAGTGGGGGGATGGCAGTGCGTATTTCTATGAGGCTGGCAATGTTGTTGCCTATCATGTCCACTGTGGTGGTGATGGTGTCCCGGTCCAACCGGTACAGGGTATGGATCTGGTCAAGGGTTAGAAGGAATGGACTGGGTCTGATGCGAGGGATTGGTGGCTGCCTATGAGGTACTACTGGCTGGACTGGTGGTACTGGTGGTAATTGCTGGGCCTGTCTCACCCTCCTTCTCCTCCTGCGTCTCCTCTGTGCTGCCTGTTGTTGCTGCTGTAGTTGTTGTAGTTGCTGTTGTTGCTGTAGTTGTAGCAGTATAGGCATGTCCTCCAGCGCCATGATTGCAACACCTAGTGGTAACATTTTGGTGTAGGAAGGGGTGTGGGGTGTGGATGTTCTCCTTTTATACTGGGCCAGGCTCCATTGACTCCACCTGTGGTGATTGTGTGCACCTGTGGCAGTTGGCTTGATTGCTGTTTACAGGTGGTCCACGATGCCTGTATGGCCGCCATCTTGCAGGCCCTAATTACCGCCTTCGGGATGCCGGTATTTGCATGCCCGGATGGGTTGTGATGTCCTCCTATTACCGGCATCCTGGTATTTACTCCCCGAAGGGGCGCATGTACACGCCCATGCCGGTATGAGGGGGCACGGTACGGGCGGTGCCGGTATTGGCAGGTTGTCGGGTCGTAATGCCCCGGACCCGTTAACGATGCCGGTATACCCATTCCGCCTTCCTTTTTCTTTACCTCCATTCTCATAATGACTCCCCGTGTGTTTGTTCTCCTGTGGATCAGACCTGTGTGAAATCAAAAAAGGGTATGCCCCTTAACATTACTCAGGATCAGGGGTAGACAACCTGTTGTTACTTGCATGCTTAGGTCATCCCAATCAGCCCCAGCCTTTGGTCAAATCAAACATTATCTGACCAAAGCCGCACCCAAGCATCAATCCATGGCACATACACTAAGTAGGCAGTAGAATAATCTATTGGGTTCCTGCTCTCAAATTCTCTAAATTACAGGGGGCACGTGGGTGGAATGAGAGCTCCATCCCTACTGCCCTACTGTTAGAATATAGTTTATATATGATATCAAATATATGTTTTTAATGTATTTTAATTTAAATGTCTGGTAAAACTCTCTTTCTTTATTAGGCCCTCATATTTACAGCTACACTGGTCCATCTTTGCATTTCTTATTTTTTGGTTTTTCTTTGTCTTTTTCTAACTTTTACTGTTCTTTTCATCTTTTTAATTGTCAGCGTATCCTATTATTGTACCATCTCACTCATTATGTACAGCGCTATTGTGTAAAGCGCGTTAGAAATCTAAAGAACACAAATGCAATACTGGAAATATCTCTCTCTGGCAACACTGACCGTGGAAGTGGGATCCACAGATGCTTGGAATGACAAACTCCATCAGTGCTATCCGGTATGGTTATGGTGATGGACGTTTCATGGGCTTTCAGTGTATGCATGATTATGTGTTTTAATTGGTTATCTATATGCTTTGTTTGCATTATATTCATTGAAACTGGTTGTTGATAAGTTGGTGTTAAATACATTGGGCCTCATTACACGGTAGGCGGTGAGCCATGGCGCTATTAGCGCCATGGCTCATGCCGGTAAAATACCGGCACCGCCTTGGCGGAAAGGGGATTTACCGCCCCATTCCAAGGTTGGAGGGGCGGTAAATCCCCCTTCCGCCATTGCCCTTCCCCATTCCCATTTCTGCCCCATAGGGCTCTATGGGAATGGGGAAGGCGCTAATTACGCCACTGCAATTTTGCGGTGCCGTAATTAGCTCCGAGGTCCCTTAGCGGGTTGGATTTTAACGCCTGCAAGAAGCAGGCGTTAAATCCTCCAACCCGCAAAGGGACCTCGTAGTATGGCGGTAAGGGTTAACGGTCACCGTTGCCATTAACGGTGACCGTTAACCCTTACCGCCGTCCGTGTAATGAGGCCCATTATCTATCTATCTATCTATCTATCTATCTATCTATCTATCTATCTATCTATCTATCTATCTATCTATCTATGTATCTATCTCTCTGTAGCTATCTGTAATGGACGTTCAGACTAAAATACATTGAGGGCCACATAGTGAGAAAAACAAATGTTCAGCGACAGCATGACTGCACATGGAACAATGCAATGCATTAGAGTGCAGCCAGAGCGTTTCCCCCTTTATCATTCCTCAAAAAAAGCTATGAAGTGAAAAACTATACATCTGTCTGTCAACAGTTGATTAACCAGGGCTAAGGCACAGTAACACCACTAAAGTGGCCTTGAGTGCCAAAGAGCGGATAAAGCTATGGGGTGTAGGATGTGGGGGAGCTTCGGGAAGTGAACACAGTTGCATTGTGTCATAAACACTCCATAGAATTCATCTTGTGAGTTACCTTGCCACTGCTCCTGTGCGCGGCGGTTCATTATTTCAAATGAATGTGTTTTATGCTGTGTAAAACACTTTAGGGTTGTGACTTGACGCTGCCTACACATAACACAATGCAGCTTCAAAAACGTGTTGCTTCTTGTTTGCTGTTTTTTCAGTTGGAACAGTTTTTTTTTCACTGAACAAAATCTCTTCATATCAAAATTAAATCCACACATTAGAAAGATGGGATTGAGCGAGTGAAAATACGGCCTCAAACAAATTGCGGATTTTTAGAGCGAAGCAGGCAAGTTATACAAGCTACAAGACAAGACACATCTGAAGGTAAAAGCTACACACAACTAGCAAAATGTGTGTCAGAAAGTTCAAAGTGCAAGCTTTTGAAGTGATCTGCAAAGCATAGAGCTGAGAGTGACAGAAAGATATGGTAATGCGTGCAGGTCAAATTAAGTGAGTGAGTAAAATCCCGATTGGCAAAAACACATGGACAGGGAATTAAGAAGCTTTCCATTCTATAATTCTAATTCTGGTTATGGCCTTTGTATATTTGAAAACCACAATAAGTTTGATGCTTGTTAGAATCATTTTTGCAATAAAATAATTTAAAGTGAATGGTTGAGAATAAGACATGAACTCGTCATATCCTGAATGAATAAACTGTTGCTTACTGGAACTCTGGAAAACTCAGTGGTTTAATGTTCCAAATTCACTGCTGATGTTCTAATAAGATATTAAACTCTCCATTGCAAAACCTTTCACTACTTATAGATTGGTTAAAAGTGAATGATATGGGGTGCAGCGATGCTTTGATGGGAGATGACAGTATCAAAGCAAAATAGATGGAGTTCACACATTGGGCCTCACGTCTAGAATTTATTATAAAAGAACCATGTTAAAATCTCCCTCTTGGCTGCCAGAGAAGAGCCAATTGGTGGGTTAAGCTAAAAAACTACTTATTTCAGTAACAATGGCTCGCAATTGTATTGGCATTCCAATTCCTGTGTGTTGAAGACCAGCAGTGTTAATATGGCTATACGAAGTAGGGTAGCAGCAATCGATATTAATTGAAACAGTATTTATAGGTCAACTAGGCGATTTGCTATGGGTGACTTTATTCACATACATTAAGACCCCGCCTGTGAGAATGAATACTCTATATGTAAACCTACACATAAGACATGACCTGGGTATTATTTATTATGTACCATATGAATATTCAGAATAAGCCTTAAAAAACATGTCATGTAAATTGCCATGGGGAGGTGCTCCTCAACTTTCCTCTCACAACGGCTTGACATGGCTCTCTCACCATGAACAATCTGCCATTAAACCTATGAACTAGATTTAATTCTAACAAAACCGATCAAGATATACATGAATGATTATGAATAAACTTTGATAATGCACATACTTGCACTCTATGGCTGGCAACACAATGGGTACACACCCTCCTCCAGGACAACATGGAGAAATAGGTTGTTTACAGTTGCATACACTTAAAGTGTTGTAAGGATGATGACCAGCCTAACATGAGAAATATCTAAGTGGCATTCAGAAAGATTGGGCCCATTTTTTGTATTGTGTTCTAGCCATGAAATGGCTTTTTACTAAATTGATTTGAATAAAATTACATACATACATTAAATGTGTCTAAGACATAAAAATGACAAAACTGTGAACATTTTTATCATGATTCTAGAATACATTAAAAATCATTCTTATTTGTACAAAGCTTTGAAATGAACTTTCATCAAGCGTTCTGCTTTTGTAGAACCGGATTTAGTTCCTTTAGAATTTTAAGGATTTCCATTTTTAAACCTGATTCATTGCCTGACACCATTCGTTCCAAAAAGGATGTTGTGAATATCCATCAGTCTTTGTCTAAAAATCTTGTAAGTCTTTTTACTTTTATTTTCTCTGTTCACAGACACTTCATTAGTAGATGCTTTAAAGATTGTATCTGTTGGTCATGACATATTTTGCATTCATTGTTTGGATGGACTGCCTTGTGTTTTATATGTAGTATCTCTCGTGTTGGTAATAAGTTGAGGCGAAACCTCAAAAACTCTGATCTCCATAATGAATTCGAGAAACATCGGAGGCACCTAGGAGACTATCCTCTAGGTTTATTACCTGATGACAACAATTCCTATAGTCTTGATCCCCTCATCGTAGAGATTGTATTGATCCAGTCTGCTATTTTAGCATCCACTTTGACCTTTATAGGATATTGGAGATTTTTTTCATCTCTCTCACATTTTGACAACATTTCAGATACATATGATTTTAAATCTTCCAAAGAAGGATTGACATTTTCTTTTAGCATCTCTTTTAAATCTTCAAACAATGAGTTTTTGCGTGGATCTATAATATTGCGATATACAGATAGCATTTTCCATTCAATCTGTGACTTTAAGGATTCTAGTCCTAACTCGTACCTTAATGAAGTTATCGATCGAGACTGAGGCAGTTGTAAAACATGTTTCCATAGTTTACCTTCAATCTAGTTCCAATTTATGCCCTTTGTCATTGGGTTTATGTCCAGACCATATATGAGTGATGGAATTATCTTTCCAGTGTAAAATGTTATTGGTGGGAGCAAAGAAAACTTGCAATAGTTGTGTAGAACTTTTTTTCATTTGCGCACCTAATTGCATTGTTTTGCGTTCTAGATATTGCGTCAACAGACTTATTATTGGCAGACTATGTAGAAAAAAGCCAAGATATGTAACCTCGTTCACTACTAATATGGTTTGATCCCTCATCTGGCAAGTCATTTGTGGAACTCTCCTTTGCAGCCGTGTGAATGTTACAATTTTGGATTTCGCAAGATTGATCTTTAAATCATTCAATTCTGAGTATTCTCCCGAAGTTTTCAATAGCGCTGTGCTAATTATGCCTGAAAATGCGCATTAGACTGGTGCATTTACCCCCAGTTTATAGCTGGGGGTAAATGCTGCCAGACTCGTGATTGGACGGACCCTTAAATGCAGTGGTAGTAGCGTTATCACTGCATTTAAGGGCTACCCCCAACTCATGATGAGGCCCATAGTATCATGCGATGAGTTTTTCATTTTGAATCCTTGGCCGAAATAAACCCATTTCTGTGTAAATGTTTTTCTAATATCAACGGATAAGTATTCATTTATTTCCTAGCAAACATACTTTAACAATTTTGTTCTCGTCATGTTTTCTATTCCTCATGTCAGCAACAATGCCTATGTTTCACTGCTCAAGGGTTGCTCTAACTGATTTTTGCTCACTCCAGTTTAATTCTTCATTTCTCATTTTATTCCAGTTTAACACTCTGTGGGTTTGCACAAGCACCATTCTCTAGGTCCTGGATTTTAGGATCATGCCACAACGATTTTTAAGGTATTTCAGAAATATTGATTTTTTAGGCACATATCCTTCCCATCAAAGGAAATATTAATGCATTAATGATGTTAGTAGCATCAATGCATTTCCCTTTTTCATATTTACATATTAGAGTGCGCTAGTCCCTGGGGATCTGTCATTGAGGTGGCTAGGACACAACCATCGCTTTTGGATCCAGTTACTGGGGGTGGACCAATGTGGGTGGATCACCTGGATGAGGGATCTTTGGGAGTGGAAGTAGGACACCGGATGGTGAGAAGAGGTATCCCCTTAACTGTAACACCTTTCCCCATCATACCAGGTAGGAACCCCCCGTTTTCCGACACAACTACTTTCTCATGGACAGCTCACAGTGAGCGAAAATGGTCTAACACCAGAGCCATATACCTGACGTATCCCAATGCCATAGTCAGGCAGGGTCAGGAAATTCCTGATTATTACACACACCGACTTCCAGCACACTTCCCCATGCGGATAAAAGGTGGAGCAGAAAAGCACACTCTGAGCAAGTCAACACACACAAGGAAGCAGAAGTTCCAAGATGGCAATTTAATATGA